>NC_053455.1:30605957-31234707 GCF_015227805.2 Hirundo rustica
TGACCTCTCTCCAGCCACTGAGAATCGGGATGGTAAAGGTGTAGGCAGTAACTGGAATATCTCACTAATCCCCCAAGCTGACAACAGGAGCTGCAGTTTTGGTTCATTTTCCTAAATTAATTTTTGGCTACATGACATGGAGGTCTGCTGCATCAGCACACTTTGCTTTATTTATATCAGCTGTGATGACTCAAATTAATGACCAAGGTAATAACAAAATTATTTTGGTACTTTTGTCTGAAATCCTGTTCAGTAGCTCTCATACACCATACACTGATCCTAAGGCTCTGAGAAGACAGCCTTCAAAAAATTAAGACTTATTAATGGGACTCCAGGCAATGAGTATTTGTTGTGTGAGGCTGTTGCTTTCCTTCTCTCAGGAGGAAATGCTTCCTTCCCATTAGAGCCTGTTGGGATTGAATCCTCCAAACTTTTCTCTAGTTTGTCTCTATTAGTGGGTAAGCACCTTCTGGCTTTCTTTTTCAGCTTCTACACTTAAATTAGAAGTTCTTGATCCCTATTTTAATTCACATTAAGGGAAAACAGTAGCAGCTGCCCTCCAGTTAAGCAAACTAGACCCCATTATTTTGCCAGTGGTGAAAGGCTGTTGTATTTGCTTTTTGCTGTGAAATTCTCCTGTCTGTTTTCTTAGCAGTATCTCAGCAGTATCTAATTTAACTGAATTCCTTTACATACATGCATAGAAGCTTTATTTTCTGCTACAGTCCATCCCACTGTGAGGTCTAGGTGATGTGACCTGCAGGGGATTAGTGTAAGGTGTCAGGGGACTGTTTCTGGAGTGTCTGTAAAACCAGCCTGCAGAAATGTGAGACCATGACACCACACTGGGAAGAAGAGAAGCCCTGAGCTGACCTTTACCTTCCCTGATAGTCCTCTTGGCAAGTGTCAGGGGATATACTTGCCCTCTGTCCATGAAGGACAAACAACATCCTGTCTCAGGGACCTGTGGCTTCTTGTCCATCAAAGGAGGCATTATGTGACAGTGTTAAATAGGGGAGGCCTGGAACCCCAGCTCAAAAAGGAGGCACGTGGCAGAGATCAGTTCTTCAGCAGCTCTTGGGAAGCTTATGGATTCTTCAAGTAGAAGGCCCTTCAAAAGGTCATTCTGGAATGTATAGGAGAGGACAGTCCTAGTTTAGGCCAAACACCAGGAAATTCACGCTGACAAATGACACAACCAAGTTTTGGGTTTAAAAACAAACAAAAGACCAGAAATGATCCAAGATGAAGCATGTTTACTGTGGTTTTGCCTGCTTAACTCATACCAACTCGTGCCTTACAGAGTGGAGCACCTTTGCAAAATGGGTAACTTTGAAGTCATGCCCTTTATACACAGAGTTAGAGGCACACGTTGTATTTGCTTCCCCCATGTAAAGAAGAAGGAGAAAGCACAGCTTGAATGATGCAGCTTCAGGGGATAAGGAGAGATGTGGTGGCAAGCTTGATGGACCATGTATCATCCCATCATATATTCTGGGATTTTTTTTTTAAAAGCCAGCAGTGGGAATGCTACTTACAGCATCATTATAAAATGTCTGTGACTTCTAACAAATCAGAGTGCCAGTAAAATTTGTGTTAAGTGTGGGCTTATCCTTCATAAATGAGATGAAGAGAACAACAGAGTCTAAAGTATCCCCACCCAGAGATCCTTCGGCGTGTTTTTGATGTGATTAAAGAGAAGCAGCTCATGCTGGGGCAAGATGGCAGCTGTTTCAAATAAGAGCTGATTTACCTGTTGCTAGCAGTGTGGTTTGGTTTTTATTTACTTCATGTCAGGGAAAAAAGGTGATAAAAGAATTTGCTGTGCTAGCTGATTGAAGCACCAGGGACGAAGTTCACCCTCCCTTTAGTTTCAGTGAAAACAGCAGATTAAAGCTGGGAGGAATGTGGACGTGTACATATTTACAGCTGTCTTAGCAGATGGGCTGTTGACAGATGAGGCCCCTCAAGTCTCTGCCTGGGTGCCAGCATGTATTGCTGTGAACATTTCGGCTGGTCAGTCCTGGTGTTGAGCAGGCATTGGCTGCTTCCTGGGTTGGACTCCTTGGGTGGATTGTGCTTGAAGAGCAGCGAGGTGGAAGTCTGAATGTCAGATAGGACCAGTTCTTCCTGCCAGGGTTTGCAGGAACTGTCCTTAGGACGCCAGCAGAGACATCTGCTGAGGTGCCACAAAGCCTGAGCAGCTTCATGTGGAGCATGGTGCAGCCCCAGAGCTAGACTGCAGTGACTGGAAACGCTCCTCTGAACAGCACATTCCTGGCAGCCTCTGCTTGTCCTGCCCCTCTCCTTCCACGTTCTCATGTAGAGACCTTCTGGGTGTTAAAAGCAGACCAGGACTTGATGCTCTACTTCATGTGGACAAAAGCCATGGCTCTGTGCTTCTGCTCCTTCTGTTAAATGGTGGAAAATCTCCTTTGGTGTTTTCAGGTACTGGGGAGGAAAGAGACCTCTCCAGAGAGTTTCCAGGAGTGGTTGCTCCTGCCTGAGCTGCAGCTGTTTGGCCGAGTGTGTCATTGATGGTTTATCTCCTGCTGCACCTCTTTAGTCCTTTGTGTAAAAGTATGTTGTTAAAGTGAAATGGGTTAGGAATTACCTTTTGTGCTTCTGTTTTTCTTACCATGAGATAAGCAAGCCAAATGTGTCCTACCCTCAGAAAATTACCCACCTGAGCACTGTGCTGCTTCACTTTTATTCATTAAAGAAAAAAGTGTGATAAAACTATCAATATTTAATGTAGAAATTTACTCCACTTATCTGTGCTTTACCTGTCTTCCCTCCTGGGTTGGTCTCTCCTTTACCTCATCTGCTTGAGAGTTTTGGTTTAATACTGCTATCTCCATTTCGCTCAGTAAAGACAACTAGATCACAATGCTATTGAGGAAGGATATTGCCAGGACTAGCGCATTGACTTTGCAAGGTATCAAATGCTCTGTTTTCTAAGACATCAGAAATGGTTACTTTTGGGGTGGGTTGTGGTGGGCTTTGGTAGCTCACAGTAGTTTTCTCATTCTGTGGTGCAGCTGGGAGGAGGGAACAAGTGAATTGGCAGTTTTTCCCAGATGTGTCTTGTTAACTGACACCACCAGAGATGGGCAGAACTCTAAATAATGCAGAAAGAAGCATAGTGAATGAACTATGTATGAGCAATAACTGCTTGCCTAGTAGCTGGAATCCCAGGGTTTCATTGGCTGGATCCTGCAGACCAGTACCTGGAAGCTGTGGCAGGGTGGAGGAGCCTGCCTACTGCTGGTGTGAGAGGCTGTAGCACTGAGAAAGCGTGAGGAGCTGAGCACACTAGCTCAGTGGCAACCATGGTGCCTGTCCTATTGGAAAGTTTTAATTTTCTAAGATTAGCAAATTCTTGACATAATTGTCTTTCTTGCTCTTTTTGTGGCCTGAGAAGTGGAGCAGTGCTAGACATGGTCTGTGGGAGTCAGAGCTGATGGCAGCTTCAATAGGTCATTAGACTTTGTGGTGGGCAGATGGTGCTGGCTTTCCCTTGAGGTACTGGAAAAAAAAAAAAAAAAGGTCAGAGGCCTGATTAACCCATCCTTTATATGGTATGGGGCAGCAAAAAGCCAGCATAACAGATATGACATCTCCCCTGGCTTGACAGTAAGTTGTAGACAGCAGTGGCAGAGCAGGAGAGAAGTGCAGAGTGGCTTCCTTGGAGCACAGTGCCCAGGGGAGAGGGTAAAGAGCAAAGGGATCTGCTGCCTGTAATGCTGGGAGAACATCAGTAAGAGGCAGGTGGGTTTTGTCTTCTCTGAGCTCTGTGGGGAGTAGTAGATCCCCTCTGTGTTCCTGTGCGGTGCTTTTGGCCATCCAGGAGCTGGAGAAGGTGAGGTACCACGGTGCAGAGACAGCAGCTGGGTTTGCAAGCCTGGTGCTGCAAGCTCCCCTAGAAAGATCTGGTTCATAAGGGAAAGACTGAATGAGTCCAGACTAAAATGGAGAGCAAAATCCAAGGGTGAAACAGGCCACTGGCTTTGGGTGCCCAGGCAATGGAAGCATGGCCAGCCTCAGGGAAAAGCTGCTTTTGTGCTGGGGTCACTTCGTCTGTTTCTGAGGGACCAGGGTGGGTCATTCACAGCTCTGGAGCATTTGAAGGCAGGACAAATGGATGAGCAGGCTGAGGGAGGACCCTTCCTAGCATGTGCTGTATTGACTGGAATCCCTGAATGGCCTGGCCTGGGACAAGGCCAAATGCCTTTGGAGACAGCTTCTTGGGATCTTTTTGAAGGAGGCTGAAATTCCCTTGTACATGTAGCCTGACATGTCATGCCTCAGTATTTCCTGTCTCCGCTCTGGGAATGGAGCCCAGCAGTTACCAGGGAGGGGAAGGTGACTGCCCTTGGCAAGGGATTTCTCCCTTGAGGTGTAGGGCTGTCCCAGGCAGGCAAAGGAGTTTCTTGGGACTGTGAAGTTGTGGAGGAGAGGAACACGTATGCAGCATCAACAAACTTCTGCTAAGGGTACCTTTCTTCCAATTTGATGGGGGAGATGATTTTTTAAAGTGAATTGCTGTGTAAGGTGATGGCCTGCTCCCTAAAGAGAACATCTAATGGATTGAAAGGGTATCTCTATCTTGTTTTGGGCGGTGAAAGCTTCCTCGAACTGCTGCCCAGAATACTTGTGAGACACCCTATAATTCAATTAGAAGTACCCTCCAGGGAGCATATAATTATATCATATCTATGAAACATAATGACAGTCCCCTCCTATCACATGGTGAGCAACTGTCTCTGCTGCCCAGAACCTTTCACCGGTAAGGAACTAATCTGCTTAGCACAGATTGAACTCAGTGGTGTACAGTACTTACCCAAATGCTTCTGAAGGGAATCCCTGCCAGCAGAATAAACCTGTTAGCAGCATGTGAGTATCACTGCACCTGCATTTCTCTTCCTACCTTTAAGCCACTCCAGCCAGGGCTGCTCACCGTCCACCTTTGCCATCTTCTCTAAAGCTTCTTGGGAATTTTAAAGGTTGGGAAGTTTTCTTTGTGCCTTTAAACTTGTCTTTTTGCCCCTTATTGTGTAGTAATAGCCAGCGATACAGAGTGTGCTGCAGGGATTGAGGTCCATGATAGGCAGTGTCCTACCTTTCTGCTGATAGTTTGTAAGATTTTAATACAAGTTGGGATGCTCTGGGAGGAGGAGCAATTGTACTGCCAGTTGAAATACAGACCCCCTGGTGCAGCATTGCAGCATCTGAAAGGGTTTTAGACTAGAAGTCCTCTCACCACCAAGTAGAGGGCTTCCGTGGATTACTGTAATTCCAATTAACTCTCACAAGAGGCATCAGCTTCGATCAAATGGCAAAAAACTGTAGAGGGAGAGCTAGGTGGGGGGTTGGTGTGTGACTTTTGAGTACCTAAAGAAATCCTGTGGAGGAATTTTCCTGACCCACAGTAGAAATCAGCTGGGAAACAGCATTGTCTGCCTTGTGATTGAAGAATTCCCATAGTCCAGAGAGGACTGACAATGCTCTGCCAACATTGGGCTGCCCCCAATCCTGCAGTTGTTCAGCAGCCTCAGATGGCTCTCACAGAAAGTTCATCCCACCACATGTGTAAATTCATCTACCTGTCATGGGATTGTAGTTGCTCTAGGTGCTGTTGAGTTGCTGTCAGCCTCAAAGTGTCTTTTTGCCCTCAGATCCTGGAGCTCTGGGTGAGGTGGACACCTCTGGAATATGAGACAAGGACTTTTGAGAGATGATAGAGGCAGTGGATGAGTGTGGTTTCCTCCCATTATGAAGCAGGAGAACATCATGCTGAACTTGAAGACAATGGATCTGAGTCCCAGTGTGTGTCCTTGACTGGAATTTTGGAGGTGAATCACCAAACATGGAGCTGAGTTTTATTTAGGTGGCACTAGGGTGCAGCGTCTTTTTTAGGAAGGAATTCTTCACAGAAATGGTGGTTGGGTAGTGGAAAGGGCAGGGAGGTGCTGGTGTAGTTACTGTCCCTGGACATATTTAAGGAAAGGCCAGTGGAGCTCAGTGCTCTGGTCTGCGTGACAAGGTGATGTTTGGTCACAGGTTAGACTCAATGATCTCAGAGGTGTTTTCCAACAGAACTGATTCTGTGATGTGTGCGTGATTCTCTCCTTGGGGACAGTTCCACGGGGAATCACTGGCCATCACGGCCCATGGTGGGCGTGTGTCCAGGGCTCAGAGGAGCTCTGTTGTGAATTGCTAAGTAATCTGGAGAAAGGCAGATAGAGAGCATCATGGATGAAATGAGAAATGAGTGAGAGTTCCTTGCTAAGAGCCATGGCGCCTTGGTTTTCTCCTCTGATATGGGGCTGGGTTTCCTTCTGCAAAGCCAGTACTTCAACCAGGGCTTCTCGGTCAGTGGGAATGTCTTGGAAATTAATTCATCTCCGATTTTCTTCTCCACCGACTGGTAGGAAAGGAAATTCCAGTCTTGCTGAGGCAAGGGAAGAAGGAGCTGATCTCTGCTCTTTCTGCTGTCTCTACTCCCCCACCCCAGAAAAAAATCTAGCATTTTGGAGCCTACCTGCTTACTACCTACTGCCAGTGAATGCTTCAGCAAGCTGGGAGGACATCTGTTCTTTTTCAGGCAGCGCTGCTGTTGAGCATGGCTTGGAGTGAAGAGAAAAACAACATTCATCCTCATGTTTATCTTCTTTCTTCTTGGCATCTAGGTATCTATAATGACAATCCCCAACCCCAAACATGCAGCAAAGCAAGAGTTTTGGCATGAAAGAACACTGGTGGCTCTTGAGCACCACATCCTTTTCCAGAACAGGAGACTTAGACAAACACTTGGGGCAGGCTCTCACTGGCTGTGTTTTCACCACAGCTCTGGAGTAACGCTCACTGCTCATGTGCATTTGTTGTGCTGTAACACCTTGGCTTTCTGTTCCTGGGGAAATGCCTCTTACCAGCTGGCTCATGCTTCACTTTGCCCTAGGAGAAGTTGCATGCTTTTTTTGTAACAAGGCAGTGGGACAGTAGCACAGTCAAGGTTATCTGACCTCCTGTAGGCAGAGCACTGACAGGCCCTGAGGAATATTGAGGTAATATTATTTTGTTACCTTGGGCAGTTTCTCATAGCAATTAAAGATAGTCAGTGTTTTTATTTCTCCTTTTGTATAGAGAGAATCCAAAATTACTCAACAAACTGAGCAGCAGAATCATTTTATCTGCTGAGAAAAAGTGAGTGCCCATAGGCATGCTGTGTTTGGCAGCCAGTGGTCCCGTGAGGTACCATAGGGCAGGGGGTTATCAGGACTGGGAGATGCCTGTGCTGCGCAGGTTTGGGGGCTGGCATGGTCAGCAGTAGTGTGCCTGTTCCACGAGGAGGGGTGTGCTGCTCTTGGGGAGCATGCAGTGCACCGGGTGTGAGCTCTGGTGTGCTGAGCATCCTTCAGTGCTGGATGGGTGACCAGAGAGGTTGTGTGGTGCTCACTTGAAAACACAGGCTCTGGAGAGCAGGGTGGTTACCATGGCTGGGATGCAGGGACTAGAAACCAGTTAGTTTCTTCATCAGGAACACAGATCTGCTGCAAAAGTCACATTCCTACATGGGCACCAGGCACTGGGGACAAAGCCTCCCTGGGGTGGCCTGCCTGGGGTTGCCTCTGAGATGCTTCTGTTGCCATGCCCAGATGGGGCACATTGATTCTCTTTGGGAACAGTGGTAGGTTGGTGGACTTTGTGGCGTGCTGTGGCGCTGCTGACCCTGGCTCCCAGAGCCCTCTCCAAGGAGCCTGCTCGGATCTGAATGTCAGCTATTGCTGCAAGGCTCCTGCAGGGATGTAGTATCTCAACAGAGCCCTGCTGTTTAAAGCATCAACCTCTTGCTAACCCCTTAGCAGCTGTGGAACTGTTGATCTGTTTCTGCCTCTTTGCAGCAACTGGGCGCACCATTCCCTCCTCTCACATGCACGTCTCATTTTGTGCATAGAAGGTGATGCCACTGTTTATTCCACTCATGCTGCCTGTACTGACCCAATCAGAACTTGTTGCCAGACTCTGCTGAGCACCTCTGAGAGCTGTGGAGACTGAAGTCCCATCCAAAAAGGTGACAGGGTCTCCCAGCCTGTTTATTAGGTGATGTCAGGGTGTGTGACGTGGGTACCTGCCCATCTTGTGTTATCAACCCTTACTCAGTCCTTTCACCAGAGACTGTTTGGGTACTTTAGCAACTTTAAATTGCTTTTAGCCTTGGCCAAACTGAGAAGTACAAGGGAAAGCTTTTTTACAGTGAAAGAAAACCAGCTGGGAGTGGATATATGCTAGGTTGTGCTCTTTCTAGCAGCAGAAGGTGGCTGGGAGCAGTCAGCATGGGTTTACTATAGCAGATCAAGCCTGACTGACCTGGTGGCCTTCTGTGATGAGATGCCTGAGATGGTGGCCATAGAGGGAGCAGTGGGTGACATTTATCTTGGCTTTTGATATATTCTCCTATAGCATCATTATAGCCAGACGAGGAAGATGCAGCCTTGATAGGTGATACAAGATGGATTAACAGGCTGTCTGGTCTATCAGACTGAAAAGGTAGTGGTCAGTGCTGTGAGGTTTAATGGGTAGCTAGTTCCTAGTTCCTAATCACACCCTTGAGAAGCCAGCATAAGACCTGAAGAGCTCAGCATCCTAATCCATGCCAGGGATGACATGGAGCCCTGTCCTGGTGAGCCCATATGCACTGTGGTCCAAGGGGAAGGTTGGTATGCTGGAGTGTGGGTTGCTGGCCAAAGGGACCTTGGTGTACAACAGAAAGGGACCAATGGGCCTTGGGAAGCTGGGAGAGAGAAGTGCAAATCTTGTACCTGGGCTGGGGTGGTCAGCCATTGCCCTGGTGCAGGCTGGGGGCTGGCTGGGAATGGCTCTGCAGGGAAGGAGCTGTGCTGCCGGGAGAAACTGCTTGGCTCATGCAGTTTAAAGCAAATCAAGATTGAAGCAGTGCATTGATTTATCAGCAACATATAATTAACCAGCAATCAGTGAATTATATAAGAAGGATCAATATCAGCAACACAGGGAAGAAACCACAGTGCCGGACACTGCGCAATGCTGGTGTATGACTACAAATTTCTAAGAGTCCTTCTGGAACTGACTACCAGAAGTTAGGCTCACACACAGTTATTGCCTCCCTGGGGTTCCTGTCTCAATGGCCTAGGGTGAGCTCCATGAGACTCTGGTGGTCCCTGTGGACATCAGTCAGCAGCATGGCTTGTCTTGAATATTGGCCAGAGTTGTCACTGCTACTGACTTGGGATTTTACAGGCAGTGGCAGAGGTTTATTCCCTGTAAAAGATGGAAGCATCTCTGGCCCTCATTGGGATGTCAAGGGAAGGTCTCCCAGGGCTGCCCACCTTCTCCCCTGGTCTGGAGAATGTTCAGGCAAAGCTGGTGAGCTTGAATTTCCCACCCAATGCCCATTTTTTGATTTTTCTCCCATCTGAAGTAGGTGAGTGCTCTTAGATGCTGACCAGCTGAGGTGCTGATTACTAGACATGTAGCAGAGCTGGGGAGAGCACCACTCTGCAGTAGAACTTATATCCCAGTCTGGCAAGTGTCCTTCTTGCCAAACTTCGGGACACTGTTAGATAATGTCCCTTGGCATGATACAGGTATTATGTACTCATTAATTTTCCATCTGTCCAGTTGTACACTGTCGTTGTTGGCTGCTGGAGCTAGCTGAGAACATGCAGCAACATCCTCTCCTGGTGATTTGTTGTTTTGTCCTTCAGGTCTAAATTTCAAGTGTCTATCACACATTGAAATTGTTGGGCAGAAATAAGTTACTCTTGTCTACACCCTGTGTGAAACTGGCTGGAGACCAGTAGTGGTGACCCCAGAGCAAGTTCCTTTTCCAGACACTGGTGGTGTAGCAGATTTGGGAGAAAGGGACAAAAAGCAGGAGGAGCTTTCCAGAAGTAATAGTCAAAAAAAGGGCTATAGACAAGGAGGGAAGAAGCACCATCTTCTCGATATCTCACATAAAATGAACTTCATGTGAAGTACACAACAGCCAGCCTGGCTGTGTTTGAACCCTGATGTCTGGTTGAATTTTTTTTTCCTGTTAACATTCAATTTTAAATAGAGTATTCCTCTGAGGGCCTGAGCTCAAGCATCTCAAATGTAATAGAAAGACTCCTGCAGTTAGAGTGGTTGGAGGGAGTTGCATTAACCATCTCCTTGCTGGTATTTGCTGTTTTGTTGGCAAGTTACTTCCATGTCATTTGGACTTGATCGGTTGGAAGAGCACAAACCATGCAGTCATGACAGCTTATTTAAAGCTTCCTTTCTCAGGCAGTCCAGGTGTCTCTAGATGGCTGCATGCCATGAGGACATGTCAGTAAATAGCCATGAAATTGGGCTATTTACATGAGATTTTAGCCAAGGTCTGCCAGGACTGGAGTGCAAGTAGGAACTGAAATATTTAAGTCCCCTATGGAGTGGACGGACTTTATTTTCCTAGCTGAAAGGGTATGGAGATTTCACAGGCCCGGAAGAGCAGTCTGTGAAATATTCTTTGAGAACCTTAGTTTTTAAAAGTGTTTCTTTGTGAAAAATGGAATAAAAGGGCAGTTCATATTCTTTTGGCTGCACAGCATTTTTGTTCCTTGTGATGACATGGAAGCACAATAGGAAGTCATGACAAGATGCAGTAATTCCTACTATTAGGGGCCTTTTCTCCAATTATTCCTGCTCTTCTTGCATTTCAGTCAGAGCAGGAATTTGGCTTTTCCATTGGTTTTCTTGACCTGGATGGAGATTGGGAAATTTTCTCTCAAGCAGCTGTGGCTACATGCTTGTTATTGAGAGGGTTAAATCTCAGTGATTTGGGTTGAAAATGCGATGTGAGAGATTAGATCTAGAATCCCATTTTGCTGGTGCACTGATAACAGGATCTTATCAGCTTGCCACTCTTACTTGATTACTAACACTTGCTACTGCAGAAACTGCGAGGGAGAAATGGGAAGTGGCTATTGATTGGCAATCAATAGGGACTGAGGTGCTTTCATCAGCCCCAGGGAAGGTGGCATGGTTACCTGCTAACTGCAGCCTGCAATTCCTAGGGGGGATGCTCTGGCATGGCATAGTAGCATGTTGTACTACCAGACCAATGCTTTAAGGGATCAGTCTTGAAATTAGTACTTTTTGGCACTGTCCCTGTGTAAGCTGTGCCATCCAGTGACAGAGCCGCCCACACTCCAGCCTAAGGTTAGGAGTATTGATGGAATTCATCAAACATGCCCTGAGAGGATGCAGACCAACTGGATATTGTACAATGGGGCTGACTGTGATTATTGCTTGAATACTGACTCTTCAGTAAACAATTGGGGCTTGTGTAGTTGGGAATAGGACCAAGCCTCCATTTTTCTTGATAGAAGCCAGATGGAATTTCACAATCTTTTTCCTCTCTCCTTTTCTCTGTGTATGCTTCTATATCCATCTTTTATCTCCTCTTCTCTAACCCTCTGTTTCTGAAGACATGTGTGTTTTACCTCCAAGTGCACCTCTGCTTCATATGCTTTTAAATGTCCTTGGAGAAAGAAGTCTGGATTGGCAAGTAATGCAAATATAAGAAAAGGTGAGGAACATCCTAGGTGATGGTGGTGTCGTCTCCAGTAAGCAAGCTTTAGGGTTTTAGAAAGGGCAGTCTCCCACAGAGCCCCACATGTTCAGCACGCTGTGGTGGATGCAGACTGGGCCACAGGTGGTCCCCAGTTCCTGATGACTGGGAGCCAAAATAGAGAGCAGAGACCATCTCCTTCCCCTGTGCTCATTCCTGAATTAGACTTGGTGCTGGACAGGGCCAAGGTACCTCATGCCATTGCTAGTTATCCATACAGACCGTGGAGTGCTGCACCCTGACACAGGACCATTGCAAACGGGCCCAGATAAATGACTTTCAATGTTCTGTACAAGTAAGCAGGATGGATGGATGCTTGATGGCAGTTCTGGCATCACGCAAGGATCCTAACTTTGTTTGGAACGAAATGCAGACTTTGGACACAGCTTATTTCTGTTATAGAGGTTCATGAACACTATGCATTGTTGCAGCCACCCCTGCTTTACCTCTCCCTTAGCCTGCCTCTCACTGTTAGCATGACTTTTGTTCTGTAGTAAACTGCACGGAGCTGAGCATGGCTATGCTGTGCCCCAGTGACCCACACTGGGCAGGCTGCCTGAAGTGGGAGCTGGGGCAGGAGGCTTGCTAGGGAGATCTTCAGGGGTGCACCTCTGTCCAATGATCTCTGGAGTGCAGTTGTCCAGGCCGAGGATGTAGCGTGTCCAGTGAAAGGTGTTTTTGTGTGAAAGCCTTCCCTAGGATGGAGAGGAGTACCCTTTGTCTTGCTCAATCTCCATTTAAACTCAAGAAGGGCGGTTTTAAAAAAAAAAAATCTAGTTAAGAGAGAGTGTCCCATTTGCATTATTAAGTCCTAGAAGTCAGTAATGCCAAGCAGAACATTAATACTGCCTCCAGTGTGTGTCATTAAAAAATTATATTTAATGACACAATTAGAAACTGTTTATCTGATAATGAAATGTACTCTGTGTCTTCTACACACAGAGCTTTATATGTGAAACATCTTGTTGGATTTTTTGCAATCCACTGTACTCTCACTAGATTAATTATCCCGATTCTGCCATGTGCAGCTGAATTGACCTGTGCCTAATTCTCTCTTAATTTTCACTGAGCCACTGGTGTACATCAGAAGAGACTCCCTTCACATTAAGAGAGTTACACCAGTGTAAACCAGGCAAAATAAAATAAGGAGTTTGTCCCTCACAGAGGAGTTGTCAGCCTTTCTCAATTTTTGCTGCCTTCAAAATATTCTAGGGGAATATACGAGCCCCTTTAGAGACATCTGACTTTCTTATAGAGTACAGCAATCTTGTTTTTTCCGGTAACCTTTTGTGAATCCCTCAGGAGCAGTCCGCAGTCTGCCATCAAAATGGCAGGCTGAAAGCCACTGCTCGCAGCCTTTTAGGCAAAAATTCCCTTCCAAGTCAATGGCTGTGTATTTGCGCCATTCACTGTCCATTAGCACTTCACTGTGGAGGGTGAAACAGTTAACTTTGGAGCTATTTGAGCTGCAAAACTTTGGTGGCCTAAATAAGCCTGCAGCAGCTCTCTCATTATGTGGTGTTATATTTAATTTCTCGTGTGTTGTGTAAGAGTAGTGTACTAAGCTCTTTTCTCATTAGGGACTCTGGGAAGTTTGTTCTGTAGTACACAGAGATGTGCTGTACTGAGCAGTATTGCACTGACTGATAGATTATGGCTTCATGGGATTTAAATAATGAGACGTGGCTGCATTGTTGATGTCTGCACTGTGTGTGAGGAGTAAGAATTACTTTTGGGAAAGCATCACTGTCATGCTATGGGACAAAAAAAATAATTCTACTGTCACTGTCTTCTCCTTGATATTGCCCCTCAGTTTGGATGATGTAGTTGCATGTGCCAGAACACCGCTGTGCTAAGGCTGCAGGCTCAAGCTTCATTTTCTGTGGCAAAACCAAATCATGCTTTTGAGTGAGGATCTTTTTTTTTTTCAAATGGCTGTGTACAGACATCTTTCTCTTGATTTACTGTTGCAATCAAGAAACAAGCACTCACCCTGTCACTACAAAATAATAAAATAACATTCAAATGATAGCATAGGCTGGCATTTAGAAACATTCTGTGCTGACCAGAGCTGGTGGGATAGAGCATGACTGTATTTAAACACCCTCTAGCTGTATTGGTACCAACTGTGTATTTGGAGTGGTAGAGCGCAGGCAATCGTGATGCTGCTCTTCAGGAAGCGTGTGGTGGCTCTGTAGAGGTGGTGATATGACCAAAAACAGTGGAAAATTTTGTAAAGGAATGAAACCGCAGTGAGATGGCTCTGGTGTCTAGGTTGATGCCTAGACCGTGAGCACAGTCAGACTCAAGTCTCTCAAAACCAGGCTGAACAAATTCTAGTTCCTCTACTGAGGCTTTGTCTGCAGACATTAGTTAAAGTCTGTTAACTCCTTGTGTGTGTGAGCTCATTCCCAGGACCTTACTCTAGCTTAATTGCTTTTACCGGAAGATTAAGTTAAACTGAACTGAGGTCATGTTACTTCAGAGCATGAGCATCAACACAGGGCCTTCTAATGCCTTAACTTCCCACTCCTAATTAATTCAGCTTAATTTTCCAGAGCATCCCCAGGCAGATGAGGCTTTCCCAGTGTTGCTAGATTATACTTTTCTTACATGATGTTGGAAGCACGTGTACCTCCTCGTGCCAAACACAGAAGATGGGGATAGAATACAGGCTGTGGTAGGTCCTGATTTCTCAAAGAAACCATCAAAGACCACTTGGAACTGTTGTCTGGGACTGTGCCATTATACTGGGGCACCCAGTAGCATCCCCAAGCTCTAGAAGCAGTGGAGCTCCGTGACGCTGCTGGCTGTGGAGCAGCCAGTACCAGCACAGCTTGGATTTTGGATTTTGGATTTCAGGCTGACCCAGGTCTGTTGCACTGCACTCCCAATGCCCACCCCTTGCTGCCAAAAAGAAATCATCTTTATTATGGCTTCATAAAATGCAACAATAACTGAGTAGACTAGGATTAGATTAGACATCATTTCTGTTGGGACTTTTTCCTAGTGGTGATGCAGCTGAGCATCCTTTCTCATTCTGGCCATGTTTAATAGTCTTATATGATGCAGCTCTAAGGAGAGTAGTTGAGGAAGCATCTCTGCTCACTTACTAGCAAGTCCTTGCAGCAAAATGGTAAAAGGGTACATGAAGGGCATCTAGCCCAGCCCAAGACCAAGGTTTGCAATTTAACCTAAAGACTGCAGTGGTGGTTTGACTGGCCAGACTTGGTGAGCTGGGAGCACTTGTAGGGCATCTAAGGCAGCTGCAAGCAGGAAAGTCTGTTCCAGTTTGTTTCTAAAATGCCTGTGGCTACTTTCAGTCTGTCTGGCTGATTCCCCTTTTCAACCATTGCTGTGTAACATAAGATGGGGGAAACTGTGGTCTCCTGGACCTGCCTCTGATTTGGTGTGGGGAAGCTGCATTACTGCTCCGTGCCTCAGTTTCCCCACATGGGAGATTGGGGTAATCTAGCAGCCATTACCTTTTCTAGTGCTGCAATATCATGGGAAATCTCTTGTCCCTGGTCATTGCTTCCTGCACTGCTCTGTTCCAGGGAAGCCTAGGACTGAGCATCTGTGCCCTAAGAGGGGCCACGTAAGAAGGATCAGAGTGATTTTGAGGAAGACTGGAACTGTCTCAGAAGACCCATCGGTAGGGATAAAGCCAAAGGCATCTGTTCTGCGCTGGGTGCTGGTATGGCAGGACGCTGCCTTCAGCAGAGCTCTGTGTAGGGTCAAGTCCTTACATATATGCAGTGTTATGGGCTGCAGTCAGGGGCATGCAGAACTAAATTCATGTCAGACAGCACATCTTCAGCCCCTACTGGACTGAGTATCTCTTCCTTCTGAGGATCTAATACGTTTTTCAAGTGTGTTCCTTGAACTGCAAATTAGCTCACAGCTTAGCGTCTTTCAGTGGTAAGAGAAAACTATCACTTGGCATTGGGCTGAATGGTGGCAACTTGAAGCCTTGGGAAAGACCCTGAAAGGTTTGGTTTGAGTTCCCTTGTGGTAGAGAGGTTCCCTGCTCCAGCCTGGTGGAGAAGGGATGGTCCCTGAGATCGGCCCCTTCCCCATGAGGTGCTGGGAAAGTGGTGGGGAGCAGTACACTGGCGCCTCCTGGCTTGGTGGCTGCACTCGTGCTGTGGCAGTGGGCTTTTCCCACTGGACATGGGCTCCGTGCCTACAGCAGAGCTGTTGGCACAATGTTGACTGCACGCTATGGTGCGCTTCCTGAGCTGTGCTGCACACAGGGACGCAGGCGGCATAATGGATACCAGGCTTAAAAAATAGCATCTCTTCCCTTCTTTTACCAACTTCTCAGCTTTAATGTTTTCCAAGGCCTGGTCTTCTCTGTGTGAATTGCTTCTGTTTGTGCAGGCAGCATGGGTAAACTATTTCTGGTCCTCCACAAACAGGATAGCTATGGAAAAACAGACTGGGATATCTTCTGGCTTGTCTGTCAGCACCAGGCTTTCCTCTATAATTTCCTCTATAATACAGGGTCTTTATTATCAGGGAAGGCAAACAAGGTCGTGTCTGACTCTCAGATCCTAGGCTAGGTTTGCAGAAGTGACAGTTAAAAGTAAATAAATAAAAATTGTAATCTTTTGACTTGATTCATTCAATCTTGTTTCATGTGGGAACCATTGCAAGGGGAAACCCAAACACGCAAATAAATACCAGCAACAGCAGCAACAACAAAAAAAATTACAGAGTCCTTCTAACACTGACCATGCTCTGGGTAGCTTAATGTGTCTCCCTCTAACACTCTAGTATTTAAAGCATCTAATTAGCAAAGCCATGGAGTTATGAAGGAGACCACCAGTCATCTCTGAGCCTGGCGCCTGTGATTTGCTGGCAGTGTTTGTAAAGTCACCTATTTCCTATCTTTCCCACCCTGAAACTTAACATAGCAGGGAGCATCAAACCACCCATTTCCCCCTGCCAGAGAGTGACAGAAAAGGTGCACTGGGAAGATGAGAAGCATTACTGGTGGCAGCATAGCTGTGCTGAATTATTGCCTATTGTGTGGGAAGCAGAGATTTGCTTTTGGAATGCTGGACTCTTAAGTCATCTCTTTCTTTTAAAGGTGAACTGAGGAGCTTTGCATGGAGCAAAGAACTAGCTGACTATTTAAGAGCATAGAAAGCTTTGAGCACTTACTTATTGAAAATGAGGACTGAAAATCACCTCCTCCTTTATTTACTCTTTGCTTTTTGGTTGTTGCCTTTGTCTAGTCAACAGTACCAAGTCAGTCAGTGTTGGAAGGGGTATTACTGTGATGGACTTTTCAAGGTACTGCCCGTTCCCTCCTGTTCTTTTGAAATGCAGTGTTCCTGGAGTGAAGTTGCTGTTGTATCTTGAGATCTTTGAGATGGGATGGGGCATCTTGATCAGCGGCTGATCAGCCTCAGTGTGTACCCTTAGATACATTTCATCTAGGGTCCTTCAGGGTGTACATGTTGGCTACATGTTTCTGTGTTGTCAGAAAATGCAGATTTTAATGCATATCTGCATCTGAGACAGGATTTGGGATGCAGAATAACTTTTAAGCAAGACTTGTGTGTTGCCTTACTGTGTGTAAATCCAGGCTTGAGTTAGAAGTGGTTAACCTCAGGGAGCATCTGTTTCTGTGAATGTGAAAATCTCAAACAGAAAAAGGATTCTTAAATTAACCCAGCCCCACTGTGGCGCTGCCTGCCCTGGGTCAGGAGGCAGCAGGACAGGGACCCTGATGCAGACAGGGAAGGAGTCTGCCTTGCAGCCTCCATAACAGCAGCAACTTTGCTTTTTAGTGGCACCTTCTAGCATTCCTTACAGATCCTGCATCCTGTTTTGCAGATGAAACTAAGGCAGAAAGGCAGTTTTGTGAAGTTAAACCATGAAGCTCTGAGGAGGGGAAGAATGGGACTAAAGTCTCTAGGGGCACAAGGGCTTTTCTCTGCTACACTACTTTCCCTTCTTCTTCCTCCTGAAGGAATACATTTTCTCTTCCTCTCAGGGCCTAAAGGGTTTCTCTCCCTTCTGCTCAGATGCAAAAGCACAGCCCTTAACGTGACATTATACACCACGCATGGCATTTGTCCAGGGAGAAGGTTGGTGGGTGCCAGACTGGCCATGAGGAGCCAGTCTGGGTGCTGAGGGTGATGGAGAGGTGTGGGGAGTGTTTCCCTGGGAATTTCAGACTGCTGGTGTGTAGGTCCCTGTGTGGGAACATGTGGACCTGAAGGGGCTGTGTGAAGGAAACCAATGAGTTGCAGGTCCTGCATGTTGCCTGCCACAAGCCAGGGAGACATGATCTCATGCTCCATGTATCTGGGGGCCTTAGTAAGGAAACCCGGGAGCTGGGAAGGAGGGACTACAGTTTGTAAGAGCAGAGCTGAGCAAAAGGCTCCTGCAGAGGATCTCCTCCAGGGATCTGCCTGCAGCAGTGCAAGGCCCATGGTGATGTGGGAACCATTCAGATCCCTGAGCCATCCTGCAGCAGGAGACCAAGCAGTGCCATGCCATGGGTGAAGTGCCTTGGTAGGAGTGTGTGAAGCTTTGGGATCAAAGTAAAGGTTATCACCATGTCATGAGCCCGAGATACAGTGATGGGAGTAGAAGTATGGGAGTGCTCTCATGTGGCTGCTTCTTGGCTCCCCTGCTTGAGCCTCTCCCTTTCCATCTGGTTTCTCTTCCACTCAGAGATTTGAAAAGCCCAGAGCCCAATATTCCCTTCTGTTTGAATTATCTCTCCTAGCCTTCTGCTGGGGTATCACATGAGCGTGGGCTGACATTTCCCTTTCCAGTGGATGAATTGCTTACTGCCGTGTGGTGTGGTCTCTCCCAGAAATCATCATCCCCCCAAGAGCCTGCTTGGGCTTTAATGAAGCACTGCCTGCCTTGGAGACTCCCCCAGAGCTTTCAGTCTCTTTTGTTTTTATTGCTGTAATAAATCTTCCCAGATTTCTCTAGCTGGAAGGGTGGGAGGGTTGAAGAGGGGAGGTTTCCTGCCTAGTGCATTGCAAGCTTTTATTGACTGCCAGAAGTAGCAGTAAATCTGAAGTGGGAGGTGGGCTGGCATCGATAAGCTGAGCATTGAGTTCCTGATGGGGATCCAGCCCAGTCCCCATGGGATCACTGCTGCTCCACAGTCCCCACCAGCAGACAGAGCTCAGCTTCAAGATGGAGCTGAGCTTACAGCCGTGGTGCAGCTGAGCGAGATAGATCATCCACTTCTCCAGGGCTCAAGCCAGTGTGTCTTTTTAGATTTTCAGCAATCTGGGAGTGATACAAAACTGACCAAAAAACCCCTACCTTAAAGTGCCCTGACTGATGGAATGCTTGGCCACCTGGCTTCCAGAAGGTTAACAGCTAGCTGTGTCATTTTAGCCATTTTCTTTTTCTAAAACCTACAGCCCCAAAGCCCAAATATCTTTGTTTTTAGGATTACTGACATTTTCCCTGTTAAATTCTTCTTCTATGTGTTTCTCAAAGGCAGTGTGAAGGACTGCCACTGGTAAAATTAGTATTGCCTTGAGGAGGTGCCTGCCAGCGCTGTTGAGGGGGTCTTCCAAATTTCCCCAGGGAGATTCCTGCCTTTAGGCTTCTACAGTTTCTGCAACAGGGAGAGGGGACTGTTTCGGCTGGAGCAGAGTTAGCAGAATCAGTGGTTGTGTGTCGTGGAAGGGTGCAGGCTGTCACTCTGAGAGCATGGCAGGATCAAGGCTGGGCAGTTGGAGGGATGAGACAGAGGGAATGTTGAGTTATGTGTAGGTCTGCACCCTGCCTGTCCTCCTGCACCACACCTGGAGCAAAGGCCCTGGATATGTTTTCAGAAAGCATTAATGCAGTCAAACCTTGAGGTCATCACATGGGTATGAGCTCTGGCATAGGTGTCAACAGTCCTTCCCAGGAGGCTGCAGAGAGAAAACTCTACTCTGTAGTACATAAGTGTTTAATACCCACCAAAACATTGTAACTAGTATTTTAAATACTTATGAATAGCTTTTTTGAGAAAAAGCCATTAAGCTAAATCTAGCAGTGTTCTCTATGCAGATCTTCCCACTTTGTCAGGTTTATACGCGAGGCTGCAGTGTAACACTCACACTTCTTAGCTTAGCATGTGCATACATAACTACATTCTCCTCTGATTTTACTTCAGAGATGCTTCCTCAGACTTAATAAGGACTGAATGGAGGATGTGTGTCACCTGGATTCCTCTAGGATGGGAAGAATGACAGTGTCTCATCTCTCATTTTTGCCACGGCCCATTAGAACTGTGTCAACCACGTCCCCTACAGGTCCAGAGAACCCTACAGCTAGCAACATTCTGCTTTTTGGATAGGGCTGGAGTGCTGTCCTTGGCTGCTGGTAAATCACAAAACCTCTAGTCTGCAGTCCAGGTCAGACAAGCAATAGAGAGGCCTGCCTGTAAGAGATCCTTTGCTTGGATTTCTCAATGCATGACATTTCCCACACACCCCACTCCTGTTAAGTCCAGCAGGTTAGATGAGAATCTCCATCTCTCTGCTTCTGTGATCTCTTTGCTGCTCTCTTTTAAAGGCAGAAAAATCACAGCTCAGTGTGATGACAGAAGTGGTTGTGGCCCCTCTAGCAACGACAGTCACTTCTTCCTCTGATGTCATTCAAATGAGCATTAGAGGCAAAATGTAACTCCAGCAAAGGGACTGTTAAGCTAGAAATCCCAGCTTTTATAAGTCATGGCATAAAAAGTATTGATGTGGCTTGTAGCTCATCCTTCGGCTTTAATGTCCTCTAATTACCACCCTAAGGAACTCTTCAGAATGTGGCTCTGCACCCATTAGGAAGCATCCTTGCAGATCTGGAATCTTCATCCTTGGACGGACAGGAAAGATGCACACAGAGGTCTCTGTCCTCTCCCTTTGCTGCTCTAATTTCTTCTCCCCTACAGATAAATGCTGGACTATGAAGCTTGTATGCAGGCTCCACACCTAGAGGGGATGTTCCTGTCTTTCTTGTGAAATTTGGATACTTCTTATAGCAATTCAGCTAGAAGCAAGACTATCTTTTCAAATTAGATTTCAGCACACTGACTGAATTTCTAGCCAGGATGTGGCAGTTTGTTGGCAAGAGAATATGGAAAGAAATAGGGGGGAAGTTTAAAAAACTCCAGGTTCTTAATGATGTTTCTAAAACTGGTGATGCTACAAAAATGGACATGGATCTTAACTCTGTAAAACCAGTTCTCACATCCTTAATTCATGGTCTGTCTCACCCAAACCGTGGGGCCAAATGTCTCGGCAGGGCAGGTGATTGATAGCATCTCTACCACACTGCATGCAGTGTCGTGCTCTGGCATTCTGAGGTCAAACTGGCTAAGCAAAGGGCTTTTTCATCTCCCAGCTAGCCAGCTCTCAAATTAGCCTTGTTGCTCATCCTTTGTTGGCTCTGGTATTTATAGAAAATGCCACTGCTCTGCTCTTGTAATTTGCCATCAACAGCCACCACTAATGCCTGCTTTAACTTGGAAGAGAATTCTGGCTTCCCTGCTGCCAGCCTCCTTCCCAGAAGTGGCAGTCAGTGCAGTGCCTGTCTTGCGGAGGGAGTAGACAGGCAAGGAGACAGCTCTTGGTGAAACCCCACTGGACAAGCAGCTCAGTTTGTAGAGTGTTACAAGGATGGCCAACAGTTTACAGGATTCAAGGGATGGTCCCTCTGAAGAGAGGAGTATCCCTCCTTTGCTGTCCCAGTTAAGCACAATGACTGTTGGTTGCTCGGCTGAGAAGCATGGGCATAAACCAGCCATCTAAAAAAAGGTGTAGCATCATCTCAGCTTAGGACAGAGTCACTTGCACCTTTGTATTTTCTGACAGATATATTCCCAGTCTGTTCTTCAAAATCTTTGGTGCAAAGGCATGTACAAGACCCTCTAAGAAATTCACTATCCTAACACATTAGAAAGAGGTTTCTGATTTTTGAGATAAGTTGGCCTTGCTCCAAATCCAGCCTCTTATTGTTTACTCTCTCCATCAGGGACATGGAAAATACATTTTTGCCAGGTCCTTTCTTTCTTTATTTCTTCTGGAATAAGTCTTTCACATCTTTGAATACTGTGCCTCAAAGTTGCACTTCCGCTTTTGTGTTTTCCTCCTCAGTATGGTAATCCCAGTTCCCTTAACCTTTCCTCAAGTAAGCCAGTTCTACTTACCATCCAGTTGTTCTCCTTGTTTTTCCATGGAGTTGGTCCACATCTCTCTGGAAGTACAGTACCCTGCACTGTACTCCAGTGGAGGCCTTTTAAGTTCTAGGTAGCAAGGAGAGATGGATTTCATCCCAGGATATCTGGTCCATGTCTATCTCTGCCGCCTTCTGTAGGTCCTGCCAGCTCATGCTGGTAGATCATTTTTTCCAACCCTCATTTTTGTCTCCTTTCCTAGGCAATTAAAAGTGGTCTTATCTTACTACCACTGTGGTCAGCAGAAGTTCCTCTTGTTTGATGAGGCCGAAGGCATACCTGCTGTGGCTGCTCTTCCTGCTCTCATCACTCCCTCTAAGCTCTGTGCCACTGCGATTCCTCCTCTTCCTCCTCTAATGCCCTCCAGGATATCTGCATTCCTGTCTCTGCTGGGCTGCATTGGCTGCTGAGCACAAACCATTGATAACCAATAACCTAGGGGCTATTCACTTCACACCTTGCATGAGAAGGTGGCTTGTCTCCCTCATGGAGCCCTGGCTCTGTCTTTGCTCTGGCTAGCTTGAGACAAGCCACAGTTAGAAGGAGTTTTTCAGGGTCCTAAAACCCGGGAGGCAGCCAAGAGTCTTTCCCTTAGCATGAGAGCGAGACCCCCATCGGCAGCAAAGGAAGAAGGTCTGCACTTGATCCAGGGAGTGAAACCAGGGCTTTATTCAGTCTTTCTTCTGTCGTCCTGCCCCAGACCTAGCCTGCGTCACAAGCCCTGTCCCACTGCCCAAATCAAGAGGCCGCCCAGCCGCATCGTCTGTGCTTATATCTAGGGAAGGGGCTCTGGGAGGGGACAAGCCAATACCCAATCAGGGATAAGGTGGAAGTGGAACAGGGTTGGATTGCATTCAAGAAAGGTGACTGGGAAGAATGTGGGAGATGGACTGGGGGAAGGGCAAGGACAAACTTCAGGATATTACATTTTGCAGGCGAACAGGGGAGTGCAGAACAAACCATTATAAAACCCAATGTAAAAATGAAATACAATATGAAACCAAATAACACACAGCAACAAAGATGTCTATCATACTTCATAATCCATGGTCTATTATGAAGCTGCTGGAGTCCCATCTGTCTTTATAAACCTCAATCCAGCTTTAACTGGTGGGGTGGGATGCGAAGAAAAGGCCTTGACACCGTGTGAGCTCTGTTTGGAAGTAATGAAAACATTCCTCTGTTATCAAGATTGTTTTCAGCACAAATCCAAAACGTAGCCCCATAGTAGCTACTGTGATGAGAATTAACTCTATTGCTGCAAAACACAGCAACTTTCTATTGCATCTTGGGTGTCTCTGTGAGCCCTCTGGGTGTGGGAGAAAAGACTTCCCTAGTGCCTATCTAGCTCTCTAAATTTATAGAAGAACTCTGCAGTCTGTAAGATTCTAAAAATATCCTTTTCATACCTAGATAATATTTGAAATATTCTACTGGTCTGGGGCAGACATCTTGATCCTATTTTTTTGAAGGTCATTTGGCTAATTAAGAAGCTTCCTGGTGTGTCTGAGGGGACACTTTATTCCTACCAAGCCTTACTTTGAAGATGAAGCAAGGATAGAGGTGTGCTCTTTCCTGGACAGAGGACAAGTGGGAGGTTATCAGAAATGATGTGCCCTCCATTGCTGTCACATGTACTGTCTTGGCACATATACTTGCCCCCTTACAGGCAGACCCAGGAGACCTCGAAAGGGGGAGGGTGGAGGGGGGGGATTTGCACATTCACAACGAGCTTCTCCCGAGCTGCAAATGGCAGGGGGATGGGAGACACTGTGGTGCCCTGTGTGTTTGCAGAGCTGTTGGTGTCTTCCCACACAGGGGTAACGCTGGTACATCGTTCAGCCCTGCACAGGAGGGTTGGCAGACTCCATCCCTTCCTAGTGCTTCCCCTTGCTGTGGGATCTTGTCCATTCATGTAAGACGGGCTCATGACTGAGCTCACAGCTCCTGGAATCAAAGGAGTTTGTTCTCAGGCCAGCACTAGTCCATAGAGGTGACTGTGAGGCCAGGCCAGCATCACCCATCTTCTTTTTCTGTGTCTTTCCTCACAGCGTAACATAGGCCTGGACAAATGTGATGTTCCCTTGTGTGGGAACACCACAAGGCAAATCCCTAAATTCTCCTGGGTCTTATCCCTCATTATTGCTGCCTCCTACTACTTTTCCTTTTACTCTGTCTTACACTTGCTTGTCCATGTCCATGTCCTTGAAGGTTTTGGAGAAGACAAAACTTAGAGAAGACAAAGTTTAGAGAAGACAGCTGAATTCTCACCACTGATTTAGCTGAGCTACTGACAAAGCTCGGACTTAGCTGTGTAGGCCTTCTGAGAACTCAGATAGGGATGCCATCCCTTAGCCACATCCTCCATCCCCAAAAAGCTGTGTGCAGGAAAAGTACCTGGAGCAGCAGATACAACTGACCTGTTCCAAAAATCCTTTCCGCTGCCAAAGGGCTGCGAAATCTTACAAGGAAAGGAGCAAGAGTGTCGCTAGAGGACACAAAAGATACTCAGAAATCTGACTCCATGAAGATGAAGGCTGAAGAACTTAAGAAGAACTTTATTGTTTACAAAGACCTCACGTGTATAGGTTCTGAACAATGACCAGGGATTGGAGAACAAGGTTGTCACCTCTCCATCCCACTGTCCAGGCTAGAAGTTAATCAGTTTACTCTCATCAGAGAGGAATATGGAAAACACGATTGTTTACAGTGCAGACCATGAGAACTCAGCTACAGAGCTGTACACATCTCACAAAAGCTCACATAATACGGCAACACAGGAGTCTCTTGTTTTCACCTGAGTGAGGTGGTGGCACTGGGTATATCTTGGAGGAGACTTTTGTTGCCAAATCTGAATTCAGTATTGCACAACACCAGTAAGTAGTCAGTTGAAGAGCCACTGAGGTAATTGGAAAGAGACTGAAGAGAGCGTTGGCACCTTGGGGAGAGGAGTTAGGGAGAAATTTATTTCTCAAACCAAATGTCTTAGATTGGTCTGCGAATCTGGTTGAGGACTGGAGGTAGCCCAAGGAAAAACACTAGTGAAAAAAGGATGAGAAAAAGGGAATAGGTGGATCTGGTCTGTCAGATAATGCTATCAGGGCAGCAAAGCTAGGACAGATGGGGCTGCAGCAGGAAGAGCCAGCGCAAGCTCTGCTGCAACCAGCATTTGGTAAGAGGTTTTCCTCCAGTGCACAAGGCTTTTTGCTCCCATTTGTGAACAGTGTTTCTATGAATTAGACATTTATCTGAATAAGAATAGTATCACCAATTGTAGAAATTAGGATAAAAGGAGTCCTCAAGCTTTCACACAGGAGCTGAATGCTTGCTGGGGCCAGGAGAAAGCAAAAACTGTTTGAAGACCTCTGATACAGGTTGGCCTTCTGCAGGCACCATGCCCAAATGTTGAGGTGGATCAAACAGGTCACCTGCTTGATGTGGCAGACATCTGCTATTCTGTTATGGGAGGCAGGGTAAGGACAGGGTCTGTCTAGCACTCTCTGGGAAGTAAGGAATTCCAGCTGGCTTTTGCTTGTGGAAAAGCAGGCACAGCTGTTGGTGACAACTGCAGATGAAGAGGTAGAGGGATTGCCTGGGATGCCTTCACTTTCTGCCTTTTTGAAGATCTCAGGAGGTGCTTCTAGGAGACTGCCTGAACAGCAAATATCAGGCAGAGAACTCAGAATTGTTCCCACCCCTCTGAGACATAAGGAACTGCACAAAACTTCACTGTGGCTGTATATACAAGATTGCTTCCATGATTATCTTATAAAAGGTAACTCCTGTGTTTTGGTGGAATGTTTGCTTTACACAGCATTTCTAGCATTAGTTATTTTTAACTGCATATCTTTGATACACACAGCAGCTCTGAAGCTTGCTCTTTTTTCTGGGATGTCACAGTTGTTTATTGTATGTGAGACAAACCCCAGGTTGGCCATCAGCTATTAATCTGCCTTCCTCGGGAGGTTGTGTGGGAACCAGCCACTTCAAGATTAAAGTCCCCCAAATCTGCTGGCAAATCCCTGAATTACCCAGGTCCTGGAAACTGTCCTGAAAACACTCTTGTCTCAGTTCTCATGGTGGAGTTCTCTTCTTAAGTGGTCTGTGCCTGAAATTCAAAGGAGACAATGTTGTATGGTTCATGTCATAAGGTCATGATGGCCCCAGTCAGACCAGGAACTGCACGTAGCAGGAGAGATGCTGTAATGGATCTGTAACTTTTTGGTCCCCAAATTGCAAATGGTGGGGAATGACACCAGCTTTTATGCCATTCATTCCCTCCACACATCCTGCTTGGACTGTGTATTTCTGGCTTTTGGGTGGATCCACTTTCAGCTGTTTTGTGCGAAAGAGGAATGCTAATGCCACTCACCTCAGTGCCTCCTAGCCAGGAGCAAGTTCTATGTGAGCTTGAGCCCAGAGGGTTCCCTTTTCTCCCTCAGGAAGTCAGGATTGGGTCACAAAAATTTCATGTTACCATTCAGATGTACATATTGACCCGAGCCTGCTGCTCCAAACCTGCGTGCTTCCTCACCTCCTGGAAGGGTGTTAACCACAACACAAATATAATGCATGATACTTCAGTTATCAACACTGTGGAAAATGTGATGGAAAAGGAATTTTAGCTTCCTTGGTAGGAAGCTATAGATCTAGATGTGATCTTTGAAACTTTAATTTTCCAGGTAGCTTGAAATCGAACCTTCCGTTCCTCTTCATTCCGCCGTATCTCCACCAGCCCCTTGAGCTGCTTCCTCTTCCCACGGACATGGCTTTTGTCGTGTAGAGTGTTTTTTGTTCTGAGACATCTCCTGTGCCTGCTTTCCTCAATGGACACTGATGTGACATGCAGAGCTGAGCTGTCAGAGCTCCGGGGTGTTTTTTTCTCCACCCTGTGATGAGCTGTGACACTCCGGCATCCCAGCTCCACAGGCCACTTCTCTATGCTTTTGTTAATGTTTCCCTGTGAATGCAGCAAGCGTGCGAGGGCAAAATGCGGTGGCTTGAGGTGTGCCCAGTTCAGGGGACATTTTTGAAGTACATTATTTTTCAGTTTTACTCAAAGAATCCATAAGGTAGCATTGAAGATTATTCCTGCTCCCTTTCTTCACAATTCTTCTCCTTGTGTATTTTTCCCTGTTTCTCTAGATTGTCCTAGCCATTATTTTCTTCCCTCTGCTTCTCTTCTGTCTGGCTCGGGGGAGAGTTTGTGGGTGGATCATGGGCTCTTTGGGCCAAATTTACATCCCTTGGTGATACAAATGAGGAAACACTTTATTGGAGTTGGTAGTAGCAAGCAGCATAAATGAAATTATCCCTGAAAGCTTATTTCCATGAAGTAAAATAAGGCTGAATCTGAGAAAGAAAGAAGTGTGAGTGCAGGTTCTTTGTTGGATCTTGTTTAACAGCTGTTGCAATGAAGGAAATTTCACTTGTGCCCCATCCTAGGGCCAGCTGGTAGGCTGGGCAGTGTGAAGGCAAGATCTAGGTGTCCAGCCAGGCTGTGGAGCAGGGAAAGCCAGGAGCCTGGGAGCAGCTACCTGAGTGCTGCTGAGAAGGAGCAGGTCAGAGAGCTCCCCAAGGATGAGATGGGACAGCCTGGAGCAGGCAGGGCATCCATCCCGTTTGCTAGCTGATACATAGGCACTGACCTTTGGATGGGAGTGAATCCTGCAGGCTGATCCTATTAAGATTTTCAGGAAAAGCCCCCCCGAGGACTTTGCCCTCCAGTGTATTAAAGCTGAGCTCTGTTCCATCTCATATTGCCTTTGCAATAGCCTCTCTGTCTTTTAACTCTTTGGTAGGCTGGTGCTGTTTAATGCATCAAAGCCTGATGACTTGACATCAGTTGGAGTTTTTCACCGGGGACATGTGGTACCCCACTCTGGTGCCTGGAGATGTAGGATCCATCTGTCCTAGGCAGGGGGTCTTCAGTTGACACTGGCAGAAGTTCTTCCTGGGAAGAGGCCACTGTGTCTGTAGGATGCTAACATGACTGCAGTGGAGAGGATGTGAGGTTGTCTTTGGGACACCCTTTTAGGGGACCTACTATGCAGGGGAGGTTTGATTTTAGATAGCCTGCTGAGCAGTTATATTAAATGGGTGTTTGCATGGTTTCAGCCAGTCATCAGTTTTTCCTGGGACTATTTGTCCCTTTGCTGGACAGTCCTCAGAGTATTTTTTTAGAATGGCTGGTGTGCACTGGCAGTATTTCCCCTTGCTGCGGTGGCACTTACATTGGAGGGGGCAGTATTTCCAGTGGGAAACATGGGGGTCTCACAAGGAGATGTGGTTATGGAAGAGGCAAGGTTTCTGGCTAGAAACATCCATCCAGCTCGTTGGTCCCCAGTGATCCCAGCTGTGAATCGAGGCCAGCGAAGCAGTGAGCTGCAGACAGCATCACAAGTTGCTGTTCCCTTGAGTTGCAGCTTCTCAATTTCAATTTCTTTTGGCTGTGGGCAAGGTCAGAAAGTGTGAGTGGTGCCCTGGTCAGTGGGATCTGTGGAAAGAAGCAGCCTTGTACAGGGAGCAGGGCAATGCAGGGGGAGACTTTGCTTTTGTCACATAGCTTGGGCAGAACAGAAGAGAGAGGAGAGGGAAGCCAGGGTGTGCAGTCAGATGGGAAAGCAGGATTCACACTAGAACACCCCCAGCAGGCTGCTGGAAAGGGCAGGCAGGAAAGAGGGCCTTTCCTTGCTCCAAAATCTGTAATTTTTACCTGTATTCCAACTACGTTCCCCACTCAGAAATCCCAGGCAAGGATTTGTTTGAAGAAACCAAATCTCAAAATGCATCTCAACCAGGTTCCTGATGGGGTAGTATTGAACAGGATCAAATACTGCCAAGTGTCAGTTGTCATCTAACAGATGCCCTGGCAGGGAAGCCAACTGGAAATCCTCAGAGAGATTATCCTGATCCCCTCACAAACACTGAAGCATGGAATAGAATAACTTACCTTAAATATTAATGCTAATTTAACATTAATTTTGACTTTGTTACTGATGGGAGGTACTGCTGTGACACTCCTAATAAAACAAAATCTTCTTAGTGTTACAAAACTGTGATGAGAAGGACACAACACAGCTTTGCTGTGCTCTTCTGCAAACTCATGGAAAATCTGCTATTCAGTTGACTTTTCATCACTTTGGTGATTCTTTGGGTATCATAGAAAAGCTTTTGAAAAAAACCCTACCCACCACTTTCTTCTAGTGGTGACTTTATAATTTTTTTCAGTTTAGGAAAAAAATGTATAATCACTGCAGAGGTAATAGTGTAATTTGTTGATACAGAATCTCAGGGGGTTTTCTGCAGGTTTATGTTTCCAGAGTAGGTAAAACCACTTGTTGGCAGACAGGCTCTCCATAAATAGCAGTTTGCACAGTAGCACAGATAACAGGAGATAGAAACGGATACTAAGATGCCCAAAGATCTTCTAAGACCTGAACACTGAGTCTTGTACTGCTCTAATTATGTTGAAAATATTGCTGAATTTGGAAAAGTAGTCTGTAAATTAGATTTGTTGCTGCAGACCCACTGCCAGTGATGGGACTTATGCTGTGTCTGCAGAAGTTTGGGCTAACTTTAGCATTCCTTTCAGTGCACCTTGGTCTGAGCTTGGACTCTGATAAAATTTGAGACATTTTGGTGGATATTTGTTGACAAAGCAGGATTGCAGTGCTGTGGCCAGATTTCGGGAAGGGCCAGGCCTTTTCCTCTGCACTAGTACACACAGTGCAAGACTCATTACTAGTTTTGCTGGGAGGCTGGTTGACCGAACTCATCAGAGGTTCTCCCAGAAGCAGAGCAGGGATCTGCTCAGGTTGGGGCATGCAGTTAAAAGAAATCATTGCCCTTTGTGGCTCCATTTGGCAAATTTCATGAGATGTAGAAATACCACTCTCCCCAACCTGTTGTCGTTACATCTTAACTGTGCTGGAAATTCATCCAGGTATGTATTATGTCAAAGTATTGTGCAGCCTTGGCTTTAGAACAGCACCTCTCTCTGTCTTGTAGCATTTGAGAGTTTCTTCAAAGCAGTTAGCAGCAAGCAGAACTGATACAGCCATATCAGCATCCGTGACAGGGCAGTTTGTGCATTTCTCCTGGATGCAGTAGTATCTTTTTTCCACTGTGAATATATTGTGTGATCCTTTTTGTCCCAATTCCATGAATTTTGCAGATTTGCTGATAGAGATAGTTCAAATACAACCAAACTCATATTTGTTGGGATGTTTCCTGAGCAGCACTGAAATATCAGGGTATTATCTTTATGTCCTGGCTATGTGGAGAAAATGAATTTGGAGATACAGCCCTTGGCTCCCTTGAGCCTTGTGTGAATGTGTATATGCATGTATTTAGGGATCTTTTTTCCGTATGCTGTTTATCTCACAGGTTTACTTCAGCTGATAAGATTTTACATACCTGCTGTTTACAACATGCATTGTAGACAAAAAGGTGATGATACAGCCTGTGGGGATCAGACTCTGCCCTTGGTCTTGTGAGATGTGAGGGCAGAACTGAGCACAATGCTATCCACAGAGTACTGAGGCTGAGCTGCCTTTCAAAGTAAAATGCTTCAGATTGTTCTGGTGAAAGTAATGAAAAGTCAAAGAAAAATAGAAGGTGACTCCAGGGGTTTCTTTTCCATGCTCAACCAAACCAGGCCTTTGGCTTCTAAGCTTGGGACTGTATAACCCCTCTTCCCTCAACCCAGCTATCCTGCTTTTGGGATGGTTGCTGATGACCCTGTTTCGCTTTGGAGGGGATGAATCATGCCTGTGCATATGTCAAGCTGCAAGAAACAGCAAAGGAGGGGCTGAAGGAGGAGAGGTCTCTCTGCTGTAGGGCACTTCCCCATTTGGACTGTCCTGGACCCTTTCTGCTGGCATCCTATCTGGATGAACCTTTCGCACAGGTCTCCTTCCTTTGGGCCCAGTGTCTGGGGTAGAAATAACAAGGTACAGTGCCTTTTCAAGGGAAGTCGTGTGCCTGCCACTATTCATGAACTACAAGGGTTAAGGAGATTAGCTGTTTCAGTGGATTAGCAAGGAGCTGTGAGATCTGTTCCTCTCTGTGTGACTAGCTGTCTTGCAAGTGGATGTGTTGAGCATCTAAAAATAATTCAATTATTTGTGCAAAATATCTGTCAGGCTTGTTTCCCTCAGGCAGGCACTCGCTTCCAGAGCAGCGCTCTTGCAGAGCAAGGTCCCACCCGAAGAGAGACGGGAGCAGATCCCTGCCGTGGCTGTGGAATCTCAAACTGCTCGCTCTCCTCTCCACAAACCAGACTCTGCCCCTGATGCTGTGTCAAGCAGTGGCCTTCCCCCTGTCCCCTCTGCCCCTCAGCCACCCCCTTCTGTTCCTCAGTGCTGATGGCTGGGCAGGTCACTGCCAACAGCCTCCCCAGGTCTGGTGCCACCCTAGCACTGGCGTGACCATGGGGAGCACCTGTGGGAGCTCTCCTGGGGACAAGGCAGACAGGCTGGGGAGACCAGCCTGGGTCTCCCTTCTTCTCCTCTGGCTGCTGGGGATATTTCTCTGGAGGAATAACTCTTTGCCAAGACTCCCAGTATTAGTCTTCTCCAATGTGAGCGCAATAAAATTCAGTGGCCTTGGGTGGTGTGAAATGAACTTTGGAGGCATTCTGAAGCCTTGGCTGTAGATTCTCCACCTGTTTCAATATATGAAAAGTAATAAATTTTTTATAGGTTCCTGAGGCATCTCTTAGGCAGAACAGAACATTTCAACTTTCTGTGCCAGTGTTACTCACACCCACATGTAGCTGCTTGAGCTTAGAGGTCCCTGTGGTGGTATCTGATCAAGGTTAGAGCTGTGGGGTAGCACGCAGGGTGGGGAGCAGCAGCTAGGGAATGTGGTCAGAAGGCAGTGGGATCTAGGATTCTGTCCTGATTTTTCCACTGAGCTCCAGAGCGCACTGGCAAGTGTCTTAGTTCACTGTGTCTCATTTTTGCTGTTTGTAAATGGGAACACGTTTCACCTCGCAGAGCTGCTGTGAAGCATAATTAAGATTTGAAAAGTGCTTTGGTGCTGTATAAATGCCAGTCACTTTAATTAATAAAATGAAATGGCTGCGCACTCTTGGCTTCTTTGTTTACCTAGGTGTGAGCAAGTGGCAGTTAGTGCAATGATGTGCAGTACAGCTGATATTCCACACAGTTCTGTTTTATAAATGTCCTGTTTTCTTGAAGGCACCTTGGGATACCTTACTGACCTGTTAGTCTTACCCACTCCCAGACTGGACATCACCTTTGGAAATAAGGGATGAGTACATCAAGCCTCAGTTGCAAGGGCTCCCTCACTGCTGCAGGTGGTCATCTGGCAGGGCATGTGGGAGAATGCAGCAGAGAGCACGTGTGTCTGTATGTGCTTTAGTGTCCTGCTTTCTGGTGCCCAGAAGGCAGAACAAGCTGCCTGCATGTGCCTGGTGCCAGAGGGCTCGGTGGTATGTGGTGTAAGTAGTAAACAGCAGCTGCACAGGTTGGGCACAGCCTGGTGATGGAGAAGCTGGGATGTGCAGGAGGAGAGGTCTGTGGTGATGAGACAGGGATGGTGAGTGGGTCAGGGTCTGAAGGGCATTGGCAGGGTACGTGCAGCCAGGCACAGCTGTGATAGACACACACCTGCAGCGAAGCTCGGGCAGGCAGGGACACTGGGCAAAAGCTGAAAAGCAGCTCCCCTCTGAAGGAGAGCATGAAGGTCCTGGGTGAAGCCCTGGGGGAGACCTGGTTTGGGCCATCTGCTGAGGCTGCTTCTGGTTTGCTCCTTCACAGCAGGCCTCATCGGCTGGAGCTTGGGGAATTGGGAAGTGGGGCAGCTCACTCCAGGTCCTATGCTGTGGGAGATGCTAAGAGAACCAAAGCAGCCCACTGAAACATCTTTCCTTTCTGTAGTTTTCCCTGACCATGTTCAAGGAAGGATTTTGCTAGCTGTGTCATCAGCATCTTTATAGAAAAGGCTTATTTTACATTCATGAGAGCCAAAAATGTCCATGAGGAAGAAGCTAACAAGAAGCCTGTTAAGAGGTCTTTTTCTCAGACTTCCAGGTACCAAATGCTCCAAAGAGTGTTCTCAGGTCTGTCCCTCAGTATCTGGCCCAGATCTCCAGCAGTTGCTTTGTCCAGTGCCACAGAAGCACTGGTTGCTTCATTGCAGTGAATGCCCAGTTTTGTCACGTGCTGATCCAGTAAGAGCAACCCAGAGACCAACAGCCCTACATTTCTGGCTACTGTAGACAGATCTGAGCATCCTTGCTCTGAAATCAGGAATCAAACCGTGAGATCTGTAGTCTCTTTGAGACTCCAGTAGGTTTGGCTCTACACCTGGAAGATGGATTGTGGTGGTCTCTATGAGATTGCTACTCTTTCTTGTTCAAAGAAGAGTCTGAAATACATGACTGTAGGAGAGAAGAAGAACTTGCAAAAGTGCTGTCCGTTCCTGGGCAGGCATCCCAGATAAAAGTTGGTGAAAAGAGCCCTTTGTGACACTTTTATTTGAGTTAATAGCCTGATTTTGCCGAAACACTTTTCTGCTGTAGATTCTGAGGACATGGCTTCCTCTTTCTGGTTTGTTTGTGGAAATTGAGTGGTGTTCCCCTTGTGATGCTGTCATGTTTAAATCCTTGCCAGCAACTAAGCATCACCCAAGTATTCTCAGTGAGACTGGGGAGACAATCAGAAAGATAAAATTGAGAAAACTGATGGGTTGAGATAAAGGCAGTTTAATAAGACAAGCAAAAGCTATGGGTGCAAACAAAACAGAACAAACAATTAATTCACCACTTCCCATGGGCAAGCAGGTGTTTGGCCATCCCCAGGAGACCAGGGCTCTATCACACACAGTGGTTACTTGGGAGGACAGACACTGTCACTCTGAATGTCCTTCCCTCCTTCCTTCCCTCCTTCCTTCCCTCCCTCCTTCCCTCCCCCAGGTTTACATGCTGTGCATGGTGCCATATGCTGTGGGACATGCCTGTGGTCACTTGGGCTCAGCTCTCCCAGTTGTGTCCCCTCACAATCTTTCATGTCCCTCCCCAGCCCACTGGCAGATAGAGTGATACAAGACCTAGAAAAGGCCTGTTTTTGGCACAAATGCAAAACAGCCCCATCCTGGCTACTGTGAAGAAAGTGAACTCTATCCCCAAACCAGCAAAGAAGTACAGTTCCTTTTCTGTCACTCAGACCTGTCCCTCTCCTCCACAGTCAGAAGGGTGGAGTGGCAGCAAAGCTCCATCTGTGTGGCGGTACTGTGCTGCCGTCTCTCAGCCCTTCCAAGTGTAACTGCAGCATGGATGGGTCTAAACTATAAAGACCTCAGACTCCTTAAGATTTCTTTCCTGATGTTGATTCTGTTCATAGGACTTAGGCCAAATGGATGGTTTTCTGAAAATGCAAGTTTCCTGCTACCCTGTCCAAGGCCAGGTCTTTGGGGATCACTTGGTTTGATGGATCCATGGTCCTTCTGCCTCCTCCTCCCTCTTTCCTCCTCACTCTCATCTCCTGAGCAGCAAGAAGGAGGAAAGAAGATGCTTTGCCTAAAGTTCATTTCCCCACCCCAGGACAGTTGCCATCTTTCACCTATCAGCAGGTGATGCTGATCAGAAGGCACTGCAGTGTGGCACAGCAGCACATCCTCTCCTGGAGGAAACAGTGTGGGCCGGCAGGAGATCTCGTGTCTCCCAGCGAGGATGATGTTTAAGCATGTAGGTATCAGTGTTGGTACACTCTGTTAGTTTGCATTGCTGTGTGTATCTCCACACCTATGATTTGTACTGTAGAGAAGCACTACCTCCTATCTGAAAGTCTGCACCACAGGGATGAGTAGGCGTATGTGTAGATGACTGCTTTTTATGAGCTGCCAAAGGTTTCTACAAGCAACCTGCTGAGTCTCCTGTAGTTGAAAACCAAGTGCACCTCTCTCTCTCTCTTTTCCACCCTGACCCTCTAGGTCAGAGTCTTCTTGGTGATTTCTGAACAGTCACCTCTAGTGACAGAGCTAACCTTTGGCTTCTGATTACTGCACCATGATTCAGGCTTCTAAGCAGAAATCCATATCATCTTTCTGCCCTTGCAGAATATGAGTAACTCAGAGCACAGGCAGCAGTGAAGGATCAGGGTGCTTATGGGCTCTCATATTGCTTCTTACCCATGTCTGTGTGACCCTGCTGTTATGTCACAGCTTAATATGTTGTCCAGAATGTAATGGGTTAGCTTAGTAGCAAGTCCTGGAGAGAGTCACAAGATCAAATTAAACTCCATGCCACTGACAGATTTGATTTCAGGAGTGAATTTACAGCAGGGGGTGGATATGTAGAGTCAAATTCTAAGACCAGGGTGAATTTCAAAAATATAATTGTGATCTTTAAAGACTGATGGGAATATTTTAATATTTTTGTGTTTTACATAGCCATTTCTAGTAATAGTGATCACAGAATTGTAGAGTGATATGAGTTGGAAAGGTTTTTAAGTGTCATTCCTGATGCTCAAAGCCCTATCCAACGTGGCCTTGAATGCTTTCAGGGTTGGGACATTCACTACTTCTCTGGGCAACTTGTTCCAGTGTCTTGCCACCATCACACCAGAATTTCTTCCTAACATCTTATCTAAATATCTTCTCTTTTAGTTTAAAAACATTCGCCATTGTGCTATTGCTATCTGCCTGTGTAAAAAGTCACTCTTCCTCTTTTTTTCAAAGCCTCATCTGAGTACTGCAAGGCAGGAATAAGGTCTCCCCAGAGCCTTCTCTTCTCCAGACCGAGCAACCCCAGCTTTCTCAGCCTGTCATAATACGCTGGTGTTTAAATTTAAAAGGGTGATCAACAGTCAGATCTAGCACAGATAGCCCTTTAACAGGTTATTGTTTTTTGCAAATCTGAATGCTAATATTAGATTAACCTTGCAGCTTGAACACCAAGGAAAAAAATCATGCTATTTCTTTAAAAATATATGTAAGCCAGCCATCTACTTGATGTCTCTACTGTGGTTTGCACCAGATTGTAACCCCAATTTTAATTTAACCACTACAGTTTCTTACGCGGCCAAAGTCAGTAAGAATGACTACAAACTACTTGGAATCAGTCAGTGAAATTCTGTGGTGAATATTTCCTTAAATCAATATTACAAGACTGTCAGCAATTCCTATGCAAGATACAAAGGAGAGTGCTTTCCTGGTGATACCTGATACCTCTCTTGGTGAGAAGGTGAGTGGCCAGTAAAGGACTCTGTCTGGGTGCCAGCCCAGAGAGGGGGTGAAACGATAGAAGTTCAGTGGGAGGAGTTAACTCTTTTTAGAGACATCCAGACCTCCTAGGGGTGATCCCAAGAGTCAAGCAAAAAGCCAGACCACCTTTGTCGTTGATGGTTCAGAGTTCAGCCTCTGTTATCTAAGAAATATCCTCATTAGAGGACCAGTGATGCACAGTGACTGAGCTGTGATGGAAATGCAGTGGGGGCCTCATTATTGCAGGACAGGCTGGTACTATAGAAAGCAAGCAGAGAAGCGTTGGATTTGGTCCTTTACTGGTTAGTGTTGCTTGGTCTGAAAAGAGCCACTGACTATGGCTGAAGTCAGAGGAGCATAAAGGTGTGGGACGTGCTCTTGGCTGCAGAACAAAGACATTGAGCCCCAAAGGTGATTTCAAAGGATTTGATTAAAAACACAGGCAGAATCAGAGTGTTTAAATGAGTTCAGGTCTCTTCACAGAAGCTGAAGCTGGAACTTCAAGAGGCCTGGCATTTCCAGGATGATGCTTGACATGATCCACACACTGTGAAAACAGCATTAGTCTATTTAGCCTTTTCACTGTCCAGGCATGGAAATGCAAAGAGCAGTGAAAAGTTAAAAAGCTGAAGAAGCTCCTTTGAACTCTCAGGAGTGGGCTTCAGGTCAGATGCTAGCAACAAAAATTCAGAGACTATTTTTTTCCTAGCTAAAATAACATTTTATTCACAGGAGCATTGGCTGAGAAACTCAAAACACACCATTCGTTCACTGATTGTTTTGACTTCTCAGAAATACATCATGACCATCCCATCCCACCATCAGCTGGAATGCCCTGCAGGCCCTGAGAACAGGAGGAACGTGGCTCCTCTCTCTGGAAAGCAGAACGCACAGCAAGGCTCCTGCAGGCTGCTTGTGGTCAGGACCAGCCCTCTGCATATACCCCGGCCCAGGCGGAGCATTTGTGATGGGTGTGTTGACTGCATTGGAGAACCTGCCTTCTTTTAAGACATTTTTTGGTCACAAACTGGGGTGTCCCATCTTAGTTTCAAAGCTGCGGGCGAGCCATGGAACGGGAATATTTCGATGATGATCGGGGAGTTGCGGGGCTGCTGACTCACTGCATGCCAGCGGCACTGCTCTGCCATCCCCAGCATGGAGGGGGAGGGAGATGGAGGCACTGCGAAGATTGGTTGAGAGATAAGGTCACCTACCGCCTCAGGTCACCAAAGCAAAGTAGCTGGGATTTTCACGATGTTGTTTGCCCGCACCGAGAGGAAAGAAACAAAATTCCTTATGTGTTACCCACGGATAGATGATAGATTCCCTTCGTAACAGCCCTAACTTCATTCGGATGCCTGATTTAAAACTACTTGTATCATGAAGGAGATTCAACAATTGACTGGTGTTTAGCTGGCCTGTTTTGATGTGCCGGGTGAGATTAGCCCACTGCCGGTTGTGTTTAGGCATGTGAGGTGTTTTGCACGGCATTTGCAATGTTGTTGGGTTTATTAGGTGTGGGTGTCCTCTCCTCCCCTAATCCCGTGCTCAGGATCAATAATTGTGATGTTTGAGGTTGAATTCAGCGCAGGCTCGGGCTGTACCTGCCAAGGTGCTGTGTGGTTTGCTCTGCCAGGCGCAGCCCATGCCAAGCAGTGCAGTCCCTTCTCACTGGAGAGAGGGACCTCCCCTGACATCGCCTCCTCCCTCTCTAAATGCGGGGCACCCTCCTGTGGCCAACAGGACCACACAGCAGCACGTACCGTGAAAAACAAAGGGCAGTGAACCCCGTCAAGGCAAGCCCCTGCGCTGTGTGCAGAGCCTCCTGCTCCCGGAGCCTGCGGGAGGCACGAGTGTTGATAAACACACGTGACAAGCGTTAGTCACGTTGCTTAACGAAGGGCTGGAAGGCGCTTGCAGACCCTGAATAGATGAAGATCGCTATGTGGATTTCCTGGCCCCGAAGTTAAACATAAGAGACCTTGTTTTTACAAGATTTCAGGTCAGCTTTTTCTATCGGAGATGCATCTATTCAATATAACCCTTTAAGGGAGCTCTTCAGAGTGAGCTGAAAATTGAGGGGGTTTGGGAATTCCTGTTCCTTTTTGAAAATCATCTACTAGGGTGGCAACTAGGGATTTCCTTTAGTTGATCCTCTTGACACTTTTACCTTCCTCATCATCTTCCTCTCCTCGTCCACATTCTCAGTTCTTGACCTCATTTTTTCCCTGAGGTAAACAGAATGCCGTGGCTAATTATCCAAAAGGGAACAGTGAAAATCGTAGGTAGAGTATAAACTGAGAATCTCTGAGCAGTGGGCCCAGCTGACTGGTTAGGACACCCTGCCCAACATGACACACTGTTTGCTTGCCTTCTTAACAGACCCTTTGATGAGTTGCACTGCTCCAGAGACGGTTTGTAGTCCTCTCCTTGGCATTTTTGTGGCTCCCTCTACCCATTTCAAGTCATCAGAAGGAGCCACAGGACAGCCTGGTGCAGAGAGACAAGCTAGGGTTCTCTTCTAGCCCAGCTGGTCAAAAATAGTCTTGGGGCAAAGTCCGTGGTTCTTGGACAGGAGTGGAAAGAGCAGGGCAGGTCCTGTTTAAAAAGCGACGGATACTTTGTTATTGCAACAGCAGCCGGTCTGTATTGGGACTGTATAGGGACGCCCTGCAGGCCGCTGGTGCCCCACAGACCATGGTCTAAGCACCCCTGGCTACCGCGAAGATTTTTAATAAGTTGTCTTCTGTGCTCTTTCAGTCACTGAAACATTTAACATCCTTTTGCCACTTTGCATTGGCTGTTCCAGTTCAAGATCCCAGGAGTGCAAGGTTTGACTTTTCTCGCAACAATTTTCAGCCTTCATAATGATCGGGGTGAATTTTTCTTTCAGAACAGAGGGATAGGCAGTCATTTCCCTTAATCTGCTCGTGGAAGTCCAGCCAGTGGTTTAATCCGTCTCAGAACAAGGGTCACCAATCCTCTTTCCTCTGTGGACATGTCACTGAATCAGGGGAGCAGAGAGGAAATTGTTCTCCGTGTTAATCCAGTGCGATAGCAAGCGTTTTCAGGACAGAAGGAGGTAGGTACCAGTGTGTTAATTAAAACATGCAGGCCAGTGCAACGGAGCAGCAGAGACTTTATTGCTACCATCAGTTTACCAGCCCTTGCACAAAGTCCCAGACAGAACAGCAGCTTGAGCATCCTCTGCCTGTAATAGTTTTCTCACAGTACTCCCAGCGCATGGTAGCATATTTGGGGCATTTCTGGTTTGCTGTGCTCTTTGAAGAATGTTTATTCCATTGGAGGGAGGAGTCTCACACTGATCATTTCACATTTTGTCATCCTGGTTATTCTGTTTTCACAGAGTCACAGAGTGGCTGAGGCTGGAAGGGACCCCCAGAGGTCATCTGTTCCAATCCCCCTGCTCAAGCAGGGCCATCTAGAGCCAGTTATGTAGGAACTTGTCCTGGTATATTTTGACTGTCTCCAAGGATGTAAACTACACAACCTTCCCCATCACCCTTGTAAAAAAGTGTTTCCTGATGTTCACAGGGAATCTTCTCTGGTTTGGTTTGTGCTGATCACTTCAGATACACTTACTAGGTGTCACTGACAAGAACTTGGCCCCGTCCTCCTTGCAACTTTATGCTAGGTATTTATATACCTTGGTAAAAGCCTTTTCTTCTCTAGGCTGAACTGTCCTGGCTCACTTAGCTTTTCCACATAGGAGACATGCTCCAGTCCCTCAGCAGGGATAAGATCAAATGCTGCCTGCTCCAGCCCTTGCTTCCCCTGCCACAGGGGTAACAGAGGCAGCCATGGTGGTGTAGGCAGCAGCTGTGTCCTGACATCAAGGTGGTCCTCCATCCAGGGTTGGCAGGAGCTTTGCGTATGCTAGTGAGCAGTCTGGAGAAGCTAGAGACAAAGCTCTCAAGCAGAGGTAACAAGACTACTGTAAATGTGAAGAGGAAGCAGGACCTGTGTCCATGGAGCCTCTTGGGGGGTGGTTGTGGTGCAGAAAGGATAAAACCTCTGTTTCATCCCTCTGATTCTGGAGACATAACAGTTTTAAAGAGTTGCAGCAACCGCAAAGGCAATAGTATCAGTTAATTTTCCCCCAGACTTGCAGATAGCTTTAGCCTGTGAGGAGCCCTGCACTGCTGTGATGGTGTTGTTAACAGCTGGTGATAGCCAACACAGGGAGCTTGACACCACCTATAGCTAAAGTAGTGATTGCAGTACAGATGCAGCCCTCAGCACGCAAGCCTGAAAATATTGGCCTGTCTACCCATATGTAAATCTCGGTGCATATATTTATTTCTGTCAAGAACTAAATTAAATAAAAATGGATGGTTTGCCAGAGCTATAAAAATGTCAGGTCTTCAGAAGAGCCCCATCTCTGCAAGAGCATGTGAAATATTGCATATATATTGGAGAGGATTAGAACCAGATGAGAATATACCAGATAGAGCAATAAACTTAGCCTGTTTTGTTGTGTCTTAGGAGTAAAGAGACTGCAGATCCACCTTGCGTCAAACAAGGTGGGAGCATGGCAGGCTTCCTGTGTGTATGGAGGAGTTGACACAACTTCACTGCATTTATGTGATGTTTTCTTTCCTCGCATTGAGTTTAACAGACAGGGTCTCTCCCATGAATTCATGCTCAGCTTTTTCAGAAAATGCGGTTAAAGCAGGTTGTTGGTTTCTGATGTGGGGTGGGAAGTGAGTGTGGCATGCTAGCAGTCATGTGGGAGCTGGTACAAGCCCTCAGATGTGCCTTCTTCAGGGCTTTGAGCTAATGATTTTCCTTTTGACAATATAGATTCGTGGAGCCCTTTTTAATTTGAGCAGTTATATTGAATAACAAAACTCAAAAGAACCACCCCCCCCGCCCCGGTCTCTAGCCCCAGGAATGAGCTGGCTGAGATAAGAGAGCATGGTGAGAGCCAGATATTTGCATAGACTGAATCCTGTTTCTCACTCAGACTGTAGTTTTTCTGCTGTTGCTGCTTTAGTCTTTGTCTTATATTCCCTCCTCTTCCATCACACAAGTTATTTTTCCTTCCCTTTCACAAAACAATAGCTGCCTGTAAATGTCTTCATTTTGGGTAATAAGGCAAGGCTCAGTTTAGGCATCATCTCTTAGCTGCCTTATGCAGACGATAGGCTTTTATCCAAAACACACACTACGCATCTGTCACCTTTGGTGCTTCTGGCAGGCTGTTCCCCAGAGGTGATCAGGACTCAGATTGAGAGAATCACTTATGCATGAGCTGCAGACCAGAGTTGCTTGTTAAATGTGCCTTAACAGGAGCTTCATCTCTAGCTTGTTCTCTAAAATCCAGAGTATGGGAAGGGGAAAAAAAGAAGTGTGATGATTTTATTCTCTCTCTTTCCTCTCCTGTTGCCTGACCCAAATGCAACAACAGCCTGCAAGGAGGGTATAATCTACTACAGGTTTCCCTTTACAGCCAGCACTCCAGATTGTATGCCTGTTCTCAAGATAAAATAGCAAAAAAAAAACCCAAACACCAAATCCCAACCTTTCCTTCTTTGTGTGTAGCCTTGTCTTAGGAGCTCTTGTAAATCAAGCGAAATACAAGGCAAGGTTTGACTCCTCGTTGCCCAGGTTACTAATGTTTGAAAAGCAGTGAAGTGATGCTTTTGCAAGGGGTTCAAAACTGTAGCACATTCTCCAAGCCTTGGGCCCAGCTCTGGGTGTTCCACACAAGAAGCAAGCTGCCCAGTTCCCAGCTGCTAAGAGTAAAAACATGCCTGTTCAGTTAGTTCATCTCTAACTCAGGTGGTCCTGGCTATACCAGGTTTCTGCCCAGGAGCCAGCCTGCCCTGGCTGAGAGGAGTTCACTCCTGGAGCAGCCACAGGGAGATAGGTGTGCTTCTAATTTGTGGGGTGATAGCTGCAGCCGCCAAAATCTCTCTGGACAATCTGGTTGAGGGCGTCTGCTTGAAGACCCTACCTGTGTTCAGGCATCCTTTTCCATCCCTAGCTGCCATCTATAGCAACTCTTGTCTAAGGAAGGGTCTTCTCCCCAGCCAGGAGCAAGTAGCCTGGAGTTCTGTGGTGCCAGTGGGACGCTGTGGATGGGAGCCACATCCTGCCTTAGTTCTTCTCTTGGTTCCCATCTCATTGGCATGCTGCAAGGGTAAATTCGTGGAAGTGTGTGAAACATTAAGGTGTGAAGGGTTCTGTGAGAGACCAGATTGCTAGAAATTACTGTGGCCTTCCTATTCACAGCAAGCCTTAAGTGCTGCCAGCAAGCCTCATAATTGATAACAAGCAGAGGTCTAAGGGTCTGTGGCTAGGTTTTATCATTCTTGACAGATCTGCTGACTTTTTGGTTTGTGAGAGTTGAGGACACAGCAGGGCTCCTGAAATGGACTAAGGAGCTGAGCCGACCGCAGCCTTCGTTTGGGTTATGTGCCACGTATCCCTGTCTCAGTGTCATGCTCTGGACACCCTCCTGCCAGCACAGAGAGTGTCCGTGGAAGCCAAGCTTGTCCCGTCTTGACAGCTTCATCTCCTTTACAGGCAGCTCCCTGCCTGTCCCTGCATCATTGCCTAGTCCATGTAGTTCCTCATGGGGATCCAGAGAATCTTGCACAGGAATTCCTGGGTGTGGACCTAGGAAGGATGGGAAGAGAAGAAAAATGGGGCCAGTCCAGGAAGACTGCCCTGCTAAGAGCATCCCTAAGGAAAAATCCTAGAAAGGGAGAGAACACAAAAAAGCATGGCTGAGCTGCCTGGTGAGGTGGAAACCTGCCAGAGTTCTCTGCCTCACATTGAGGTGTGAAAACAACCCATGTGCAAAGCCTGTGAGAGTTGCTTTGGGGCCAAAAAAGGTGTTATCTCATTTTGTATATGTAGTAAAGCAAGATTTCCAGTCTGTCTGGGAATGACAGCATGACTGGAAGGAGGCGGGTAGGAGAGGTGGGTGGTGCTTTGGGATGTCCCCTCTGGGTTATCTTTTCTTCTCCCATCCTGGGCTCTGAAGGGGAGTCTCTGGGACAGCTTACATGGTTCAGTTCCTGCAGTGTGACTGCTCATCTCCAAACATACTGTGCTTTTCAGGTGTCCTTGGTAGACTCGCCTGGGCTCTTGCTCTTTACGAGAGACCAGGACCACCTTTGTATTTCTTAAAAGCTAGTAACTGCCCTTGCTGTGAGAATGAGGTCAGTCTTTCAGGAGTTTGTCTCAGGCAGGCTCTTCTCAGTCCTGGTGAGGACTGAAAAGACGTTCAAGAGCCTTCCTAAGGGCTTGGCCTATTAAGTTCCATGTCTTGCCATTTTGTGAGAGTTAGCATTTGTTCCACAGGTTGTGTGGACTTGTTTCACAAGGTGGGTGGTTGTAGGAAAAATCATCCCTCTGTGTGCCACCTTCCCCATAACTGGAGCAACAAATATAGTGTAATAATGGTGTAATATATTGTTGCAGCAAATACTCTAGGTATCTTCTAGGTTTTCTGAAACCAGAGCTGTGGTGGAGAGCTCAAGTGTTTCCAGAAGAAATTGAGGATGCATTCTTACTGCTTTCTTACTTTTAAGTAAGACCTTAATTAGCTATTTATGTTGTTGCAAACTGTGATGGCCTAAGGATATAAGTCTCTAGGGAGAGGAAACTTGAGCCCAGCTGATTGGTATGAGTTCCATGGAAAAGACAATTTATGGCAATACAATCCTTTTTACACAGGCTCAAACAGAAATCCTAGTTTTGAAGCTGAGTACAGGTTGGGCACAAATTCCATGTGTGAAGAAGCTCATAGAGCAATATTAGTTGAGCTAGTAAAGCCTATTACCTCTCCTTAAAAACTTTGCTTCTATTTATTTATGCATTTCAAGTGTTCTCTGCCCCATATATTGAAGTGTTCTGAAATATTAATGCACTCATGCTTAAGGCATGTTTCAGAAGCAGAGAAGCACTTGTTCCCATTTTACAAGTGGGGAAAGAAATGACTTTCTTAGAGTCACAATGGGGGACACTGTCAGAGGCGCAGCAAGAACAGCATGGTGGTTAAGCTAAGGAGCTGGAGGTGGAAGAGGACTCTGCTCTCCCTATGTGCCATTTACAATTTGACTCCATGTTATGGGGAATGATAGTGGATCATTCAGTATTTTTAAATGAAAATTAGCCTTTGTGTAAATAAAGGTATGGATATGGCTGACTTCCCCATGCCCCAGTAGTCTGCACTCCTGCATCACAGGCACCTCCTTTGATCAAGAAGATGCTGTACTAGCTCCTCCTTTGTACTGTCATCTGTCAATGCAGGGAAGGGAGTACACAACTTTGACGTCTGCTCATTTATTTCAGAACTCAGTGGGGTAATGAGATTGGTTTTTGAACTGCATTGCTGTACAAAGCAAAATGACTGTCCAGGCCTATTTCATGTCAAAAGTTATTTTTAATAGAGCTCTCAAGGGAAATGAGAAAAATCTTGACATGTGACCACTGAAGTTCAGACTACAATATCCTGAGGAATCGGGTTTTAACCTGTGCATCCATGACCTTTGCAAAGAGGAGATGGCACAGAGAATAGAATGAGCTCCAGTGACCAGCTGTATTGAATTGGCATGAGCCGTGGTGCCACAGAGGATGGGAGATCTCTGTGTGCAGCTCAGGAGGAGACTGATGATGAGGTGACAGCCTGGCAGCCTTGCATCATGAGGAGCAGGAAGGAAGAAAGAAGGATACCTGAACAGACAGTGTTTTTGTTCCGGCTTGATGGCCACAGATGGTCAGGACTGGGGCTGCTGCAGTGCTGGAGATGTCTCTGCCTTAGTAAGCAGCTGTGGACAGTTTTCTGCATGGGTCCCTTAAATTTTCCTGGTGCTGTTGACATCTTAGTTTGTGTGTAGTTTAACATGAGTCATGTTTCATGCTAGCAGCAGACCCTTTCCATGGGGCAGCAAGGTGATTTTCTGTTACAGTTTGTGAAATGCCTCTTGTCGTGTTTTGGTAGGCTTATAACAGGACATAAACCTGGTTTAGCAGGAGAGACATAACAGATGGGAGCTAGTGTATACAAAATCAGCTCGTATAAGGGTTCAGTGCCTCCAAGTGATGACTTTTCATGTCAACAGGAATGGCTTGTTTTAGAGAGGAGTACTGGGCAGATTGCTTTGAGTTGGAGGATGCCTGAATACAAGGACATGAGCAGAAAGGAGTAGAAACAGGGATCTTTGATTTTAACATTCAGGTATACTGGGTTCAAACCATATTTGGGTGTCTGACTGGGCACCCATTTGATTTTAGGGGTGCCTTCATTTAGAGGCACGTGATTTTGCCATAATTTTCAATAATAAGCAGCAATTCTGAGGACCTTGATTTATAAATAGTGCCAAATATGTATTTATGAGCAGAGGCTGGGCATTCCTTTTTCCCGTGATATTTTATCAGGCCTCAGTTTCTCATGATTCAAGTGAAGATGTTACTATTTACCTTTATTTTTTGAGTTGCTTTTATTCCTGTTAGTCCTTAGATAGGAAATTGTGTCACAGGACAAGGAGGAATATCACTGTGTGAAGGATATAAGAAGAAATTCCTGGGGGGGGGGGGGGGGGGCGGGGAACAGATACTTTGGTCTTTGATGCTTCAGCAAAGGCATCACCTTCTGAATACCAAATTTAATCTGACTAGTAATAGGCTAGCTTGTCCAAGGTATTTTCCACATTTCACAAAAATAATCCATGTATCCATAAACACCTGTGAGCCACAGGACATCAGCTGCTAATCTAGTACTTAGAGCTATGCACACCAGAGTGGTTTTTTGGCTTGCATACATCCTTGCTCTTGCACAGTGTAGGAGGATCAGTATGGAGAATAGGAGGCAATAATCTCAATTTTATTCTTCTTTGAAAAGCCACGCTTGCAATGGATTTTATCCCAGATTTTTCATCAACAATGTTGATTTTTTACTGGGTTCCCTCCCCCCTTCATACTGACAGAGAAGATGCCACCCATGAAACATAAACCAATACCACTTCCTCTGTGACCTTAGCTGTCTCCAGGTCTCCTGACTGTACCGGCCCGTTCCACAGCTACATTTTGTCGACTCTGTGAGAAACCCACCTTTTACTGAGAAAGTTGTTTATAGTATCGGTAGACTGAAACAGCCGCCTTGATTTATCCCTGTTTTAACATTTTTGCCTGTGGGTGATGGAGTTTAATTAAGGCTGGCTAGTAAATATTTATTCTCTTGGCAGAAATAGGTCCAGGTTTGTCTGTTAAAAAATACTACACAGCTTGCCTCTTTGACTGCAGTTAACTGAACCAAACACTCCACAATTTTATTAAAATCGGCAAGGAAAAAACCCTCAAATCCCCCCACCACAGGCTTTCAGCTGTGCAGCTTTCCCCCAGCCAAGGAGCACCTCTCCCCCCAAGCATCCCTGTCCCCTGCATCCCGGTCCCTGCCCATGTGGAGCCCGTTGCCATGGAAGCCTCATTAAATCTGCATCTCGCCTGGCCGGGGCTGCAGGGGCTGCGGCTGTATTTTTAGCCGGCGGTGGTTGCATAAGGGGGGCGGGATGGGATCGGGACGTGCCTTCTATCTTGCCTTGATGGAAGTCTGCCAGGAACCACCACCAGCCAAAAGACATGTCCTGCTCAGGAAAGCTCTCTCAGGCCAGGCAGCATTTGGCAGCTCCCAGTGTTGCTAGAGGTGACCACAGGGAAGATGCAGCATGTGGAGTTTGGTTTAATGGCCAAGCAAGCTTTAGGGTGGTGGCAGAGCTCTGCCAGGGGCTCCAGAGAATGAAGGTCTCTTCAGATTAGACTAAAGATAATAAATCTCTCTTGACTTGAGCAAAACCTTAACACCTGGAGGGGTAGGAAGAAACTCATCAGAGCGCAGCTGAAGAACAGCACTGTACTCCTAGCCATGTACATTTTGGGGAAAACAATGCCACGTCTAAGTGCACAACCCCCAAAAGAAGAAAATAGAGCTAGATGCTGTCAGAGATGCTCAGGGTGAATCCAATCTTGGGTGCAGTGTTGCCTGAATCCATTTTTAGAAGGACTGGATTTGAGCCCTTGACATGCTTGACAAAAACACGTCACTGAATGATCTGAAATCTGCTCTTATAGAAAAAGCAACACACAAAAACACACCAAAAAACCAAACACCCCCCCCCCCCCACTATTAAAAAAAAGGAAATTTAAAAAAGAAATCAAATAAAACCACCAAACTGCCCCACATGTTCATTCCTTGTCATTTCAAATCAGAGTTGCTCTAAGTAGGAGACAAAAAAAGAGGTTTTAGCAGCTCTGCACTATCAGGCTATCTGGGCTCAACACATGGAGCTAGGCCCTCTCTCTCTCTCAGCACTGAATCCCAGCAGTGCTAAATGTTCCAGAAATCAGATTTTTATCCTGAATTACACCTGGGCAGAGCCAGCTTTTGCTGCTGCAGGCTGTCTCTGGCTGTAGACCATCTCTAAGTCCTTCATGGGGAGTTATTTCCAGGTTCAAGGCTAGCTCCACAGACCTTTCTCAACATTAGGACCCGAAAAAAGGTTTGCAGGGGTTCACAGGTGTTGGAGTCCAGGGCATTCCTTTGGTTGCCCTGGAGGGTAAGGGACCTGGGCAGGGGGGTCTGGGACCCTAGCCTAGAGCTCAGAGAGACACTGGCTTTGATTTCAGTCTATGGGAAAAACTTCTTACACTGAGAGAAGGTTTACAGGCCACAAGAATGTGAGAAATAGTAGTTTAGCTTATCACAGAATGAGAAAATAGTAGTTTTAGGTTCCTAGCATTGAAGTGAATGGGGACAAGATGGAGAATCTGGGGCGTTGTCTCCTTCTCCTTCTCCTTCCCTCACTCCATTGCTGCATTGACGTGGCACAAAGTAGTTAGTGAGGATTGGGTCAAAGTAAAGATGACTTTTTTAGTAATAGTGATAGACATTGGTAAGAAATAGTAAACAAGAAATACGTAGTAATTAGTATAAAAGATAAGGACAGCCCAGCTCGGGGGGAGACGTGAGGAATCCATGCAGCTGCGAACATCTTGTCGGACTCCGAGAAAATTGTAAGATAAGAAACAATAAACGAAGTATGCAACCTTGAAAAATCTAAACCTGAGAACTCCGTCTCTTCCTTCAGCTCAGCTCAGAGCTGTGCAAAAAAGCAAAAACCCTAAAATCACCTCAATGTTGGGGTAAGCCCCCAACATCTGGCGTCCCTAGCTAAGCAGAAACACACAGGGACTCCTTTACAGTTGTAGGAGATGTAAGTCGCCTTCAGTTTTGCCATGAGATTAGGCCAAGTGATTTTTTTGCCCAGACAGCCTCATTTCTCCTGATTCAGTATCACGACTGTGAGTCTCGCACAGCTCAAACGGAAGTGGACTCTTCAGACTACAGAAAGCCCTAAATTATTTCCTCTGACCCTTGCTCAGAGCTTGATTCTGGCTTCAAAGACCCAGCCTGGTAAGCTCCTGCTTGGCAGTGCTCTCAGGAGGGCACGCATGGATACCGGGAGGGCCCAGGGCACTCCTTTGCTGGGCCCTAGCAGCAGTGATTCTGCAGATGGACAGAAATAGCTGCTGTGCTGCAGGCAAGAGCCAGCGCCACTCCAGCAGCAGCCCTGGGTGTGAGGGGTGTTCCCTGGTGGCAGAAAGGCCAGGCAAGTGCCTGGGGAGCGAGCAGAGGCAGGGAGTCTCACTTGGGTGTTTCATTCCTGTCTGCTCCAGCTGATTGCTGCCTGTGAAACCAAGCAAGTCTTTGATATCCTCTCTGCTTCAGCTCTACTTCTGGAGAGCAAAGATAAATGCAGTTTATCCACAGGTGAGAAGCCAGAGGAGAACCTCAGATGATTGAGGTGCACGTTCAGGTCTGGTTTGAGGCTGATTGGCATCAGTTTGAAGGGCTTTTAACATATGTGGTTTATTTCTCAGCATATATTTTACTCCTCTGCCTTTCTAGCGTGGCAGAGGAAGCATGGGGCAATGTGATGGTGAGGAGCAAGGGAGAGCCTCTGAAAAATAGAATAAGCCACTGATAAACACAGACAGACACCCTGGTAAACAGACAGAGCAGAAGGCTCCTGCTCCTGACAGTCTCCCTGGCGTACAGCAGTTTCCTTGTAAGAGCACTGACACTCACTGCAGGGCACATGTGAAACGAGCTGGAAGAAGGCAGAGGCTGGAGCAGGGAGGAAACGATGCTTAGGCACCAATGGCATTGCAACTCAATTATGTTCTGGCTGGGCAGAGAGCTGGGATGGGACCTCTTTTCAGAAAAAAATCAAATCGGCTCAAAAAAACTCATGTGCACCTTTTCCTTTCTCAAGATCTTGGTATTTCAAGTCCTAAAAAGTTTTCTAGGTCCCATAATGGGCAGAACTCCTCATTGAGTCATGGCATTACTTTTTCAAAATAAATGGGCTAGGAGGACAAAGAGGGAACCCATTAAAAAGCAGAGCTTCCTCTGACACCACAAGGCATTCGTCCTAGAGTTCTTTGTGAGGTTTTAGCCTTCAGAGCACTGGTGTCACATTGCTAAACCCCTGAGGACATGTTTACTGATGCTGGGGTGAATGGTGCTGCATCTGCCACCAAGCTAGGTATCAGACCAGGGCTGAGAATGATTTTTTCTTATTAGTTGCAGTTCCAACTGCAGATGGAGACAAATATGTGAGACCAGCCTACAAACCAAACATTTTGTCATGTTTGATATATGCCAGAGGGTGTCAGGATTGTGTCTGGTCTTCGACAGGACCAGTCAAGTCATACAGTAGTTCAGTGATGTTATCAAAACTTGGAAGGGAGAAGACAGAGCATCATTTATGAAGGTCTGAGGTGTTGAAAGTATTGCAGTGGGAGGGCTTATACAGCAAGAACGGGAACAAGAGTTGAGAGGCATGTTGGAATGAGGGTAGGCTAAATTTTTAGGATGAGTGAGGGGTCCTGGTGCTAACTCTTGCCACAAGGTAGAGAAGACAGGAGGAGATTCTTGCTTGTCAGCCAGGGACCCCAGGAGGAGTTTAAGCTGTACTCTCATGTGGGTCATTTAGCAGCTTAGCCAAAAACAGATTGAGACCAGCCCTGCGAAGGACTGAGTGGTGCTGGTGCATGAGAGGTAATGTGCACTCAAGCCCAGAAAGCCCATTGTATCCTGGGCTACGTCCAAAGCAGCGTGGGCACCAGGGCCAGGGAGGGGATTCTGCCCCTCTGCTCTGCTCTGCTCAGACCCCACCTGCAGGGCTGCATCCAGCTCTGGGTGCCAGCACAGGAAGGACAAGGACCTGCTGGAGTGAGTCAAGAGGAGGGCCCCCAAGATGATTAGAGGGATGGAGCACCTCTGCTGTGAGGAAAGGCTGAGAGAACTGGGATTGTTCGTTCTGTAAAAGAAGGCTTTGAGGTGACCTAATGGTGTCTTTCCAGTATCAGTACCTGAAGGGAGCCTACAAGAAAGATGAGAGGGACTTTTATCAAGAGCACAGAGTGACAGGACAAGAGGAAATGGATTCAAACTGAAAGAAAGTAGGTTTAGAGTAGATATTAGGAGGAGGTTCTTTGTTATGAGGGTGGTGAGACACTGGAACAGGTTGCCCAGAGAACTGGATGTCCCATCCCTGGAGATGTTCAAGGCCAGACTGGAGCTCTGAGCAACCTGGTCTAGTGAAAGGTCCCTTTCCACAGCAGGAAGGTTGGAACTAGAAGATCCTTAAGGTCCTTTCCAACCCGGTCCATTCTGTAATTCTGTGAATCTATAGAAGACCTGCATGGGTGGGTGAATGCTGTGCAGGCTGTGGTGGGCTTGGTCCATTTGATGGGGTCCTGCCAGTGTGCAGCACTCTCCCATCTGGCTGAGCCAGGCTGTCCTGCATGGGGCCAGGCTGTGGCAAGGCAGGGAGGCAGTGCAGCAGCCCATCTCTCTGTGAACTGAAGCTGGGCCATTAATCAAGGCTTGAGGGTTGCACTGCTCCTAGATTTAACCCTTCTGAATCACTCTGGTTCACTGCAAAGCTGGCTGATGATGTGATTTTTGTTCTGCTTGTGAATAAGGAGGTGGTTTTTCAATGGTGTAAAGCTCTAGATTCTGGAAGTAAAAGCCCAGCAAGGCTGGCCTCATGGGAATCTGCAGGTTCTCCAAAGCCATGAGCTCCTGGAAATTCAGAAAACGGCCCTGTTTGGTTTTCCCAGTGTGTTTTTACTCTGTAAGAAACAAAAATAAAACAGCCCCAAAGAGCAAAATGAAATGGTGTAACTGAATATCTTTTGCCCTATTTTCAGTGCTACAGAAGAGAACTGTGAGTCCCATCAAATGCACAGAGCCTTGGATAAAGATGCAGTATCCTGGCTCTGTGTAAATGATTGGATATGCAACTTTGATTTGGCTGTGGCAATTCATTGTGCTGCCCCTTATCTTGGTCACAAGAAGCCTGTGACCAGAGCCAAAGCACCCCAGCTCTGGCTCCAGCTCCTTTTGTTCATATGTAATAATTGTATCTGCAGTGTGCAGAGCGGGCTCGTTTCAGGCTGGCAGCTGCACAGCGTTGTTTGCAGCTCATTAATTTCCTACAGATTGCTGCCTTGCTGCTTTGGATGTAGTGCAACTCCAGTGGCTGGGCTGAGTGCCGTCCTGCAGAGCTGAAAGCACCGTCTGCGTGGGTGTGTGGGAAGAGCGGGCTGAGGGAGGGGACAGAGGGACTTGGAGGCTGGTATCTGGAGGCGTTTGTGATGGGAACGTTGGCTTTGCTCTCCACCCTTTTTGATGTGCTCTGAACGCTGTGGATGCTATCACATGCAAGAGCTAGAAAAGAGTGGGTTGTTGAGATATGCCAGCTTCCATGCTGGGAACAGGGGGGACTACCCTGACCTTTCCCAAAAAGCTAAATTTCATTGCCATTGTTGTCCCAAAACAGGTTGTTTCACCTGGTATGCAAGAGGCTGATACACACACAGAGTCTAGGTATTTGACTGATTTACAGTTCTGTGCAGAAAGGAGTGCTGGGTGATAAATCCACAAAGTTAGCACAAGGACTTTCAAAACTTTTCACTATTTATATGTTTTAGCAAACAAAGGCATTAATATTTGTTAGCTACAAGTTCTATAGTGCTCTTATTAATTAGTATTCTATCGTCTATTGGTTAAATTATTTCAGTCCTCTGCTCTACCAGCTTTTCATCTCTTCTCATGCTAATTCATCCACTTGCTCAGTCTTTCTCTTCTTTTGAGTCCATCCGCTTCCTGAGTCAGTACTGCATGAGTGATGGTCACAATCTCCTCTTGTCAAAATGATCTTTTGCCCAGTCAGAGCCCATTTCAGCACAGTTGCTGAGTTGGCTTTATTAGCTTCTTCCTACCTTGGGATCTTTGCCAAATGTCCTGTGGCCTGGAAATCCTGCATTCTTTGTGTCCAGTACCTGCTTCTCCCCAAGGTTTGTTAACTCCCCCCTAGGTCTGAGATCACTGAAGCACATCAAGCCCTAAACTTCTATCAACAAGTAATTCATCTTTCTAACACCTGGACATCAGCAGTGTAGTGATTGCAGGACAGTGAATCATGAACAGCCCTGTTAGGAGGAGCCCTTAGTCTCACCTATGTTATCTCTGCTGGGAAGAGCAGTGTTGTAGGTAGTAGGTATGAATCTGCACATCTGTCTGTGCCTGCAGCTGGTGTCAGCCCAGGGAATGTGGACGTGCCTGGCAGGCAGAGATCAAGGACCTGTAATCCCTGCCTGTAGTCCACCTTCACTCCCACCACAGCCTGGCTCTTGTGCTGGATTGTTTGTCCCCAATGTGCCAGCATGTCCCTGCTCATGCTTCTGGGTAGGCTTGAGCAGCTCTGTGCCCAGCTGCAGCTCCCTGTCTGCCCCTACTCTTGGCAGCAGAGACAGTGCCAGCCCAGCTGTGGCAGGAGCTGAGTATGGAGTCAGTATGAACTTGTGAAGCAGCATGGCAGCAGCAGGACATTCATGGAGTTCCCAGAGTTCTGGTTTTGGCAAGCTCAGGTCAAGGGGGCATAGCTCTCCCAAAGGAGCAGTGCTTGAAGGCCAGCCCCTTGTGTCTCTTCAAACCTGCCATGACAAAGCATTGAGCAATGCATGGCAGGGTCACGCCGTCAGGCAATGCCAGGGGCTCATTTCAGCTGACAAGCTTCAGCAGCTTTTGCCCTAGGAGGGTTTTAAAGTCTTCCCAGGCTGCTGAGGGTTGTTTTGAATTTAGTATTTCTCATTCCTCAACTTCTTCTCCCCCTCAGTCCCCACCTTCTTGTCCTCACCAGCATCTCCATGGCAACCCTGTTGCTGAAGAATAGAGAAGACATCTAAATATAGCTTCCAAATCTACATGCCTTCAGCAAAAAGTCTAAAACCAAGGGCGACAGCTTGAAGCACTGATCTGCCAATACCAGCCAATGACAAGTGTCTGTCTTGCAGGTGGAGTTCAGGAGCACTCTGATGGGACAGGGTCACTTCCAGCCAAATCCCCGTTTTGTGTTTGCTCAGGGCATCTCAAGAGGCTTTGAGGTAGTTGAGCCTACCCTGTCCTGTCCAGGGTACCCCCAGTCCTGCACCCTGTCAAGCTTTGGAGCCCTTCTCTAGAGCAAACAAAAGATCTCTAGTACTTTTTTTTTTGGCCATTGATACCCATTTGATATTGGGCATTTTGATATCATAGGCATTTACTGTGGTAAATGCCTAACAGACTCAGAGGGAAGCAGTATTCAAAGACTTTTAGTAAGGAATAGATGTCTTTCCTCCCTGCTCTTCTCTTCTTCCCTTCCTTCTTCCATCCTTCCCTACATCTGTCCCTTCATTCCTCCCTTCCTCCCTCCCCACAGTATGGTGGTGGTTGATGTTTTGCTCCTTCTGAAATTCCTTTCTAAGAGAAAAAGGGCACAGAATCTCCTCAGTGAAGCTGTTCCACTGGGAATCTTCCCAAGATAGGGAGGGGAGAACTGTCTGTGCCCAGGGCCCTGGCTCTGCTTTGCACCTACACCAGGCTGATACCCACCTCAGCTGTCTGCTTTCATGGGCTGCCAAGTTGAATTATTGCTTGTACAAGACATGTACTTATTGTACAGACCTCAACAAATAGCTCCACAGCCTGTTGAAATTTTGTCCGCTCTCCCCTGGCCCTGAAGTTTCAAGTCTCATAGAGTCAGCAAGAAGAATCTGACTTGGAGCAGGCCAGGCAAAGGCCCGCGTGTGTCTGTACAGCTTCAATATTCGTACCCAAGTAGCTTCATTAAACTGAATGAAGAAAAGAGAACCTGTGGAGCTGGGCTGTTATGCTTGTACAACCTAACTTAAACAACTCAGCTGGTCAGCAACATGGGCTCAGCTGAGAGAAGGGGGTTTTAACAAACTCTGATTTTCCCTTTTTTTCCAGAAATTCTTAAAAGCAATCTGGCATCTTTCCTTGAAGAACCCTGTATATTAGAACATTTTATCATGTTTGAACAAAGTGAAATATAGAGTGCTTTGGATATCTTGTCTGGTAGAGCCGATTGCATTATGGAAGCTCATGGAGCATTTTTTGGTGCTTCAGGCCTTCCAAGTCGAGTGTGAGACTTGAGAGTGGAGTGAATTTGCCATTCAGCAGCTCCAGTGGTGATTCCGATGGCTGATACATGGATATACCACACCTCTTGAGTTGCCCTGAGTAGCATATTAGGCACTTAAGGATTTTTTTGCACGGCATGGAAGTGCTTAATGGGCTCACTTGCAACTTAGCAGCTCTGATTTTTCATTGCTGGTACAGTTATTTGCACTGGTACAAAGTAGGTGTGAAGCACTGTCATGTGAATTTGGCAGCATTTCATGTCTCTTGTCAGTCTTGGGTAGCAATGGGAAGTGAGGGTTGGGCTGCTGTGCACACAACAGGCACAAATTGAAAAATTAAGACAAAGAAACCCCTTTAGTGTTGTCATCTGGAATGGAGAAACCATTGGTTTATTGTTTTTGTTTTTGTTTTTTTTTTTTTTAATTTGGATTTATTTTTTAAAAGCTATCACTATAAATTTTTTACTGGTAACACTTTAAAGTTTTCTTATACAAGTAAAGACTAAAAAATACAGGTCCTAATCTTGGCTATGTCCCTTTAATTATCATGTGTCAGCTACTAAAGCACTTCCAATAGTTCTAATTGAAGCATGAGCCAATTTGCTAATTAGCCAAGATTATGTGAGGAATACACAAAGGGAAGATGCCTTTCTGTGTCAATATTTCCTCTTTTATGCCTTAGGAGATCTGATGTGATGTGAACAAACTACACTGCTAACAGCCAGCCAGGCAGAGCCCCTGAGCTCCTGGTGGTCCTGCACATTGTCCCACACAATCCAGGGTGGGGTATGAAGGGTTTCACTCGAGGCTTTGGATTGGGGTCATCGTCTCCATCCCGCATACAGCCGCTTCTTGCATGGTGTCTTCTCCAGTCGACCTTTTATCCTCTGCCTGTGCTCTGCTGTAGCAGAGCTGGACAGTTCTGACCCTGGCCCTTGCAGGAGTGGAGCAGAGATCCCTCGTGTGCTGCATGCATGGCAGGGATAGAGGCTTGCAGAAGGGCTCTGGTCTCCTGGGCCAGGCTCAGACTGTGCCTGTGTGGGAGGAACAGCAGGGACACAGGGAGCCACTCCAGGAGGCAGTGCCAAAGGCTTCTTCCCCCTCCTGCCTTGTCAGTCTGGGTGAACATTACAAAGGACTCTCTAGGGGTAAAGAGTTGAAATATGGGACAAGATCATCCAGAAAACCATCTTTGTAATGTGGCTTTTAGAAAACAGCTGGGCAATGCCTACTCGTCAGGAATGGCTTGGTGGGAATGGCTCTGCCCAGAGGCAGGCTGGTAGTTGTTTGCAGACATAGTTTCTGAGGTGTTTTAGTTCCCTTATGACGTAAATAAACTTTAGCAAGGAAGAGGAAGTGCCCTACAGAAGTGCACAGCTCTTTCAAATGGGAACCACATCAGATGAAGCCAGATTAACTTGATACTCATATGAATAAGTGATACTTCCACCGCCACTTCAAACTCTCTCTGCTGTCTTCCCTCATCTTCCTTCTGGTTGCATCACTGCAGCATCTTCCACACTAGGAGTTCAAAGCAAGTAGGGACTGTCCCCTATCAAGTCCCTGTGAGAAATAAGGATCATGGACACTGCATGGATATAGAAACTAAAGTAGCAACTGACTTGCTTGAGTGGCTTCAGGTTTGACAGGAGAAATACATAGGTCATGTAGTGATTAGCCCTGCAAAGAATCTTATTTTAATGATAGGATGACAGTTTCATATAATAATTTATCAGGTGATTTTGATTAAAAGATAATTAGTTACCATCTGGCTTTCCCATAAACCAATTTGACAGCAAAAGAGAAAACACAGAGGAGAAAAAACTCATTTTCTGAGGATGGTTTCTGACTCTTGTTACTTTATAACCAACTGGCTGGTAGTGAAGATATTGGGTCTGTCCCCCATGTGCTTGCTACAACAAAGTAGGGTTACTCTTACACCCCTGCTCTTCCAAGGTCCGAATGAACAACACAGCCAGTTCGTGGAAACCGCCATGGCTTGTCTCCAGCTTCTGCACCAGCACCAGTTCTTCTGTAACTCAAACATCAGCAACATGCACATCAGTGATCTGCTCAAACTGTGTTCTGACAGCTCATCTATCCTGTTGACACCTGCTTAGTTAATTGGTATCAACATCTAATCTGACCTTAGAGGCACCTTCAGTTCTGATCTTTCTGCTAGAACAGTGACCATTGCCAGTGGCTGCAGCTGAATGCTTGAAAACCAGTCCCCCTGCCCTCCATAATCTCCATGGTAATAAAAAAAAAAAAAAAAAAAAAAAAAAATCTTTCATAAACATGATCTAAAGACCAAAATGCAACCTGCCTGTCTTGGTCATAATCTGGATCGGTTCTTAAATTACCATGATTTCTCTTGAAATTAAGATCACTCAGCATGTTCTTGGCGAGTTTAGTGACTCTGCTTTTGGATCTAATGATTCTGCCCTTCAAACACTTCCTGTCTTTTTCTGTGCTATGTGACAAGATAATTCTTTGCTTCGAAATTGCTCAGTCTGTTACTCTCGGTTATTGATGCACAACTTCATATGACCATGGGCATCAAATCAGACTTTTTTTGCTGGCTTCTTCACCTTTCCTGTGAGCACTGTCACATTGCTGTGTGGAATATCCACCTCTCAGTGAATTGGGCAAAGACAGATCCTCACTTCATAATGTTATTTAATCCCTTCAGGTCTGCCTCTAGCACACAGCTTTACCAGACAGTCAAAGCAGGCGATGGTCCCGCTCTGCACTGCACTGCTGTGGCCTCACCTTGAGTCCTGTGTGCGGTTTTGGGCACCACAATATAAAAAAGGTATTAGGCTATTAGAGAGTGTCTAAAGGAGGGCCATGAGGATGGTGAAGGGTCTGGAGGGGAAGCCACCTGAGGAGTGCCTGAGGTCTCATGGTCTGTTCAGCCTGCAGGAGACTGAGGGGAGATCTCATGGTGGTCTTCAGCATCCTCAGGAGGGGAAGCATCAGGTGCTGATCCTTCTCTCTTGTGACTAGTGGCAGGACTTGAGGAAAAAACATGAAACTGAGTCAGGGGAGGTTTAGGTTGGATAGCAGGAAAAAGTTTTTCACCCAGAAGGTGGTTGAGCACTGGAACAGGCTCCCCAGGGAAGTGGTCACAACACCAAGCCTGACAGATTTCAAGAAGCATTTGGTCAGTGAGCCTCGTGGGTCCCTTCCAACTCAGCATATTCTATGATTCTATGACTGCTCTATGAAGTCTTCTAGCATAGTAGGTAGGCCCTGTCTGTAGCTTCACAGTGAAATCCCAGCCAGATTCCACCAGAAATCCCCCAGTGCAGAGCTCTGGGGAAGAATCAGACTGGTACTACATGCTTTGAACTTCATGCTGCAGGAACCTGCACCCACAGCAAATCAGATGAAGATTTGGGTATATCGAGATATGTCAAGAACACAATGGCTTGACCCAAGATGTGTGTACTAATGGTTCACATTAATGAGTTACTGAACATCTCCTGATACCTCTTACTGCCCCAGGGATGTTTACCTTGCTATCCTGGCTGCTTTTCATCGTGGCTAATAGGATCCCACCAGGGACTCTAAACTGTGCCCTTGCACAGCCCTGTCTGTTTCAGTAGTATACACTCTGTGACATCTCCTGACTTGCATTGTTTTTAGACTTGTTTCACATTCCAAAGTCACAGAGACCCACACAGACACATCCTCTTAACCTTCTCAGCAATAATTCCTGCAAATGAGAGTGTCCACACAAAGAGATACTCAGTATTTTTGAGCACATTAATCAAATAACCGTTCGGTTGTTGCCTTATGTGTTGGAAGTGGACATGTTGTCAAATAAAATGATTTTATAGATTATCCTCTGTACTTCCCAGATGGGGAATTTAGCAACATCATGTGCACAAAGGCCTTTAGGAGAAGATCAATGTCTATTCATTTCATCTTCTCTTGCTTACTCAGGGAAATCTCATTCTTAATGTTGCTCCCCAGAGGAGCTTTTTCATCCCTGACTTTTAAAACCAGTGATTGTTTCTAAGTGTATGTGAAAGCAGAGCCTGGACTGCATTCATCTGAAGGCTATTGGGTGGCAGCTTGCAATGACCTCAGAGAAAAAGAGGCAAATGAGCAGCTATCCTGACTTCTGTAGGCCACTCCCACTCCCTGGGAGTGCTAGCTTTTGGCTTGCCCTGCTGTGTCACAGGCCAAATTGAAAGCATTGCTCAGTCTGCTGAGAGCTGCGCCGAGCCCTGAATTAAAGAGCCCTTCCCATCACTGTGCTCATGCAGGTGTTGAGATTGGACTGTGCTGTGGCTTGGTGCTGGCAGTGGGGCTTTGCGTTTTGCAGAGTGGCTCCTTGCTGCCAGGAGAGGCTTCTGGATGGTCTCTGTTGTTCTCTGCTTTTGAGCTTTCTGAGGTGTGTCTTGGCCCCAGCCAAACTGTCAGAGAGAATGGGGAAGGCTGGAAAGTGTCCTCCTTTCCCCATGTGAAGTGCCCAGAGGCTGGGGAATGAAAGCTGCTCAGCTGAGCAAGGTAGGCTTCAGATTCCTTGCTTCCCATCGTGGTGAGCATGCCCATCAGGGCTGCTGCATGGCCTGCCCCTCTCGTGCCGCCTTTGCCTCCATTAATTTCAAGAAGGTGTCATGATGTTCTTGCAGCAAAATGTTCCCAAGCCTCCCGCTCCCACACGCTCTCTGCCTCTCAGTGTCCTTCTGTCACATCTCTCACATTAACGTGACGTCTTCCCAGGGCAGTGTTACACTCCAGCCCTTCTCTCCATCCATCTCCTCCACACTCCATGCCTTCTGAGGAGGCAGCTCTCAGTGTGGCTGTAGGTGAGAGATGAGATTGTGTGGGAGCAATCTGTGTTTTGGCCTCCAGACAATTCATGACAGCTCAGGATGCAGCTGTATTTATGGTTGCTCTCATAGGCCTGGAGATGAGCGAAATGCTCGCAGAGGTAGGGAAGCTGCAGAGCAGGGGAAAGGGCAGCCCTCACCAGCCACAGTGGACTGGGAGGGGTGGCCTGATGGGCCACCACAGCTCCCCTCTCCATCAGCACTGACCTTTCTGGTGACAGTCACGGGAGCAGCCAGCCAAGAGAAGGGCACTTCCCCTCAAGGGAGCAAACCCAGTGCTGCACTCTGTGCAGGCTGCAGAGTGGCCCAAGAGCAGGGATGCTGCTCTTCCCTTTGCCACAAAATCCCAGGGAAGTGTTAACTGCTCCCCATTTTGTGGCACTGGGTCTGTGAGCCCTCGCCCACCTCCCCATGCCACTGCACCATCCTTGCCAACTTCTGCCCTGCTCCTTTCCTCCTTTCACAGGGAGGTCTGGCAACACACTGACTCTGGAGCAAGAGCTGGCAGTAGCTGCAGTTTGGCTCCCATCACCCCCATCCCACCTCACCCGCATCCCCAAGCATCCCCTCCGGGCTCCTGCTGTGTCCCCAAGGCTTTAATGGGGTGAAGGACCTGCTGGGCGTTCACCACCTCTCTGCAAAGCTGGAGAGGTCAGGCACCACCTCCTTTGGGATTCAGTCAGATGGGGAGAGGGTTGCAAGGCCCAGCCTGTGTCCATGCAGGGCACCTGTGGCTTTGGCCTGTTGCTTTGATCTGTCCTTCATCTGTTGTTTCAGAGCTGAGTAAAATGTTCTTTTCTCCTTAAAAGCTTGTAGCTGAGGAGGAGACCAGGAAATTACCGGGCTGGTCACCAAATTCAGACTATCTTTTTGGAAGAGCCACCTGATGCTTGAGTGTGTGGTAGTGGTCCAGTTTGCAGCAGAGCTGAGCTGGTGTAGGAGCCTAGAAGGTTTGTGTTCCTGACTGGAGGGGACCTGCTTTAGCAAAGCCAGCACTTTGCCATGCTAGCCTCTAGGGATCCCCAGCAACTTTTCTCTTTCTTGAACAGTTTTTTTAACATTAGAAAAAAGACTACTATAAGGAAGTCTCAGCACTATGGAACTACTTGGTAGGGCATATAGAGTTCCTTGTATTTAACAAAATGTACATGCAGTGAGAGGAAAGGAAGGAAGGAAGGAAGGAAGGAAGGAAGGAAGGAAGGAAGGAAGGAAGGAAGGAAGGAAGGAAGGAAGGAAGGACGGATATGGAAGGACCCCAGGCGTTAGGTCGGATTAACCCCCAAGGACCGGATAGTGAAGGAGGAGGAAGGAGGAAGGAGGAAGGAAGGAAAAGGAATGTCCAGTTGCTGCGAAAGGAAGACCCTGAGCCTTACAATTGAGCTTCCTTTTTCGTTGTTCCTTCTTCTTCTTCCGTGAGTACGGTGGTCTTCCTTCTTTCCTTCCTTCATTTACCCATTCTTCCTGAATCCCTTCCTTTCCGTTGCAGGGGAAGGAAGGAAGGAAGGAGGAAGGAAGGAAGAAGGAAGGAAGGAAGGAAACTCAAATGGTTTGTATAAATAATATTAACTGTACAAAGCCTCAGAATATCTTTGTTGCAGTACACAAGCTGACCCTCAGGAAACAGGGTCTGTGGTGTTTTTTCCAAATTTTGGCAGACAAGCAATACTGTGTATTTTGAAGCTCCTAGAATGGAAAAACCATAAGCAGTGGTACTTATGAAAAGGATTTTTAAAAGCAACCCACATCCAGGAAGCACTGGCTGCTTTTGAAAACCCCACCTTCTGTTTTGTAGTAATGAGCAAGGAAAAGATCAGAGCTGTGAATCAGCTGTAAGTTTAACTCAGCAAATTGAACAAGCTTGGCAAAGTATCAGGGGCCCAGATAACATCTGGTTCAAAAGCCAAATTCAACATCTCCAACAAAAATGCAACAAAAAAATCATCATGATGAAGTCTTAGCAGAGCGGCAACATTTGCACCAGAGATAGACTTTTAATACCTTTCAGGCTGGATTAGCAGAGATTGAAGGAGTCTAGAGCAGCGAAAGGAGGCTTGCTGGCATTGGTGCAGGGTATGGGTAGAGCAAGCACTGGCAAAAATAAAGCTGATGTAGCTCAGAAAGAAGGATTGGAGGTGATTTTTCTTGCATATTCCTGCACTGATGGATAGGCAGACATTATCCAAACTCTACTCTGACCCCTATGCCATCATTTGAAAGAGAAGGGTTGGGACCAAGATCAAGACCAGAGTCAGCACAGGGAACAGGATTTCCACAGCAGGAGTGCAGGAGCAATTATAACTTGAGGGTCAAGTTGTAGGATGACCGAATAATTTTGTGGCATTAATGATATCAGTAGGAATGCAAGCTGCAGCGGTGATTCTCCTATTCTGTGCTGAAATGGTGATTTTCCAGAGGCTGCTGGCTGTGGCAGCATCCTCAGGGTGCAGGGCTGGACTGCTTGTTCTCTGAAGTGCTCTGAGATCAAAGATACAGGGTATATTTAATGCCAAAGGCTACAGACTGAGGCACATAGAGATTTAAATTTGGGTCTGTCTTTCCAGATTGACAGTGATTGTGATTGTCAGTCCTGCTTTTCTTTTGTTCCCATTGCCAGTCAAGGCTGATTGTGCACAACATGCACCTGGGCCTGATCTGGCTGCTGTGGATGGGCAGGAAGAAAGAGGAGGTTGTTGCTGCAGGGCCATGTGTGCATACAGAGCTGTGGGAAGCAGGGGATCCTTCACTGGCGGGAGGGACAACTTGCGTGGTGGCTCTTGGGGCAATTGTTTTGAGGTAAGGGAAACACTTTTTTGTGTAGAACCAACTTCTGGTTTAAAAAATGCAGTTCCAGCTTGTGGATGGGGTCAACTAGAAGTCCAGGAGCCCCAAGATAGCAAGTAGATGCCCATTCAGAGGAGTTACACGTGCAGACAATGTTGTATTTAAGAGGGTGTTATACCAGCTTGGAACCCAAGCACCAATCTCTTCAGTCTCAAGCAAGGGATGGGACTGCACAAACCTTTGCACCCACTGGGAGAATGAGGGGAGTGCAGGGGTCATTTTGAGCTTGCAACAGTCAGTGCAGCCTGGCTGTAAGGAGGCAGTGGGTTGGCAGAGTCTTTGACTTGTGTCTCTTGTTCTCTTCGAGTGTGAAAGTTGTGGGACAGTAACCTCTGCATAAGGCATGTATTTGCTGTGAAGGAAACCATGGCACAGTGAGCTCTTCTTTTCCTACAAAATGGTACAAGAACTTGTAAGAAATTGGCCAAAGGAGAGACAGGATTTGCTGCCCAGCTGCTCCAGCAGCCAGCACGTCTCAGAGCAGGCCAATGAAGCTGAGGCAGCAGCATGGTGCCAGCGGGGTGTGTGTGCTTGTGTGGCTGCTGTTGTACGTGTGTGTGTGTATGCACAGGGGTAACAGGGTGAGGGAAACCTCCTTCACTGCTAGCCATCAGACCTCACTGCACACAGGCTGAGCCCTGAGCCAGTTTGCTGGGGGATAATTTTTGCCTAACTTCACTTTGTAGTTTGGCCTGCCATTCTTCCTTGGGGTTAAACAAAAAATTGGCCAGTGCCACTTGCAGAAGAGGGGATTTAGCCTTTCTCAAAGAGCCATGTTGAGTTTGCTCAGTGGGTGAGAAAACTTTGACTCTCTAATGTACCCATTTAACTCCATTCTTCCTTGACTTTTGCTTCTCTGTTCCTCTCTCCCCTTTATGACCCTTATTATTTTTCCGTCCACAGCAAAACAGTTCACATCAAGGTAATTGATGATGAGGAGTATGAAAAAACCAAGAATTTCTTCATTGAGCTGATGAGCCCCCGCATGGTGGATATGAGTTTACAGAAAGGTGTAGTACTGGCCCTGCAGACTAACATTAACGTTCTTTCCTCCTCTCTTCCATCTCCTTCCTCCTCTTCTCTTCCTCTTCCTCTGATGTCTCTCTGTCTCCAACTGCTCTGCCCTAAACACTGCTGTGCGCGCACACCGTGTCACATGGTACCCATGGGGTGGCATGGGGAGTGCTGCTGGGGCTGCTGAGAGGCAAAGTGGTGAGGGGAGGAGAGAGACAAGGATGGAGAGCAGTCCTGCTTGTCCATATTTCTGTGGTGACTTGAGAGGAACCTTCTGCCACCTCACTGGAGCGCCCAAGCAAATTTTGTAGTGTCAGTGGGAAGATGCTGGCTAGAAACACATCCAGCATATCAGGAGATCATTGCCCAGCCCTGGTCCTAGGGGTTGTTCCAGTTAGACCCATGTTAGCCAAACACAGGAATTGAGGCCTGGCAGAGAAGCAGCTCTATGACTTTTTAAGAAGCAGTGGGCAAAGGCTGTGCAACCCCTGGTCTGGTTGTCACAGAGCAACTCTGAGAGCAGGAGCTGAGGGCAAGGAAGAGCTAGTGCCCACTTTGGTTTGTCTGGGGGCTCACAGCAGCTGTGTGCATTGCGGGGGTACTGGAGGGAGCCAGATGAGCTGGCCTCAGGGGGAAGAGCCTAGACCTTCTCCAGTGCCCAGGGCATTTCCTTTTGAGCCTTGGAGGCAGTGTCTCATTGTGTCCCCTGTGAGGTCCCAGCAAAGCTGTCCATCCCCTGGGAAGACTGCCTCCTCATTTGAGGAACAGGACGGGAGGATGAGGTAGATACTATCAAGGAGAGAAAGCAATAAGATGTGCCATTTTAAAAATGGAACTTAGAACCATCAGCCTCCTTAGCAGCTGGTGGAGCTGTAGCCACTGGCAGAGACCTAGCTCACTCCACTGGGGAATGTATCTCTCTCTTCTTCTCAGGTTCCCAGCCCAGAGTCCTTGCAGACTTATTAATAATCGTGAGGGTATTATTACTGTATTTATTATTAATGGTAAGAAGAAATTGGTCTTACATCTAAAACACAGTGGGTAGCTCAGGGTGGTGGTCCCTGGTGCTTTTCAGGCAACCAATGCCCTTTCCATTACCATCTGACACTGAAAAAAAATGCGCTGCAGAAGTCGCCTTCCACTAACCATCAGCAAGGTCCTCCTCCCACTTTCCCCTCCCTCCTGACTCCCTTGCCAGCCCGGTCTGCCCCTGACACCCCGCTCCCAAGGAGCCGCTGCAAGGATGCTGTGTCCGACAGGCAGGCCAACGCACACCGCCCCGGTGGGAAGGGGCTGTGTGCCAGGAGCCCACGCCGCCGCTGCTGCCGCCTCGCCTCCAGCCAGCTGACCCGCTGTACACGGTTGTCTCTTTTGTTGTCCCTACAGGAAGACCATAAGGGTTAAGATAGTAGATGAGGAGGAATACGAAAGGCAGGAGAATTTCTTCATTGCCCTTGGTGAACCGCAATGGATGGAACGTGGAATATCAGGTGTGAGATCCTTTATGAAAAAATGCAAAAAAGAAAAAAATCAGAATCAAGTATACAAACCCCAAATCCAGAAAATATAACCTTCTTTCTCCTCCTTACCCTTCCTCCTTTTCTCCACCTCCTGTAGAGGGATTGACTTTTATTCTTAGCCCTCCTGTATTCTTGCTCTTACCTTGTTTCGGTGTCATCTCTGCCTTTAAGAGCCTAGCTTACTTCTGATCCTCCTTTTGTGCAATGCTTGAGTCTTGGAGGCTGTGTTATTTTGATTGGGTTTCCTTGTCTTGATCTGTTTTTCATTCTGAGCACACCTTTGCTGTTCTCCCTACTCCTGCTTCTTTGCCAGGACCTTGGGGAATGCAAAAGGCAAGAGAAAGGTGTAATGCATGGCTGCCCCTTCAGCTCCTCCTGTACTCCTCCTGTCCTTCCCTCTGTTGTTGCCTTCAGTGGCACTGCTTTGGTGCTCTTGGGTCCCTATGAAGTGCGGTGAAAGGTCCGTAGGAAAAGAGAGAAGGTGTGAAATAACTTGGCTTGCCTTTTTTTTGGAAATGGTTCTTCATGTCTTCCATTTGAAAACCCCTTTAATATGTCACATACAATCATAGTCTGTCATGCAGAGGGTGTGAAGATCTACTGAGGTCCTACTTCATCAGCAGTGAGACCCAGGATCTCCCCAGCAGACCAGGATTCATAGCTGGAATAAACACAGACTCACGGTTGTGTCTTGCCTACATCTATCTTTGTCCTTGTCCTGTATGTGTTTGACTCCTTTCTCACGGAGTCTTCACTAGCTTTGGGGTGGCCTGGGAGGGCCAAGATTTAAACAGAGGCACTTTACAAAAGGGAGTTCAAATCCACCTTCTGGGTGCCTGTTACAGGGTAGAGCCAGATGTGTGTGCCCACAGGCTTATTTCTACTCTCAGGTGCTGCTGCTGTTGGGATGGGATACCTGGCACAGCACAGCTTTCCCTTGCTGAAATGTCTCCGATTTCTTACCTCACTAGCATAGCAGCTGCCCTCTGGCTAGTCCAAGTTCCCACAGACTGCTCCGCAGGATGTTCAGGATAGACACAGGTTACGTTAGCATTTCAGTATCGTACAGCATCCGTGGACTTGTAAAATGTAAACCCGTATTTTAATACTGTCAGACTGCCTCCTGCAGCCCACAGGCAATGAGGGATATCAGATTTCACTTTGTCAAGCACAGGCCCTCAGTTTTCACCGAAGTCCAACTGCTCTTGAGCAGAAGCAGTGATCAACCTTGCCATATCCCATGGGAGTATGTCCCAGCAATCAACTGCCCTCCAGGGTAAAGGTGTGAGCATGGCTTCTAGGTAGAAATAGTCTGGCCTCATCTTGTAGCCACTAGTTTTTTTACTATTTTTTTCCATCATATAAAAGAACTATATAATGCCACAGCTTCTATGTAGGTATCTGTTCCTACAACCACAGTATGCTCAGATTTCTTCTTGGGCATTGTGAAGGCCAAATGTTCAGTCATGGATCAAAGTCTTTAGTCCTAGAACCACACTGAGGTTTCCTCTCCACATTTGTCCCTTGTCATCTATGGTCTTCCACCTCCATCTCAGCAGGTCCAGGTGGAAAATCACAGGCCCCTGGCTTTCTCCTGCTTAGGCACTTGGCAGTTGAAGCAACACAGTGAATTTTTTCTCAGCTGTCTGTTCTCTGTGAATCCTGGATCCTTTTCTAAACAATGAGCAGAATCAGTCAGAAATGGGCTGTTTTTATGAAGTCCCACGTTTCTTTTTCCTACACAAGTCACGTTGCACCTGGCTGAATAAGAAACAAGTGTTTGAAAAAAATCCAGATGGCCCCTGAAGTGGACCAGTTGTAAAATGTCCTCATTATTACTAGGACTACAGAGCCAGTTTGCTGTATCATATGTCTCTTATTTACATCTATATCCGCTCTAGTCAGTATGATTGTCTGATTTGCAACAGTCAGAGAAGAGGTCAGAGCTGGACTAAATTGATCTGCAGCACAGAGCCTGCTGGCCAGGAGGTGAGGGCACACCCTTGGACAGACCCTTTTTTGCCTGGAGGAAGTACAGGACCATGCCAGGGAGGAGACGCAGGGCCCTGGCTGGCCTCATTAGAGAAAAGTCAGTGAGAGCACCATGGTTTTAAAATCCAAGAGGCAGGAGATTAAACTGCATTTGTAAATGTTGCTGGCACAAGGTGGCACAGTCGCTACACTAAATCCAGGGCATCTGGAAAGATCCCCAGCTCCATAGTGCTGCACTTCGTGGCACCTACGATGAGCCTACCTTGTGCCTGGCATGAAGAATAAGGAGCTACGAGAGGCTTCCCGCAGAGAGCATTGTGAGTGATCAAGAACAGATGCTGTGGTCAGCAGCTTCACAGAATTCATGTGTGAGCAGCTGGCTCCCAGTGGAGAGGAGGCAGCCTGGGCCACACACTGGCTTGCATATGCTCGGGCATCGTGTGACGTGCCATGTGGCTTTGGGAAGGGATGCTCGTGCTGACTGGCACATGTGTTCCTGCCAGCATCATGCAGGTGCTGCCATTGCCCCGTGCCCAGAGATAGGGAAAATCCCACAGCTGGGACTTTGCTGGGTTTTGTTGTGGTGATGGATGTACCCCCACGTGACTCACACAGCAAGGGCAAAGCACAGCTGTTGCCTCTCCTTGGGGACCCAGGCCCAGTAGCTTTTGAGGCAGAGTCTCTCTGGGTTTTAGCATTTGTTCCCTGTGCTGCCAAACATGCCGTTTTCTTGACAGCGTGTCCTCGTTTTGTTGTTACTCCTCACTTAGCTGTGTCACTCTGAGGCTGTGCCTCAGTGCTGTAGGAGGATTGATGCTCTCAGCTATTTGCAGCATCTTCAAAACCTCTCCTGGCTCCTCTGGAAGCAGCATGGCTTTGGGCACCTCAGATGAATGGCAGTCGTGTTTGGGAGTACCCTGCAATCCGGGTCACACAGAGACAGCTGTTGTGCCTGCACTACCATAGCTTTGTGCTGAGGGCCGGCACCTGGCCCAGGACTTCTCCATGCAGAGGGCAGCTCCTAGCTTACCTTAGGGATACAGACTAGGTGGCAGGGATGAAATCAGGGGTAAAATGTTCCCTGAAATGATGGCAGAACTGATGACAGGGAGAAGTAGCATGTGCTTTTCAAAGCAGCCAGGGGCAGAGTTTGAGTGGTTTATTTTGGGATGCAGAACTTAGTCCGGAGCCTGGTGCTATTCAGACCCAGTGTGCTGAGAGTCCCTGAGGGTACCCACACTACTGCAGGCTGCGGTGGCAGTGATTCCTGGCAGACATGCCGTGGAGGAGGATGGCAGATGGGAGCAGGGCACACGGTGGATTTGCATTACTGTCTGTGCTGTCCTGTACACCTGCCAATACAAAACAGTCACCTCCAGTCAAGGGAACTTCTCCTTGGCCCTGATCAGAGCTGTGGGGCACAGGGGTCTCATGGAGGGTCTCTGTGAGGGCCAGAATTCAGCATGAAATTCATCCTCTTGCTCTTGTTCTCTGCACCCACTGGCACCTTACTGGAAGAAAAATCTTCTCTACTTAGAAGTGTTCCTGTGCTGGTCCAAACACAAATGCCTGTCTTCAGGTTGACCAGGGCTTGCAGAATGCAGAACAGCCACTGATACAGCCTTTGAACTGGAGCATTTTTTGTCATCTGCAGATGCTGCTCCTCACTGTTCATGCCAAGTTACATCAGTTACATCAGCCATGCTGCTCTGAGCCTTGGGACACTCAGTTGTTAACCCTTGCTGTAAGGAGAGCTGACCACTTACTCCTGCTGCGTAAATGCTATATCTACGTTGTCTCACAGGTCATCTGTTCTTTTTCACCAATCACTTTCTGCAGCTAGAGTTTATCGAAGTCTTTCTGATCATTCGAACAAGTCACATCAAGTAATTTTACTACAGCAGCTCTTTTTGTTGGTGTGCTCCAATACTTCAAAGAGATGAGAACAGATCTGAGATTGGTATCTTGCCAGCCTGGCCTATGATGACGACCAGTACTGACTCAGTAGTGGCATATCAGATGCACAGAGCACTGGCAAAGATGGTGATTGCTGCAGGCTTGTTGTATCAAAGTGGATGAGTGTGAGTAAAAAGAAATCAAAGAGAGAGACTAACATTGTTTGCTTGGCCAGGATGGTAAATGTTGCTTTTCTCTATCCTCCTGGCCATTTCCCATTTCCCAGGTTTCCTGACTTTTTTTTTGTCTTCTACATTTCTAACAAATTAATCTTCAAATCCTTCTTGTCTCATCCTTCCTCCGTATGCAAAGTCATGTAAACTGAACCCCTGTTTACTGAGTGCTGCAGGGTTTTGAAACTTCCCTGCACCTTGAACCACATTTCTGGACATCCTTTTGTCAGCACCTTTTTAAAGGGTTCCTGCAGGGAAATGAGTCTCTTCCTTTATGATGAGATGCTGCCTGTTGGTTTGACTCTTGCTCTCATAGCAACTCTGCTATTGTGTCAGCTCACAACTCAGAATGAGGATTTTGTTTCTGTCCAAGCAAGATTCTGGAGTAACACTTTCTTCACACACCAGCTTTCACACTTTTTCCACAGCCCTGGATTGCAGGAGAAAAACTTGCTTTGTGCTCCCTGGTTTCTCTTCTGCTTAAATTGTGGCTAATCTTAGTGTTGATACAAGCCTGAATGGCAAGTGAGGCTACTTTGGAAGATTTCACTTGATTGTAGATAATGGTGTAAATGGCATTTGGAAAAATACGTTACATGAGGGTTACTGGGAATTAGCTTGTGAGAATTCAGCTCATGGTACAGTGGTAGAAGATTCAACCTCAGGGCTGATGCTTGAAGGCTGAGTCTTGAGGGTTATGTTTCGTAAAAAGGACTGCCAACCTTCATATGAAGTTTTGCTTCAGAAAGCATGTCTCCCAAAAGATATGACTTTTCTGGAAATGGGAGTACAGATGGCTGGCAAACACTGTTAACAGCTGGTTGGCATTCCCTGGCTTGGGAGGATTTTGTCTGAAGTCTTCTCAGCCTTCCCAGCAGAGAGTCAATTGGTGCAGATGAATCTCACAGCACATCTCTTTCTAATCAAGTGTCAGCACCTCTGATGGGAAAGCTCTGTGCCCAGAAGGAAGATTTGACTGGGAGTCACAGAGGAAGGATTAAACTGCAAAGAAGAAAGGATTCCCAGCTGGATTGATCCACCAAGTTATCTATATCAAAATATTGATGAAATTATTTGACTTGGTACAAAGATCCATACCTGTTTAAGATAAGCTGTATTGATACATGTGCTGCAGTTTTCTGAAGTGTGGACACATGCTAAGAAACTCCTTCTTCATCAACTCCATCAAGCTGCTGATGAGAATAGCAAAAAAATGTTAGATTGCTGTTACCTCATTCCCTCAAGGTTTAATAATTTGCTCACAGCTCTGTGATTAGGCTGAATGCTGCTGATTGTCCTGATGGAGAGGAGTTTCTTGGAGTCTGCAAGAGCTTTGCTATTGACTTCAGCAATAATAGCTACTCAGGGTAATGCTGTAAAATCTCTGCCTTGTTTAGCCTATAAAAAACCCCATGCTTACACCTCTTCACAATCTATTAGGGAAACAGTTTACTCACCTCAGTGAGCAAATCTGGAGGCAGAGCCTGTGGACAGTTTCATCTGGAAGATGGAGGATCATTATCTCTTTGGTTAAGTGAGCCTGTGTTTCATACTTTTTGGTCACTTCTTGGCCACCTGTGAGTGTGCAGGAGGCAGTGTGTTCTCTTTGCCTTTGGCATCCTGTGACTGCCCTGCTGTGTGACTGAGAATCTCCTCAAAATTTCATCCTCCCCTCCCTCATTTCAACTCACTCTCTAAATCCCAGGCCTTTAACAAGGATCCTCCTGTCTACACAGTGGCTTCTCTGAGTCTTTAGGGATACTGATTAGAAAAGATTTATGTTAATGAAGAATGAATCCAGAATAAAAAAAACATCCAGCACAGTCAAATCTCTCAGTGAGGTAAACAGCAGAGCAAAGTATTTCACTGTTTAGAAAAGGGCTGGGACACACATTCAGCACATCAGGATTGCTGGTCTGCTTCAATCCCAAGCCTGGTGCCTCTTGCTTAAAGCTTTTTGGAGTTAACACAGGTAATGTAGGTAATGAAATTCCTGATCTGTAACCCACACCAACATGCAGAATTTGACCTCAAAGTATACCAAAAACATACAGATTAAATGGCTTATTTTTGGCAGCTTTTTAAAATTCAGGTCTAAATTTTCAGGGACGGCAAGGGAAGCAGAGAAGCAGAGTTCATGCATGCAGTTTTGACTTTACCTAGTCAAAACCAAGCCTTCAGGGCAGAGAATCCCCAGTGAAGAAGGAACAGGGATCCAAAGCTAAAGGCTTTGGGTCCTCCTGGGTGAGTCAGCGTCACAGCCTCCTTATCTGCAGGCACACGTGTTTGTCCACAATCACACCGTGCAAGGGTTAGGTAAGGGGTGCTTGGGACTGCTATTTTGGATTTGGCTGTGGAGCTAATTATAGCAGTTCCCTGTACGGGTAGACATGTTAAGCCTCTGAGACTACCTGAGATGCCAAGAGCAGTGAGGTGGCCTGGCTTGGCCCCATAAGGAGCGTGATGTGCAGAGCAGCAGTGCAGGAGACACGGAGGTGCCCTGGGGAGGACTGGAGGGATGCAGCCCAGGCTGGGGAGAGTGGAGGGAGGCTTGTGGGATTGGAACAGCACGGAGGCCATCAGTGAAGCTGGTACAGGTACAGCATCCCCAGATGGGCTGTCAGGAAACATTACAGGTCAGGGCTAAGGGCACATTAGCAGATGTGTGTGCAGGAAGAAAGCTTTAGTCCGTGAAATCATTTTCTTGCTTGCATGCACAGCATTCACTCAGAAATATAAAGATAAAAAAATCCCTTGGCTTTCTGCATGCTGTATTCTTGATGTTTCATTCATAGCTTTATAGGCTTCTTCAAATATTCATGTATCATATCATAAGTGAAAGGGAGAAAAATTGTTCTTTTTCAGGCTCTCAAGCAAATGGGGAAAAAATAAACTCAAATCCCAGAGCAGTATAATCACAGTTTTAAAAAACATGAGGAACCAATGGTTTTTTTAATAGCCACAGTAGCTTAGGGTCCCAGTAATATTTCATTATATTACACATTTGAACACCAAATCGACCCGTTGTACTAATGCTTGTAATTGCAAAAGGCAAATTAAATTTCTGCACATTGTCTGGAGAACCAGAAGGCCGTGGAACAGTAAGGAGGCCACATGACAGCTTGAACTGCAGCAGGACAGAGCTACAAGGAAACTCCAGAGTCATGTTAGCAGGGGTACTGATGAGCCTTTTAGAGACTTCAAGGAGAGGCGTGTGCATGACAGGAGGTGGTGCAGGCAGAGCAAACATCCCATTGCATCTTGTGGCTCCATGGCACTGTACTTAATGCAGAATGTACTCATGAATAGTTTCCCCAAAGTTTTTGACCCTCAAAAGGAATTGACCCGGAAGCAGAAGGGATGCTCAGCAAGGAGCCTCTTCATTTCACATTTCACTGTGCCTCTACCTGCCCACATGGACAAGGGAGATCTCTTGGATTGCCCATGGTTCTTCCAGCTGGGGAGATGGATCAGTGGATGAAGATCTTGACTGGGTCAGTGTCTCTCTGCAGACTGCTGGGAAAGCTGTGCCCATGGTTACTGCTCAACAGAGCAAGGAAGTGACTGGGTGTCAGGACTCAGGATTAGTTTCCCTGGCTCTGCCATGGATGTGCTGTGCAACCTTAGGAAATCACTTTCAAATGGCGCAGATACAATTGGGTGCATCTATATAAAAGTGCCTGCTTTTCAGAGGCCCAAACTAGCAAGTCTGGGAAAATGAGCACTTTTGGACTCCAGCCCACTTCTGAGTTTGCAAAATGTTCCCTTTAGCTTCTTTTTGCTTGCTTCACCATCTGTCAAATAGGGCTGTTAATACTGACTCTGTACAGAGTTTTAAGCTTCTGAGACTAAAAGTGCATGATAATAAGTGTTAGTAATTACCATACTGTCATCACATGCAACCCAGTCTTCGGGGATTGCTTTGCTGTTTGAAAGACAAGTAGAAGTTAAACCTAAGGCACAGACTTGGTGCTTGGCCCCTCTCAAAGAGAGTTTGAGTTCTTTTGCTATAAGGACTCTGCTGTAGCTTGTTTGATACCTGGATGTAAGCTGTGGCTGTCTGGGTTACACTTAAGATGTTTCTTTGTGACAGCTCTGGGGAGTGGGGAAACCAAGAGAGGAGAGGGTCAGGGGGTCACTGCCCAAGGGGTCTGGGCTGTGTCTGTATGGAAAGCCAGGGTAAGGCCATCCCTTGCAAGGACCTTCGCCCTTTTCTCTTTTCCTCCCACCTCAAATCTCAGGGGACCATGCAGTCACATTTCCTGACAGGCAGTTGCATCCCCTTATGGTGATGTTGCATGGCCTGTGTCCATGCAGCACTGTCAGGGCAGACCAGCAATATGGAACAAAGGTATCCAGGAGGACTCACACAGTGATGTTCTACATGTGCCTATGCTCCTCTGGGCACCCTGACCCTCTGAAAGTGGTACCTGTGGGGTGTAGGAGAGGTGTAGGTGAGCCAGGGCATCATCCTGAGGGATGATACACAGCCATGTTACCCCCTACCCTTTTTGACACTGGAGGCTATCTGTTTTATCCCTCTGATGCTGCTCTTCTCAATGAGCTGCCCATCACCTTCTCTTCTCAATACCTACAGGTTTATTGGGGCTCCTCAGTTGTGCCAAGCCCCGCCATAGCCACACATACCCGGTTTAGGTGGGGACACCTCCCATGCCTTTGGGTCAGTTTGGGTTGTGTCATGCCCCAAGTGGCAAGGGTAACTGCCCTCCTTCCCCCCTGTCCCTTTCCCTCCTTGCCACTTCCCCCAGCTGCATCCCATCCCTTTGCCTTTGTTGGGGGGGAAGGGGTGACTTTGGGAGCCAGTGCCATGGTGCTCACTGGAGCACCCCAGTCTCCTCTCCATCTTGCTGCTGTGGTGTCTGCTCCCCAGCCTGTGCCCAACACGCAGCTCTGGTGAGCTCGCACGCTGCCTTGCACCATGTCCATTGCTCACTGACAGCCTTCATCTGCAAAACAGCTTTTTCCTGATGGATATTAACTTTTCCCCTCTTTTTCTTTTCTCTCTCTATCTTTCTCATGTTCTTCTCTCACCACAGCCCTACTGCTCACGCAAGGTAAGTGCTTTTTCTCCTTTCCTCTGGCTGCTCTTGACTCTCTTTTTGCCCCTTTTGGTCAGACCCCCCTCCCCCTACCCCATTTGTGTTTGTTGTGTTATAGACAACCCCAGCTCATGGTGTTTGTGTCTAGCATGGACTAGCTAAGAGCAGTACAATTAAGAAAATAACAGTGATTGATTGTCGTCTAAGAGCATTTCCCATATTCCAGATTTTTCCTTGCAATTTGGGGGAAATGATCCAGGCAGAGTTGCAAAGCAACACATGCTGCTGTGCCCGGTCTGAAGCTGTGACTCGAGCCTCTCTTTAGGCAGCTCTGGTGCTTGTGTTGTGCTGATGCACTGGAGAAGATGGGGATTTCTGCAGGGAGGCGGCATTCCTGCAGTGTGGAACAGTGTTGCAGTGTTGCCTGGGGTTGGCAAGGGTACAAGGTTGTGCAGGTGCCCCCTTCCCGTGGAGGGTCACATCACCCCTCGGTGCCCTCACCCGTGTGCTCTCCACCTCCCATCCTAGGGGGTCCCCAGGGTGTGCCCAGCGCCAAAGCAGTACTACCACAATACAATCAGCACCATCTCCCTCCTCACCATCAGCTCTGGTTCTGCACTCTGCATCTCCTGTCCCTGTGTCAGGATTTCATGTGCATTAATACAGTGCCCCTCTTCCTTGCCTGAAATCCCCATTACACTGGTCTGTCTTTATCCCACTGTAGTGCAATGTACGCCTCCTGTACTGTCGGTATTCCTTCAGTTCCAGGTGTGATTACTGTTGAATTTCCACTAAAGAAGCATTTCTTGTAAGATAAGGGTGGACATGCAGGGTGCAGAGAGGAGCTTGAAATCCCACAGGTTTGTGAGCAGAGCTGAAAACTAAAGCATTCATGATGCCTGAGCTGTGCTGCAAATCAAAGTAGCAGCATCTGCCATGCAGGCTTCAGTCTGGCCTCGTTTTGAATGATGCCGAATCTGCTGCACAGGGGATGTCCTCTGCCCATTGGCTATTGGACAAATTAGAAAATTGCTAATGGCAGGCAGAAATCCCCAGTTCCCCAAATACCAGATTAGGGTGTTTATGGAAAACTCCTTGGAATGGTTTGGATGGTTTCCTTTGTTACCTCTTCAGATCTGGGAGGAATGGAAATAAGTTGAGCACAGCATCCTCTCCAGTAATTTCATTGCTTTAATTCAGTAGCTGCCTAATTTGATCAGAACCTCAGGAACCAAATAATTTCTATTAAAATAACATAACTTTCCTCCCTCCGTTTTGATCCAGCCTGATTGCTTTTGGCAGCTGTTATTGGAGAACTTGGTCATCAGCTATGAAAAGTTATTTTTGGGTTCATAAGGGAGAGCCTCCTCTCTGTCTGGTGAGGGGTCCCTGGGGTGCCCCCTTGCCAGGCAGCCTTGGGGTGCCCTCTGAGCTCGTGACGTGTGTTGGGCTCACGGTGCTTGACCCCACAGGCGCTTCCATCCAGCAGCGGGCCGGCAAGCAGGCACGTGCTGGAGTGTCACTCAGCAGCAATCACGGCTAATCAGCGGGGAGAGAAGCGACGTCCTCGTTTAGTCCATGTCATGTTAGATTTAGGTTACACAGGCGCACAGGAATCTTTGTTTAAAAACTGCATTATTGAACGTTTCAGTGGAATCTGTCAGCCCCACACCTCGTCCCTTGCCTCCTGGAGCAGCTTGCACAGCTCTTCCTGGGAAGCATCCCATTCCTGGGGATGTGTCCCTGGGACTGCTGGGTGCCCTGGCTCTCCTCTGCAGCCCTGGGGCATTCCCCTTCCCATGGCACCGTTTTGGCAGCCCCTGCAGGGCCAGCAGCTGCACCACCCCCACTCACAGGAGTGATCCCTTCTCTTCACAGAAAATGTGGGTGCCCTATGGATGGGCCCAAGTGACAATGCCTCTCTTGTCCCAAGAGCCCTTAGCTGGGGAGAAATGAGGGATCCTAACTTTGGCCCCTGGGCCTTGCAGGGCCCTCCTAAGGAAAACAAGGCCATGAATTTTACACAAGGTGACGTAACTGGGCAGGGCACCGGTTCTGCTCAGCATTTATTTCTTCCAAATTTCTTCTCTCTGAGCAACACTTGCAAGGCCATGCAACACTTGGCCATGTGTCCAGCGCCAGCTGTTCAGGCTTCAGAGTAGTATAGGATAGCTGTGGAGAGACTTGAGAGTCTGGGGGATTTTTTAACCTTCTGTTTGGTGCCATCCTCTTGTTGAGGTGTTAGGGCATAGGTTGGACTCAGTGATCTTGGAGGTCTCTTCCAACTAGACATTCTGTAGAGATTCTGTGACACTGGCAATGATCTCTCTGTATATTGTTTATACAGGGAAATACTTGATACCAAAGTGCAAAGGTACTTCAGTTGTCCCTGTCTTTGTTCAGCAATAGAAGAGCTGCTCTCAAGGTCTTTCCATCCTTTGCAAAAGTCACTGAAAACTTGAGCACAGCCTTTGCTTGAAGTTCTTGAGCTCAAGTGATCTAGATCTTTAAAGGGCTGTGGAATTATCTAAACAGTAGATACTTCTATATCATAATTTCTGTATATTCATCCCGTTCAAAGAAAATATTTCTAAATATGTTTATTTAGTTACGCATTTAAACTCCCATGACCGCTTTGCAGTGAGAAAGACTGAGGAGCAGAGATGCCAGTTGTCTGGCCAGTTGAGGATGGTCATGCCAGCAGCAATCTCAAGGCAGAGCCAGGAGTGGAAATGCTCAGTTCCCAGCCCTGTGCCTTAGCCTCACTCTCATGAATCTGCAGCATTTCCCAGTTAGCATTAAGGAACGCTGGGATATGTATACGGGATGTATCATGTCTCAAAAATAGCTTTCAGGGCTAACTAAGCAGATTCTTTACATTTTAGAAGGCAGCTTAGGCACCAGTGCTTGTATGCCTGCATGTGCTTCCATAAAGGGCATATCCATATGCTAATCTCCAAAGCCAGAGTGTCTTTTAGCCAGAAGTCTTCCCCACTTGTGACTGACAGCTTGACAGTGCTCTGGAGAGAGGAACTCATTCACGCTCACTATTTACTTTGTTTAGCCAGGATCATATCTTATTAAGCAACAACAAAAGAAGGATCCCATTTTAATTGTTTTAATTTCTTCCTAGCAGCATAGTCCCCAAAAGGGGTGACCTTCATGCAGATACATGCCCCCTCCAGAAATGGATAGAGACAAGATAGCTCAAGGAGTGTGAAATGGCCTTCATAGCAATCTTTCATGAATACATTGCTGGTTTTAGCCCAATTTATTCAGCAAGTGTCAGGGAATACAAACTGGTCCATGGTTGTTTGGTAGTCTGGCAGCATTGCCTAGGTGATGAGTATCTACGTCTCTGATGGTGTTACAGGGCCACATTGCCTGCTTCAGCTCAAAAGGTGCAGTGGCCAGATTACACCATAGAAATGGATTTCATCTGATTTTGATTTATAATGTGTCCAGGAGGCCACCAGCAATGTCTAGTTCCCATCTGATCCCACCCCAGTCTGAAGGAGGTTGAGTGGGCAAGCAATGCATGCTGTGGGAACACAGCTCAGTGCTCCCCCTTCCGTGGAAGAAATACGAGGATGGGATATGCTTACAGTATTTTGGGCCCAAGAAATGGCCTGTCATGTGCAGGTCTGAAAGTGCTTTGCAGATCACTGCAGCTCAAGTCCTGGGGTGGCCCTTCAGACATAAGGTGAGAGAGACAGACTGAGACAGACGTGGGGTGCAAGCTGAGCTGTGAGCATGGCAGGGACATGTCCAGGGCTGCAGAGCACAGCAGTGACAGGACCATAGCCAGGAGCTGCTCAGCCCCCTTGTCTGTCATAGCTTTAAGGATTTGTACAAAGCAGAATGAGAGCATGGAGTGATTTATCCGAGAACCTCTCCTTGCTTCCGGCACAGTCCAGCACCTAGTGGGTATCAGCTGTGGCTGTTGCTACAGCCTAAGCAAAAGCATACTTCATTCCTTCCACCCAGCCTTTGATTTTACCAGACCTGTTGTCTCACCTTCTTGTAGCATATTCTAACTCACTGGCTCCCTGGCATCAGGAACCGGGCACCTTGTTGCAGCAGCTGGCACAGCAGCCTCAGCTTGCCTGGCCTCAGCAGCTTGTGTGTGCTCCTGCAGCACAGAGAGGTTCCTAACACTCAGTGGTAGCACATACCTAGGTGCCAGACCAGGCGTGGTCTAGGGGACCCCTTTCTGGCCACCTTCTCCTTCCCAGGCAGGAGGTGGAGGCAGCCCAGAAGGTCCTGGCAAGCTCTGTTCTTGATAGGCACTGCCAGACCTTATCAGGCTTAATTGGACTTGACAGCAGGGAGTCCAGGGTGCAATCCACATTGAAAAGTAGGTACTGATGCAGATACAAACAGAAATCAGGCTAGTTAATAATTAAGTCACAGCTTGGCAGCATTCACCTTGACAGACTTGACCTTCCAAACTAAAATGTCTCTCCCAACAAACAAACCCCTCAATCCTCACTCCCCCTTACTTTGTGTTCTATTTATCTCAGGCCTTGGTAGTCTTCTTTGCAGGCTACCACACTGGGGTGATGTCCAGGACTCACAGATGTCCTGTCTCTCCTTCCTGGAGGAGCCTTTCAAGACCCCAGCACTACACCAGACTGTGTGGGAGCATGTTCCATGCTTGCTGCAGAGTTGGCAACCTCCTGCAGCTCCACAGGCAGGCTGGTGCACCCTGTGCTGGCTGAAGCACTTCCCTAAAATGCAGGAGCATTGGGACTGTTCTCTGCCACTGGGTTGTTGCAAGAGTTTATTCCTTCTTAGCTGCTGGGTCAGTACACACAGACTGAACTCAGCCCTCAGCATCCCATTGAAACAGGCAGACCCAACAGGCCTGGAGCAGGCTTAGGATGGGATCTGCTGTTTTGCAGAGGTTGACACTGATTCCTGCCACAGGATGCTCATGTGTCCTAAACAGTAGGTGGGCAGAATTGGTGGAATCATGTAGGTGCTTCATGTTGCTCTTTGAAAGTGCTTATCTCCCCGCCTTAACTGTATGGCAAGAATAGGTTTGGGGGAAAAAAAAAAAAATCAGCTGGGCTCCTAAATTTGTCCTTCCTGCCACTGCCTTAATTTCAGAGGACAGTCAGCAGCCTGGTATTTAGCACCTATGGGACACTTGCATGAGTGCATTGAGCAAGAAGAGCCAGCGCAGTGCTGACATGGGAGTCTTGTGTTTTTCTCCTACATTAGGATGGAGCCTCAGTGAAAATACAGTGGCAGCTTAAATGTTTTCAGATGCACCTTTGAAATTTGTTAGGTTTCTGTGCTTTGCTTTCCTGTTGCATGTTCACAAATGTGACTGCATTTTAATGAGACATTAAGGAATTACCTCCTTTCTTTCCTATCCAAAAGCTTCCACTATTAGCATTTCTATGAGGTACCCATTTGGAAATGCTCCCTGTGCCTGTTCTGTGGTTTGCTTGCAGCTGACATTGAAAGACTTAGCTTGGCAGTCATGTTCAATCACCCACAGGATGCCCTTGACGTGCCTTCTTGGATGCCCGTGTTCTTCTGTCTGCACCCCATCTCACCGTACACATGGCAGAGGAGGTGACATCAGGGCCTCCATTATCCATGTCTCCGTGGCTGTGCTGTCAGTAGGCTGAAGGTCTCCGTTGCCATTCAGCTTGTCTCTTCACTCCAAGTGGCTTACCTAGGGCTTGAAGGTATATCTGGTGGCACTTAGTCTGCTGGCAAGGTGCCTTCTGGAATAGCAGGACACCCACCACCTTCACTTTGTGGGGTGTGCGGTCCCAGGCTCATGCTAGCATCCAGCCCCTAGGCTGACAAAGACGCTTGGACATGGTTGTGTTGCTTGATTTACTCCAAGAGCTGCCTGGCGAGTGATTGCCTTGCTTGTTGAATCAGCTGGTGATCCACAGGTGGCTTGCAGAGCCAACAAAGCCACGTGCTAGAAGGTGTAGGGTTCTGTGAACACAGGCATTCCCATGCAGCCTGCCCACCAGCCCTGCACGTGGCACACACTGAGAAGAGACTCAGGAGATTTTTCTCCTCAGGGCAGGGTTCACATCTTGCACTGTCCTGCCTGGTGCAAGTACATAAACTAGCATAAGCAAGATGCCAGGTTGTGTGATAACGCTGTGTTGGATACCGTTTCCTGTGGAGATCAGAAGGCTTGCTGCACTTCATGTGCCTGCAGACCTGCCTGCAGTTCAGCCTCGCCTTGAGGCATAGCATTTGCGTGAGGCTCTGTGCTCTCTTACCATGCCAAAAGCTTTTGTTAAATCAGTTAGATTGGGGACTGAGGTTTCATTGCATCGTTTCTCCTGGAGTTAAGCTGAGGAAATTCTGCCTGATATTTCCTGTTTTCAGAGCATTTCTTCAGATTCCAGACATTTGCTTTCTGCACTCTGCAACTTAGGCAGGAGCCTGAGGGACTGCACCGCCAATTGTGACCACAGCTTTTCTGATGTAGTTATTCCAGGGAAGGTTGTAATGAGTCAGAATGTCACCAAGTGTGGGCTTTGCAACCCTGCTGGGATGGCTGTAGTGCTTTTGCTCAGTTCTGTATTGTCAGCACATGTCAGCATGTGCTCAGCTCATCTGCCAAGTTGGGCTTTGTGGAGCTGAGGGTGCCTTCATCCCTGACCTTCTGGTTATGGGGAGCTCAGACAGAAGCAAAGTCACATCGTATGTGCTGTGGCAATTGATGTGTGAGCACTTGCATTTTCATCGATGGACACAGCTTGTCATCTTCACACACTCCCCACTAGAGCAAGAGACTGGACTTTATTGTTCTGTGTCCGAGAAAAAGAGATGTACATTATATCTGACTGCTTGTTCCAGTGAATATAGGTACCTTGAATCTTATTCTTGGTAATCGTCAGTTCATGCCTCCAAGCGTCGTGTAAAGCAGAACATTTTCATAGAACCATGGAATCATAGAATCATTAAGGTTGGAAAAGACCTCCAAGATCATTGAGTCCAACCTTTGACCAAACAGCACCATGTCAACCATAAGCCATAGCACTAAGTGCCACATCCAGTTGTTTCTTGATCTCTTCCAGGGATGTTGATTCCACCACCTTCCTGGGCAGCCCATTCCAATGCTTAACTACCCTTTCAGTGAAAAGATGTGCCCCCTGCATCCCCCAGCATCCTACATTGCCCTTCTTCTTCTCCAGGTGCTGTGCTCCTGGCTCTGTAATTTTTTTTCTAAACTTACAGGGATTCCTAAATCCAAATGACTCTGTCTTGGAGCTAGGCAGTGATAGTTTTGATGTATGTCATTGATTTCAAATGATGGATGCAACTTTTCTGTTTCTGTGATGGGTTATAATAATGTCACCTGCCACAGGAGTTATATGTTTTATAAACTCTGAAGTTTTTGCAAGGCTTACAATCTTTGCAGTCAATCCAGCCAGGCAGATGGAGAGAGAAGTCAGAGTTTATAAATAGATTTCACTGGGACTGCATAATTTCTGTGTGAGTTTTAGTGTGAAGTATGCGATCTGCTGGAGTCCTCATGGGATTAATCACATCTGAGGCATTACCTGGGCATTTGTAACCTCTGCAGGAAACCTCAGGTCATATCTGACCCACTGCTTAGCCAGAACAAGATGCTCTGTCTTTGTGATATGCCCTCCCAGGCTCTGAAGAGCTCCAGCTCCCACTCCCAGGCTCAGGTGGGCCCTGTATTGCAGCTGGTACATCCTGACTGGTCAGGCACAGGAAAGACACGGGGAACCCAGCCCCTTTCCTGAGCTGTCAGTTTTACAGAGAGCCCATCAGCCTGCACTTAGGCGTGTGGGTGGAAGAGGAGACCTGGGCCAGCACTAGGGACACTGCCAGGACACCCTACCAGCTGGCTGGGATGCTCCTTCCCATCTGGGCAACCAGAACCCTCTTGAGGCATCTTGCTGGGTTAGCTGGGTCATCAGCGAGATTGTGCCTGACACAGAGTCACCTCAGCAGGCTTCTGACCCAGGTCCTGGTTTAGTTTCCTTCAACAGAAACTAAATATAGAATTACAGAATGAAATATGTTGGAAACATATTCCTTGAAGATCATCTGGTTTCAACCCCACTCCCATAGGACACCTTTCCCTAGGTTGCTCAAACACCACATCCAACCTGGTTTTGAACTTCCAGGGACAGGGCATTCGCCTCTTCTCTGGACAACGTGTTCCAGTGCCTTAGCACCCTCACAGCACTATGAAAGGAGAAAACTACTTGTTTCATTACTTTCTTCTTGTTCGTTTTTTCCAGTTCATGTGTGGTTTACATGTGGTTGTGACTGTGTGTGGCTGAGTGTTAGATCAAGCACCGAGTGGCACAAGGCGCCAACCATAATTTTCCACTTAAAGAGGGGAAAAAAGGCTCTGTCTCTTGTTCATTCAAATCAGGGAGCACGTCAGGGTGTTAGAAGTGTCTTAAAGGGCACTTCTGCCAAATGGCAGAATGGTTTGGTACCTCGGTCTCCCCAAAACTGTGGCCACTGCAGGCCTGATGGGAGAGTGTGTGTCAACCGAGAGCACCAGTGCAGACTGAAGAAACATTAAAGGTTTTTTTAATAAATTAAAAACATGTCACCTGTGTTCTTGGTGACTGATATTCAGAAATCTTGGTTCTTTGTTTCTGTGGTCCAACACCCCACCACTGCCCCCCAAACTGCTGCGTGAACTTAGCAAGCTGTGAGGGGGCTGCAGAAGCCCATGCTCAGGCCCTGCAGACAAGCCCCCATGGTGCCCTGGAGATCCAGGGCTGCTGCCCACAGCTTGATGTTGGCCTTGCTTTCACAGAGGTGGCTGAGAGGAAGATGACAGTTGAAGAGGAGGAAGCCAAGAGAATTGCAGAGATGGGCAAACCAATACTTGGCGAGCACCCCAAACTGGAAGTCATCATTGAGGAGTCCTATGAGTTCAAGGTGAGTAGGTGTCCCAGGGGTTCTCCAGGAGGGGAAAGCCATGTGGCACTGTCGAACAGCCTTGGAGAGCAGGACTGAGGGGGCAGCATGTACAAGGAAAGGGCTGTTTAGAGCAGAAAAGTATGTAATGCAGTAAAGGGTGGGTGAAGTCTGCAAGAAATCAAGTCAAAAGTAGCAGGTGCTGGTTGGGGGGGGGTGGAGGAAGGAAGGTGAGAAGGCCCTGCTGGAAGCAGAAGAAGCCAGTGGGCAGGAGATGCAGGAGCAAAGCTGTCTCTGGTGAGGCAGTGTTGAGGGAAGAAGGAACCTTATCGGGATCGAGGTGTGGCAAACAAGCTGACTCTGATGAGGTTTGGATCAGCCAGTCCAGGGAAAAGGAGGGCTAAACCCTAGCCGTGGCCTTATGTAGCTGGTAGGAGAATGCTTGTGACATTTCCACAACTTTGGAAAGAATCTGTGAGACCACAGTGCACTGCAAGATCATCCTTACCCACTAGCAGGTGGTTTAATTGCTGTGCATCTTTATTCCCACAACAGAGCACCGTGGACAAGCTGATTAGGAAGACAAACCTGGCTTTGGTTGTAGGGACACATTCCTGGAGGGACCAGTTCATGGAGGCCATTACTGTGAGCGCAGGTGAGGGGGACATCAGAAAATCCATGTGAACATCCACAGGATTCATGCAGCCTGGAATGACAGCATCTCCCTGGTCAGTGATGATCAGCTGTGGTGACCTATCAGCAAAGCCAGTCCAAAGAGCTCCTCTGCTCCAAATGTCGTGAGCTTTTGCAGGTACTTTAGTGAAGAGCCCAGGAGATGCATCTCCAGAAGGCCGGTTTTCAAAGGCCGCGTCAGCTGGCAGTGCTCCAGCTGCTTTTGTGATCGGATGAGCAGTGTACAGGCAGCAAAATCCCATCCTGGATGGGATCCTGGCCAGTGCAGGTAGCTCCTACTAGGAGATGTCCTGTCATAGCCAGTAGAGTTCCTGGGAGTCGGGAGGTTTACTGCATGAAGACTGGAGATGTTGCCTCATGAGGCAGCAGCTGGTGAAGGAAAAGGCCCAGAGACCTGCCAGCTGTTGCCTGATGAGAGAGCTCACTGCTTTCAGAGCTAGGCAGCTGTGGGGAAGGTATTTTAGGCACATTTAGGCCATTAATGGCAGTTGGGTATCTTTCTGAACCTTTCCTTGATGGTTTGTTTGGCACCTGCCCCAAAGGGGTGTTTTCCACCCAGCTGTAGAGGAGACAGTGGATGGCCCAGCCTGTGCTCTGGAGCAGGAGGATCAAAAGACCTCTCCAGTTTCCCAATTCTACTACTTTCCGCTGGTTTTGGCCCAAAACATCACTTGCCTGTGTTATTTCTCCGTGCCGCTCAACAGTGATTTCCACAGGTTGACTACTTCCTATGTGACTGCCTATGGATGGGGATAGGGCTGCCTCTCTGTGGGTGCAACACCCCACTACATTAGTCTCCATCCCTGAGGGCTCTGGGGTGCCTGGGAGACATTCTTTTTGCCAGGCCTCACCTGTCACTGAAGGACCTGGTGTGCCTTGAATTCACTGTCATAGCCAGCACCATACTACCTTGTCCAAGCAGAGCAGAATTCCTGGAGTGTTGGGGTGGAGGAGACAAGCACAAGCTGTCCCAATGGAATAAATGCTGGACTTCTCCTTCCATGTTGTTTGCAGCAGGCGATGAGGACGAGGACGAGTCTGGTGAGGAGCGCCTGCCGTCCTGCTTTGACTACGTGATGCACTTCCTGACGGTGTTCTGGAAGGTGCTGTTTGCCTGCGTGCCCCCCACTGAGTACTGCAATGGCTGGGCCTGCTTCGTCGTCTCCATCCTCATCATCGGCATGCTCACGGCCGTCATCGGCGACCTCGCCTCCCACTTCGGCTGCACCATTGGCCTCAAGGACTCGGTCACCGCCGTCGTCTTCGTCGCCTTCGGCACTTCTGTACCAGGTGGGGTGGCTGTGGGGAGGGAGCAGGGTGGGAGGTAAGTCCTGTGGAGATGCTCCTGATTTCAGGGGAGAAGCTCTGTCACGGCATGGGGTTCAGGCTGGGAAGGGTATCCTCAAAGCCCTGTCCCCAGGCAAGGACTGCACCCTGCTTTGCGGCAACATGGGACCTCTGTCCCCAGGAGGGGATTGTGCACCTCTTGGTCCGTGTCCTGAGCTGGTTGGTGCGGCACCTGAGCCTCCCTTGCCCCTCAGATGTGAAGGGTTGTCTGTTTCTCCTCTTGGACCCCCAGTGATTTCTCCTTCCCCCCTCCCTCAACCCCAGATACCTTTGCCAGCAAAGCCGCAGCCATCCAGGACATGTACGCTGACGCCTCCATCACCAACGTCACGGGCAGCAACGCCGTCAACGTCTTCCTGGGCATCGGGCTGGCATGGTCAGTGGCAGCAATCTACTGGGCATCGCAGGGGCAGGAGTTCCAGGTGTCAGCAGGCACCCTGGCATTCTCCGTCACCCTCTTCACCATCTTCGCCTTCATCTGCGTCAGCGTGCTCCTCTACCGCCGGCGACCCCACCTTGGCGGGGAGCTGGGCGGCCCCCGGGGCTGCAAAGTGGCCACGACATTGCTCTTCGTCAGCCTCTGGCTGCTCTACATCCTCTTCGCCACGCTGGAGGCCTATTGCTACATCAAGGGGTTTTAGGCGGTGGAGGGACGGTGCTGCCGGGGGAGGGACTGCCTCCTCCGTTACCTCACCGGACACCAGACCTGGGATCGCGGTCTCGCCGGAGGGAACGGCTGTCTGTCGGGGGCTGCCACTGCCCAGACGGTCGGACAGCCGCGGGCCAAGAAGGGCAAAACCATCACAGAGAGGAAAAAAAGAGACAAAACCCATCCAAAAACGGTACAAAAGAAAGCAACAATGACAAGTGTTGAAATAAAACACAATAAACCCAGGCACTGACCGTATTCAATGAAATGATGAAGTTTCAACCATCTCCAAAGGCCACCTCTCCCACAGGGGGTCATCTCCTTTCCTGACGAGCACCCCTCCACTGTAAGGAGATGTTTCCTTATTTTTACTAGTTGAGAATTGCAGAAGTCTGGTTCAGGAATTTTTGGGGGGTTTTTTCTTTTCTTTTTTTTTTTTTTTTTTTTTTACTTTTTGCGGGTTGTTTTTTTTTTGGGGGGGGAGCACACTGATACTCTCTTTTTTTTTTTTTTTTTTTTTTTACTACTTAATCTGAAAAATGTTAAAAAGTTAAAGCTTCAAGCTGCCGTCAGTGCTGGAATTGAACATGTGTATTTCTGAAGCCACAAAAGACTGTGACACAGTCAAACTTTTTCACTATTACCCGTTTCCTCCCCTGCTGCCTTCCATTTCTTTCTTTTTTAAGAACATCACAAGACTGATATATTTTTAATACAAACACAGACACACAGTCACACACATTTAGTGACAAAAGCTGGAGCATGTAGCATCTCAATCACCTGCCTGGGCTAAGAAAAAAAGAAGGAAAAAACCCCCCAACCCTCTAATACAATACGTGTCATGTATATTTTGACTATGGCATTTCTCTTTGTATAATTAACTTTGAGCTCGTGGTACTGCAGGGAGAGAAAATTATGTTAATTTACATCTGTTAAAGAAGTGAAACGTCCTGCCCCCAGGGGAGAGCAAGGAGGACAGGGAAAGCAGCACAGGCTCCTTGGGATGGTGGTGGTGGCAAGTTTGCTGCGTGGTTCTCCTTCTCAGAGGTGGAAATGAATTCAGGAAAACCTGGATAGTGTGCCCATGTGTTCCCAGCACCATCCCACCCAGAGCTGTGGTGTGGCTGCCCTTCCATTCCGTCACTACCCCATTTTTCACAGCACCCACACTTCACTGGTGGTCTCCAGGCCATTAACAGGTATGGGCTGAAAAACTCCACCCACATCAGGACTCCTACATCATCTCAAGTACCTTTCAGGAACACCAGACAGACAAAAAAAGCGCATCATTTTAATTTGAAATGCATTTCTTTTTAAGGATAAAGAAGAAAAAAACCCACCACCATGAGAGTATGTCATGAGTTACATCAACAGCTGCGAATTGAAATGTTGGGTTGGTAATAAAATAAATAAAAACTATACCTATATCTATATTATAAACAGTGCTATCTAGAAACATATTTCTTAGTGAGAACCCTGGAAGAGAATGTTAAAATCCTACTCTTTGTAAAGTGTTTTTGAGATGAAGATAATTTCTTCTATCATGAAACAAGTGCTGTAAAAGGGAATCATTTTCATCAAGTTCCCTAAAATAAGCTAAACTTTGGGAGGCAGCAAGTTAGGGAGGGGCTGCTGAAAGGTCCAGTTCTGCTTGCTGCAGTGCTTTTGGCTGCCCCAAGAGGCAGGGAGGAGGTGCCCATGGGTTAGGGAAAAAGCAGTGGGAACAAGATTGTCATGGACAAAGAGAGATGTAACATTAGAGCAGGTGACTAGATGGAGGCAAGGATGGTTTTTAAAACAGATGAAGTATTTATTTTCATATAAAATGTTTATCAGATATCTATATATAAATGTGTATACACGAGGCAGAGAAGAGGGATCCTTCCCAGATGAGCAGCCAGAGCTTTGACTGTGGGAGCTCACAATGAGTGAAAGCCACCGGGTTTGAAGCTAACAAGCATCCAACACCCTGTCTCCAAAAGATGGGCAAGAGACCCTGATGCCAGGCTCCCACTGAGCTCGCTGGTCCTTCTGGCTCCAGTAGTGCCAGCAGCGACCAAGAGCAGCTGCTGCTGCTGCCACTGCCACGTGGCCCATCAGCCCCAGAGCTCATATGTGACACAAAAGGAAAAATTACAAGACTCCCCAAATGTTCTTTGTGGGGGTTTAAAATGCAGCTCTCAAGGGAAGATTGTTATTGTTGCTGGTTTTAATTGGAGCATACATAGTCTGTTGAGCTTTTATTTTACCTGTGCCAGCATAGCCATCCCTGGCTAAAGCCCAGCCTGGGGCACTGGCTGTGCTCTTCTGTGCTTGTGCTGTATCCACTGTGTGCTTTTCATCCACTTCCTTCTCCAGCTGACAGCAGGGAAGGGGTGCGGGGGTAGGACTGGATGCCATGAGGGAACTGTGTGGGACCCCTGGTGTTCTCCATGCAGAAGGGTGATCTGCACCAGGCTGACATCTGTGGCATGTTCCTTTTAATTTTTTTTACTCCATTAAAAAATATGCAAGCTAAAAAAACACAACAGGTTTGGTGCCTTTGGGGATTGTTTTTTTTCTGAGGTTGTTGTTTCATTTTGGGTCTAGCTATCTGCTTGCTTCTGTTTTCCTTGGGGCAGCTGCCTGGGCTTGGTTGCAATGGCTCTGGCTGGTTTGCTCCCCCACCACCCCAGCCCTCTGGCTTGGTACTCCTGGGAGGACCCTGCAGCCCTTGCCCCTGTCTAGCTGGCAGGGAGGAGGCTTTGCTGCTGTTTTTGTTGCTGCCGATCTTTCCCCTTTGTTTCTCCCATCAGCTTCCCCTGGCAGCCTGCAATAACAGCTGCTGGCCCCTCCCAGTGCTTTGGGCTGCACATCTTCCCTTTCTGCCCCCTCCCCTGCGTCACTGCTGTGGTTGAGAGTAAATAACACATCTGACATCAGGAGGGAAGAGCCAAGGGGACCAACAGAGCTGCTTTGTCCCTGGGGCCAACCGTGGTGTGGGGATGTAGCCTGAGGGCCATGCATGGGCGGTGTGGGGCTGGTGGTACCTCTGGCTGCCTTCCCATCACTGTTGCCACAGAGGGCACCCACAGCACCCCAGAGGTTTTGCTTCCTGGTGATGCTGCACTGCTTAGGTGCTGGTCAAAAATCAGCCTTTGGGTAAAGAAGAGTTTTGCAGAGACACTCACCTGTCCCCCAAAAGCCCTCCAGGAACTGTGTCCCAGTTTTGGCCAGTACCATGCTGCCTCTTCACCCAGTGTCATCACTGACTGATTTTTTCCACTTGTATTTTGACACCTGACCCTCAAAATGACCTTTACAGTGGCCCTTGAGCTAGAACTGTTCCTACCTGCCCTCTGAAGCATAGGGGCAGCTGGTGCAGCCCATAACCCCAGTCTCCTATCTTTGCCTGACAGCACGGGGCCCATTTATGGGGTTCCAGGGGAGACTGGGGCTTGGGCTCCTCACAGTGCAATGCAAGATGACCAAGTGGGGTGGAGGAATTCCTGACTGGGCACTCTTGCAGTAGGAAAGGCAGTCCTGGCAGAGCAGCCATGGCAAGGCTGCCCTGGACGTCACTTCCTTAGGCAGCCAGAGCTTGGCAAAGCCACAAAGAAACCACTGCCCTACTGGGTCCTGCACACTCCCACCCCCTTCCACAGGCATGTGGTGTCACTTCCCACCCTGCTGGACAGCTCCTGCCCAAAGAGAGTACACCTGCTTCTGACCTAAGGGGAAACACACAAGTTCCAGCTCTGGCTCTGGTTCATTGTCTTTGACTCCAGTGATGGGACCAAAGAAGGGTTTTGGGGGATGTTGGTATGGGGAGACAGATGGAGATGGTGCTGAAGGCAATCCTGCCCATGATAGATTACAGCTGTGTGAATTATCCAAGAGTGGGAACAGCCTTGCCCTCACAGCTATGGGTGTGATAAAGAGTGAGTTAGCTGGGAGGGAGTCAGCTGGAGACTGCTGGAGCTGCTGTGAGGAGGAAGGGACAGGAGGTTGTGCAAGGGACAGAAAGGATGAGATGTCGTATGAGGGACAGACAGGGTTAGGTTGGCCCTGCTAGGGACAGGAAGGAGTGAGCTGGAGCTGCAGAAGGAACAGAGAAGACTTCAGAGAAAGCGCTGGAGCTGTGTGGAGCTGCCCTTGGGAGGATACAGAGAAGAGGTATGAGAGACTTTTAGATAACAAGGTGCTGATTCTTAAAGCCTTCTTGAGTCATTGAAAACTGATATAGTCACAGACATAGACCCTCTAACAAATTAAAGTTAGAAAGTGGTATGTTTATTCACTGGTGGGTGGCACGGGAGTCATCTCCGAAAGGCGTGGCTGCACTGAACAAGGCTCTTTGCTCTCTATTTATTTTCCAAGATCTTACACACAATACATATGCATAACCCCAGCACCTCCCATCCCTGCTCTGTATTAAAGTGAGGCTATCGGTCCTCCACGCGTGCGCAATTCTTCTCTTGAATTGGGTCGGTGGTCTCGAATTGGGTCAGTGGTCTCAAAGGATGAAGTCAGGAGAGTCTTCATCAGGTCTCTGTGACCCTCTGGCACTGTCCAAGGTCCCCTGCTTTGTGATTGATTGATACCAAGTCCAGGTGCTGGCCATTGTTCTTAGTGGTTTCAATCTGTTCTTATGACGGTTCACTTACTCCACTTTTTCTATAAACAAGCTCATAATATAACAGTTAGCTCTAGCTTGGGCATTTAATAATCATGAACCTACCATTTACTAATCTAACTTACATCTTGATCAATATGAATTGCTTCTAACCCTTAGCTAAAATCTTAACTCTTTAAAATCATGTTTCATTCTAAAGTTTTACTGAAGCACTCAGTGTTGTGGCCTATTATTAGAGGGCACAAAGAGAAAATGATACACACTCGCTGACTCCAAGAATAAGGCGAAGAAGCAGCAACTTTTTTATGTCAACTTCACTTATATAGATTTTGACAGTGAGCAGGGATTGGAGAACAAGGTTACCACCTCTCCATTCCACTGGCCAGGCTAGGAGTCAATCCGTTGGCTCTCATCAGAAAGGAATGTGAAAAACAACTCTTGTTTATCTTACAAGCATGAGAAAACTCAGCTGCAGGATATAAACATTAAAAAAGCTAACAGAATATGGCAACAGTGGCCATCTCTACTACAACTTATTGGGGCCCTTTGGAGCTGGTTTGCTGTCACTGCTGCACAGAAGTATCCTGATCCCCACATGTTCTGAGGCTTAGCTCCAGAACCAAAGGGGGCCAAGCCAGAGAAAGCTGGAATGAGCAAGAGGAGTGTGCAAGCATCAGGAACCTGTTGTAGTACAATACAGTGAGAAATTGAAGTATTGTTAGAGACACTGAGCAAAGGTTTTAAGTTAGGAAGGAGGCAATTGCAGCACATGGACTGGGCTTTGTCACCTTTCTGACAATTACTGTGGTGTTGTGGTGTGATCAGGACTCTTCTGGACAAGCTCAGACAAACCAGAACAATATTCGGTGATGCGTTTTTCCTCTGATTCCATGTCTGGGGCTGCTGGACTGGTTTGCAAGTCACTTGTCCCTGGCATGGAAGGACCTCCACTGCTCTCCATCCCTAAGTACCAACAGGACTCCTCTTCACAGAGCCAGCTGCTAGGAGAAGCCCCCATCCGCTGCATATGCCTCTTCAGGCTTCAGCGGCTGTAGTGGGACGATGCCTACCTGCTTGTCTCCACCAGCATAGCCCTGTGCTTTGGGAAGACATTTTGGAGGACACCTGGTATCGTACCTGGATGCCGGTGAGATAAACTAGAGGCAACACCACCTTTTTTCACCCTCAGCTCATCTCATCCACCTCTTGACAGCACAATAGGACATAGGTAGAGATCTAGATGCTAACAGAAAGGCATCCAAGTGATCTGGTCATGCTTGAATATGGCCTCAATATAAGAGCCAGCCTGCACAAATGGGAGCAGCAGTTGCTCAGCCCTGGCCACAAGCTGGAAAGCACTTGTCACCAAGAATAACCTTTGGAGTATTAGATTAAAAAAATGTTTTTAATGACGTTGTCATCCGCGTGCATGTGCCAGCAGCAGCCAGCTCGCTAATGACAGAGCTGTGTGTGCCAGTGCCACTTAGCGCCCAGCAGAGCACACAGTGCTCCCAACCTGCCTCTGTTGCAGGAGGGGATTAAGAACCTCCTGGTATTTAAATGAGTGATTTAAAATATATAAATGATTAACACCACAAGCAGATTTATCCCTGCTCCCTGCCTTCCCTTCACCCAGGAGGTCTGGGCTTTGCCCAGAGGAAGGTGGTAGGGCCAGACCAGCCCCAAGGCCCCCAGGGCATCCCTGCAGGTGGCTGGTGGGGTTTGCTCATGCTTTTGCCCCAATGACAACAGGAGATACCCTTGGTGCCTTTTCCACACTGCACTTACCACATGTGGCCTGGGGCAGAGTTTGGGCTTAGACATGGAGTTGAAAGGCATGATGTGAGGTGGATGAGCTCAGCAGATGCTCCCGCTGCATTCACACATGTCCTGGGTTGTACCATTGGTGTTGCCATGTACACTGCAAGCTTAGTGGGAGCTGTGGCTAAAAGAATAATCGTGACCCACCTAGTACTCATTGCTGGACACGCACTCAGAAATCAGCCCAGTTTCAAGAATGCAGGAATACAGGCCTAGGAAGTACTTTGAAATGTGTGTGAAATTTGGGTGAATTAAAGAAATAAACCCTTCAAACAAAGATTTATTTTTTTTTAGGGTGTAAGTTGTGAAGTTACAAATACCTTCCCAGGAAGATGCCTCTAATGTTGAAGAAAATAAGCTTCCATTACAGAAACACTGGTTCCATTCCATGGGAATTATGAATACAACCTGGGTGCATGAAAAAGCTGTAGGGGGAATAACATCTCAACACAAAAGCTTCAGAGGTATTCTCAGAAGGTCCCCGTAGCACATCCTTGGCACTAAGGATGTACATATTGTACAAAGCACCTTTGTGTCTCTATTAACACAAGGGCTGTCCAAATAAGCTCTTAAAGCTGCCAAAAGAGATTTGATTGCCTCCTCTTCTTATGGAGCATCTTGGGCAGAAACTAGAAGCAAAGCCAAATGCGGAGTTTCTGTTGACATTGCTAATTTTTCTTCTTCTTGTTTTATTGACAAGGACATAGAAAACAGCTCATTGCTATCCTTATGGTAAGAAGATTTTGTATGTGGCACAGTCCTTCAGGTTCTCCACTTTCTCTTTTTCCAGCCTCTGAGAAGCCACTTCTACAGGATTGCTGCCCAGTGGGTCTCACTTTGTGTTTGCAGATTCTCACAGCTGCCTCATGGCAGGTCGTCCCATGCCTCTGCTGAAACTCATCCTGTTGACTGGGATTGCTTCTCCAAATTATCAACCATTCACATCCTACCCTATATAGGTGCTGACAGACACCTCCCCCAGGCCCCCCAGGACCCCACCCCCTGTTGAGTATCACCAGGAAAATTTATAGTAAAGCAATTTCCAAAAGTTACTGCTGAAAATACAGAATAGATCTGGACTCTGGGCCATCACTGGGACGATTTCTCCAGAAAGCTCTCTGACTTTGACACTGAATTGAACGTATTGTGAATCTAAATAGGCTGCGGTTCCTCGGTTTGCGTACGAGAATGTCTTCTGGGACAGTGCCAGAAGCCTCTCCAAAGTCAAGACATATCACATCCAGTGCTGTTCCCCCCTAGCCATGAGGCAAGTTATCCTGTCAAAGAACGGAATCAAATTAGTTTGAAACGATTTGTCCTTAGTGAAACCTCAACAACCCCATTCCTGCCATTTATTTACAAATTTATAAATCTTTAAGGGATTAGAGAATAACTGGTCAGTAGCTTGCTCTTTTAGGTTTTCACAGAGCGGTATCAGGTCTGTAATTCTCTAGGTTTTTCTTCATCACCAGTTTGGTGATGTTGCCATGCTCTCTTTAAGTCCCCTGGCAGCTCATGTGTAGTCTGCAAAGCTCCAACACCCATCCCACGTTTCATATTTTTTCTTCTCATGCTTCAGGCTGTTGAAGAGCTCTTGATCCACTTTATTGATCTCTACTTATATTCCCTTCATTTCTCTTGCAGCTGGATAGTTTCTTATTTGGACTATGACTCCTTTTATCAGTGCCCAGATCTCTTTTATCATTTAGGACATCTCTTCACAGATCCTGCCTATGAGTTTTCTGAATTCATTTATATTTGATGTTTTGGTTTTTTGGAGTCTAAGTACTTTGAGATTAACTAATTTTACAAAGGTCTGGTATCTAAGTGCATTTTGAGGAGAAAAAGCTTGCAGCAGACATCTCAGCACTTGTGTTAGAACCCAGTGCAGAAGGCAAGGGTTCTTGCTAATCGATCTCTTGGGGCCAACAGGAGTGAAATGACACTGAGCAAGGGGTGTTTGTAAATATACACATGTAGGGTCTATTGTAGAACCATTTGGTTGCACTGTAACACAGCCATTTTTGTTATTGTTATGTATAGTAATACGGCAATACAAAAGCACAAAAATACCGCTTAAGAAAATGGATAAGAAAAAAAAAGGAAAGGAGTAGACAGGTCACCTGCAGGCCTCACAATGAGACTTGGTTGTTGCTATTTTCATGTCTCTTGGTCAAAGTGATGGTTTCAGACTGGATCCATTGTGTAGTGGGGGGACTCCGGAAGAAGTGGTAGGGAGAAATCCCCCAAACACAACATCTGCTGGGTTTATATTCACTCCGGTTCAGGTAGGAACACCCAGGTACCTCCCCTGGGGCAGGGAGTTTCAACTGGATGATGTAATGTGGATCAGTTCAGGAATCTTTGACACTTTCTAAGACAATACATCTGCCTGTAACATGAGGGATTTGAGTCCATTATGGCCCATTACAGCCCATCAGCAGAGATGAAAACCTACAGGCTATCTATGAATGTCCCAGTACTTCCCCAGCTGGGGAGTTACCACAGCTGAGTTCATTTGAGTAAAGACAAAGAGACACTAGCCTCCACACAGGGTTTGCCTCTTTCCTTATCAGAAAAGAGTCGATACAGTATCTGGCTGAAGAGAGAGAGCTATTTCTGAAGTGACTTGGATGTTCCCACTCTGAGCTGCCAGGTTGTCTCAGGGAAAGTTGTATGAAGGTGGCTGAGGCTGGATTGCTCACCTGCAACTTGTCCCATGAATGATGGAGCCATCAGCATTCCAGTCTCTCTTCCAGTATCACTGGTGAACAAATTTTTTTCCCCAGACCTGGGATGACTGGACAAGAGTATCCCCTTTATTTTAAGTTCCTGTCACAGTCCAAATTCCAGTTAGCATGCACATTTCAGGAGGGGTGGGCTTCTGTGGTTGCAGAAGGACAACAAGGTTTCTTTGCAGTCTCCTAGAGTGGAGTCCTCTAATAATTTTTGCAATGTCCAAGACGTTAACTTGAAACAATTTTAACAGCTCCACAGATGCAAAAAATTAACTTTCATGTTGGGCTGCAGGTGAACAAATCCAACCTCAGCCACCTTTATATAGCTTTCTTTGAGACAACCTGCCAGCTCAGAGTGGGAACATCCAAGTCACTTCAGAAATAGCTCTCCCTCTCTTTAGCCAGGTGCTCTGTCAGCTCTTTTCTGACATGGTGAAGCCAGCAGGAATCACTTCAGTGGTCCCAGCCAAAATCATGACCAAGGGAGATAGCAATGGCACTTAGTGCTATGCAAGGCCAATGCTGTGCTGCAAAATGGGACACGGGATACCAAACTGCTGTTTTTAAGTGCTTGAAGCACAGCAGAGAGATGCTACAGAAAAACTTGTTCACCAGAGTCCCTTGTTCACATACCATAAAGTAATGAGTTAAGGATCTGTTTTGTACTGGGACTGAATTTCTTTATTTTAATCAAGTGAGCTGTATTCGTCTACTTCAGACTCCCAGATCTTGCACCAAGAAACTACTCAGAGGTCCAAACTAGGGCCACCCAGTCGTGAGTTGTTTGCAGGAGACGTGACCTATTCCTGCTGGCACCAGAGAGGCAAGGTGTGGAAAGCTCGGTCTCTACTGGAGGAGCTGCTTCCCTCATTGCCTGGGCTGTGGGTGTGGGCTGGCTGAGCACACAGCGGGGCTGTGGCTCCTCTGCCTCAGCTCAAGACCCTCAGCCCAGTCCCAATGCGCTGAAATATAATGTAATGTGGAATAAATGTTCAGTTTTGCTTTTGCAGGAGATGGGGATATAGGTATGTGCTACAACACACAGCATAGAGTTTGTGGTGTTTTCTGAACGAAAGCTAGACAACTCCTGGAGTGCACAGGCAAGGCCCCTTTGAAAAACAAAACCTACCATTAAAATTAGTAAGAAGGCCCTCAGCAGAATTACAAAACGCATAATTGCTTCCCAAATTAGCCAGTCTTGGGTTTTCTGGCAAACACTCCCTACAAAACACTCGCTGTTTAGACTCCTGGCTCCTAGGCTGACATTTTTTAAACCCATTTTCTGTTCAAGGTGTTTTCCAAACTAAGGAGAATCACTTCTGCAGATCATTCTGTCCAATTTAATATCAGCTTTTGAACAGCTTCCAAAGTATTTTGCCTGAAATGGTTTGTAAGGGCTGGCTGCTGAGAAGTCAGAAGGTCAACATTCTGCATGTCCATTGTGTTAGTTATGTTACAGATGAGAGGAAAAAAGGCAGGGGGAGGAGGAAGAGAATGGCAGTGTCACTGTTGGAAGCAGAGGCAGAAGAAGCAAGCCTTTTTCAATCCTTTTGACCTGCTTACAGAATGGCAGCCAGGGAAAAGGTGAAGGCCTCTTGGGGTACCTTACACCGACTCCAGAACCAGGAAGCATGGCCAAGGAATTGGTCCTTTCTTTTTCAAAACATCCTTTTTCAGTTTTTAGTTAAGTCTTGCAGAACCCCAGGGAAAAACTACTGCTCTTCCCTTAGCCCAATAACTTGTTACCCTTTGAAATACAAGGAAATTCACTTGGTTTGCTAGTCCATTCTTGACAGCTGCACATTGGCTGTCTCACCCCTGCATTTCCTTCTTTTAGTGTTGAGCTTGCACCCAAAGACTCAGCAGAGCTCTCTCTGACTGCCTACAAACAGTCCAGCCTGTGACTACCACACAAGCAGAAACCCTCCGCTGGCACTGCAATTGTCTTGCCTTCCCTGTGCAATAAATGAGTTGGCTCCTTATCCACTGCAAGAGATTTACATGCGATCAAGTGAAATGACAGTGATGACAAAGCTGGTCAAATGCACTTGCAGGGATCAGTGTGTGACCTCCTGCCATGGACCTGGTGCTGCAGCCTCTGATGAATGCCACTTCCTTGTAGCCTAGAAAAACCTATGTTCTACAACCGCAGCAGCTTTCCAGCATGGCTTGTTACTTACCATCTTTGAGGCTTAAAAGATTTTGGACAACAGCTAGAAGATGCTATTTCAGGCTTCCATGGCTTTACCTGCAAAGTAAAGTATGAAGATTCCCACGTGAAAGGGAAGTGTGAGGACATGTCAGGTGCAGTGCCCATCTCCTACCCATGGTGTGGGGAGACTGTGCTACGAGATCCCACGCCCCACCTTCTGCAATCTTCGCTACACTCCTGCTTCACAGCCTTTCTAAGCAGGCTGCGCAGATTCGGACAGCTGCCATCAAACCACAGAGATGCAATCTCTGGAGCTTGTTTTAATTCTGCCTGGAGGCTTACACACAGGAGAGAAACATCACTGACCTCCAAACCAAATCATAGACTGACACTTGACTCTGCAAGGAGCAGCACTGTAGGAGTAACTGGAAATCAAGATTCAACAAGTAACCACCACAACACACTGGAGCAAAAGTTATCTATTTTATTACAAAACCAAAACCAAACGGATGCCTTTCAGTTTAACAAATTTGCCACAGGCAGAAATGTGCTGGGTAAGTTCAATATAAACTCAGGCCATGGAAAGCAGTGCCTTCACACAAATGAATCCCATTGTAATGCAATTTCCTACAACGCACTATGCCCTTGGAAGATGAGCAAGAAAGGAAATTTTTTTACTTCTGGCAGGACAAACAGATTGACTTGCACTGTTGAGTCCTGGTTCTCTTCTCGGTCCCAGCCATTTTCAGCTGTCATTCAAAGTAGAGCTGGAGAGGCCCAGGAGGACTTGAAGGATGAGGAGACACATGCCCAGGGTCTGCTTTCAGACACAATACTGACACTCACTGTGTCCCAGCTTCAGAAGGATGCTACTACTGATGCAAGGCAAAGCAGAAGATTGCTTACAACCACCAGGTAAGGACAGTGCAGCCTAGCAGCCAGGTGGACTGGCAATAAAACCAAGAGGGGAAGTAGGCAGCTGAGGCACTGCTCTCATCTGATGAGTACAGGCTGTTGGACAGCTCATAGCGTGGGCTGTGTGAATCAGGACAAGTATGGTCTGCACAATCCTCCAACAGAAACCCAGAACAAGTAACCTGACCTCTACCTGGACTTTACACAGTCATGCTTGGTTGGGCCTTCCATGACAATGCACAAGTGTTGCCGGAAGCTGCTCAGAGACCCACGCAAATTCAGCAAGTCAGGATGCAGAGAGAATTGTCTTGTGACAGGGGAAAGCAATGTAATGCCTGGTCCCCAATCCATCTGTAAAGTCAGCCCTGGCCTAGCAACAGGAAATCCCTCAAATACCAAAGTTAACCAACAGCCACCCCTTGCTTGCCTTCCATGAAGAACTGACCCAATTTTAGTTGCAAACCACATGAATTCTTGCCTTTTGGAGGGGAAGGACACAAGGATGAGAAAAAGGAGGTCAGCAGAAGGATTTATGTAAAAAGCAGGAGTGGTGACTGGCTGGTTTATTTCCAGAAGATGCAGTGAGTTTTAGCAGCTCCACAGTTCCCCCACAATCTTATGGAGCATTGCCTAGCTCCAGTGCTTGGCTGATAGAATTCCTAGAGGCATCCAATTGTTTCTGCTGGATATAATTATACATTAAAAAAATCCCCGACCAAACAAAGAAAAACCCCACCCCCAAAAAAACCCAAACCAACAAACACCAACCAACCCAGCAGCCAGAACTTTTAATTCCTAAAACTAGAATATTAAAAAGGAGAGGGTTTTTTTATACAGTTGGTTTCATTCTTGACTCCCTACAATAGGATTCGTGAGTGTGACATGGACTTTTCTAACTATACACTAAACCAAATTATTTCAACACACAAAAGATGTGCCCAGGGCATTAAAAAACAACAAAACAAAAAACCCAAAACAAAACAAAAGAGAAGCAGCAGTCAAGAAGGTGGGAGCCTGCAGGCCAAAAAAGCACAAACATTGTGTGTGAGAAACTGTGAAGATCCAGCAGCAGGATCAGCTCTTGCTAAAGAGATGACTTCTTTATATTATGATGGTACGATATATAGTTCAGATATTACCAGAGGTGTTTTCAACCATGCCACATGTTTTAATTAGCTCAAATATACTTCCCAAAGGAAGAGTTATTACCAAGTTATTTATAGAAAGGCTTGTTAGTTTTTCTTTTATTTAATTTTCCATTTTGTCAACAAGCACTAACTTACTGCATCAGGACACTTCTTTTGGTGATGTATTTATCCCATGCTATTGTCATGATGACATAACAGAGTGAAGATGCTGTGTTGTATCATCTTTTACCAAAGCAACAGAGCCTTGAGGGATGAGTCCAGCCTCTACAGCAATTTATTGCTGTTGCAAGTAATTGTTGGTGTGATCTCATATTAGCATGTCATTTCATCACCTTCACTACAGTTTCTTCTAACAGGTTCTTGGTCCAGAGATAAGTGGCAGAAGGATCACCAGGTCTGAAGTGGGAGGCCACTCAGAAGAGGCGAGTGCTGCCAGTGGTTGGAAATACACAAAGCAAAACACTGCGTGTCCCATCACATTCTGCCCAAATCTAGGATTGCTATTATGGGCACACCTGCCAAAGAAACAACTTTGGTAAAACTGCTAGTGGTTGATACAGCCCCAGTGTCACAGTACCCAGGAAGTACTGGCAACAGCAAATCAGGCGAAGTGCACAGGCACACCACTGTGCAGGAGGAGAACTTGTATTCACAACCACCAGGGACAAGAAGAGTCACTGCTGACAGACCTTCACCAGTGAGCATGGCCCAAGCTGTACTGTTGAAACATAAGTAAAGTAGACTCTTGGGGACCAGCAGCACAACTGCGTCTGTCTGCACTGACAAGTATCTTCTTTGCTCTTCAGCAAAGCACAAGGCAGGCTAATGCTGCTTTTAGCAGGCTTCTCAAAATGTTTATTGCCCTACAGCATACAGATGAACACTTTGTCAGAGTGGAAGATGCAAGACTTCCCTCTACTGACTCTACAAGGCCTGTGGCTCCCACATCCTTCCTACAGCTTTAGATTCCAGAGGCATGGCACATCTTTGCTAAGCGTGTTATCTGAGCATGAATAGCAATGCATTTGTATTTAATTTATGCCCAACTTGCAACAGGTGCACAAACTACTTCTGCACATCCCTAATACAACCCTTTTCTATCTCTACTTTAAGCAGTTTTGCACCAATACTTATATGAAATCTGTGCTCTTGAAAGCCCAATTGCCTGAGTTGCAGAGAGCTTTATGGTAAGAAAAGGGGATCAGCTGCTCTCAAGAAGCATTTGGTATCTGGGGCACTGTGTGCACATCTGCAAGAGCAATTCATGGTGATACACCGGCTCCTTTCTGCATGGAGGTGCTGTTAAGGCTAGCCACTGAATTATAGTTTGGTGGCAGAAATGAATGCATTACTATAATCCATTAAATGCAAAGTGTCCCTCTAACCCTAATGGCCTTCAAAAGCAAAGGGAGGAACAGAACAGTGACTCCTATCCCTGTACAAGACAACTGTACAATTTACATATATATTTATATACAGTATATAAAATTCTTTGAGTCCAAGTGAACTCAATTTTACATCATCAGTAGCTGTTCCAATTCTAAAAAGTCATGATACTGCTTCCCTCCACTTTCCAAAGTATTAGATAATGGCATTGAAAAGCAATTAAAAACCCAAACCAATTTTTTAAAAGTGCAAACATTCTGGGTGCCACTTCTGCTACACTGGATGTTGCTACACTGGATGCTTGCTCACAAGCAGCAAGGTGTCTGTCCGCCTGTCACTGGATCTTTTCTTCCTTTGGGTCAGCTCCTGCCTTCCCTTCTTGTCTTCTGCTGCTACACCAGGCGACCTACTGAAAGAGCAGGGTGGGGTGGGCAAGGAGGGAAAAACAGAACAGAAGCAGGACAAGTAAGGGAAAAAGGCAAATTAAAACAGAAAGAAATCTGACTGATAAAGATCCAGTATAGCCTCTGCTGAAGCCATGGCCCCGTGGAACCTGAAATCCCAGAAGTACACTGAGGCTGAAAACAACCAGGGGCTAATGAAACAGCCTTGCTGGAAAAAGCATTGAATGAGTCACATGGAGCCTGAGGAACTGACATATTTTTAAACACAAAACACCACTTTCCCCCCCTCCTTGGAAGTGGGCATGCAGTCTAGGGAAATAACTGGTACAACATCTCTTGCTCTGCTGTTCTGCTTGGCACAGCTGATGCAGAAACCCACTGCTGCCAGGCTGCCCTGCCACCATCTCCCCATCAGCCACAGTCGGCTGCCTCCTTCTCCAGCAGACAAGCAGGTCTTGGAGGAGACCTGTCTTCAGAAAGTTTTTGTTAAGCCCCTCACCAAAGGTTCTTAAAGAACCAGAGCTCTTATGGGATCAGAGCTAGAGCTGTGTGGATTAATTACAGGTGAAAACATGCTAATAAGACAGCAAAGTAGGGATTTGATTTTCAAAGAGGGGAAAGGTTACCTCACTGGGAGGAAAGGCCTCACTGGGATCAGTGCTGATCAACATGCCCTGCCACAGGGGGCAAATATTGTCAAATGCAAAATTATTTCAGGTAGCCATATTTGCAATCAATTGCACAGCTCTACACAAGATGCCTGCAGTGCTCAATGACCAGCTCATAAAAACAGCAGGTTGTTCTCCATGTCTGATAGTGCAATGCAGCGCGGGAGCATTGCACTACACTATCACACCTGTCCTACACTGAGCACTTAGAGTGACAAGGAAGAGGCTGAAGCCACAGCAATTGTTCAAATGCCTCTGCTCAGCTTTTAGCAGCAGGCAAAAATCAAGTACATACTCAGAATGGAGGACACACCAGGAAACATCACGTCATCAATGTACAAGGTGTAGTTGATCTTTATCTTCAGTTCTCTGTTCAGCCCATCTCACCAGGACCAGATACATTCCCCAGAAAGGTAAGGAGGACAGCAAGAGGTATAGGAAGACTTCTGGCATTAAACAAATGCACAGCCCAGGTCTCCTCAACACAAAATGTAGTCCAACCAGACATATGTAGGACAGCTATAGAACAAGTGGCAAAAGATACAGGCATAGGAGAACTTCTCACTACTTCCTACAATCCAAAATGAGAAGTGCCCAACAAAACCATGAAGCAGCAAGTCTAAAAGCAAAGCAAATTATGTTGTTCATGCCTGATGAAACGGTCCATGTGATTCAATGCCACAAAATACAGGTGAGAACAGACCTTTACCATGATAGAGAAGAGTCTTCACGGGAACTTGTCCATGGAGTAATGTAAACACAACAAATCACCTAAATTATTGCTTGATAGGAGAAGGAAGAGTAGGATAGGAGAGCCATCATCCCACAGCTGCTTTATCCTATTCAAATTTCTTAGCAACATATAATCTGTTCCAGCAAAAGACATAGAGCTGGACTTTGAAATGATGCAATGGAGCTGCATGTTGGTTTATTTATGCCTCTTAAGAACAACTTTGGTTTCCAGCTGTTTCTGTATTACTGTTCATGAACATAGGAGAACAGGGGAGAATGAATTTTGCAATACGTGCTTATCACAGGAAAAAAAGAAAACATTTTGACAGGATACTCACTGAAAGGGTTAAGGCCTTGTCTTTTTCCATTGGGCAAACTGCTCAGGCTACCTGTAAAAGCCAAGAACCACATTAAAGGAAGTAAATTCCACAGCATGACAAAGGAGCCTTCCCTTGTCTGCTGCCAGAGAGCAGCACCCCCTCTGAGCATGCTCACAGCAAGTCCTGCCAACAGGATTCCCATGCAAGAGTCTAACCAAAGTGCCTGAGATGAGAGATGTTAAATACCTGGTGTTGTAGTAGCCGAATATCATGAAATCCAGAGGTATTGCGGGGGCAAGAAACAACAGTCACAAGGTTAAACTGATCAGTGGAAGGAGAAAGAAGAAAGGAAGGATGCAAGTAATATCATGAAGTTTCCCCAAGCAAGCAAAATAATGCCATGTAGAGAGGGAGCAGCCAGAAGAGAGTGAAGATACAGGCAATACAGACAGCCCAGGTTTGTTAAATCTTTCACTTGAATCAAACAAACAAGTACCTAAAATCAAAGACCTGAACTTATACCTGGCAGAAGGGCAGAGCTGTGACTGGGTTATAACAGGCACACACACCCTACACCAGATGGAGCTCATGGCAAGGGCCTCTGCACTGGGTACAGCAGCTCAGGGATTACAGGAGCTGTCAAAAATATGTCACACTTCCTGTGAGCTGCTTCCTCTGATTTCAGAGGAGGGATTAGCTGAAAATGGGAGTTCCTACTCCCGGCAGCAGTAAGCCTGTTGCCACCCTCTACTCCAGCCTATGACTTTGATTTGTGCATGCACATGACCTGACTGCACAGCTTACTCTGCACATCAAGTACTCTGTTGCACATGCTGCTCTGCACCTGCAGGAACAAGATAGGCAGAAGCTCAGAGGGCAGGGGTGGGGTGCAGGAAGCCCCAAGGGCCAGGAGGCTGGGCTGTAAGATGGGAACGGAGCTGCTGGGAAGAAAAAGCCAGGGGGAGAAAAAGGTGGTACTGGCCAAGGCTGAAATGGGTCACAAAGCACAGCCTGTTGTCTTTAGAGAACATTACTAAGAGAAACTGTGTGAGCACAGTAAGTTATTCCAAGGCCCTGAACACCAGCCCAGTACCAGGCACCCGCCCTGCTGGGATCAGCAGAACCACGGCTTGCTGATGCCCATGTGTCAAACGCGGCTCTGCTGCCATGGGCAGAGGCTCCGCTGCCAGGGCCAGAGGATCTGCCCAGGCTGGCTGGCACTCGCAGCCTGGGCCTTTCATGGGGGGCTGCCAGGGCCCCAGGGGGCACTGCCAGCCTGTGCATCACTGCTCTGGCTGGCAGCCTGGGGAAGCCAGAGGGCATCCGAAAGAACCCTCCCGCCTTTAACAGCCAGCGCAGGTGAGCCGGCAGCACAGTGCTGTGCATGAGCACCACCCACCTTTGCAAAGAGCTGAGTGAGCTCTGTCTGTCTTTGGAAAGAGGCAGGGAGCCCTGGGCCGGTGTGTGCAGGAGGCAGGAGCATCCCTCCCTGCCATGGCCGTGTGGGCACTGGGGCTCATCCCCTGCTGCCCTGGGGGCACAGAGCACCGCCTTCAGCTGCCTGCCTGCCATACAAACCAGGGCAGCCATGTGTACCTGCCGAAGGCAAAACCCTGCCACAACAACACTGCACTGCTGACACAGAAGAGAGGAAGGAATATGGCAGGAGGTGACTGTGGGTTACTATCAAACAGCTGGGAAGTCCTTGGGCATTATGTTTGGCATCGTTTGGCAAGTTTCATGAAGCAGAGTATTTGCTCATCCTCACAAGTACACTGTCTTGGATAACAGCTCTAGTCACACTGGATTAGGCCAGGTGTCTTTCAAAAGAAAACGCCCCAAGGAAACCCCAGCAGCTTTTTATAGGAAATTATTATTCCTCAGACATACTGAGCAAACCTTTCACCTTCTGGGGAGAGAAACAGCCTTGTGTTCTCAATACAATACTGATGTCCTGATTATACTATCACTAACTCTTGTCAAGATGAAATGCAAACTATAGAACCTCTACAAAGCTCCAAAGGGGAGTACCTGAACAAGACAAACAAAACCAAGCACTGGACCAGTGCAGCTCCTTTGATTCTAAGCTAATAGCTATTAAATGTACTTTGAAATTCCTTTTTAATACAGCCATTACTTGGTTACAGTTTTCTCATAGCCACTCAGACTGTTATTTTCTATCACCATTGGCCCAGGTGACTGCTCTTTGCCACCTTCTCCCCACAGAGGCTTGTACAGTAATGATATAGACCAAGTCATTCCCAGCCTCCCAAGCATATCTGAAGATAGCAATAAGAAAGGTCCAAAGCATCACTGAATGAAATCTGATATTCAGATTGTCTGTCTACCTTTCCTTCTTCCTGTAATATTTCCTCAGATTCAGTAGAAAGTGACATTCTGTTTAATTACACACACATACACTTTTTAATTAAGATATTTCGATCTTGTTTCTGGACTGTGCTCTTGGTGGCTGGGTTCCACCTCATTCATCTCATGGCCTGTGAAGCACGCCCAACACCTACCATCTGACAAGCTCTTGAATAGCAAAGCAATCACAGGATCTGAGCTGGCAAAAGGGAACTTCCCCTCAGCTGGCAGAGGGACATTGCTGCTTATTCCCTCAGCTCCTGTTTGGGCAGACACAAAATGCTGACTTTGTCTTCTGAACTTGGAAGAATATAGAAGTAAAACTCAACTCCAACATTTTGCAGCCAGCACAACTACCACAAGCCTCACTCAGATCTACAGCCCTCCTCTCCAACATCACTGGACTCCAATTAATCTTGGGTCCAGTAACTTTCCAGCAAAGCTTTACAATGCATGTCTACCTCCTCTCAAGGATCCTTCCTTTTGACTAATGCAGAGAGATAAATTTGCTCTTTGATCACGGATGATTCCCCCCTTAACTCAGGCTGTGCAGACCATGCTAAGGAATGCTAACTTTTAACAGGCTGTAAATCAGTCTATTTTCCTTCCACAATTCCTCAGTCTTAGATCAAGTGATGGCAAAGACTGTTTCTGGCATACTCCAAGCTAAAAGCCCTGCCTGCCTGTTCTGCCCCAATTTAGGAAGCCATTTGCAGGCTTCTGCAAACATTCAAAGGCTGACTCTTATGTGGCTACTCCATTCTGAGATCCAAGAATGGCATTTTTCCATGTAAATGGCCCCTGATAAAAACAAGTCTGGTTTAAAGAGAGGGATAAGAGCTGTGCAAAGTGGCCACCAGACCTAGCAGATTTGCCAGCAGCTTTTTGGGTCACCATAAAGATGGAAAAGAGGAAAGGTTTCTGATAGACTGGGCAGCTATTTTCCTCACTGGAGAACCACTGGTTGGCAGTACCCACGTGTTAGGTTACCACAGATATGAAGAGATTGCTGAGGAAGGGAAGACAGGCACAACTATGCATCTTAAACAGATTTAATTCTAAGCTGGAAAGAGCATCCCAAATACTACAAAATTTGTATTATATATGTTTTATTTTCAAAACCATTATAAGTGTTCAATTGTTCAACTGGCCTAGCAAGAGGCATACTCACCTGGAATGATGACCCACTTCATGTTAGTCCTTATGCTACTGGACACCCAAACAGGATTTGGAATATCTGAGCTAAGTTCACTTGTAATAAAGTATAAAAAGGTTGCCTCCCTGCAACCCCTCCTCATCCAAGCTAGACCAGAAGAACTTTTCAAACAAAGCTTTTGTTGAAACAGAAACATTTCCATGAAAAGTTTTGTTTTCATCTGACATCATCAGTTTTCAACTGAAAGTACATCATCAAAAAGGTTTCCAGCTAGCTCTTGGCTTGAACCCACAGTGACCTCAGCCCCAGCAAATCTTTGGAGGCCATGGTACAGAGGAAGACAGCAAAATACAGGGACTGACTACATGCACCTATGATCAGGAAAGTTAGAGAAGGGGTAAGATTGCAGAATCATAGAATGATTTGGGTTGGAAGGCACCTTAAAGTTCACCTCTTTCCAACCCCCTACGATGGGCAAGGACACCTCTCACTAAACCAAGCTACTCAGGGCTCCAGTCTGGCCCTGAACACTTACAGTAATGGGGTATCCACAGCTTCTCTGGGCAACCTGTTCCAGCCCTCACCACTCTCACAGTCAAGAAGTTTTTACTCATACCTACTTTGAACCTACTCTCTTGCAGTTTGGAGTTATTCCCCCTCATCCTGTCACTCTGTGCTCTTGTAAAAAGTTGCTCTCCCTCCTTCTTATAGGCTCCCTTCAGGTACTGGAAAGCCACAATTGTGGAAAGACACAATTACATCACCTCAAGCCTTCTCTTACACTCTTACAATGAACAATCCCAGTTCTCTCTGCCTTCCCTCACAGAAGTGCTCTGTCCCTCTAATCATCTTGGGGGCCCTCCTCTGGACTCACTCCAGCAGGTCCTTGTCCTTCCTGTGCTGGCACCCAGAGCTGGATGCAGCCCTGCAGGTGGGGTCTCAGCAGAGCAGAGCAGAGGGGCAGAATCCCCTCCCTCCCCTGCTGCCCACGCTGCTCTGGATGCAGCCCAGGACACATTTGGCTCCCTGGGCTGGGAGTGCCCATGGCTGGATCATGTCCAGCCTCTCACCCTCCAGCACCCCCAAGTCCCTCCGGGCAGGGCTGCTCTGATCTGTTCATCCATAGCCTGTGTTAATATTGGGGATTGCTCTGAACCAGGTGCAGGACCTTGCCCTTGGTTGTCTGAAAACTCATGAGATTAGATCCCCATGAGCTTCTCCAGGTCTCTCTTGATGGCACCTCATAATTTAGGTATGACAACTGCACCACTCAGCTTGGTGTTACCTGCTAATTTGCTGAGGGTGCACTCAATCCCACTGTCTGTGTCATTAATGAAGATATTAAATAACACTGGTCCAGTATGAACCCTACTTATTAAAGGGATACCACTTGTCCCTGATGTCCATCAGAACTCTAAGCTCTGGATGTGACCATCCAACCAATTCCTTATCCACCTAATAATCCAACCATCTCCCTCCTGTCTAGAGAGGATTTGCAGGGGACCATGTCAAAGGCAAAGATACTAACTGTTTTTAAATTTAGCAGTTCTTATGAATAGGAAGCATAGAAAACATGTAATCTACCACCTCACAACTTCACGACTTCTTAAAGAAGATCCATTACAAACTCGCTAACTGCACCTCTGGAGCACTCTGCGTCAGTTCTTTCTTCCATGTTAGTACCTGCACTCTGCCCCCTCACTGCTTTTTTGTCCTTAACATCCTTTAACTTAACCCTTTATCTTTCATCTTCAAGGCTTATCAGGTATGTAGTAGGTAGGTGGAGCTGTATGACAGAACAAGATCAGAGCCCCTTTTTAGACCACAGTCCTGTCCTCATAAAACAGAAGAAACCATGAAAGGTCAAGGCTGTGTTCTCAGCAAACAGTTGGACAATCAGGCACTCACAACATCTTCCTGCTTTCTTTCCCCTTCACATGGGCTCAAAGTTTCACATTTTCTTTCTTCTCTCCCTTCGATTTTTTCCCCTTCCATAAACTAATTTTTGAACAGTCACTTGGCCAGGGCAGCAGATTCCAGGGAGTCTTATTCCAGGCCAAATAGCAATAAAATTCATTTGGCACATTCGTCTTATTGGGAAGGTAATAAAATTAAGGATTGCTGTTTTGGTTTGTCATTCCTCAGTAAGGTACTGAGGACTAAAAAAACACCTCCACAGGGCTAGGAAGCTGAATGCTTCTCACAGCTGACAAGTCATGCTATATGCTTATTTATGGAAATTAAGATGATTGCAAAACACCTAGAAAATGCAACTTCCCAACACCCAAATGTACTGACTCCCTTCCCACTCGTGCTAAACCTGAGAAAAGGACTAAGGAAAGATTAAGATGGGAGGGAAAAAAGCCACCCTTCCCAACGACCGTGACACTTATAACAACAGCTGTCGGCACAGCCAAAACACCTGCACAGGAGATTAGTCCCCTAGAATCTCCCTGTTTGCCCTCTCTTGCCAAGCAAGTCTGCCCACAGTCAAGAATGACTGATAATTATTGAATTTGAACAGTTTCAATTCCTAAAATTTCCAAAAATATCCGTTTGGTTTGGGTTCCAATAGATGATGAGGAGAAGATGAAAAAAGGAAGAAAAGTCAGGAGGGTGGATTGACTGCTCAGACACTAACCAGAAAGGAAAATAGGTTATTCACATGCTTTATTTCTCCCCCAATCTCAAAGTACAATTTAAGTACAATTTAAGAAAAAGGGCAACAGTGCAGCCCTGTGCTTTCTTTCTGAGTTGTTCTCTTTGTATCATCTCCTCTCCTGCATGCTGAATTTAGCAATGAAAATAAATATTATTTCTGTTAGTAAACAGGGTCTCCAGAGAAGGACTGGGTCTATGCTGGCTCATACATCATCCAACCTGCATGGCTGAGACAAGAGAATCTTGTTAGCAGGGTATTCAGAAGGGACCTGGTCTTAACTAGAGTTTCCAAGGACTTCAACGGTACAAGCAGAGCTCTGACCAAGAACTCTCATCTGTTGTCCTGTTTCTGTATAGTGCTTAGCACAGAGGTCTATGATAAGGCATAGAAGATGGAGCCATGGCACAAGTAACAAACTACATTTGTATGGCAGTGCACCAGTCCTGCTCATTTGCTCACACAAAGTGTGGCACTCTTGAAACAGCTGGGAGAAAACAGATTTCTGAATTTACTGTAACTCTGTTTTTATTTGTCATGTTTGTTTGTCAGTTTTTACTGTCATGCAATGAGGAAGAAAAGGCACTCACCTCCTTCTTTGCTGACTCCCAAACACCCTTTCAGCTCCTGAAGCGAGATTGACTTGTCCTTGTTGAGGTCACAGTAGTCAGTGAAACGCCGGGCACATTTCTTGGGCTTGGCTTTCTTCTTCACATAACGTTTGAAAGGCTTTAGCTCCCGCTTGTTGATGTCATTGCTGCTGTTGTTGTCCAGCTGGCTGAAATACCAGTGTACCACTCTCTCCTCCAGTGTGTGGCTGGGGTCTGGCTCAGAGAACCTGGAACAGAGGAAGCACAGGCCCCCAAAAAGGGAGTGCTCTCACCAACACTGTCAAGCACATGCTGAGGAGCAAGAGCTGCTCATCGAATCAGGCAAGTGCTATGCCGTGTTCAAAGTAAGCAAAAAACACAGGTCTTTCAATTTCCTCCTTTTAGCTGGGCTCCTTTGAGATAGGTGAATTTTTTCTAAAAATGTCCTTTAGCATTAACAAGTGAATTGTCAAGAGAATCTTGGAGTCTCATACCCTCAGTAGCTCTGGTTCTCCTCACATCAGTTGCTGAACCTCTACCTAATCCCAGAACGATCCTCATTAGAGGGCAAGAGACAATCTCCCTGGTCCTTTTGACCCTCAGGCTCCCCTTCAAACTACCAGCAAGAGAGCCATCAGTGTCAGCTGCCACGGTAGTTTCTCTGACAGTAACATCTAAACTTCAGAAAGGGAATAAATTAATTTAATGGAAGACACATTCATTATTTGAAAATGTCCTTGGCAAGATACAATATTCTCTCTGCATGTGTTTATATAATCTGAACTCCTCTGCTGTATTTTCAGCATTTTTCATGCTTTCCACATAGCTGATTGACACATAAGAGTTCCATAGCAGATAAACATCACAAATCCATTAAAAGCAGTACTACAGAGCTGGCAACTTCAGTTTGTTTCATTTCTTAATCATTGTGATATTACAAGTTTGATGCTATTTGACTCACATTTTCTTTCTGTAGACAACAACAAAATCAGAGAGGAAGAGAAGAAAAAAAGGAACAGCAACAGCTATAGACACACAAATATAGAATGCTGCCTTTCAGCATCATGCCATCACTGAACAGGCATACCATTGTCATACCATTTCCACAGTGTCTGGTGCTCTGCAGCAGTAGTGGGAAAGGGGGTTATCCCTCAGGGATACTGAGAACCAGGGAAGAAACTCTTTCTAAGCTAGTCTGTCTTTTCTCCATATGATGAGCATGCCAACAGAGAAAGCTGAAAAGATGCTGGAAGGAGGCTGAGACCTGAACCTTTTTTTCCTTCCAAGAATAAAGCATTTTAGTGCATGGAAATTAGTGGATAGGTAGTCAGACATGCTGCACTGGCACTGATTGCTCTGACTTATTCCAGGAGACATATCCAGCTGCTGCACAAATTCCTTCCCCAGGAAGGAGAGGGGAACAGTTGCCTGCTGCAGGCAGCCAGATTCTGATGTGAGTTTGGGGCATTCTAGCTGATGGAGAAATACAAACCCAAGTACCCTATAAAATGCTCTCAAAGGCTGCCATTGACCTTGTTTCAAGAAAATAGTAGGATCTATACTTATATGGTCCCTGAATTTTTTTTGTTGGGAACTAGGATAGAGAAAATTCTTTTGACTTTCTGGTGTGACCAGTTTTGCCCTTAAAATGCAGCTACGGAGACTGAAAATACCCCCTCACACACACTACCCCGATGGTCAATTAAATCATTAGTGAGGGGGAATCTGCAGCATGCAGTTTAGGTGGAGAACTGAGATCCTCATTAACCTTTTCCAATGGCTTTTACAAATGAGGATAGAAATTAGAAAGGTAGCCCCTATCCAGAGATATTTGAATCCTTGCAACAAGTAAACACACAGAGTACAAAGAGGCAGATAAACTGCATAACATTTTTCTCAGGGTTTTACTTGAAACTATTGCCTTCATTTAATTCTTAACTGAGAGGCAGGCTGGCATTCAGTCACAGCATCTGGTCAATGTACAATACGATAAACACTGTGCAGGAGGAAGAAGGGATTAGCAATAAGTCTGGCTTACTTTGGGGAGCCAAAATACCAGGTAAGCACCAGGAATCACCTCTAGACAAGCAAAAACTGCAAAACTCCCCCCAGGAAGTTAAGGGCGTGTCCTGATTTTCTAAACTGTATGCAATGACCAGGATGACTGGACAGAACAGAAACACGTCCTGTGTCTTGTTTTTATGACATTTATTAACATAGCTATTGGCCTCTCTCCCTTTTGGAAAGAAGCTGGATGTCATTTGAAGACTAGCATGTTTCCAACAGCCTCAGAGGACTTCTGTATTGTCAGGGGCAATACTCTGCCTTTGCTGAAATAGAATAATAAAACCTGAGCTTTTGCATGTGAGATTCCCCTTGTTCACACCTTGGCTTGACCTCCTTTACTGAAGGCCCACAACTAGAGAGGCAGAAATGGAGAAAATAGCAGAGCATCTTAGAACCAACAGCAGAAAGACAACAGACAAGAGCTTCTCACTACCCACTGAAGAGGCACTCAGAAGCAGGATTTTAAAGTGCCTCTTTTCCAGGGGCACAACAAAGAGGAGCTCTTATGAGTTATCAAGAAAGGCAACATGGCTCTCTTCAGCACTTCCACAAAGAAAATGAGGGACATTCACTGGCGAATACAAATACACTGACTCATGAGGTGACAATAAATCAATCTTTGCCATTACAAACATGCTGAGAGCTCATGTTGAAAACTGCAGCATGCTAATAGAGCTAAAAGGAATTAGTTTAATGGCTTTGACTTTAGGAAAAAGGAAGATACAGCCATTTCTGAGTTTTTACCACTTTCTTTTGGCTGGCTTAGCACGATTGCAGTTCCTGAGATGGTTGGTTGCCTGCCATCTCTGGTTATCATCCAGAACCCCGGCACAGGAAGCATCCCCATCATCTCAGGGCAGCCATATCTCCCTGGCTTGTGAAATTCCATGATTCACTACAGAAGGATGAAGTAACAATACCATATATAACTACCCTGACTTTGACGGCTGCCCATGAAACATGAATTAATGCAGCTACACAGCACTGCTAGGCCACCTAGCTTCGCAGATGTGCCATGGCACCAGCTGTGCCTGCCAGGTCAGCTCAGACAAATCTGGGGCGCTAACTGCCCTGCAAGCACAGACTTGGCACTGTGCCAGGGGATTGTCCCTCCATTTCCTCCCCATACTATTTCAAGAGAGGGTCATCTCTCATTCAGACCATAAAGGAATCAGAAAAACCAAGACAGAACCAAGCTGTCCTGTACATTCTCTTTTTTTGTTTTTTTTGATCACACTAAAACCCACTGAATTCCAGTACCTGGCTTCAGTGCTGTAGCAGCTTTGTAAGACACAGTAAGAAAAGATACTATCAAAATGAAGATAGCCTTCTCATGTTGACTGCATTACACTTTCCTGCCTAACTGTTCCTCTTTAGCACTCTGTGGCAAAACATTCAGTCCCAAAGAATGAACACTAGGGAAGAAAGCAGGTCTTTGTAAGCTGATTTTCCAAATGTAACCTGCTGTTGCTGGACTGCTTTAGTACACAAGCCAGCGAGTTTAGCTCAATTAGGCAGCATAAGCCCACCAATATTCCGACAATGAAGAAAAGCATGCATGGTCTGTCATTAACAGCCTAAGACAGCAAACCAGCTCTTAGCTTTCTTAAAAGTTTGTTGGCATGAAGTATAGAGTCTTCTCCAACTAGGCTTTTGCTCCTCTGTCTGTAAAATGTTCTAAGAGCTGCCTCATAGCAGAACATTTACTTCTTAGGCAGCTTATGCTTGGAGATATGTGTGTTAAGGTACTGCAACTTTTAACAACGCTATTGTCCAGATGAGGCACATTTCCACAGAATACCTTCACATCATCTGGTGTCACTGAAGAACACAAAGAGGCTGTGCAAAACCATGGGCGTACACTTTTGTAAGCTGCACTGAATGCTGGATCAGCGAACGACTGCCAAAATATCAAAAAGCAGCTTGAATACACACTGTGCATGCAATCTGTAATGCTTCTTCAGCCCTCGAGGCTCCTTGAGAGAAAGGAGCAGTTAGTTCAGTGTGGTGGAGCAGGGAAGAAGGGGAGAAATATAGGATAAAGTATACAAGAGCAGCAAATGTGAGACATGACTCCCATACAGAACCATGTACAGTGTGCAATCACATTATGCTCCATAGAACTGTGCCGTCAAACTATAGCATGTGCCACTAAATTTTACTAAATAAATTGAAGTCCTTTCCTACCAAAGCTGGTTCTTTGCCCCCTGAACACTTTCAGCCCCCCTGCACAGGCTGCATGGATCCACAGCACTGTTGCAGTGACATAAAATCCTAATACAAATTACTGCTCGGACAGAAAGCAAGGTTGCAATCTCTGAAGTATCCATCAGGTACCTGTTTGCAGGCTTAGAAAATCTATCCTTTTGTACTACGAACTTTATGTAGCAACATTAGCAGCTGAGGCAGAAGGATGGAAGGGCAGTAAGATCAGCCCATCATCTAGCTGGACTGCAGAGTCTATAAACCAGAGGGACCTATTCCAGGATGAAAGAACACTGATGGACGGGAAGCTGGTATCAAATGCTACAGAGTGAAAAAATAAATTATTCCAGCTTTCATTCCCAACACACACACAAGGTGTGTTTGTGGTCAGGAGGTCTAAAGGAGTTAAAGCTGTAAGTTTCTATGACTTGTAAATATTTTGCAAGGATACCTTGCTTGGTGCTGCTGCTGAATGAAGAAGGGCTGGAGAGTGACTGACCCCTCCAGTCAATGTCCATGACAGCACTGATAATGTCCACCCAAGTGCCAGCACTAAGCAGTGGAAAGCAATGAGTTTAGCAAACTGAGGTAAAATTCAAAATTGTTCTTGCTCTGCTTCCACTTCCTACTCCCATTTTGTTATTCTTTGCAGTTGCCTAAAATTAAAGTCTGTAACAGAGGAACATGGTTTGAATCAGAGAGGATTACTATAACGGAATTGCAAAAGGATCTTGTATTTGTTTTATTATTCCTCCTTCCCTGTAGCCAAGGAATCAAGAAGCCAACAAAAAACTAAGCTGTGTTCAGACTAAACAAAAGGGTACTACATAGTCCAAATTCGTTATGGGAAACGCACAATTCCTCTACAGTTAAAACTTATCTCTCCTATTACAGGCCAGTTTCTTTCTCTCGCCAGGCTAAGTTGTATATGAAACATTACCCTGAAAACAATTTTTCTAAAGATAGTAAGATAAATACTTCAGGAGGTTAAAAAGATCACCTCCCTTCACTCCTCATTGACTGTTCAAAGACCCTTCTCTTACATGAACTCTCCTGTATCTTTAATTAGGCTAGAACTTCCATAAGAGGACAAGAGAAGTTAGTATCCAACTTCAATTGAAATGCAAGAGGAGTTGAGCATCAACTTCCCTGAACTGTTTAAAAGTGTCAATCTTTATTACAACGTGGATTGGCTTCGGAACACCCTGGATATGTGCTGAGCTGCGCTTGCCTGCCTCAAACTGCTCAACTAGAACATGAAAAGGAACCTCAGGGCCATTTTCTGGAGTATGTTTTGGGGTTATTACATGGGGAATAATTGGCAACTTTAAATTAAGGGATTGATAGCTGCTGTGTTACGTGGTAAGGGAGGCTGTTGTAAACTGCCCGTTTACCTAGAATTCAACAGAGCAGTGATATTTTTGCTGATAGTGTAGCAAGCCATAATGCACACATTTGGGCAACTAAAACTCATTTCTGAATTGGCAGGGACCAAAGAGAATTTCTCAGATATGGGAAACCCAAGCTGAGATTCCCTTTGATCTAGTTTAGTTTAGGCCCTGTGTAATATGACTATATCAGAATTAGACAAAACATTAAAATGTAGTAAAGCTAAGTCTAAATTTTTAAGTTCTGTTCCTATTATATAGTAATCACTTATGAACAATTTCAGCAATGATTTTTTTTTCCAGTAAGGATACCAAGTAATGGCTAACAAAACAATTCCCTACAAGTGCTCCCTTAATTACTTTGAAAACATAGAGTAGATGTGCCTTGGAGTTATTACATAAACTTAAAATTAAGAATGAATTTTACCAGAGACTTTCTGTTTCAAAACTCCAAATGAAGTCTGTTTGGCTATTATGCTGTAATATAAACCAGGGCCGTGATGAAGGGAAATTCTCATCCTATTTACATTATTGTAAAGCAAGAGTAACTCAATTAAAGTCAATAGCTTTGAACTTCCTTAAACAAGACAAGACTTATAAGGGATTACAAGGTTGTTTTAAGCATGCCCAGTTAAAAAAATAAAAAATCTAATCAGTTTTTGCTTACATGGCCTGCAAGAATCCAAGCTGCCTCACTTTGCTGCTGCTAGATTGTTTTGGGGGGCAACTTAGCACAGCTCTATGTAGTATTTCAAATGCCAATCTCTAATTTCTCCCCATGCTTCTCCCTAATCACCCCACTCCCTACTCTCTGTTCCCCACACCCCCCAAAAATAAATTAAAAAAAAGCTAAAATGGATATTAATTGCAAAGACACTTAGCAAATACAGTTTTCATTCACGTATCCAGATTCAGACTGAAGGCAGCAGGGTAATCTAATCTGATTTCCTATATATCGTACCCACACAATGTGAATCAAATTATTCTTGGGACCATAAGTCAGGTTTGACTAAAGCAAGTCTTTTTGAAACACATCTAAGCTCTAAGATGAAAGTCCTAGAGAGAGGCAATCAATAACGTCCCTCATGATTTCACTCTGGCTTAGAATTGCCCTGGCTTTAAAGAAATTTTGATCACAAGTTTGTTTATATTCAGTTAATCATGTTCTACCCTGCTAGACTTAAGAGCCTGCAGAGCCTTTGTCCCTGTAGAGATAACTCAGATTTAACAAAATCAACTTCTAACCCTTTTTTTTTTTTTTTTTTTTTTTTCTTTCACCTTAAGGAAGCCTGAACTCCTTAAGACTCTCACTGTTAAGCTTTTTTAGTCCTTGACACTTTGGAAAGGCTCTTCTCTGCCTTTGGTCCTTTATTTTAATATTGATATTAAAGATGCATACTGTACGCCTGTATCATCTCTCTGCTGCCATAGAGAAACAGGAATACTTCATACATGGGGCTCCTCTGTTTGGTTAAAATATATGGGACAATATAGAGTTGACATGGAGGTACAGCTGGCTGTTTGCCTGGCCTGCCTCCTGCATCAGGTGTAAGCTTTGCTGGGGATATGTTAAAAATTTAGCTTGGATAATGGGATGCATTTGCTCAAAATCTAAAAAACGCCTAGGAGTATGAAATGCTGAATGCTGAAAGGAGCAAAAAGAGGAAAGCTACAGTGTGTGTTTGAGTACAGAACCTGGTTTGCCATCATGACGGCATCAAGATGAAGAGCTCCCAATAGTGGTGCTTGTATTACAAATAAGAAAACTGACATTAAAACTGACATGACTGATATCAAGAAATATCAGGTAGCCAGATCTCTAGCTTTTCTTTGAAACATGAACTTCTCAGTAAATCTGGGCCAGAGAGATACAGGATAAGCGCTGTCATAAATGCAGTTATTTTGTTAGTTGTAAAGGCTGAAAATTAATTAAGCATATAACTAACCCAACAGGTAAAATATCCCTTCATCTTGGAAAAAACTTTCACTGACAGTGCCAAAGTCAAGTTAGGTCAGCTAAACAGTTTCAGACATACACAGAATCATAAAATTGTTAATTGGAAGACACCTCCAATAGAATTGGAAAAGACCTCCAAGATCATCCAGCCCACCTGTCAACCCAGCATCATCACCATGTTCACCACTAAACCACGTCTTCAAATTCCACATCTGCACATTTTTTTTAACTCTTCCAGGGCTGGTGATTCTACCATTTCCCTGGGCAGTCTGTTCCAATCCTTGACAACCATTTCTGTGAAAGTTTTTCCTCATATCTAGCCTAAATCTCCCTTGGCACAACCTGAGGCCATTTCTTTTCATCCTGTGACTTGGTACCTGGGAGAAGCAACCAACCTCCACCTCACTAGATCCTCCTTTCTGGTGGTAGGGAGAAATAAGGTCCCCCCTGAGCCTCCTTTTTTTCCCAGCTAAACACCCCCAGCTCCCTCAGCTGCTCCTCACAGAACTTACTCTCCACACCCTTCCCCAGCTCTGTTGCCCTTCTCTGGACCTGCTCCAGCCCCTCAATGTCCTTCTTGTACTGATGGGCCCAGAACAGGACACAGGATTTGCGGTGTGGCCTCACCAGTGCCGAGTACCGGGGGACAATCACTGCCCTGTCCTGCTGGCCATGCTCTTGCTGATCCAGGCCAGGATGCCACTGGCCTTCTTGGCCACCTGGGCACACACTGGCTCATGTTCAGCTGCTGTCACCAGCACCCCCAGGTCCTTTCCTGCCGGGCAGCTTTCCAGCCACTCTTCCCCCAGCTTAAAGCACTGCCTGGGGCTGTTGTGACCCAAGTGCAGGACCTGGCGTTTCACCTTACTGCAGCTCATATGATTTGCCACAGCCCATTGATCCAGCCTGTCCAGATCCCTCTTGCCCTTCCCCAAGTCAACACTCCCACACAACATGGTGTCATTTGCAAACTTGATAAGTGGGCACTCAATCCCCTTGTCCAGGTTGTTGAAGATGATATTAAATAGGGCTGGCTCCAATACTGAGTCCTGGGAAACAACACTTGTGACTAGCCACCAACCACTGTCTCAGTCCAGCCATTTTTTACCCAGCAAAGAATACACCTGTTCACACCATCAGAAACCAATTCCTGATGAGAGAATTCAAGATATTCCTCACCTTGGGACTCTTGGAAAGCAGAACTCACTGCACAGAGACAGCGTCCTAACTCCACAAACCCATATGAAAGAGGTATTGATAAAAAAATTTATATAAATATCAAAAATTCCCTGAAATTACTTTAAAAAAATAAAAATGGTCCCATCACGGCCTATTGGGTTGGAAAAGCTTGACGCACGTCCTTGGGGTACACATTTAGGCTAGCTGAGGCTTATGGAAAATTAAACCTGAGCACTTATCTGAATTTAATCATGGTTGTGGGAGGCAGAGTATTTGGGTGGTAGCAGTTTTTTGCCTTACCAAGGACAGCCTGCTAAAAGATTTAATTTTCCCCTCGCAATTGGGCTGCTGACATTGGAGTGGAAAATAAATCAATGTGGCGACTGTGTGAAGAGCTGGGCAGTGAAAAATTCCACCAGAAAGACCTCTATTGAAAGCTGAGAAATACACAAAGCTTGGGGAACATTAGGAAGCAAGCCTGCTGCTTTATAGAAGTGCAGTGGGGGCATACATCTCTGGTCTCTACAACATTGGTTTATATTAAGCTTTATTTTAAGAGTGATGATTACATTGGCTGTGTTTCAGTCCCAGTGCCAAAGATGCCAAATAAATATCAAATATTCTCCAGGGCTTCCCACCACTCCTACCCGCTGCATTTGAACCATGCAAATTAGACAGAACTGACATTGGAATGCTTAAGTCTGGGAGAGAACTATGTATTTCCCATCCTTGGGGCATTTTTCATCCTGTTTATATGAATACAGACGTGCCGGGCACACAGCACTAATTCATCGGGTTACAGAATATTCAGCAGGCAGGCACACATACAAGTCACTGCCCTGATTTGTAAGGTCTAAATGTGAAGTTAAAACCATAGGAATTCACAAGTAGTCCATACTGAAGCCAAGCGACACAGCCATGCCACCCAGGACCTTGAATAGTCTTGACTAGTTAAAAGATGGCACTGATTCCTTCTCCATTATGGAAGAGGAAAGCAGGGGATCAACATTACTGTCAACACATTGGAGGAATACCCATAGAAGAAACACATGTGCACAGGCACTTCCATCTCCAGACCCCTATGAACATGAGCACATGAGTCATTGTGACATCCCTGCAAGCTGCCCCAGCACTGGCTCCTTTTATAGTCAGGCAAATCCAGAACCACAGAAGCCTTGCCTAGCTGAGGCAGCGTAGCACTTTGGAAATCCACCACGGTTCATTCTCAATGGCCTGTCCCGAGGAAGCGCTGCCGGGATCTGCTGTTATCAAGCAGGAGGGGGAGACAGAGCCTCAGCTTTCCTCCAGTTCCCCAGGAACGCAGACTTCGGCCCACCTCTTGCAACAGGCCTGACCTGTTGCTCCTTCCAAAAGGGGTGGACACACAGCTGGTCAGAAGGGAGGGCCATGAAAAACAGCTCCTCTCCTCATCGGCAGGCTGGCTGCAGCTTCACAGCAAAGCCACAGCGCTGGTCCTGCCAAGAATTTGGTTCACATTCTTCACTCTCTGTGGTAGCCACTAGGCCACACGGTCTCCTTCAATCCATTTGCATTTTATTAGGTCTTTTCATGCACCAAGGGACAAAAGAACAAGCTACTTCCTCCCACTGAGCTCTCATTTCACACTTCAAATGGGCTATACTAACCTTTATGGTGGAGCAGCTGCCAGGGAGGAGGGGCGGGAGGAGGCAAGCAGCGCTAGGATGACAGGACAAAGCAGCCTCAGATCCTCTCCCAGCAACCCAGAGGAACCCAAACCAGTCAGAGCAACACCTTTCCCGCCTGTGCCCACCTCAGGGGCACCCAGAGCTCTGCAGCCACCTGGGTGGCATTCAGCCGTGCTTTGTGGACTCACCTCCCACCCCCAGTAGGTGCTGCTGAGTTAATAGCCTGTACCATGTCCGTAGTCAGAGCATCAAGTAAGCTGGTAATAAATTCAACTTTCTTCCCTTCTGGGCAGCCTGCAGAAAGAAAAGAGGAGGTTTAATGCAAGAACACACAGGCTTAGACTCCTACACCAATTCAGCAAGGATCAGTCAGAACCTCCTTTGTTTTTAAGACAGCAACAACCATCAGCAGAGTCCCTAAGGAAAGGCAGAAGAATCCCTCAGTGGGTTTCTCTGTGTGGCAATTTGTCCTGCAGCTTTTGTCCAGGCACATGCAGGGTCATCAACAATATCTGGCAGAAAGACTGTGTGGTTAGCTTTATGGTCTCACCCAGTTCTCTACTAGCAAAACAGCAGGGATGTGCTGGAAGTGCCTGGCAGACAGGAGTTCCCATGGTGACACTTGCAGAGAAGTTTACAAAACAATTCATTACCTCCTGGATCATCTTCTGAGGCAAATGTGGCTGTTCTGAGGCCCTAATTGACAGATTAAAGTATCCCAGAGCACAAGGCAAGGTCTGCTGCTTGCACTCTCCTTTTCAGGCACCGAAAGCATTGTCTGCCAGCACCTACCACAATAATTCATTCTTCGCATGCTCGCTCTACGTAGGAAATACGTCAAACTGAGTTAGCATGTAGTAGTCATCCCCAGTTACTGCTGGCTTAAGCAGGACAAAAAGGGCTGAAGATGAGCTTGGTAACCATTTCCATTACTTAGTGCTGAGGCTGTCTAGTTCCCCACCATCATAACCACAGACTGACAGAGCCTCCTATCCTAAACAGTGCCAGCCTGTTACAATGAAACTCCATCTCCTCACCTTTAAAAGACAATCTATGCTGTTTCCTTGCTGCTTAAAGTAAGCTTCATTTACTACCCCATGAACGCTGTGACAACTGTTCTAGCCTGGAACAAGCTAAGGAACAAGGAACCAAGAACACCTGTGCTTAACTTCAACACATTACCATCAAAACTGTTGTCCAAAACCCATCACTTCCCATCCAATTGTCTTCCCTTGATGTGACAGAGAAGCCATCACCACATCCCTCACCTCCTTCCCCCAACCACCATGCACTACCAATTATTCAGCTGATTAGGGCAGCAGATGTCAGCAAACAGTGTCCCACAGCAACACAGAGCGATGTCAACACTTTCTGCTTTTCTTGAACAAGCAAAGAAGAACACGTACCACAAAAAGAGCACCGGAAACTTACTGTAATCCCCTGACAGCTGAAAGCAGCTTGCAAATTGATCTGACAAAAGTCCCTCCTTTGCAGTATTACAGGCTCTGTCCTCAGCAATAGCTAACCAACAGTCCCTAGCCTGTCTCCATACAGTGTACACTACACACATGCACACCCCTCAGCACTCATTTGGCATATGGTCCAGAAAATGTCAGCATTGTAATGGGTAAGCTGCTATTGCAGCCAGAGTAGACCCCTCACTTAAAGGAGCTTTTTGTTGAGGTAATGAAAAGGCTGAAAAACTATTTGCTGGAAGTCATCTCCCTGGGCTCTCAGCATCTCACCATCTGCAGGAATTAGCTGTTTGCCATTTGCTATGTACAAGCAACATTTTCCTTCCTTCTTTCTTTTTTTACTTTTGGCCACAGTCATGACAGGTTGTGAAGAGAGTATGTGTAGGTGTGCAAGGATATGAACTTATGTCTTTCCCACCTGGGCCTCTGCAGGGTCTCTTCACACAGGCCAAGAAGTGCGCTGCCTGCAGCACTGAGTCTAAAGAATGGGCAAACCTATACAAGAGGAATAAAGTAAGGAGTCCCCTTGACAGAATTGAGTACAAATGATGTAATCAGTTTCAAATTAAACCAGGAATTTTTCTTGACATTCAGTTCTGCTAAGAAATGAGAGCAGGAAAAAAAAAACAACCAAAAAAAAACCCCCATTCTCTCTCACCCCCTACAGTTCTGGCTCATTAGTACATTTTTGCATACAAGAGCAGCTAATCAAACAAACCTCAAAACTGCGTAAGTTCATGTGGCACAGCATTTCCTCAGGCAGACAAACCAGGATCAGATCCTCTGTCTCCCCATCTCTCCAAAGACAGGGGTATTTTCAGTGATAGCAATCACAGAATCATAGAATGTGGCTAGGGTTAAAAGAAACCTTAAAGATCATCCAGTTCCAACCCTCCTGCGAGGGGCAGGGATGCCACTCACTAGATCAGGTTGCGGAGGATCCCATCCAACCCGGCCTTGAGCACTTCCAGGGATGGGGCATTCAAAACTTCTCTGAACAACAATCATACCAACCAATGCTGCCAAACACAGAGCTTGAAGTTTATACAGGCACAGAAACTGGCTTGAGCTGCAAGGGCAGCTATCCTGGAGTTTGATATTGGGACACAGAGCATCCTGTGTCCTCTTCTGCATCAAGCAGGTCCTGTCCCCTTGTCTGGCTTCAGTGGAGAAGGGAAGGGAGAAGGGAAACAAAACCAGTCTGTCTCCTTGAGATCAGAAATACAATCTCAAACAAAAAGCCAAAGAGCAAAGGATTTTCACAGAGGATATCTAGAGAGACAGAGAAAGGGGAGAAGTGCAAGGATAGGTGATAAAGCAATGGGAGAGGGGGATAGGGAATCAAGGAAATAAGGTTATTCTATTTTAGTGTGATTTCCTAAGGAAAAGAGCCCTAATGTAATCCATTTAGCTGGCTTCCCTCCCCTTACCCCACAATGTAATATTTGATCCAATTGGTTGATTTCTTTTGAATGTGAAAGGGAGGCAATTGGAAATTTTTACATGACTCACAAAAATGAGGAGCTGCATGGAAGAGAGCCCTGCTGAGGGCAGAATTGCTCAACAGAAAGGTTTGGGGTCTGAAGTCAGGAGCCAGCAGGACAACAATTAGGAGACACACAAGGCAGATCTGGAACAACTCTCATTTCCTCTGCTAACCTGCTCAGGAACAACTCACTTTATGCTACTCACAGAACATTAAACTGATCCAGAATCACCAGCTATTTCTGCAGAATTACTGGTGTTCACCACTTCCTCATGGTGCAGAGGGACCCACTGTAGCTTGTGTTTTTAAGCAGTCCCCACACAGGAGAGCAGTGGTTGACCTGTCAGTGAAGGGCCCTCACTCTGCTCCTTAGAAGGGAACCAGAAGGTAAAAACAGAGCACAGGCAGGTGGGATAGAATTTTTAAGAGCTGTACCAACACCAATGCCCAGCACATGTTGCTAGCAGAAAAAAGGTAGGCAGACAGCAAATCATGCTTGTCACTCTGTTAAGAGGGAAAAAGCAGATATAAAACAAGGAGCAGTGGGAAATAAAATGCATCCCAGGCAGAAAATGAGGAATAAAGTCCAGCTAAGTGAGGAGCCACAATTAGGTAAGGGGCCTTAGTACACTGTGAGTGCTGTCCTGCCTGGTCTATGCAGTCAGTGTAAGGGAGCAAATCAGTCCACTGACAGCTGCCAGCTGGGTCCCTTTTTGTGACTCAGGAAGCATCAAGCTGCTGAAAAGCCCCACTAAACGGAAAGAATCTTGTCCTGGTCAGACTTTAAGGAACATTCAATGTTGACCCCATTCTTCCCTCAGGGTAACTCCAGGCATCCTGGTTTCTCTCCTGAAAATTCTAAACCCAGAAATGTTTTCAAAGGGCAGACAGGCAATAAACATACCCAGAACATGCCCAGCCTTTTCCAGTACACTGCTGAAACTGGAGGTGATCTTAAAAAATAACCACAGAATAAACCCCATGGTAAAGCATGCTCTGTGAGGAAAATCCCCTATCTCCTCAACAATATCCTGGTCTCTTAGGAGTCCCAAGGTGAGACAAAGTAAGAAGGCAGAGAGACAGGATCTTGTTCCTCTAACCTGGGAGTTCTCTGTCCTTGAAGGGATCATCAATCTCTGTGCTCTTCGATCTGGCATCGCTTTCACACACTGGGGTCTCATACCTGAAAAAGGAGAACAGCAGAAGCTAAACTATGTAACATAGGTTTAGTGTCATCACATGGTCACTGATCACAGACCATTCTGAGTTGGAAGGAACCATCAAGGATCACCGACTCTAACTTTTAAGTGAGTGGCCCATATAGGGACCAAATCCACAACCAGGCCATTATTAGCACTACACTTTGACAAGCTGAGCTAATCTGAGGGTCAATGGGTTGTCTGCTTACTGCAGGGGAAACCAATAAACCTCCAGAAGAAATACCACTCTCAAGCATCTGACTGTTTATGGACAGTCAGCAACAGCAGCAGAAGTGGAAAGAGAAGGAAGAACGTACTTCGAAGTCCAGTACCAGCTATCAACTGAAACCCACAGACAACAAAGGACCCTCTTCCAATTCTTGTGGGCATAGGCTGAGATTTTTTTTCCAAAGCTGTCCATGCTTTGCAGAATCACTATATCTAGCCGAGTTTAAGTCCCAGCTCTTACTGGCCTGTTTTTGCAACTTGCCAGACCCACAATTTGTTTCCAGACTCCAAGTGAGGAAAGATTCCTCAGGTAGTTTCAAGATAGAGAGTAACTGGAAAAAAAAAATCATTCGCTGGTTTAAAATCTACTTATGCACAACAAGCGTGAACAACAAGCAATTTTCTAATTCCCTAGAGGTCAGGATTCAAGTGGCTGCAACATGGAAGTATAAAGCAGATGATAATGCAACAAAGACACTTGTCTTTTCACTGTTCATGCCCATAATCTATATTCTTAAACAAAGCCCCCATTCCTCTTACCTTACAAAAGCAAGCCAGAAGAAATAAAGGCTGCTTTGCATGAATACTTAACACAGAGAAAAGTATGGACTGTAGTTAATGTCCACTAACTCCTATAGAGAGGGAGCTGCATAATAACACTCAACAGAGAACATCACATACAGCATTGCTTGCTCTAGGGAAAGCAGTATAGAGCTGACTACTCTACAGTGAGGACGCGATTTCATATTGCAGTAGTATTTTTTACATCTCATCTTCTCCAGCCAGGCACCTTCCCAGGGCTGCCTATAGCTCTCACCGAGTGGAAGTACCAGGCAGGGGACGTCCCGTGTCCACCAGGACACACCAGCAGTACCCAGTTGACTGGTGGCATTGCACTGGTTTGTAGAGCCCTCCAGGAGCACACTCGGGGATGACGATGCCTTCCCGAGGGTTCTGCCTGGCCTCCTCCAAGGCGCTCTGCCTCTCCTGGTCACAGGAGTGAACTTTTTCTGGAAGACAGAAGGGAGGTTGGAGAGGGTGGAAAAAGAATCAAATCGAGATCGCTTTCCTCAGGTCAGCAGGGTATGGGTACCCTTCACATCAGGAGCCCTTTGTGTCTGTTTTCTTCTCATCAAACATCAGTATGTTTACATCCTCAGGGACTGAGGGCCTTCTGGGCTGAGAGCTTTATCCTACGTTTAGCTGTGGCACGACAAGATTATGGACTATAGACATTGACTGTGGGGTGCTCCGGATGCCAGAAACAGCAGGAAAAACTCTTCTTGATCACTTGGGTTTTGGAAATGAACTATCAGGTAAAAATAATTCACTATTAATGCAGCCATGAGGTAAGCATTTCCCAGATTATGTTTTTGCAAGCTGAGAGATCCTAAACTGTGACTTGTATTTTCCAGTTATACAAAGGAGTCAAACACCCTGCCCTGCCCCTCCGTCTCTTTCTCCAGACTGCAAAACACTCCTCTGTCTCAATAGCACCTCTCCAACATGATCCCAGGAGGAGCAGGTTATGTTTCAACACAGCCTTATCCAGTGCACACAGCATCTGCACACACCTCAGCAGGGAACAGAATGGGATATCCCATTTGACCCCCACTGCCATCGCCTCTGCAGCACTCTCCACTGCTGTCCTCACCTGGAAAACAAAGAGCACCTTTTCTACTGAGCAGCAGGTAAGGCCCCATCCCTTAAAAACCCATTACACAGGAAAAGCTATTTCCAAAGATACTGTCAAAGAGAACAGTAGTGGCATGCACCAAAGAACAGCGAGAATCCCAGAAGCAGCTTCTGCAGCCAGGCTGGCACACAGAGCCCGAGCACTGCCCACAAAGTATCGGTGCATGGACAGTGCCAGGCTGCTGCCTCTCATATGGACCAGCCATCTAAGGGGGAGGAGAAGCACAGAGTACCTGCAAGATAGTAAGACTTCCTTGTCTCAATAGCCAGAAATTCTCAATTATAAATCCTCAAATATTCTGGCCGTTCGACAAGTAGAAAAATTATTTCAACTTTGTAAATTACTGGAAGTATCACAGTAAGGAAAACAAAGCAGTAAAGACAGCTGAAAACACATCTAAGTCTAAGGTAACAAAAGACAACAATCTAACTCCTAACTTTTATCCTTAGGAGAGTGATGAAAAACAGAAGCAGGAAAAGCAGCTGTCCTCTTCTGCGCTAGCCTTCCTCTCCCCTGCAGTTTACTGTGGTTTAATTTTATTTTTATAAATAGGCCACAAGACCTGTTATTCCTTGCCACAGCCAAGAGCCACCTCAAGCCTTCAATACATAAAATGCTTTCACTGACCAGCAACGACACCATAGGTTCACCCCAAATCTGTAGATGTTTGCATCATCAGCAAGCACACACGGCACAACCTCAGCATCCTGCTCCTGGGACTTGCTCAGCACACAACTCACGTGCTCAGGTTCCTTGTATTTTGCCTGCTTGTTGGTACTCTGTTAGTTATATCTTGTATTTTGGTGATGAATTATGCTGTAGAGAGTAAGTTTCATTCCATATTTGGGGAACAGAAGGGGTGCCAATTCACAGCTTGGTAACAGCAGACGCAACAAGGAACTCCAGCGGGTCTGCACAGCATCACCTGAGTACAGCATGCCTGGATACCAGAAGCATTTTTACTCATTTCTAATTGAACTGTAGCAGCTGAAAGAGTCTCAGAGACCCCAAAAAGTCTGACTCTCCTCAGCACTTCAGATCACAGTCTGGCAATGTGAAGGGCCCCCAAACTTTGCCACACACAAACCCATATAAGAGAAACACAGAATAAAAAACTTTGAAGTGTTGGTAAGTCTGTCTCAAGCAGAGAGAAACTTGACCACGAAGGAGCAGGAGGGGATAAAGTCAACAAAAACTGAAAAGGAACTCAAGCCTCAGTGGATATTTAAGCTGTCTTCACTTTGCTGACATATTTCACATCGGGAAAAGGCAGGAGGAGGAGGAGGAGAAAACAAACAAACAAACAAACAAACCACTGTAAGACTATTCCCAAGATGTATGTGGATAGAAAAGTCATCAAGCCAGGGCTCCCTAACAACAAACTACTTACATCAAAGGGCCCCACTCACCCACAGTCTGCTGACGGCAATTCACCTCTTGGCCATCAGGTGAGGCAAATCACTCAGGCAGCTTGGGGAAAGCAAAAGAGTAGGGGCAAACTTCTCTACCATCATTACATTATAAGCAAAAGGAAGAAAAGCTTCTGCTAAAGAGAACTACATTCCAGGAATTTTTCAATCTAAATCCCAAAAGCTTCCTGAGTGCACAAAGTCAAACCAAGATTTCTTAAGTCCTTTGAGGCTTGCAAAACTCTCAGTAAAATTATTCTAAAAAAAAAAAGAAGTGTGTTTTCTTTGTTGGAAAAAAGAAATATGCCACTTTTATTGAAATCAAGAGAAAAAATAATAAATTTCTTTAATGAATTAGTATCTTATTTTACATAAATTTGCAGTTAGGTATGCAAATTACACAGAATAAATCTACATATTTACATATTTGTGCTATACCATTAAAAAAATGGAAAAAATTCTCAAAAATTCTCTGCACATATTTACAGAATTTTGTGGGAATTGACTAGTCACATTTACTACCAGAATACATAATTAATTGGTAGCTGCTTATATTTGAAGGCCGTTTAAAGGGTGAGTGAAACAAATCTTACAGGCTTTGTTCAGCTGATACCAGATAGATGTAATGATGCAAACTCTGCCTTTGCCACCAGCATTCAGTAGCTCATCATTAGCAATGACAGCAGTACAACTGTAACCACAGGGAGATCATACTTTACTCAGTTCTAATGTACATCTAGAAGCAGCTGCTATAGAAGTTCTTCCCTGCTTTACAGATTCCTGCTTTGTCTCATTTACGTGCTGAAGAGTCCCACATGGCACAGTTCTTCTCTGAACCCTTTCCAGATCCACCACGCCTTCCCTGAGCTGGAGGAGATCAGAACAGCAAACACATTGACTCTGACAACAGCCTTGTGGAAATTTCCTTCAGTGACATCTGTCTACTAAGCAGAATGTATTAACTTGCACTAGTCCCCAAAGAGACTCTTTCCTCCAGGCTACCACTCTAACAGCACTTAATTCCCTTTAAAAATAAACATTGATATTAACAGCTGGGTATTCAAAAGCCAGCAAAATCAGCTGGGAAATCCATACCATCAGCTTCCCTAGTTGGGGACTTGGCATGAACTGCATGCAGTGTCACCGTGAAAGATTGTCTCATGGGTAACAAAGGGACCATCAAATGCTAGCCCAGCTCCAGGACACTGAAGTCCTCCTGTTCCAGTCAAACTGCTTACTGGAAACTCTGCTGTTGTTGCCAAGGCCAGGTTAATGGAGAACAGTGAAAGCCTATGGCAAAGCTAGAAAGTTTAATGCCAGGTACGAAATTAAGCTGTCATCTTAGAAACCAGCATGTATTTATTATACATGCAGGGTACTTAAAAGCCTATTCCCTGCTAATGGGAGTTGCAGGCACAGAAATAAAGGTTCTCCTTCTTTCCCTAAACTAAACTTTTCTTAGAGAAAGAACATTCAAGACAGCAAGTCAGTGGGACACAAACAGTCTTCCTAGAACAAATTATAGCCATTTATTTTTTTATTTTAAAGGCACTGTCATAGCCTACTGTTTTCTCCCATCTCCACTTTGACTTGACCATCAACAAAGAAACCAAGTAACACTTGCCAACTTGCTGCTGCTGGGGAGTGAAATATTCGTGAGACAGAAAATCTAGATTAAAAAAAAAAAAAAAAAAAAAAAAAAAAAAAAAGGAATGTAAACACACATGAAAGAGTCATTGGCAGAAAAATCCATTTTACCTCAACTCCTCATCTCTTAAATGCTAACTGCTTGTTTCTTCTTACTCTTGACTGCTTCTACCACTCATTAAAACATATTTTTAAAGTAGTGTCTCTGGAGCCATGAGCTATGGTAGGAAAACAGGGCTAGGACATCTGCAGTTGCACATTATTTATGCAACAATTTTCCCCTAGCAATGGCCTGAGGAATACATGGTCAGATTCATAAAAAGGTCTCTCATTCCTGGTCCCTTAAGTACACACATGCAAACATACATGTAGTGCCTGCACAATAAGAATAAAAATTATGGAAGAAGTAAGGGACTTGTCTGAGTGTCTAATAAACAACATGGTTATTAAAGAGATGGGGTGCTTGTTTACCCCACAAAGCTGAGAAGAGAGGGTGTCTAGTAGCATCTAGCCAAAGGTTTGTGCTTAACAACTCTCATGCTCATCTTGCAGGGCTATGTGCAGCCACTGGGGATGAGGCAGCCTCACCCAGCTGCTCTCCTGACACAGAACAAGTCTCATTGCCACTAGAGCCAAAGCACCAAGTATTATTCAGGCATTATTCAATTCATTATCTGTGGCTGTAAAGTTGCTGTGGATGATTATGGCGGGACACAGGGAACATCTGCCATCCAACTACAGCAGATTATTTTTTGAACTTTGCTCTTCTGCACCCAAATATTTTCTTATTAAAAGAAGAGGGAGACTATGGCACCAAAAACATCCACCTCTGAGAGATTCCTACACCCTAATGATACAGGATTCTTTCTTCCAAAATAGGCAAAAGAGAGGGTCTAACCTCCCTCTGTGCTTCTGCCCAGCCCCAAGGAACCCATGTGAACAGCCTAACCCCAGAGCCACAGGCTGTACCAGGCAGGGCAGATTTTCTTCTCTTGTTCACTCTTTCCCTCATTTCTTTTGACCAGAAATTCTGTCTGGACCAGAAAAACCTTTCCCATGGAATTCCCACAAAAAGCTGCAGTTTTAATGAACAAGCATTCATCACAAGGGGAGGAAAACTTCTTTTACTGAAGAATTCTTGACAAATCCCCATTGTTAGTGCCGCAACGGGGACCTGATTCCAAAAAAGCATTTAAAAAACCCCCAAACACATCTCCCCACAATTTTTTTTTTTTTTTGTTCAACTCCCAACTTTCCTCTCAGTGAGGCACAGAACAAAGGGGAGCAGCATGGATATCTACTGCCAAGTTCCTACTTATCTCCTGTGCCAACCAAAACATGAGGACTAAGTGTCTTTGTGCCTCAGTTTTCCTTTCAGTGAGGAAAAGTGTTTGCCCATGTCCCAGTGCAGCTTAATTCAGACGGGGTCAATTTCTCATGTGCCTTTACACTGCTGTGGCAGAGAACAAGAGCTTTGAACTGGTTATTTTACCATAGCATGTACATCAGCTTAAAGCTGCTCTTATATTACATAAGGAAGCCCTAATGTGAACAGAACCCAGATCCACTCCAGGAGAATAGGTATCTCGTCCCAGGACGGAGCTTACAAAAGCTGTGGGCAGAAAGCAAGTTCAGCAAGGTTACATCAGCAGCCCAAATCTGCATCCTTTCCTCCTCAGAGGGGAAAGAGCATTTGAAAAGCCTTAAGTATGCACATGCACACTTAAGTGCTGGCAGGACTAGCAAAGCAATGCAGTAAATAGGCCCTTATTGCCTGTCCCCTGAGCAGGGCTGTGGGCGGAGGGAGAGAAACAACCCCTTCTGTGTTTACTGGGAGCACAATAACAGCTGAGCAAATACGGCTCATGGGGATAACATAAATCTCTCCACACCTCTGTTAGTCATCAGTACTGATACCCACTCCACCCTGTTCTGTCTGGGATCATGGTCCCTCCAGAATTCTCTGGCTAATGTGAAGGTAAAAAGAAAAACAAACCCGGCAGGTGTTCCCATATTGTACCAGTTGAGCAGTCTTTGCTTTACCTTGGTACTCACTCAATTTCATTTCTCAAGGCATAGGCTACAGAGGAAGCAGATGTTACTACACGTTCCAGTGCTGAACAAGTACAATGCAAAGGTTTAACAGGTGGGTTATAATTTTCAAAAATGCCTTATTCCAAGTGGCTCATTAAACTTCAGCTATCCAGGAACACATGCTTCTCCTGCCGTTCTCCTTCTGCTCTAAGAGATAAGGCTGCACTGCATTCCCACCAGTGTTACACGATGAGAAGCCTACACAATATCTACCCTCTAGCTTGAAATAAGGAGGACTAGCTGAAGGAAGCACCACCTCGCGGATTAGAGCAAACTTAGTGAGCAAACTTTCTGATGCACAACTTGTGCTCATTTTGCAGAACCTGTGGGCATTGCGTCCTGCCCAGCTAAGAAAAGAGTGTGCTCCACAGGGTTCCCAACGCACACAGGAATAAAGATCCACACCTGCACATCTTGAAACCTGTCAGTTGAACGCTATATGTCCTTGCAACTCTAACTGAACTGTCTTTCAGGCAGGCCTTGGACTCTTCATACCATCCCATCTCACAAGCAGTCAGTCACAGAGATTAGCCCTCCTAGAGCTATAGCTCAACTAGCTGAAGCATAGCAGAAAAAGAACAAGGCTTTTTTAATGGCTGTGGTACATCATCCTGGGAAAAAACCTGCGAATATTTTCACATTCAAATACAATGCATTCGAGCCCTGAATAAATTCTGGTTCATTAGAGGATATTTTAGGTTGTGTCATCCTCATAACCAAATGAGGAAAATGCAAGCTACATACAATTACTATGAGATAGTTACCTAACACAATTGGTTAAGAAAAGGATGGTCTCCAAGACAACAGGTCTCAAAAGTTCTCTATTTTGAAAGCTACCAAGAGACTTGTACCAAATTAAATGACCGTTCTGGCCAATGGAACAGAGCATCCAATTTACAGACTGACTGAACTTCAAGAAAGAATTCAAAGTCACGTTGATAAATGGCTTTAAATCAGTGTAATCGCAACTTGCAAGTACAAACCGTAACAACCAGCAAAGAGAAATCCAGTGCATGGGGAGGAAATACTGGCGAGACAGTGGGACTTGGAAAAAATGGCCAGTGGCCTAGGTAGACCACAAAAAAGTCTGCAACTTCATGACATTACAAACAACAAAAACTCAAAACAGGTGAATCCAGCTGTGGAATGTAATGATTCGTAAGGAACACATAAGGAATGGGCACTAAGTACTGGTGATCCTTTCAATCAGCCCTGTGTACAAGCACTGGGCACTGCACTTTGAGGCACAGGAGGACTGTTTGGCAAGAGGGCATGAGAGAACAAGGGGAACAGGCAAAGGTCTACGAAACTTGACCTATGAGAAAAGGCTAAAAGAATTCAATTTGTTTAGTCTACGGATGACATTCAGTCTTCTGAGACATAAAAGCTGTTCTATTTAAAAAAACCTATAGCTATAGATAATGTTTTTTCTTTTCCCAAGAGTATTTCAAGTAGCAAACAAAAACAGGGAGAAAAAAACATGTCAATGTCTTCAGGTCTGTTTTGCTCTCCTCACACAGGCTGAGAAGCTCCAGCAGATCCTCAATGATTGAGGCAACCTCTTTGTTAACACAGACTAAAATCCTGAAGATTTAAGTTTCCAGATTTTGGGGTCTGATCCCCTCTAATGCACCTGGCCTCCATATCCTTTATGACAGCTGTACCTGTGCAGTACCTTCACAATGACAACAGCTTCCATAGTCTGAACAGAGAAAGTTTGGCATCAAAATGCAGCCTCATCACTTCTTGACATCAGGATGGTTCCTCAGCAGTAGAAACATCTTTCAACCTTAAACACTACCCTTGTCATTTTGATACAAAGCTACACAGTCTGTGTTTTTTCTTCCCTAATGCCTCTTTTCCATCTCACATAGTTTCTGAGTACTGTGAGCTTGTGGCATACATAGTTTTGACATAAACCAACTGTCTCTGAATGCATTCATTTTCCCTATACTTCTTTTTTCACTGCACTCTTTCCACACTGAGGAATTCTGTTCAATAAAACAAAAAACAATAGGTGTTTCCACTGCAGCCTTAGCATTATTGGGAAGCTTTTCACTTCCACACCTGTTTTTAATAGTCCTTGGAACAAGTAGTACAGCAATTATTGGAGAACTCTTCTAGCTGGAGTATACAAGCACATTATTTTTATGGTATCATTACTCTGCAATTATAGGACACCAAACAAAGTCTTTGAAAACCGTCACAGGCAGGTAAAAAGTGGTTCAGACTGCTCTTCCTAACTACAGCAACATTATATTGAATGCTACTACTGGTGAGGCACAGAAGGCAAGAGAGACAGGTTTGTAGTGTGATGAGCCTTTTCATGCAGTGACAGATCAGTTTTTTCCTGTAATATTTTGCACTTTACAAGGAGGCAGAGGGAATTGCCTCAGACAGGAAGCTAGCACTCACTTTTGGATATTTACCTAGAGTCAACTGTCCCTGAATAGAATATCCAGGCTTTGGATGTTCAGTGGCATAACACGGGATTCAGACATCAGCCACAGGACAGAGAAACTGCTCCCACTTCATCAATGTCATGAGATGGATGTCCAACAGCCACCCCCATGGAGGGGTAGAGCTTTCCAAAACTCTGGATTGCAGCTCTTCTCCTTCCCAGCCTTATGCTGTACTAGGCAATATTCATGGCCTTCTTGGACAACTGTGTGGGCAGCAGATGCTCATAGGGATACACTGACCTGCTTTTTGAACTGGTTTTTTACTTCACTTGTCTCTTTGCAAATCACTTGCAAGCCCCATCAGGGCTTTTGGTGTCAGGAGAAGCCTACCTAGGCCTAAACCTTTTCCAGGGCTTATCTAGGAGCTAGTAATGACAGCTGCCTTGAAACAGCTCCTCCTCAATTGTGGCGCCTCAGAAAGTGGTGAATTTGACAGGAACACTTCGAGAGAGGCGGGAAGGTGAGTCAATATGTGCAGCCTTTCTGCAGGCATCAACATACATCCAAATGGATGTCTGAAGTGCAGATCCATAAATGAGCCTGTGCCAAATGCTGCTACTACAAACAGCAAGGAGCGCTGTGCTGCTAAGGAATTACTTCAGCAAATCAATGCAGCTCCTTCATTGAACCAGCTTCTGCTAAAAAGAAAAACAAACTACAAAACTGACCACTCTCAGTTTGTCCCTGTATGTCCAGGTAATGCCTGGTGCTGGAGGTTATTTCCTTTCCCTTCCCCACCAAATCCCCAGTGGTTTTAAATGCGGGGTTGTTCTCTATTTCCCCTTTTACCCCAGCTTCTTATATCTTTGCTCCTTTCTCCTACTGCTCCTCGTCCACTTGCTTTAACTGGCAGCTGCAGAGTAGTAGTTATGACTCCACATCTAAAGTAATTTGTTTTCTTTCTTTGGGGGATAAGGAGGGGGGAGTGACTGAATTCTTTGGGAATGATTTATCGCACAGCTCTCAGGGGGAGCTTCATTTATTTGCCTAGCTGCGTATGGTTTAACACCTATGGTTGCATGCTGATTATTATACAATGTTATTTCTCCCACTTGTATACTTTGCACCTTTTCATAGAGCAGATTAACTGGTCCCCAATGGCATGTTATTTATGACTTTGTTTGCTGGATGTCTGGGAAGGGTTCTGGTCCTAGATTCTTCCATTCCCCCTGCTTCTGCTCTCTCCTACATACCTCCCTTCTTCACCACACACATCTGTCACAATGAGACCGTGGGAGAATCACCCTTGGGCATCACACATATCATCCTTCTCAGAACTTCCAAAAGGGAAGAAGAGACAAGAGGCCTCCCAAGCAGCAGCCAAGACAGGAAAGGATGCCTGCACCACAGATGGAGCCAGAGGGAAGGGAGGGATAATAAGTAAGGAAGAAACATCACATTTTGGCTTGCAAGGAAGCAGGAACTCAGCAAATAAGAGCATATATACTTGTTGTGAAAATGTAATGGAATTAGTAAGTTTTCATTTCATACTCGACAGGAGCTTCTCTTGAAATTGTTTTATTTAATATCAAGCCAGAATCAAAACTAAAATTAATTCAAAACAAAACCAAAACAAACCTTCAAAAAAAGAAGGGCTGGGAGGACTAATACAAAGGTCTGAAAATAAACAGTTGTGGCAGATGGAACAATGGTCACAGACTTTTAGCCCAATAATTTTGACAGGTTAGAGGAGCACGGTGTTGGGAGGTACTGACTCAAGATGCAGGAAAAGAACCAAGGAGGATACATTAACAGAGGACAGTAGAAAAGAGAAAAGCTTTCTTACACACTGGTTCCCTCCCATGAACTCTTGATCTTGACACCATCAATGGCACTTTTTTCCTCTTCATCTAGGGAGAAATTCGAAAGCCTATAACTAATCCCAGGTGTTATGCCCAGAGAGACAGAAGCACAAAAATTACCAAGGAGGACTGTAGTCAGCATTAGAATGTCATCCATAGGCACCAAAATTTTCCAATTCAAATGCCATCATAACATCTTATTCAGATGTCCCTAATCACAATTATTCCTGACTACAGACCCTTTAAAACCAACCTACTTTCCTGACAAAGCGATAGCTATCTCTTTTTCTCAGTATCTTGACTAACACTAACCAGCCACAAATTCTTGGGGAAGAGCCTACAGTCCTGTATGAGACATTTGGACAGTAACATTAACAGAACCAGCATTGAGAGAGAGACAGCCAGTTTCAAACTAACACAGCTAGTTTAGGAACAGTGGAAACAATAGGAAAAAAGCAGCAGAAGAACAGAGGTCCATGGTCTCATGTCTTTAAATAACAAGGCTGAAAGTGCTGTGCACCAAGAGTAGGACAAGACACCTAAGGAATAAGACTAAGAAGACAGGATAAAGACAGGTGTGGAATTAACCCCATTAATAACATTATTCTGCTTTTCAAGAACCTCATCTGAATCTACCTGTGGCTCCCTGTTCTCCGCAGTGTTCCACATTTCCAAGGCATGAAGAAATTTGCTCCAACTCCAGATAACTGTACATTCAACACATAGGTACAAGGTCTCCCCACTCTGGAAAATAATATAGGCATTCAAGCTCTTTGTGTTTATCCTCACTTCTGAAAAGGAAAGTCCTAATAATGAATTAAACTCTTGTCTAACCTTGGCTATTTTTGGGGTATCACACTAAAACTTGAAAAGAGCTTCTTTCTCAAGCTCTGTCTCATTCTATGTTCATGTCACCTGACCAAGAGGAACGACACTGATTCTAAGTAGAGTCTCAAGAAGACTCCTTTTTAATGTACATGATCACAGAAAGCCTCCCTATGGATAAGGCAACATAGCCATGAGTACATTAACCCTTGGGGCAATTACTACCCCTGATCAGTAAGAAAGGCCTGCAGGAAGATGGTGTAACTTCCTAACTGAGTACTAGAGAGAATGTTTTTGGGAGTGCCATGGGTGTTTTATTATCTCTTTTTTTCCCTGCAAGTGGGAAAAAAAGACTCCTTAGAGGAACACAGACAGACCAAAGAACTCAGGTCCTAGTAATAACACTTGATATAATCACATGCCACTTCACTGTGCAGATCTCTGGAGACAAACTACACCCAACGATTAAGAGACTCCTTTTAGGTGGATGGGGGAAATATATAGACGTGAAGTTTTCAGTTGTTTCCCCCTTTGAAAAGCCCTTAATTTTGTGCTTCAAGTTGTCTCAATTAAGAAAAAGAAATGTGAATACCACCATTCTTGTTTTCAAAGCTCATTCAGTTATACTCTGTCCACTAAGAGCTCCTGACAGGAGAAAGCTCTATCACTGGAATGCCATCATGAGATGCCAGCACGATGCCTGGGTGCCAGACCTGAACAGAATAGGCCACATGGAACTGGTCCCCATTCACCAAGCAAGATTTTGAAACAAACAGCTACAGGTTGGTTGGGGGTTTTTTTTTGGTTTTTTTTTTTTTTTTTCCCCCTAAACTAGGCACAGCATACACAAACCTGTCTTCAACTGCTAACCTTAATATATTACTCATTCTTCCTTTCAAATAACGTCATTTTCAAAACCCCAGTGACTGAAGAATATTTACTTGAGGCTGCTACTGCTGGTTTCTCCAGAGCTGTTTATTTTTCCATGCAGGGGCTCATTACATCATTCTGTGGTTTTCTTAAAGGTTGTCACGGTAAGCTGGATACGGGCTGGAAATTCTTGCTAACTAAAACCAAATCACTAAGTAGCACAAATGAATTTGGAGATAACCCGACTCTGGAAGTGAGGAAAATCCCTGGATTCCTCACTGGAGATGGGGTGCTCCTGAACAGGCAGACATTAGATTTCTTGGAAGTGGAAAACATTAGCAAATGCTTCCCTAGATTAAGAACTTAAGAAAAAACAATCACTTGGATTGTTGCAGGCTGAAATAGGTTGAGGGTGAGGAGAGGATGCTGAAACAGTAAAAGAAGAATGAAAAGACAGTTGCCAGCCACACTGATTAGAGAACATCTATTGCAAGAACCCCATCTGAATCACCTCCTGCTCTGGCAGAGTTAAAAACAACACACCACAGAGAGCAGTGCTAGGTATCTGTCTTAGTTAGCTTAAGGTATCCATGTGGATGTGCATGTTTGGGAAAGGGGAAAAGGAGCAAAAAATATTTTTGTCATCTTGCCACAACAATATTGTGTTGATCTAGACCTTTTACTAGCCCCCAAAAGAAAAACTTGGAACTGGCAGGATTCAGACAAACAGAAGATGTCGTTTTAAAGGGTAGAAAAACAACTTTTCTGCTGTTCAACAGTCCAGATGTTCATATTTTGGTTCCTGCCTCTGGCTGAGAAGGTTTGAACCTGCATCTCACCCTACTGAGAAAAGGGTGCCATTTAATTCTTTAAGGTGGGTTGGGGTAACAGCACGAGCAATCCCTCCTAGCAACGCTTTTTTACTGAGCATAGAAAAACTCACTGGCAAAATGCCTGGAGACATATAGATTCTCAGTCAAGTGCTCTAATCACCAGGCTGGAGTCATTCTGCTTTTCCTGATCCCTAGCTTAATTAGGATTTACACATGCCAAACAAAATTTAAGTGCTCCAAAAAAAGGAGATCCATTTCAGAAGAACCTCTTCTGTTTGTCAACACTAAACAGAAGACACAATTCTCAGATTTCAAATGCAGCTCTTACAGGATACAGGCAGCATGTATTACATGGGGTGTTACCAGCTCTGCAATGCTCAGCTGCCTGGTGGGTGGCTCGCCTAACATTGACCAGAGACAACGACAGCAAATTAAAGAGTCTGTTTGACTCCATACAGCAATTCTGAAATTCTCCTCATGGTTGACATAGCGATGGTTCTTGCTTTCCAAGATGTCCAGTGTCAGTGCTGATTAGAGAACAGCACATGTCCTCTGACAGCAGTATCAGGACCACTCTTGTCTGAAAAGAACAGGGCCATATAATCACCACAGGGAGAAGAGAGATCAGAGCTAAGTGTTTCACTATACAAAGTCCAAGGAATAGGAAGTAAAAGAAGAGTTAGGCTGAATATTAAAAAAAAAAATAATCTGAGATTGAAGTCAGAGACCAGAGCACCTTCCTTTGGGAAGACATAAAATTTTTATTATCTAAAGCATTTATGGTACAGTAGAAAATGCTGCTCTCCTTACAGTATAAACATTCACTAGCCCTAAGGCAGTAGATTAGATGACCTACTAGGTCTTTTCTCTTTTCTCACTTCCAGTTTCAGTGATCCCATTAAACTGCTGCAAAAGCATACAAGACCATATCTGTTCCAAGACTGCAAGTGTAAGCTTGGATAGACAATACAGCTGGAGCAACAACAAACTGAAGAATCCAAATCTTGTGCTAGCAAAACTTATCTTAACCCTTTAAAAATAAATTTTTAAAATGGAAATGTGCTAAGCATTAGCATTTCAAGTTGGGCCAAAGGCGATTAAAAACATCCCCCAGTTTTGCATGCCCATCTCATGACAGCTGTTTCATCATCTACAGCCAAGCCAGACTCAAAGACACTTGAAGAAACATGATTCTAAATGATAATTATCTCCCCCAGTTCTCTGCAGTTTGATCCTACCCACTGTACATTGCCTTTAACATACATTACAAGGGATGAAAAGAATGAAAGATACCAAACAAGGTGACTAGACTTCACTATTTGAAAGAAAAAGGCTGAAGTAGCCCACACTTTGTAACACCTAAACCATAGCTCTAAGCAGCATTTCTTAATAATTTGTGAGAAACTGAAATGGCTGTGTATTTGTATGGGCCAGTGAGGAAATTTGGGGATAAATTTGGCAATCCGGTCTTTTAACAAGACCCTACAGCAAATGAGCATCAGAGCAATCAGTAAGGCTGAGTCAGACAAACCACGTCTTCTTTTAGCCTGCTGTACAAACCACCACTTCCACAGCTCTTGAATCTTCCACAAGATCATTTCTTTTTCATTTGTAGCATGCACTCAACAATTTTGTTTGAGTAACAGAATTGACATCAAAAACAAATGAAAAAAGTAGACAAAAGTAAACTCATACAAGGAACGCTTCTGCAGACAAAATTCCAATTCACATCAGGCAGCTTCCTGACTAAACAATCAAAGTGATTGCCTTTACAACATGAAAGCCAGCCTACTTTGGCTCTGTCAGGCCAAGAAAGGGTGGAAGACAGACTCTCCTGCTTCCAAGACCCTTTGCAACCTCTTAGCACTCACTCTTCTTTCCATTATAGCTATGAGGTTTGCTGTATTAGAAGGAAAGTTTGACTCCAGGATAGGTAGGACCCATTATAAAGGACTTTAATATTGCACTATCACCTTCAATTGTACTGTCAGTTGCTGGTTGTTCCAGCAGCTGACGAAAAACAGAAGCTGTGTTTGCTCTCCCCTGAAAGACATCCTTAAAGAAGGATGCTAATGCTCACACATCATCTGAAGCTTCTGGAGGACTCCCACTGGCAGATCCTACACAGACCACCCTGCTACAAAAACAGCTGGGAGGTGAAGCTCAAGAGACTTGTTAAAACTGTGGTCTGGGCAATGCTGGCTCTCCTGCTAAGAGCTCTTCACTCTGTAGCAAGAGAGTTTCACCCACCCTAGTACTGATTTCACCCTGCAGCTTGGAAGTGGCAGAGGAAGGTTAAAGGAACTGTCATGAATACTCTCTAGCTAATTCAGAAATACCAGATGATGAGACACTTCAAGATATCACAATTTATCTGTTTAGGTGACTGGAATTATCCCAACAGCCATTCTAGGCATATATGTTTCATAAAATATATGTAGTAGTAGCATCTCCTTATTAAAATCTTAAAGTAAACCCATGGCTTCTTAAAGCAATTTTGTTCTCTTATATTTCTTTTAATTTCTTAATTTCTCCCATCTCAGTTAAAATATTAGACAGAAACCATTCTTACTAAGAATACCTAACCCTTCTCTTCAGATTCTCTGGGTTTTTTCTCATTTCAATGACTCCACTCCACCATTTCACTCACATCTCCAATCTCAAATTTTACACCCTGACTTAATATCTTCCTGCTTCCCCTTTTCTCACTCATGTTCATGATCTCTTTTCTTTGTTGCTTTTTAGGCTTGGGTCTTCCCTCATCCACTCCACTACCTGCAAAAATCCCAACATTTTCTTAGGCCAACACATAATTAAACCACTTTTAGTTGTGAAATAATAAGCTCATTTCTCTATCAAAAAATAACCCCTGCAGAGAAGAATCTTGAATTCACTAGGAAAGAAGCCCCTTTTTGTATTTTTTACAACAGCTTAGACCAACAACCACAGTGCAGAGCTTTCAGCCAAATGCATCAGTTCATATATCCATGCTGAACAAGAAACAGAATAAAGATGACACATGACTAAAATGAATTAACAGATTAAGAAATTAAGAGATTCCCCAGTTATGGTTAGTGGAAACAAACATCCTTCATCACACACTGCTTATGGCCCTTTGGGCACAAAAAAGGACCTTATCTGAAATTACTTTATAGCCTGGGCTGCAAGTGCCCCTTAGCAGCTTGACAGCTACAATGAAGAAAGAATGAAACAAAAACAGATGGTGAGGAGCTACAGACTAGTTAAAATATTTTTTTTTTTTTAGACTGAAGGCTACCTGAATTCCTTGTATTGGAGCTGTTCATTTTGGAATCTTTGATGACCAAGTGCTTAATCCAAAGTGTGGGTGCTGTGATTTCTGAAAGAAAAAAAATAACAGCATTAAACAAACTGCAGCAACTAATAAAAATACACACAACAGTTACTCAGAATCATAGGATGGTTTGGGTTGGGAGGGACCTTAAAGAACATCTTATTTCCCCTCCCCTGCCATAGGCAGGGACACCTTCCACTGGACCAGGTTACTCCAAGCCCCATCCAACCTGGTCTTGAACTCTTCCAACGTGGGGCATCCACTGCTTCTCTGAGCAACCTGTTCCAGTGCCTCACCACCCTCACAGTAAAGAATTTTTTCCTCATATCTAAACCAAACCTACTCTCTTTCAGTTTGAAGCTGTTACCCCTTGTCCTGTCACTACATGCTCTTGTAAAAAGTCCATCTCCAGCTCTCTTATAGGCTGGCTTCAGGGACTGGAAGATGCTAGAAGGTGTCTTCTGAGCAACCTCAACTCCCTCAGTCTCTCTTCGTAGAAAGCAAGATGTTGGCTACAATTATGCCTTAACTGATCTATCATCTTTGTACAGACAGGTTCATCTCTTGGTGAGGTCTTCCAACTCTTCTGAACCACCATTTGTAAATCTTCCACAAGGTTCTGTCATTATCTTCCCGTTCCAGAAAGTATATCTCTGCTGGCAAAACATTTTTTTTTACTCTAACCCCTACTTCCTAATTTCTCTAAAAGCCTTTTTCCCCAAGACTCAGAGATCATAAACACTGCATCGGGTGCTATAGTATGTGCTGTTTCTCCCAAAAGTACACATGAAATCCAGATTTTAAACAGTCAATCCAGACCTTAAATATTGCTTTCACAACTCAAGAAGGTCTGGCCACAGTCAGTTCTCTAAAACAAGCAACAACAAAATCTGAAATAAATAGGCAGAGACATGAAGATATTTCTGGAAAGACTTGAAAGGAAGTCTGTTAAAGAAATAGGTTCTGGTTAGAAAAGCATGTCTGATGCACTAACCAAGACATCCAAACTGAAATCTGTGGGGAAAAAGTGCTTAGAGCACCTCATCTGAGGTGTTATAATCAACTTCAAAACACATCTGAACCTGCCCTAAGCCACAGAAATGACATAACCTCAGCATTTGATTAGAACTGAGCAAAGCAGTTCTTGCTACCATGGGCTAGAGCACCTGAAGTGACATTTTTCGGAATGATATTTTCTGAAAAAAAATTGTTTCCACAAGGACACAACTTAAATAGTACATCCTGAGGGTTTTCTTAAGTTCTTAGAAGAACTTTTCACATGGGTTTGTTTTCCTGCTCCCTCATTGACATTTACATGGATCTGCTCAGCAAAGGGAGAAGCTGGCTGACTAAAGAGAAACTGATTATAAATTACAAGAACATGAAAAAAAAAAAGAAAATTAAATTCTCCTTCCTAAATATTTTCAGCCACATTGACTGAAGGCATTTTAGTAATCGTGTTCAGGGCATTTTTTTTTTTTTCCCCCACAAGGAAATATAGGTTGAACACTGTTAAACAAACTTTTTACTGCTGCTGGAATATCAAAAATTGCCTTACATGCCAGTTTCACGACATTATTTTATCAACATTCATAGATCATCTATAAATACATATACCTACCTACATGCTTTGGTTTATGGACTATTTCTACTTTTGTGCTTCTCTCCTTCCTAGCTCTTACCCAATGTTTAATCTGAGGTAGTTCTCCCCAAAAAGGGATTTAACCCCTAAATCTGGGATGAAATTTAGCTCTGAATCTGCATCATAAGGACCAGGTGTGTGTACAGCTGAAAAAGCAGGGACACTCAAATTCAATAGATGCTGACGAATGGATACATAAAAATGTATTATTTTTAATCCAAGTAACCCGGACATCTTTTTGGATTACAGATGTCTCTGAACAACAGATCTGTGGAAAGAGTAGATGCCCACTGAATTAAGAGGTGAATTTTACCAAAAAGAAGAGATGGTTAAAGAGGATATCTTTAAGAAATTACTGCACCTTGCAGATGGAAACTAAATAGATGGTGAAAACAAAATAACAGAGCCTAGAAGTGCAGGAGGTAATATAACTTTATAAAACTATACCAAGAACATTCATAAAACACTCTTCAGCAGAGGAGAATTTTGTCCTAAAAAAAGATTCACTAAAAACATCTCTAAGATCAGCATTATAATAATATGAAATAATTTTTAGAGAGATGGCTGTGTTATGATTCAAACCTTGGATGGGAGAGTTTAAGTTATCTGATTTACTTTATCTCTGGCACCACTCTATTATGCCCTCAGGGAAGACGGTAGGGAGTGGGAGGGGAACTTATACATGAAATGTGAATTTTCATTATCCTCTAATGTAGATGAAAACATGAGAAAGGTGAACCTTCATCTTAGAGAAGTTAAAGTCCAAGAGGTATCACACATTTCAGGGGCAGCTAACTGTATGTAATGCCTTTTGAAAAAAGTCAGCCCCTTGTGTATGGAAGGTAGGCAACCAAGGGCATACCATGAAAAAAAAAAATTTACATTGTTATTGTCCATTCAAGTTGATACCAGCTCCACCCTGGCTGCCTGACTGTGAATATATAGGTTTACAGGAACCCATCAGTTCTCAAGTTCAGTGAAGTGGAATGTGATCTGAACATTAATGCCTTTGAACATCTATGAAGATTTCCGACCTGACAGGTGAATGGATAACTCTTTTGCCCTTTTCTGTCATTTGTGTCAGACGCCGAGTACAAGCCATTACCCAGGAAGACCTACCCAAGGCACGGGGAGAATCTTCTAGCGAAGTATCACATGTTTGTTCAGATAGGATCAAGGGATTGTTCAGGATGACATCCTGAAGTGCCTAGCCCAACTTTCTGCTCCAGGCAGGGTCAGCTTCAAAACCAGATCAGGTTGCTCAGGACTTTAGAATCACAGAATATCCTGAGCTGGAAGGGACCCACAAAAATCATTGAAGTTCAGCTCCTGGTGATGCACAGGACACCCCAAGAATCACACCATTAATTGTTTATTGTTAGAGCCACCATTGAAATCTATGTAGTCCTATTTTACTAATAGAGATGACAAAACATAGAGTGACAAACTTAGAATTATTCATCAATGCAGAGCCTGATTAACGTGCCTGTCTGTTCTCCAGAGTCATAACGGACACCGCTAATACACTAGGAGGCCATTGCACCAGTCATTCTCTCTCAAAGTCTAGGAGATAAGGTCTTGAATAATATATTGCAATGTTTTTGAGAGCCAATCTTTCATCATTCAGTCCATGCCCATTTATCAGACTGGAGTTCACCTACAAATCAATCTGAAGGTTTTTGATTGAAAATGTTCTTCGTAGAAGGTAGAATAACAGTTTTTTTTCAGATTCTGCCCATCACCAGAAAAACCAGAAAAAGTGTGTTCACTACACCATTTCAAGAATTTTGTCCAGTTCTATTTGAATGACCAAAACATTGAAACTCTCCTAGAAGGAGCTCCTGAACAGGCTGTATTAACCACATCACCTCACTCCTGAATTCTACTAGCACATTCTTTCCTTTAAATATCTATGGGTACCCTCTCAGGGGAAAATTTAAAGGTCAGAAATTTGTGATTGCCAACAGTAATTTAATACAATATCAGCTTACTGCCAGGAGGAATCTTCTTTTGATATAAACAAGAGAGAGCCAGCATGGCTTAAGTCTCCTTTGTTTATTTGAGAGTGTTTTTTGTCTGAGAGCTTTGCTGTTTCTTAAAACTCACAAGAAGATTGTTACAAATCTACAGTCACTAAATATGAAGTGATAGGACTACAGCATCTTGCCATTAAATATGTTCATTTTAGCAACAATAAACCCCTACCATAGCACTTGCTTCTGCAAGAAGGCAGGAAGTATGAACAGAAAAGCACCTCCTACTCTTGCTCAGTAGCCTCCATTTCTGCCTTTGATCCAGTTTAAAAAGTGCATGAAGTACAGCAGTCCCCTATGAAAATGCATAGGCTTTCCCTCACTGCCTCATGCTCTGTAGTTTCAGATGGGTCACAGAGCGGTTCATACTTCAGCCCATCCCTTCACTATAATGGCTGTGCATTTAAACCTGTAGAAAACAGGCACTACTTCCAAGCTATATGTAAGATATAAGCAGCTGCTATCAGGCCCGTTCACTACCAAAGAAGCACTATTCCCATTGGTATTTACGTTTGTATGTGTAAAAGGCTTGAACCCCCTGTGATGACAGCTGTTTTCATCCTTGTTTGAAGGCTTCCAATAGACTAAGGTCCTATATTCCTACTCCAAAATAATACAATTGCAAGATTGCCCATTTGAGAAGAAAACTGCCTGGGTGGGCCATGAATTAAGTGGGCCCAAGACAATGACTTCATTTGCTTAAATAGTATGTGCGTCAATGAAAGCATTTGCTAAATAAAGAAACCTCCCAGCAATTTTCTTCCAAGTCAACATTCAAAAGCTGCGGTTTAACATTGCCCTTCCTTTGGTGAAGCTGTAACACACTGCAGAGGTTATGGAACTCCCAGTATTAGTATCATGAGAGTGGAGATAGTTAGGGGGTAAGGACACTGTAAAGGAAGTGGCCACTTCTGACTTAATGCACCTTTTTTTTACTTACTTTTTCCTCCAAGATTACACCAGGAATCTGATCAACTGTTGTTACTGTTGGATTCCAGAAAAGTGGGAAGGATGTAAAAGGATTAGGGAAAATGCCTGAGGTCCCAAGGGCACTCTAAAATTTGGATAACTTATGAGATTCACTGGCTTGTCTGCTTTGCAGGATAAAGAAAGCATTTGAACCATAAATCCTAGAGGAAAGGGAGAGGGAAGTAGCTTTTTGTGTTGTTATGTTAAGGGATGTTCTTACCTTCTCCATCGAAAATAGGTTGGGTTTCCATGGTGGGCGTTGGCTTCGAACCATCATCTGAATTGAGGGTTAGAAAGAATCGAAAAGAAACTACCATTATTGAGGTAAATACTATCTACTCTCCAGTACTGTTGAATGATTGGGATTTGTACATGGCCCGGCCAAGTCCAGAAGAGAGAGAAGACAGACAGAACAAAATCATTTTATGCTAAAAGCAGCAACATTTTACATAAAATATGCATTAAGCCCTTTTGGTACACTTAAGAAGCCTCCCCCCTCCCTCCTCAAACCACTGGGGTTCATCACCTGATAGTCTCCCCAGAAGGCAATTAATTGACTTTTAGTTTCAGGTCAGTTTAGTTTTACACAGGCCATTTCCTGAGACAGCAAAGGTTCTGGAGACTGCTGTCCTATTGTGTCTTTCTCCTCAGTGCTTTTGTTCAAAAGAAAAATTATTCTTCTGAAACTTACCTGTGTAGAATTGTCACCAGCATTTACTGCAGAGCTGTTAAAAAGGGATGGTCAGTAGCATTTTTTTTTTTTTTTTTTTTCACAATAACTGCATCAAGGTGTTCTCTAATTGCAAGGTGGTGGCAATATCTTCCAACGGCAAAATTGTGGCAAAATAATTTCTCTTATATTAGGTCTAGGTCTAGTTGAGTCTGTTTTTCCCATTGGTATTTGGTGAGTGATCTCTCCTGGACTTTATCTCAACTCACAAACCTTTGATACATATTCTCCCCTATGCAGCTCCAGAGCAGAGTGATAGAGCAGCTTCACTGGATGCCTAGCATCTAGCCAGGATCAGCCTACTACACCTAGAATTGGCTTTTTTTTTTTTCTGTTTGAAATACAGTGACTTAAAACCTTCAATTTCTAGTAACTATTCTTTGCACGTAGTATTGGCAAGAATGACACTAGGCAGTAAAGTGGGCAGTAACCTAAAATGTAAAGTTGCAGAGTGAAAATCTGTTAAAGGGAGGGGTCTATGCCACAAAAGCCAGGCTTGCCTCTATCTCCATGACCATCAGATGCACAGGGCAAACACACTTTTGTGAAAACATACATGGGACAGTCCTTCCTAGAGGGAGCAATAACTGCCCTTAGCCTTCTCTTCTATCAGCTCCATTTACAAAAGTAAGAGACCATTGGAAGGGGAAGGGCAGAGATGGAAAACAAAAGCTTGTAGACTTTTTCCACCCATACCTGTATTTGCAGTTTTTTAAAGTGAGGAAAAGCTTGAACACCTCTTCCACAGTCCATTTATTTTATGCATTTCCACACAAAGTAGTGTAGCTCACAGAAAGCAAAAACCTGCTGATAATTCCATTTCAGCCTCAGAGATCCAGTGAAGTCAAGGACATTGCGAGAAATGAGAGAGACAACCTGTTGTCACTTTCCTCTTCATCATTGTATTTGGTTTTATGCTAAACTGAAAGAGTTAACAAAAAAATACTCGGAAGAAAAAATACTTACCATTCTTCAGTCAGCTCTTGTTTTGAGCTTTCCTGTTACTGGGCATTACCAGTAACCTGGATAAGCAGTATTTATTTTTTTTAAAGTTTGAGCAACTTGGAAAAAAAATCCTGAATATTGCTTAAATTACAAGGAAGAAGGTTTTGCCCTTTAAATACTCTTTGGATTGAAGTAAATAGCTGATCTTCACTTTTTATGTCAGAATAGGTTGCTCTGCTTCTGCAAGACTCCAAGAGCCACAGCTATGCCTTGTTATTTATTTAGGATGTCACTTTACACTGTAACAAAGCAGTGAAGAGAATGTAATTAGCATGACTCGCTTTACAGATTGAGAAACCAACCCAAAACTGCTGAAGACACTCATAGAACAACTAGAAAGGCAAATAACTCTCAATAGGAAGAGACCTGGTGTTAAAAAAAGACCAGTGCAATAATAAGTTTCTTGTTATCCGCTCTCATGAATGCTTCTGCACCAAGTAATTACAGAATTACTTTTCAGATTTAAAGCAGCAACCTGGAAGCTAACAATGGGGGGAAATTAGAAGTGGATCTGAGCCACAGCACTTGATCCAGATCATTATTTGAATTTGGCAGAACACAGGATGTTTCAGGTTCAGGGGGATTTTTTCACATTCATGAATGTGCAAGGAACACAGCATCAATTACAACTTATCAAATACATTCTTCTTAAAGAAAGAGAATTTTGCAGCAGCTTTTGTATGAAGTTAGCCATTAAGCTACTGGAGAGTATTAAACAAACCCCTCAGTTCAAAGCTACTGTTTAAGATAATCTCAGTAAAATGGCTCAGTGAATTACACAATCATTTCCTTAATGGATTACTAAAGCCAAATTGTCACTAAGTGCACAATGTAGCAGCACCCAGCTCAGTATTAAGGGTTTTGCAAATAGAGAGAAGTATAATTATTCCCCTATTGTTCAAGCAAGTACAGTTCTTTCATCACACATACAAGAAAAAATGCAATAGACAAGAGCCCTGTAATTACATTGACCATATTTCAAAAATCAAAAGCCAGAGATATTTCTGATTATTTCTTAAAGGTCATGAAATAGTCACATAAAAGACAAAAATTGCACTTCATTAAAAACACCATGCTCACTTCCCAGCTGCCAGCTTCTTACTCTGAAACTACCAAACTTTCTTTCTTAAACTGGAGAATTCTCGTAAGTCTCAGCGCTCCAAATTAGCTTACGTCAAGTTTCACTGCTGTTCCCTTTCGGCAGAAAAACCACCCTAGTACTTGCCTGCTCTTATTTGATTTTTCCTCTCTCCCAATACTCTCCTTGTTACACTGAACATTTGTTCCACTGGCCTGTTTGCTGCTCACAAACAAGGTACAAGTTCTATTTTATATACCTGAAAGTTTCAAAAAAAATTTTGCATTCCTTAAATAAATATTTCAACATAGAACAAAACCCTGAACTATTCCATAGGCCTAAGGCCTCCTGTGATATTATATGAGAAGTATAGAACACTGTTACTTTGGGTACAAAGGTAATGAAGTATGTTCACTGGGTACAGTCTCTTCCTCTCTTCAAAGAGCTGTTAAATTCCACACTTTCAAAAGAGGCATGTCGCTGCAATAGTTCCTTATACACAGCATGTCACAGAGATTAAAGAGATCAAGTGTTAATTCCTAATCCCTCTAGATAGCAATGCTTCCAGATCAGGAACTCATGTAATTCAGAACCACATCCCTGGGTTGCAGAATATTTTCAGAGCCTTGAGGAGGAGTTCACTGACATACTTCCCTTCTACGTTTTACAACCCAGCATGAATACCCACTTTCCTTTTCCAAGACGACTGACTACAGACAGTATCACTCAGCAGAATACCTCCTCATGGGACATTTTAAAGCTATAAAACTCCTACAGTAAGTGACCTTTTCCTAGAGTACACTTAAAAAAGTTGAGCAGATTTTTCTGGCTCAATTGCTGTCAACTTTAAAATGGTATTTTTTATCTTGCCACAGGATAAGAGTGAAACAGGCAGGTCTAAATGAGACTCCCTAAGCCATTTTCACATTAAGATACTTTGGATATAAACTAGAATTCCACTTCCTCTACTACTGTCAGAAGCTCATAAGCAAGAACAGTTTTTATTGCATTTGACTGACAATGACTCAAAACATGGATGATTACTTGCATGTCCTGATCTACTATTAGTGCTGGGCAAGAATTCTTCATGCTCTCACTCGAATACCCCTCCCCATGACTTATCCTTGCAAAACATCTAGCAAGCATCCACATCTGCAATGACGGTAGTGTACACTGGGGGTGAGGGAGAAGGAGATCCACTTCATGCAAAGGACACCTGCTAAAGTGATCATTTTACTCTGAATGACAAGCACTAAGGCCATGAACAACTTAAATTATGCCAGAAGAAAAGTAAACTCCTTGACATAAAAATGCATTAATTACTATGGGAAAACGTGAAGTAACTGCCTGCTGCTGTGAATTACCATTCTAGCTCAAGCTACCTAATGGAAGCTGTAGAAAAGGGAAAAGTTTGCAGATAAAAGTGATGTTCTGAGGTTGTTGCTGAGGAAGCACATAGGTCTTGGCCTGCTAATGTGTTGATGCAAGTATTCAGATAACTTATGCAGTGAGTATATTTCTCCTGGTAGGAGATGTGATGTGGGAAGCTAATGTTGTGTTCTGACTGGAGTCCATGAGGCAATCTGTAAACATTTCTTCCATTTTGAAGAGCACAGGTGTTTATGGAGTCAATCACCCAGGCTTTATACAAAATCTAGTCTCTTTTGTAAGTATATAGCTTGAGAATCAATGGTTCCCAGACTTGAGTCAGACTGATAGAATAAGCAGATGACAATTTTAAGTGCAGAGCTCTGCTCTGGGAAGCGGCAGCCTTCTTCCAGTGTCCAGTGGTTCCTTCACTAACCATCACCTGGTTTTGGCTGAGTCATCAGAGAGCATAGCTGCCGCTAAATAGGCAATTTAGAGCACAGAGCACCAGGACAATGAGTGAACTCTTAGCAGGTCCTGTTCAATGCAGCAAAATCCACCAATAGCAAATCTGTCAAGCCAGCAGCAAGGGAGAAGAGCTTGTGTTTTGTGTTTGCATTACATGGGGTCTTAGACAAAAATACATGTCCCTTCTAGTATTGCAGGGGAGGAGCAAATTGTTGCCTTAACCACAATCCTTCCCTACATTAAATGAAACAATTTCAGCAACCTGTAATTAATTTAATAGTCTATGCAACTTTTATGTACAGACATATATTGCCAATATAAGTGCAGAAAGTTAGCATTCAAACAAAACAAATTCTTACAATCTGGCCAATCAAGATAAGTTTTTGCAAGCAGCTGAAATGGAAACACACCAGTGCAGCTGGACTTCCCTGCTGAGTTTTCACACTCCTGTCCATAGAACAATTTAGGTTGGAAAAGACCTCTATGATCATCAAGCCCAACCACTTCTATGCACGGAGATCCCACAGCTGTTAAGTAAAAAACCCCAATTTTTTAAACCAAATCAGCAAAAGCCATGTCTCACTTTTTATTTCTTTAATTTTAAGAAATAGCAGTGATGCCTTTGGATATAACAATCCCCAAACACTTGGACACGGACAGGTGAAGTAAAGTTTTGCTTAAAAAAGGGGGGAATGTGCCTAAGTGCTAAACGTGCAAGGGCTCTGTGGGGCTTAAAGAGCTCCTAACTGCAAAGGCTGACTTGCACTGTCACTGCAGTAATTGTTCTATTCCTGTGTCAACTATTCTGTATGCCATATGGATGAAGGCAGCCTTTACTTCAGCACTGCATTCCAGATATCAACCAGATAGGATAAGCAGCCTTTCCCTGTGCCTTCTGGAAGGCATTAGTTCCCCCCACTTCCTTCTCACATCTCCCTCGCAGGTGCATCAACATGAAAAAAGCCACTCAAGCCCCAAGGACTTTGTGATCCAATGTACTCAGTGTTTGTTTGGCAGCACAATTCTTTGCCCTGCAAGAAAGCCTATCCCATGCACAGACAGCTGGAAGTAACTCTGACCCCTGTGACACAATTCAAAGCCTCCTCTGTTTGGCTTTTTGATTCCTGATTGACACACTCACTGCCAGGCAGATATAAATGCTGCTGGGAGGACAATGTTGATCTGCTCCGACTATTCTTGTGAAGGACTTTTTCAGAATAATAAACAAAAAACAGTGGTGTGCTTAAATGTGTGAATAGAGCTGGAGGTAGACAGAGAGGGCAGTGGAACGCTTTACAGAGGCTGGCAAGTCGATTGAAGAGTTAATTGTCTGGGTGTACAATGAGTTTATTCTGACCACAAACAAAGAGCTCCCTCTTCCTGGGCCTGGTCCTTCAAAAGCAAACGTGTCAAAAGCAGTCTGGAGCAGCACTCATTAATAGCAATGCTCTAGTCTCTGGGGTTCAGTGGCTTTAAAACTATTGACTCTTGAGATGCAGACAAAATCTCTCTAAAATACAAAGTCCTTATTTACTGCATAAGTTCTAAAGGCAGTTCTACAGTAATTAGCCAAAAGTAACCTCCCCTCTAACCTCTCATTCTTTGCAGCCTTTAAACAGTTTCTTTTGAAAAATAAAGACATAGCAAGGTTATTAACCTTCCAACATAATGCTGTAGACACCTTCACCAACATGAGATCCAGTTTTATCTTATTTCAATTATGTGTCATGTAAAAGTGACCCTTAAGGTCTCATACTTGGGAAGATACAAAATCCCAGCCCACATCTGGACCTGCGTTTCAGAGCTCGCACTCGAATAGGTCGAACCAACACAATGTCCAAAACCACCCCCTGCCTCTGGGAAAGTTCAGATCCAGATTCAGATTTGAACTTTGCAGGTTGAACCAAGCCCGTAGGTAATTACCACCTAAAATAAATTACTCCCTTCACTAAGTTGTGCAAACCTTTCTGGGGACAAAAAAAATATCTTCCTAGTACTGCTGCATGGAAGATAAGGCAGTTGAAAACTGAGCCATTATACTTTACCACTTCGAAGGCAAAACCCCTAGGGATTTCGGTGTCAATGCAGAGACACTACATGCTATCTGAACAAGCAGCAGCTATAAAGATCAGAGAATTAAGCTGAGCTGTCAGTGAACTTTCTCATCATGTAAATTTGCTTCACTACTTGTGAAAAGTTGTTGCTTTAACACACTTACAGAAATGTAGCATCCCAAAGAACATTTTTCCCAAGTGTATGGGCGTGCTTCTAAGCAGAAGACAAGCTACCTTAAGATTATTAAAGCCATTATTTAAGACCACTTACCTAATTCAAACTTGAGACTCACCCTTTGCTCTCCCCTTTCTCAAGCTAAAATCCCCAATATAGTGCAATCAACTAATTTAGGAGGACAGCAGGGAGCCACAAGTTTGTGTGATCTCTCTTTTGTTCTAGTGAGTAATAAGTGAGGGATTCAAAACCTCAAAACCTGTGAAATAAGATTTCTTGGTTTGCACTCAGTTTCTCCCCAAACTGTAAACAGTTAACCACAGTTTTAACTAATTTTGCAGGACTGGAGTTTTGGACAAGAAGCAGCAGTATCCCACGGGTAGCTTGAGTACAGATGTAACTCAGAATATGGAACCTGTACACAGCCCTGTTGTTTAGAACTAGAATTCTCAGTTCATTTTTGGGCCAAACTCCAACACAGAGATGATCTTCTCTAAAAAAAGCAATTTGTACATAAGATATGGGTTAAAGAAGCATGCAATCAGATTTTAGTTTGGTTATCAAAGCAATTCTGAGGTCAAATGCAAGGAAGCTTAAATGGAGAAATCCTGCCACTGTGCATAGATTTACCTTATTGCAGTTTTACAGTTTCAGACTTCACAGCCAAACTCGTCCCAAAAAGCAAAACATGTCTATTCAAATATTTGGAAGTAATAGGAAAAATAAATGCCCAAGGCCAGATTTGAACCTTATCTATTAAAAAGGTGAAGCAGGTAATAAAGGTCAGGTTACTTTTGAGACCATCTTCAGTTTAGATTTGCACAAACAGCTTTATTTTTTATCAATGTGGAATCACTGTCAAACTGTGAAGACATTTTCCCCACTGTGCCCTCCCCCACTTTCAGAAACTTAGTATTCTCACACTCCTGTAACAATCCCAGCAGCAGTTTTATTCCTTAAGCTAGACAAAAATCATCCTGCGACTTAGAAATACATGCTCTTGTCATCAGCTCTGACCTACAGAACCAAGCCTCCAGTTACGTCACTGTCCCAAAGAGAATGACAACTAGGTTGCCAGTGATTTTAATTGTCTGGATTTAAGTAAAAAACCTTAAGTTCACTCCCAGAGTGGCTCAAATTGCCAGGAGAAGGAGAAAAAAAAGGGGAAAAAAAATTAAAAGAACCTGCATATCCAATCAAAGGCTCTTGAGGGAGCTGCTAAGATACAAGTAATTTTTCTTAATCTTTTTCACTCTCTTTCTTACCATTTTCACTCTATCAGATTCAAGCCCTTCTCTCTTTGAGCTTAATTCCTCTCTTCCACCACAGGCAAAGTACTGCAATTGTTTGGAAGAAGGGATTATTTCCATGGTATTGCTGCATTTTTCTATCCAAATGCTGTTCTGGCTACTTTACTGAGGTAAAAAATCAGATTTTTTTTTTTTTTCCCCCTGATCACTATATTAGTTACACAATACTTTTACCTTGAAAGATGACCATATTCTCAATCCCATGGTTTCAAAATTCATTCTTTTACTTTGTTCATATATCTTCTAAAATAAGCTATGCAACTGCAAGGACAACACTAAAATTCCTCTTTGGACTAGAGTCCATCAGCCCCACTGAACACCTTTCCTAGAGATGCTACATGTGAGGGCACATGTTGACTTGTATGTTCATTTCACAACAATAATGAATAGAATTTAAGAACATAGTATCTGGCAGCAGACAAGCTATGAGCTCATCCTCACCAACAATGTAAGAACGTTTATAACACTCTAGCTCAACTACTTGTTGAGAAAGGAGAAGGGGAACAAAGCTCAGAGTCCCGGCTCAGCTTCCAGGCTCTGCTTCCGTCATCTGGTAAGTTTTCAGACAGGATCTCAGCCTGCCTGTCATTGCAGACTGATGTTTCACAGCTGCTAGTAATGCTCTGCAGGGCAAAAGAAATGAATCTCGACCACCACGAAGAGTGGCTCTTCTCCTTATGTACCAGTAACAATTTCAGTGTGTAAAAAATCAGCTATGACACCACCTGGGAAGGCTATTGGAATGCCTTCAAAACTAAAAAACACATACGGGCTGCAGAAAGAGGCTCCCAATGGGAGCAAAGACTATTTTTCATTCAGCTGTGTACTTCAGTTGTCCTTCAAGAGTCTAGTATCATCCCCCTGCTGAGACACATACCTGAGGGGAAATGGAGACACAGCTAAAAGGATCAGGGGGACTAAACGGCTTTTTTGGTCTGGTCAGAACACATAGCACCAAAAACTACCTGTTACCAAAAATCCTGACTACCTAACACGTTTGCTGAAGAATGATGACATATTTACCAAGTACCAACGGCAGCTGGTGGTAGGGATGGCACCTAATTTCAAAACAGAGTCTCCAAGGCTCATTTTGACCAGCAGACACCTTCACAGGTCAAATGGCATAGAAAAGCTCTGCTGTGGCAAATACAACCCAGCAATTATACAGCTGTAAATTCAGCACTTCATTTTTTTTTTTCCCTACAAAAAAGGATCAAGGTAATGAAGATGAGAGGAAGAATTGAAATAACCTTATTCTCCAGGGAGATTAACAATTGAAAGGAAATAAGCTGTAATAAACACTGAATAAAGAAGAATTAGGCTCTTTATCTATGTAATAAAAACTGTATCCAAGTGTATATCAACATAGACTACTACCAAATTATTTGGAAAAGCTATTGCCAATCCATAGAAGGGATGTTAGGCCATCTTGTTCCAAGGAATACTATCTGTAGTAATAAACTGAGAAAAGGGAGGTGAGTTAGAAGAGGCAATGTAACACATGGCTGCTCCAGACAGTCCTGGCACTAAGGCTCACTGGGAAACTGGAGAGAAGAGGCACAACACAAAAAAACAGAGTAGCAATACAGGCTGGGTAAATCACAGTCAGCAAAAGCTGGAGTATAGACTGTTAAGAATGTTTGTTTGGGGCTTTTTTTTTTTTTTTTTTTTAATCCAAAGCAGAAACACCTCCAAAGTGTCAGCATTACTTACACTGTAGAGTGAGTGATGAGATCAAGAATCAGCAAAAGCTAACACTGAGAATGTTTAAAAATAGACTGAAGGAGGGAAAGTAGAGGAACAGATGCTTAACTTTTTTAATAGCTTTGTACTTAATAGAAGAACAAATTTTTATCTAACCCTGTAAACACTATAAGTATTATAGATACTGCAGAATTTTAAGCTACAGTATCTTAATTTTGAACCATCTTCCATTTGGCTCACTGCCTTGAGTGACATTTGAAATAAAACAGGGAGAAAAAAGTTTCCGCACAAAGAAATATTTTGCTTAAGGCACCATATCTCATAGCTAGATTTTTAGCACTTGACATTGCCCCAAACTTTGAGCAAAGCTTGCAAAAAGCTCTATAGCACTGTCAACAGCTGCCTGATCACTGCTGGCAAAAGCAACAACCGCCTTATGATTGTTTAGTTTAGCCACTCTGATTTTATTCTATCTACAATATATCACCTTTTTTTTTCCCCAGGAGCCTCTGCTTTGATGTGAAGTATTCTCTGTTTCCACACAGCCCAACAGACACCCTCCCCAACTACCTTCCCTGAAATGCTGCTTAAAGTCCACAATCAACTACCACCTTGTCACTTCTGTGCAAGAGCCCAGATATCTGCAGCTGTGGAAAAGGGAGCACATCTGAAATGCCCACAAGAACATTGTGATTCTGATCTTGGATTGCTTTACTGAACAAGGAAAAAAAAAAAAAAAAAACCCAACCACAAACAAACAATTTTTATGCAAACTTTATATAGTAATAACAAGATCCCTAGCTTTGGAAACATTTCAGAAGCTACCTGATAACATATGGCGAGCTGGGGCAAGGGGCATGGAAGGGTGTGATTACAATACCACTCTTTCTTCCTCCTCTCCCCAATATCACTCACATCCCCTTTCACTCCTCTCCTTGCAGCTCTGGTCTCTTCAAGGTAAAGACTCTATAAATTCTCCCACATCTTCAAGGCCTATAAGTGGGGGGTTGGAGACGGCAGCAAATTTGCCAGATCAATGGCCATTTGAAATTCAGACATATGGCTGAAGCCCTACAGCTGCATGTGTTAATTACCACACGTGTCCCCTGTAAAGAAGTCTGTTAAACACAAAAAGAAAACAGAAGAGAAAAAAAGCCTTTCCAAGGGATTAAGTAAATAGTCTAAATTTTTGACCCTGCTCCCCCAGACACATGCCTGTGTACAAGCTGCCTTCCTTTCTCCCAACACCTGCATGCTGAGGAAGCACAAGACCCCTTCCACCTCTAGCCATGTGCAGTCAACCTATCTCAGAGTGTATTTCCCCCCTTCCAGCTCCTCATTTCCAGCTTCTTCTCCTGCCAGCCCCTCTCCCCTTCTCCTTTAGAGAAGTAATTTCTGGCTGACAACCAGACTAGCCTTGGGCTTACAATACCCCTTTTCATTTCCTTGCAGGCAAACAGAATGGATACCTCACTGTTATATCTGTATTGCACGTGTGAAAATGAAGAAAAAGGGGAGGGGGCTGGGAAATACATGTTTTTCCATTGCTTGTTTCCACAGATATTTTTTCCTCCCTGGATCATTAAAGGAGTGTCAGAGCTTTAGCGAGTGAGCACAACTTTCCTAACTACACAGCCCCAGCTTTTTCACCTCAGGATCTGAATTTTGTTCTAAAGGAGGTTTTCTTTTTGATTATGAAACCAAAGGAAGAGTTCTTCTCCATGAGGGAAGGAATGGAGAACAGAGGGACTCAGATAAAATAACAGTACTGCTGCAAGAACCTCCAAAGGATCTCATGTTATTTCAGAAGGAAACGTGTATTTACAGAATAAAGCATTGCAGTGTACACAGGGTATAAGTGACAACACATTCTCTACATTAAAATATTTTAATTTTAAGGTGAAGGTCAATCCTCAAGTTACAGACTGCCAGAAATCTACAGATGCATTGTTCAAAATGAACCAGAGACAACTGATTTTAAGAATCATCTAATTTAATGGCATATTTGTGAGAAGCTGAACAGTCAAAATTAAACCTGTCAAGTCCTTACACAAACTGCTTTGCTGCAGCACTTAAAGGTCTCATCAGAAACTGAGCACCAAGGTTAGCACAGGAACATGTAATAAAGACACGGATACCACCCAGAAAAATTCAGTCTGTGGGGAAGACTTCTCCCATCCTTAGCCTTTATCAAAGCATTTTGCAGTACAGCTCCCTTGCTGTCAACATAGAACAAAAGTCCAGACGAGCACCCAGAGGAAAGCTATTATTCCAGATCAATCTCTCGTAAAGAAGCTTTAATTCCCCTCGGTGCTGCCTCAGGACCTCGAACAAACATTGGGGTTCTCTCTCCAGCTTCTCCCTACCTTATTTAAGGGTACATATGGTCTGCATGCATTCAAGCTTTTCCATCACAGTTCCATAGTTTATCTCTTAGAGAGAAACTTTGACAGAGCTCATGGTGCAAAGCAGTTGAAAGGAAAGTGCTTCCAGCCCCTTGACCAAACACCTGCACCACGACAAAACACATTTCCTGGTGCATTACTCTGATTTGAAAGAAAACAACACTAACATTCAGATGTCTAAATTCTATAGAGCAAGAGAAGAATAATGTCAACAACTCTATTAAAAAAAGAAAAAGTTTTGAGCCTACATAAAATATTTTCACAACAAAACTGACAGACCCCAAATCTATTCCATTTCTCTGCAAGCTGTAATGATCAGACATCAGAAATCCATGCATAGCACATAAACAGTTAATAATACCTTAACAGATGTTGTTTAATCAATTGTTAGTCTACTTATTAGATCTACTCACCAGGTTGCTCAACACTATGACTTCACAATTTAAAAGATTTTACAGCTGTTCTTAAGACATTACAGACAAGAGTTGTCTGTAGATTGCTATAATAACACTTGTAAACTACAATTTTATTAAGTCATATTATATAGACTAAGCTACCAATTCGAACTGCTGCTTTATAGATGAAAGCAGAATTCTTGCATTGTATAAAACAAAATACACTTTAAAACAGAATTTGCCTTCTTTTTATACTTGCCAATGAAACTTTCTTCAGTCTCAAATTTGATTCATATGTTCTGAGGCCCACAAAAAAAGTTTTGATGAAAACTAAACAATTACAGACAAGGCAGTGATGTGGGGAACCAAAAGAATTGTTTTTAGTTCTACTGTTTATGTAACAAATTTGAGGTTTTACTTCTAGACTTCAATATTTCAAAAATCTGTTTGCTTCATGTGATATATCTCTGTGCTTTTTAGAATATTGCTCTGCTCTGGAAAAAAGGATCCAATATACACAGTATTGTAAAATTACATTCCTCTGTTCTCAAAAAAATTGATCACAATTCTCATTTAAAAGCTGGATTCTCACTATCTAATAAAATCTATCATGTAGGCAAACTATCATACCTGTGAAATTGACTTGCTTTCTACAGTTACAATTAACTGGAACTTCCTAAATAATTTTGTAGATGATATTCAGTATAGAGATAGCAATAGGACCCAGAGAGAATTCTGACTATTTACAAGCTGGCAAACCTACTGATTAACTTAATAGCATTTTTTTACAGAAATATTCTTATAATAGGGAAGCAAAATTCAATTCCACTGCTAAGTTTGCTTGGAAATAAAAATATAGCCAAAATCTTGCGCTACAAATTCCATCTACAGAAATTTTGCTCACAGCCCACTTGAGCTATTGCAGGACAGTTTTTGTTACATTAACCTCTCCCCATAACCTCAGTTAAACTCTGTCAACTGAGTTTTTAGTTTCATGAAAAGCAGCACATATTCATGCTTCTCCCATAGATTGTTTCCTAACTCTATCCTATTTTAACAGGGTAGACTGAGAAACTGTCACCATCAGTGTGCGGTAGAACAAATCAAGTTTTGCACATCTGAAGGACTTGCAGCACTCTTGTAGCACACACACGCATAGCAAATCAGCTGCTTTCAGGAAGCAGACTTATTACATATGCATAGTACAGTCTGCCTTTCCAAATAGCTACACTCCACACCCAGCTCTATCCATAAGCATCAAGTTGTTTGTGCACATTTTCAGCACACGTGTATATTTTACGCATAAAAGACCTGACAAACACATCAGTCCCGGTCTAGGAATATCACATGATGAAGTTAATGAGTTCATAAAGTGATACTTGAATGAAAATTCTCCTTCATCTGGATTTCTAAATTAGTATATAATTTTTATTCAAATATATACACTTTACATAAGGGATCCAGATGAATTGTTTGGGTAGCACTGCAGACTTGCTACCTGCTAATGTTCTGCAAAAAATTAAACATAAGATGGTGTTCACCAACTAGAACCATCACTTGACTTCATACTGCCGTGGTAAACTTGTATTTACTTCATCTTACTGATGAAGGCCACACAGTATTTCTCTTTCTTTCCTGTATTCTCCACAAACTGCTGAAGACATCAAAGCATTTCCTCACTGTTTATGAGGTTGGAGACAGAGTTGAAGCTTGATTTCTGTAACAGCACAGTTGTGTTTCAGATTTATCAGTACCTAGTTGAATCCAGAAAGATCCAGAGAAGGTGAAGACCAAAGTCCCAGTCCGACATTTTAGCCACATTTCAACTTGATGGTTTTTGTCAAGGTATTATCTGTCCTCTGTGAGCCATTCGAGCCCCTGTGGCGGCCATGTGCTCCTCTCCCAGCCAGCTGAGGGCAGGTGAATTAGGGCCAGCTGCACCTGACTTCTTACCACCAGCAGACAAAGCTTCCAGGTCCCCAGGTACAAGCGGCTCCATTTATTTTCATCAGCACAAGCCTCCTTCACTTGGGTTTGCCTGAGGAGAGTGTTTGCCCTTTACTGCCCAGCCTAATTACTGACTCACACTAATGGCTCATTACTGATCCAAATTGCTCAGTCTGTTGGCTGCATAACTGAGCCATTAGCATTTTCTAGAGGTAAGACTCTTGGAAAACAGCACGAAAAAAAGCCACAGAATGGGCCAACTTGCCCACAATTGCAGCCCAGAATTTTCCTGCCAACAAAGCCTGCCTTTAAACTCATTTCTGACAGTTAAACCCACAAAAAGGAATCCAATTCTACATGTTTAATTGTCAGGAATTTTAAGTTGCTCATCTTAGGTTTCTCAAACTGCTTCAGTGTTTTCTTTTAGGCTGCAAAAGTCATTGAGGAAAGCTGTTTGCAGCTCCATACAAGAGTCATGTCTACATGTAAGACAGCAAGTGTACAACAAGCTCAACCTGGGCTTTGCTTTCTGCAGGGCCATCAGAGGTTACATTTCACCAACAACTGTTCAGAGAATTGCAGATGCTCTTGTCAGCTTTTGCAATAGGGAAACAAGACTAGTCAAAACAGGCCTGGAACATTTATAAAGTCTTTAGCAGTGCAAAAAGAAAAAGGGAGCTCATACCACTGAAGACTCTTCATGACTGACAATGAAAGCTACTCCAATCCAAATTTACCCTGCAGTTGCATTATCTCTAAATCCCAGATTACTGAGCCAACTATCCTTTTCCACTTCCTTCATTCAGTTGGCTCAAAATGGTATCAATGCAGTGTCCAGAAGAATAAACTACCACTAATGAACCACTATCCCCACTTCAATATATTTCCTCTTCACTCACTTCTAATTCACTGTGTTTCTAGTTCTACGAAGGAAGATCAAGTGACTTTAGAGAGATAAGCAGTTACATGGCTGCTTTTTACATCCCTCTGATTCCTAACCAGACTACTTTTAAAATCTTCTTGGTGACTGTAAAAGACACTACTCCTGATTGCAATACGCTAAATCTGAGCTAAAGCCCCAACACTTCCCAGATAAAGAAAATAAAACTTTATTTTGTTTCTTGTTTACTTCTTTTGTCTCAAAGTATGGCACAATTTCCCTTTGGCTGGAAAGGAATGTTCTGCATTCTTTAGGCAGGGAAGAAATCCAGTAACATTGGCTCCAAAGATGCCTTTCACTGCTTCTTAAAACATTAACAATGTCCTAGTGGGAGAGACTGGGAAGATCCAGACCTCTAGAGGACAGCATGCATTTTCCAAGAGTCTCAGGACCTTTAAACTAAGCAGGAACTGGAGCAAATTAATGCAAGAAGCTCCTTATAAGAAAGGACTGTACAAAGACCAACAGAAATCTGCAGGTTCTGGATATCCTAATCTGACAGAAGAGTAATTACATTCCTTGGCAAAGTTCTTGGAAACTTGTTTTTTGCTTGTGGGACAAATTCAGCATAAAAAGGACAGTGATAAGTGTCTGAACTGCAAAGTCACAAAGCAAGCATGCTCTGGAGGGCCTGGGTTTCCATTCCACCTCATGCAAACAATGCCTCCGATCTCCCCAAGTCCAGGTCTAATCTGCCTTCCAGCAACTGAATGCTTCTCAGACACAGAACAAATCAATATGGCCTATTTAAAAGTTTTAAGTTTGATGCCAATTTAATTTGATTCAAATTACCTTATGGGGCAAATTGTATGACTAACTGGCATTGCATCATACAGCAATAGCAGCAATGTAAATATGGATAACCAGAGCATGGAATTTAAAAGTAAGAAGCATCTCTTGCCAGCATGCTTGCTTGTTCTCTGCAGAAAGCTCTACAGAACCACTTCTGGAACTACATGCCAAGCCACATGAACATAAAACCTTTTTGGTTTCTTCTCATCAGTAGTGAGAGAGCCTGTGAGTGGAATCATATGTTGCCTCACATCTTCTGGTACCTCAACATACCTACTGAGCTCCAGAAATCAGGGCTAAGCCGGAAGGAAAAGAGGGCAAAAGACCTGGAGAAAGAGTTATTAAAAATAACCAGTCTTTTTCTCCCTCCAATATTAATTTGCCTCTTCTAAAGGAGAGCTAATATGCTAGTAAAGTCTTCATTTATTACCCAGCAGCGTAAGCCTACCCATCCACACTGTTTCTAAGGCAAAGCAGCCTCCACCCTTTTGCCCTGAAGACTTGAAAGGCATAAAGTTTATTAGCTCATATTTTACATTCCTGTATGAATGAGAAAAAAGAAATCACTTTGGAGAGTCTTAGCTATTCTTTGTCCTCCTCAGAGTACCTATTCTGTGCCAGATATGCTCTTTAACTGTAAGACCCTCACTCAGGGATGGAGAGAGGGAGGAGTTTGCTGTGCAATGGGAAAATTCCAAAAGCTCCCAAATCAGATGGCAGTTGCCCAAAGAGATATCAGAAGCTTCCAGGCTGTGCCTCTATAACTGAAAAGTCATCACTGACCCAAGTTCCTGCTGGACCTCCCATCCTGCCCTTTTTGCACCTTGCAAAGGGCAATCTTTGAAACAAGTGTCTGAACGCTTAGCTAGAATAGATGGTTATGTGCATGCTGGCTTGCCATGAGCCTTCAGAGAAGTCAGACCTGTAGCAACCACCTTGCTTCAAGGAAGCCAGGCTATTCTTGATTCCAGCTTCCTTCCAACAGGACCTGATGCTGGAATTTTGAATCAAGGTAACTTAAGGCAAGAAAAACACTGATAAGAAGGATGAATTCATCTTTAGATTAGTCATTTTCATTCCTATATGAAAAAGTAATGCTATGTCCATCAAATTTTAAACCAAATTATTACAGCTTCTAAAAGCCCTCTTGATTTTAAAAGACCCATTAAAATAGCTGCTCATAAGTATTTTTCTAACATCATGGAATAGGGCCAGACTTGCTTCTGTGTGGGTTTCTAGCAGATACAAACAGATCCAGAACTGCAGGAGACAAAGTTTACATGACTTCTTGAAGCTTGCTGGCCCAAAGGGAAACGTTTCCCCTTTGACAGCTACTGCACAGGACGTTTCCGCAGCCACGTGACCAAGCATACCATCCTTGAAACAGGATGACACAGGCAGCACCAAGGAGAATCAGTTTATATTACAAATTTTAAATTAATTCATACCATTTACAGTTTTCTTTTTGCATGTTCCAACCTCTGAGTTAATAAAGGGAGTGAAGAAGAAAAAACAAGTTCAGATGTTTTCCTCTTTTGCTCTTGTTTCTCATGAAATCCAATGTCAGCTGCTTTCAATTCTAGCGCAACAGACCAGGACTACCCAGGTAAAAAGCCTACAAATAACTCAAAAATAATGCAGATTTCAAGAGCTATTTGATTTGCTTGTACTTCAGGCTAGACTGGCAAAGATTGCATTAACAGAATTATAACCATGTGTTCAGGTGCTAATTACACATTAATGCATAATTACAGGTTTAAAGAGACATATCCTTACCTAAAATAAGAAACAGGCTTCAGCATTCAGTCTCAGCTAAGTAGTTTTCCTTGCATAATTCTTCTTCTTGCCTTTTCTTAAGCTATTATATACAAGCAATAGGCTGGAGAGCAGATACGCTCAAAATATATCTCTACTCTGAACAGAGCAATCAAATCCCTATTATCGTGCTTCCAGGACCTGATTGATGTTCCCAGCATGGAAGATGTCCCGCAAATTAAAGTATTGGCATCAAAGTCAGTGTTTTCCTTGGTTTTGAAATGTCAGGAATAACTGGTTAAGAGAGTTAGCACTAAAAATTCTGCTTTGGTAATCAAAACAGGAACTTGTCCTAGGAAAGAGCATTCATCCTCATCAGCAGAAAGGAGGATGCATTCAGCACAGTCTTCCTGGAGTACAGAGGCAAAACCAAAAGTTGATTCTCAACTGGGGCTAGAGGGGAAAAAGGCTGAAAATTAGGGTGTGGAAAAGGCCTAAAGACATATTTGACTGCTCCTCAATGTATACTTCAGTGGTCAACCCTCCCAAAATCATTTCAGTGAATGCAAACCAGAGGACACAGGGAAGAGCTATGAATGCTCACAGGAGAACAATGATCCATTTAATGCCTTGCTCAGGAAAGGCAAGGACTGAAGACCAGAGTGTAAAGAAGAAGAATCAGTGCTTGTGAGGTTTCCAATCACTGCTAAGGTTTAATCCAGCACTGCTCCAGCTGGCCATAGAGTTTTTATGCACTGTTAAAAAACCCTACCTTTCAATGCATACAAAGCCACAACCGTGACATTGGCACTCCTGTTTCCTGGAGTACAAATCATACTGACAGCCTTCCTAATCTCTAGGGATTTCACTGAGAAATGCTCAGTATGTTACTTCAAGGCGAACAAGCAGAGGTTATTCTGGATCAGCCACTCCTTTGGGTAGCTCAGCTGAGAAGCACAGAGCAGAGCACACCCTTTTCTACTCCACAGGGAGCAGATCAGTCATCTTATTCCTCCTCCTGAAGGGAAACTCCAGTGGCACATCCACCCCTGCACACTGGAGCTGCTTAGGAACACATGTTCTGAGCTATCTTAAGGGACTTGGGCTGGACAGCTGTTATTACAACACAAGTTGGTGAAGCACAGGACTCCACTCACCTTTCCTTCCTGAATTACCCTGGCTTGATGGTTTATCAGTTACAGAACCTAAAGGGGAGAAAAAAAAAAAAAGAAGAGACTTCCATTTAGATGCTGCATGATCACACAGAGCATACAATGTCACATTAATACAGTCAATATCTCAACCCATAAAGCATCTATTTTATTTGTCAACAGCTCCAGAGAGCCTGTGGCTTCAACCAGTGTGAAAAGTATAAGGAAGTTTTACCTATTAAGACATTAAACTGGGATAAGGGTAAACAAGGATTCTTTAGTAGCTGGATCTAGTGATTTGAAGGACCTCAACAGAGCATGTTAGTCATGCTAGTAAGAAACCTGGACTAAATCCAAGGGCAAGTAGGAAAGATCAGTAAGAGTCACTTCTTTCATTTGCAAATGTCAGGAATAGCAAATCAAAAGCAGATGGGGAGAGTGTGCAGGGAATGCAAGCACAGTATTCTAGAGGAAAGGGATTAAGTGGGACAATTTGCAGAAAATGGACTTCAACCAATCCCTGAACATCCCCAGCTGTTTGAAATGGGATACTGAATAAGATCCTGCATGTACTTGAACAGAACACAACTTGAGTTGTTTACTATAACTTAGATCTTCACATAGTTTGTATGATTCTACACTTGCTTCTGCATTCTGCTTCAGTGCTTCATCACAGTTTTCTACTAAAATTTGAACAGGTAATATAAGATTTTCAAATAAATCCATTACCAAAGTGTATAAAAATCTATTACAAGCTTTGCTTGCCTTTTTTTTTTTTTTTTTTTTTTTTTTCCTGTGTTTATTGGAGGTTTTTGTTTGTTTGGAGTTTTTTTTTGTTTGTTTGTTTTTATTTTTGGGGTGTTTTTGCTTTGTTTTGGTTTTTGTTTTGTTTTAATAGCTCTATTCACAGGAAATTGATCCTTCCATGCACCATTACTAAACAATTCCAGGGATTACTGAACATTCAGGAAACATGGATCAAAAGTCACCTTTAAAGAAGGCAGGTATGACAGGCTCAAGAATCTGATCAAGACAAACTCTGAAGATAAACTATTGCCTGGCCACTTTCACTGGCAGATCAGTTCATCACAGACCTACTGCTGAATTACAAGTAGTAAGTACAAACTCAATATTTTTCTTCATACATGTAACATCTGTGTCCCACAGTACAACATGACTTTATTTTTCTGCAACATGATTTTATTAACAGCACAGGACTAACTGAATAGATCAGTAAAAGTCTAAAACATGCCCTACCAAAATGATATACTGGAAATGATGTCATAAAGTCATATTCTAAAGCATTAAGCCAAATCACTGTAGGATTGCACTTCATACTAAAATAGGATATTAATATCTTTTCTTTCCACATGCCTGTGAAAAACCAAGCATCTCTTCAAGGTACATCAGCTCACTGGTCCTCAGACAGCTCTCCCACTCAACTCAAACCCTTAAGCAAGTCACTTATGTTTGCCACAGAACACCCAACAGCCAAGAGGACACCGGATAAGGTGAGAAAAATGCAAAATCCCAAAGGTTTGACTGCTGTCATGCTCCCACCTAAAGGGCAAACGCTGCAAGGTGTGAGAGGAGAACTATACTAAAAATCCCTGAGATGCAGATTGCAGAGTATGAAGCCAGCTACAGCAGCAGTGCTTATGTGGCAACAGTGAACACGTTAGAAACACACTCCTAGGCTTACTGCCTTTTCCTTCTTTAATTCTTTGGGGGGAGAGAGGAAAGGGAGAAGGGCAGCACAATTCTAGTGTTGCCCTTTAATTCTCCCCAAAGTACAGAACAGCTTCCCAACCCTGCCTGTGTTTACTGTGGTGTTGTCACAGCACCACTGCTCACCACAGCTCACAAAGCTAGACCACTATGGATGAGGGCCATATGAAAATCTAGAGCCCAATCTCATTCCATTTCAGCCATGGACTACCATGCTGAATGATGCGGAGAATAAAGAAAAACAACATTACTCTGTTTTAAAGAAACTTGTGGATTTGGTCTCAATAAACTGCTGGGTGACAAAGTAATGTCAGGCTGAGTGCCCAGAAACACATCACTTAATAAACATGAGTAGCAGCCTGGGTCTGGACCTTCCTCTTGTGAGCTGTGGTGCAAGCCCAGTGCTGCCCACCCCATGACACGAATATAGGGATCTTAAACAAAGCAATGTGGTCAAAAGACCCAAATTCATTATAACAGCAGGATCCCAGAAACTGACAGTTTCACACAGACCCACCTTCACGAATTAACTGAAATCACTCTGTACAAAAAAATTACTCCACGTCCCACAAAACGCAGCCAAGAACCATTTATTTAAAATGTAGCTCATGGAAAAAAGTTATGCCATCTGTTCAGTAGATCTTTGGTGTCGATGTACACAGCAACACTGACTCTTGCCTTGGCTGCCACAGGTTGTCACCTTAGTGGTTTTTCTTACTGAGCCTTGCAGAAGTGTCTGCATCTGCAGGGTGGACATGCCAGAGTCCAAAGTGCAGTGCTGAGTGGGGTAAACTGGCCAAGTCACCTGAAAAGATTAGGCTCTCTCAACAGGTTGTATTCACCCCAACCCTCTTTGGTTATAAAGTTAGCAATTGCTGAAGCCACTCCCACAGTACCTGAACATACAGGAGTTTTGTTCTGTACAGAAGAGCCGCTAATGGGCTTCCCATCAGGTGTCACACACCAGCAGTATCCAGTGTAGGTATGGCACTGCACCTGTTTAATAAAACAAAGAGCAGGCATTTCATTTCTCACTCTGTCACCAACCACTTTATTAAAATTCAGCATCTTATTGGAAGTCCCAACCCAGAGGTATCACAAACATATGCTTCAGAGCAAGGAGGTTTTACAGAAGATTACCTTTGACATCATTATCTTTTTTTTTTCCCCTCACCTCCCCCCCACCTAAAGAAAGGTGATTTCTCCTACTCCAACTCTTGTATATGAAATTCAGGAGGCAAAAGAAGGTACAAGCAATCATCTGAGAGCACTTTAGTTGGGGGATGCAGCAGTTGTGTCTCAGCTCATTCCACCCTCTTGCTACATCCCACTCACTGTTTACTAGTAAAAACTTGTCCCGTTGCATCCCAGCTGGCTTATGGAAAGTCCACCCTATTCCAAATTCCATAGCTACTGTTTGAGAGCAGGACCTGTAGGCAATTCAAAAGCATTTTGCTCCGCAACACAGCTGGAAAAATACAGTAATGACTTGGTTAATAAGCCTTCTCCAGATAGATTTAACCCTATCCTGTTACTACGTCAAACTATACAGCAAGAGCAAGATCCAGCATGTTTGCTCCTCATATACTGACATGGACTCAAGAAACTTGATGAAGGTTCGAGTGAGTCAAAAGGGTACACAGTGTAAAATCCATCTTGATTGACTTCAAAGCTCTGCTTCTGAACTGACCATCTAGAGCTGCCCAGTTCCTGCCGTCACCACAGAAAGATACCAGAATTAATAATTCAGATAGAGAATCTCTCAAGTAAGAATAGATAAGCCTGATCTTAGTAACATCTATAGAGATATAAATTCAGCAGCACTAAAATTTCATTCAGCCAAACAAATCTAATGACGGCCTTTGCCTCAGCTTTCAGAGTAGCCAACAACTGGATGAGATTCAGGATGCCTTTGACATCTTTGAGATAAAGTGATGAACTATCATTCTACCTGTGTAAATATAAACAGGTCCCAAAATTCTTTCTAACAACCATACTTCCAGCTGTATTTAAATGTACACATCAGTACCTTGAAATGGTATAGAAATGCATCCTGTTACTATAAACGGCTCCTTCAATACATTTCTCAAAAAAGCTATTATATGAGACCATTTCAGAAACTGCCTTTTTATTTTACTTGTAAAATGAATTCTGTCCATTCTCTCTTTTTCCAAATAACTTCACTAAACCAATTTACAATTCCAGTCCTCTCCACACAGAAGAGAAGAGCGATGGGGTGTTTGTGCTGGACCCCTCATTAGAGATCCTTCATAGCAAAACCAGTCATTCCCCCTCGCTGACAGCTGGCTTCAATGCCCTAAGGTAGCAGAGTTTGTTCAGAGACTTAATGACAGTTTTTTTAAAAGGCTTTGAATATCACATAAAACATGATCTAAGAGCAATTATAACACAGTACGTCGTGTTTATCTTGGGTTTTACTTGTTTATCTTGGGTTTTACTAAAGTGCAAATCAATCATTTTGCCTCAAGCATTTACTTTTAGTAGCCAAATTCAACAGTAATCTCATGTACCCATGTTACTCCAGTCACTGTCACTTCTATTTGCGGTTTCATTTTTCTTCTCTCAATATATCACAATATTGATTGCAAATTACTCAAAAGTACTATGACTATAATAAGCAATAATAAGTTAGAAAGATTTGTTATTGCTCAATGTAATCAACTGAACACTCAAAACAAATGTGATGGAACTGCTTGGGTTTGTGTTTAGAGTTAATCTTTGCTGACCACACACACAAGACTGCATTCCCAACAGCACAAGAAGTTGTTTTTACATCTGAGCATTAATTGTAAAAATCCTACCAAGGGATAGAGTTAAATGCCAGGATAGGGTCTCGAATTTGTAGGGCAAGACCATTCCATGTTAGGTTATATAAAAAATGCAGTATACCCATCCTTTTAAAAACTCAGGTATTAGTCACTTGATAGTCCTTTAGCCAAGCCTTCAGAAAAATAACAAAGTACATGGCAGAGGAGTCCAAAAAAATGTATTGACACAAACTCAGGACAGATGCATTAACTAAGAGTATGTTGTGTAACTCACCTCAGTGGAGAGCTACAAATCACATACAGTCATTTAAGCAAGCCAAGTACACTACATCCATTAAAAGGTGAAGTAATTTTGTAAATAATTAGGCTGAGAAATGCTAGCCTTCCTTGGATTGGTATCCCATGACCTTTTCTTCCCCTATGTTGCTATTAAAAAAAGGAAGAAATTACCATTAAAAAAAGGTAAGGGAAAAAAAAAAAATCTGGGACTGACAGCACTCAGCACTTTCACAACAACCACATGTTTTACTGCAGTAGCAAAGGACTTCCCTTCTACGGATAACAACTGCAAGTAAATCCCAGCCATTATCCTAAAGGCCAGACTGCTACCCATGAAGAACAGGCACTTCAGAAATCTCGAGAATCAGTGCAGTTGTTTTTCCTGAATGTCCTCGCATTGAGACATGCTAGCTTTCACCATGATCCCTGACCATGTCTCAGTACAATTTAGGGTCATAACAACAGCAGCCTACAGCCTAGAGTTTGCAGCTTAAAGGCTGGGAGGGAAGGTGTACTCCTCATCAGTTACATAGACTGGTATGACACTGAGAAAAGTGTAAAGGCAATAGCTGATCCAGTACCCTTTCTAAGCACCGTGTGTAAATACATATAAAATGTTGACTATTTCAGAGCACCTATGGTAATGAATATCCAAAAGGGGGTTAACTTTAAAATTTTCCATTTATCATATGTTTGAGCTTTTATTTCTAAATAAAATTTAAATTCTCAACCCGAAATTCAACGTCATTCTCACCCTACTCTCAAAGCAGTGAGATTTTTAAACACTTAATATCAGAAGAGTAAGTGTGCAAGCACGACAGATGTTTACTGCACAGATCTAATCTTCAGTTATTGAGTTAATTTTGTCTCTATAAAAACACATGTTAGAAAAAGTGTGTTTGACTTTTTTGGCTCTCTACCTTCTAAAGCTAAGCATTGAGGCAGAGGAAATACAATCTTATATACTCAATAGGCTTGATTGTTAACCAAGCTGCAGCTCCAGAATGCCTGTTACTGCTGGAAAGGCACATGACAGAATTTGGTATCTCAGATTAACATACACCTGTCCAACAGCTGAACACTATAAGTTACATAATAGGAAATTAGACAAATAAAACCTGTAAATCATTTGAGGCCTTCAACAGATTCTCTATTAATATCTACATTTAAAAAAAAAAATCCAACTGTGTTTTAAAGCACTGCAAGCAGCCAAATCCCTGATCATGCAGAAGGACACTGTTCCTATTTTTCATGGAGAGACAAGACATCTTACCTGTGCCTCAACTGAAGGATGAAAAGCATGAGGGACAAACCCAAGAAAAATTTCTCTATATCACCACTTACCAAATTAAAAGTGCATTAAAATTAAAAGCTGCAAATAGCAGCTTCTCTATTCCACCCTGCCATTACAATGTGTGAAATCAAACAGCAGCCAATATACTGGCTATATGATTAAATACCTGCTCTCATAAAATTCCTTACAATATGTAAACATTAAAAGAGTAGTCACTGGACAATAATTCTGCCTGTTACGTTCCTCAGGGGAAGCCATTCTTTGGGTTTCTTCAGTATCTCACTGGCAATGCCAGAACTAGATTCCTAAGTAAAGCTTCTAAACAAGCAAGCAGCATCCCTTTATAACTATTTGACAAATGAGGATCAAGAAGATGTTGCTCACATAGAAACTGGAAGCGAGAGAGAAATTGTACACACATATGACAGAGAACAGAGGCAAAGCAGCAATTCCGTGATGGCTGAAACCAGTTTCCATAGAGTTACAGAAAGAGATGGTTTGCTGCAAGAGGCTTGAAAGCACCTTGGACAAGCACTGGGCTGACCACAGGAACAGCAACACTCAGACTAGTCTCTCGCTGTTGTTCAGATGAGAAGTTTAGCAACTCATTCCTATCCCACCACAGATCAAACAAACATTTCTTGGCTCCTTCCACAATGGAGGGCAGAGATGAGAAGGGAAGAACATTCATTCTGAAAGCTATACTTCTATGAGAAAAGAAAAATACATGCAGTTTTCGAATGGCACTGCTGAGACTAAGGACAGGCAGCAGAGCTACTGACTGCGCTCACAGTACCTGGCAACACTCCAAATCCTGGTTGCATCCAGGTGCTCCTTGTAAACACTGTAAAAACAGCTAAATAAATAGCTCCAAGCCAGTAGGTCATCTAGTCTGACCCAGGGAGTAGAAGCCAGTGTGACACAGCAATTCTTTAATCAAATCTTTCCTCTGTTCAAGCCATTGAGGCTCAGCTAGAAAATCTCCCAAACCCAAATTAGTGGTACACAACTGGCACATTGACCTGATGGCTATTTATCTTAACTCTGCATGGTGATGCCTCTGGTCTGGTTCACATGTCTTGCTGTAATGCTTAGACCTTGCATCTTGTCATATTTTTTGCTACATTAAAAGTCAGCTGATTATTGTCAGAAGCCTGCCTTACGTTTATAGGCAATTTTAGGGGAGCTATGAATCAGTCTGCATCTTGTGTTTAAGCCTCTTTGGGACTGCAGCCCCTGAAACAATTTTTGTCACTTTTTCTGTTCTCTACTCTTATTTATTTCTTCACAAATTGTGTTGTGCAAATATTCCCACGAGAGTTTTATGCAGCACCCACCTCCCTCAAGTCTTTGCACCACTCAAGAAATGCTTGCTCCACAGGAATTTCACCATTCGTATAACCAGGCAAAGAAATGATCTGAAGCAAAAGAATCTAAGTCATGATCAAGGGCATTCCCATCACACACACTGACACATATATTATTTTTAGTTCAAGAAAAGGGTTCTCAAGAGAGGCATTCTGCTTCTGACACAGAATGTGACACTTTGAAGCTAAGAATGACCTTACATTGTCACTTTCCTCAAGTATGTCCACTCCCACTTTAAGAACATGTTCCTTTGCTGTCTCAACTGGTACTTCTTTGAAGAAACGCCATAAATAACCAAAGTTCTTACCTCCTTACCCACTCATGGTTTATCTTTAGCACTACATACAAATGAGAAACACAATGAAAGCCACAGGAAGAAAGCAAGTGTTTAAGTAGCAAACCTGCAGAGCAGTACTCACAGAAAGCTACAGCTATCACCTGTTATAGAAGGGATGTCTCTTTAATTAAAAACAAACAAACAAACAAAAAAACCACCAACAGAACTACCTACCATTTAAAAACCAGATGCTTCATAAAGAGGGTTTTGGTTTTGTTTTTTTTTCAATCTAGCAGGATAGAGTGTGTTCTTCTGAAAGGAAAGATGAATTCACTGAGAGCTTAGTATTGCTGGAATCTGAGTACTGAATAATGGAATAGCAGAGAGCATCCAGGGAATGAAAGACACGTCTACACAGTACCTTGTTGCATTAAGAGGTGAGTTTGTAATTCTGCCCAGCATCATGCTACACTAGCCAATACAGAGGAGCAGACTTGGATCATGAAGTCACACTGAAGGCTGAAAGGATTCCCCGCATGCTTAGGAAGGACTGTTTGTGGAACCTGGGAGAAAACAGAACTTTATATGTGCATTAGCATAGTGTGGAGTGAAACTAATGGTATGGACCAGATCACTCTTTCCAAGAAGACTTATGTGACGAGATCTGGGAATGCTCTGCAAGCCATCTGATAATGCAGAACTACTCTGACAGTCAGCCCTTTGCGGATCCTGTCATAATACCATAGGTTTGACTGAGCACTCACTTAATAGCACTCACTTTAAGAGAATTTTCAGTGCTGCATCATAACTGCACCAGGAACCAGATTTTAAGAACCTTAAACTCAAATTCTCCAAGCAGATTTGCCCTCAGACACTTGTATGCAGACTTGTGAGGAAAATAAACCACAACTAGACAGTGGAAGGTGGCAGCAAATAGCAAGACATACCACAAAGTTCCACAAAACTACACCCCCAAGGCAGGATTAACATTATTCATGTTCATATTAATCTGTCTGAAACAGATCCCATTTAAAGTCTCAGCAACCTTCTCTGAAAAACTGCTTGGGGGAAAACTCTGAAGAATGTAAGTCTCCCTCAGCCCATGGCAACAAGCCCAATGGCACTAGGCAGCAAAGAAAGTGCACAGATTACCCACTAGTGCTTGTTGTTTATGAAGAACACATCACAGCAGGTTAAGTGCTGCATGGAAAGGAATGGTATTTATGGAAAATACAGCATAACAGCAAAAAGGCAAAAGTATTGGGAACAGAAACTGGTTTTAGTCATGTTTAGTTCTGCACAACAGTACGTGACCTCAGTTTTCTACAATTAATCAAATCTAATCGTATCTAACAAACATTCTTATGTTGTGAATAACTCAAATTTTATCTGCCTGCTTATATTACTGCCATCTAAGTGTAGAGAGAGTTTGTTATAGGAAGTAATATTCCCCACACAGACTTAAATATAAAGACATAGCAATTCCAGAGGAATTAATCAGGCCTGCTTCCCCATTTACAGTCATCCCATCATGTCTGCAGTGGCACCTCTTCTTCATGCTGCAAATCTATGTCACACTTTTAGATGCTTAAGTAGCACTAAAAGGGAATTTGATAAGATCTTTGCAATACACGTGCTCAACAATAAGGGAAGCAGCATGCATGTTGCATAGAAACAGTTCTGACAACCACTGAATTGACAAGTGCCAGCTCCTCTTGATGCACTACACAAATCCCATTATACCTAGTCAAGCACAGGAAAACTGGAAAACTGATCAGCTGAGCAACAGAATTGGTGGCAACACTGCTTTTGGTCTAAATTTTACACGGAATGAAAACCAGACAGACCATACAAGTTTTAAGACATGCATGATGTCTCTCTATGAAAGGGTTTCAATGCAAACCAAACTAAGGCCTTTGCCTTTCACCCTTGTTGCCACATCTAACTGTGGTAGATCCAGCCCTGCAGGGAAGAAGAAGGAAGTAAGGTGAGCGTGGTGTTCCCCCTGCAGTGGCTGCCCATGTGGCACATGCTCCCACTCACACAGCAGAGGAGCTGTGTTCTCATCACCACCCTACAGCCCCATCCAACCCGCAGCGGATCCAGCCCCAAATGCAGTACTGAACTGGATGCAACTCCAGGAGCTGGAAAGGGCAAACGAGCTGCTTTCAGAGGAGCAGCCCCACTTTCAGTGTTTACCCAGAGTGATTGCAATTTAGTTTCTAATAAAGATAATTATGATGAACTACAAAAGCAACAGTTCAAGCTAGTTAAGGCCAAGCAGGTTCTCTGAACATAGTTACTGCTACCAAATTCTCCCACATCTGGTACTGCTCTTGTTTTTCAGTCCTACAAAAATTCCAAGAATTTCCAACAATTAATTAATTTGTTAAATTAAAAATCAGACTGTTTTGAAGTCTGATGGCAAGGACAGTGATGTGGGCCTGAACACCTACTGTGTTCAGTGGGCTCAACAAGACAACCTGAAAAGCACGTCATCTACATCTTGAATGAGTGCTGTAACAATTCAGACATTTGATATTCTAAATATATGCAAGCATCTTTGTTTCCTCTCTGATCAGAATTTCTTTCTACATAAAACTCCCTTTCAATAACAGTTACACAGAAAGGGGGAAGTTGTTGAAAATGCCTCCCTAGCCAACTTTACACACAGAGTGTATACCCTGAAACCTGTGCATCTGCTTAGACTCTTGCTGGGATGGGGATTCCATGTTGAAGAGCACAGTGGGAATTTTTCCTAGAAGCATCATTGAGAAATGCCGTTCTGTTGTAGACTTCCCAACTGAGATTTTGGAGTCTAGATGGAGCAACACTCTGGGTACTGAACCAGAATAAACTAAAATCAGTCCAGAGCTGACTTCAGCAAGACCTCAGGGACTCAACAAGAACACAGCCTCCCTGCAGAGTAGAACCCAGGAGCATCAATTCTCTGCACAACAGATGCAGTATCAAAAATACCTCCCCCAGCTGAGATCTATTCATGAGTCACTAGAAGCAAAACTGCTTAGATTGTTCACCAAAATTCTAGTTTTTATACAGCTTTATTAAAATCAAAATTTAATTCATTTTTACCAGAAGCTAAAGGAAATATTTGTCTCAAATGCAGGTTGAAACTAGTGAGCTTTCTTGGACATTATTTTTCATTTAAATCTTATGCAGGGACAATTACTTTAAATGCTGCAATATAACTGATGAAGCTGGTTTGTGAGGTATGTGGAACACAGGGTATTTTTATGAACCAAGGAATTGTATGAATTTCAGTTAATTCCAGATACAAAGAGATCAGAGGCTTCTTTCATCATGCCAGGTAAAACAAAAGCACTTTAGTGTTCACAGATAGAACTGAATGGAGGAAGAATGTGGAATATCACTTGGCTGCCAACTGACACCACACAATTTTTGTAAGCAGTTTAATGCTGCCCCTCAGCTGGCAACCAACACTAGCTAAGGAATGTGCCAAAGAAAAGTCCAGCAACTTCTCCACAATCCAGACACTGGTACCAGCCTTCAAAATAAACCTGTCTGAAACAAAGCTTCATCAACTATACTATAAGTCCAGCTTATAAAGATAAAAATTTCACCTACTTTCCTCTCCAAGAGGTTGATGGACAGGTGATCAACATTTCAAAGTTTGCTTTCCTTACCCCTTTTTTCTTGAACTATGAAGTTTAACAGGGAACAATTTGTGCTAGCTTTTATAAGCATTAACCTCCAGCGCTAACACAATCTGAGAAGCTCTACACAAAATCAAATTTGAACAATTGAAAGTGCAGTTTCAACTGCAAGAAACTGCAGCCATTTTCTCTTATCCCAACCTTCCGATGATGGTCCACACAGTACAGAAATATAATGCTGCTCTAAAGAAGCATGCAAAGTTTGCAGGATGAATGCAACTTTTTCCACCTCATCATCAAAAAACAAAACAAAAACCCTCCCACACACCAAATAATGGGGTGGGGTAAGGCTGAGGAGGGGAATAAAATTTTTTGTGGGTTATCAGAAAAGAAAAAAATCTTTCCTCTCCTATTCCCCCAGGCACCACAAAATGTTTGAATCAAATCCAAAGTGCTTTTCCTTTCTCATCTTTTTCAAGCCAATATTGATTCTGTTTTGGAATTTCTTTTACCTTCAGAAGACCTTGCAAACAACCAATGTATCCTAAACATTCTTTCTCAGAGAAATTATCTAGAGCAGCATTAGATGTATGGAAGGTTAGGCAAAAAACGTACTGTGATTTACCTAGATCCACAAAGCAGAGGTCACAAGGTTGCAGGTTTTTGGCTTTTTAAATACATGCAAAACTGAGCAGAGAGCATGAAACTATGTCAGGAAACTGTGCATGAACCATTTTTAACAGCCAGTTCAGTGAGCACTAGGACATTACTCAATATGCTAGTGGTAAGAAGCAGGTATCACTCTTCATTTCTATCCTGCTTTGGCAAACTTCAGCAACTGAACAGTGAAGAATAAAAAAATCCAAACAAAGCAGTGTCATCTCCTCTCTGCCAGTCCTCCAAGTCACTACAGGGCAGAGTACAAGAAGTACCTTGCAGAAGGAACAGGCTGAATAAGACTGCTTTTATAGAGGTAATAGCAGAATCAGCTGCATCCACCCTGCTCTGTAAGGCACATATCTCTTTACAGTTCCTCTTCATGGAAAAATTGACCTCCCCTGCAACTGTCCTTCTTTCTATGCAATGCTTAAGATTAATGCCATTTGTTTCTGTACTACACTGGAGCTGATGCTATTGCATATGTGCATGTGTTTTAAGGTATTGTGACTGAATTGAAATTTCCTTTTGTATAAAAATGTTCCCAGCTTTCAAATTTTTACTTGAGTAACTGAGTCAGAGCGTGCACCCACTCTATCATCACTTGGCTCATGCCTTACCACAGAATCTCCCACAGACACCTGAAGCCTGGCTGAATGAAGCAAAGAGAAATCTTACCTGCATGAATGATCCATCCTCATTGCACTCTGGGATGAAGACTGCTTCCTGGGGCTTCTTTGCCTGTTCCAGTGCTTGAGCTCTCTCTAATCGACACTTGCTTTGGCCAGCATCTACAAAGGGAAAAGCAAAACTCATTTACATTGCAATTTGGCCTCTTCAAAAGCTACCAGATGACCCATGCAGCTTCAAGGGAAAACCCGCAAAACAAATAAATATAAAGCATAAAAGACCACTACCCACACATTCACAAGGTAGATATGGAGATACCACCCATGATCTTAAAGACAAATATGAACCTAGACAATCAAACTACAAGCCAGTTAATTAAGAGCTGCCTAATTTCTTAGTCAATAGGTTTTATGGTCATCTAAGGGTCCTGGAAGCTTCCTTCAACCAGCACTGGAGCCCAATGTCCACATAATGAAAGGCCATTAACAGCCTAAAATGGGAGGCTGAGTAAAAACCAAATCAGTCAGGCTGAGCAGTGAGCTATGTGGAAAAGAGGTGATGACCCCCTCTTTTCTGAGCAGCTCTCCCAGGAAAATACTAAAATAGCCAGTCATCCATATGAACTTGCACGTTTGTGTGGTTCAGATGAGGCAAATATGCCATTTCCTGTGCTTTCCTGAAACTCAGCTTTTACCTCTAGTCCCAGTGCTTACAGCCAGGTGTGCATTCCAACTTTCTTGTATCAGTCACTCACTTTGAAGACAAAAGAAAAACCCAAAACCTTGCTCTGCAAGCAGAGTTTGAAAGGGTTAAGATCTCAGTTCTTACTTCAGATGATGCCAAAATGCAGCATGACCTTAACCCCTTCCAGGCTGAGCTCATTGTTACAGAGTATTCCCAGATAAGTCTACTCTAATTGATGACCGATGAGTCAAAAGAGGAAAGTTCTGCCCTGCAGAGATCCAGATTGACTTGGTGTTTACATTTAAAAACATCAGGTCTGACAATACTGCTGTTCAGTCTAGAAAGAGAAGGAAAACAGTGAACATCTGTTTCCATGGCACTCTGACACCAGAACTAGCACCTTATTTCTTCTCCCATGAATCTACTCACTAAAGATTTTCAGTACAGAAACTTCAAGCAGCACCATACAGAGTGAACAAGTTTCAATCCCCATTGTACCATGTATAGAAATCATATTGGTTAGCAAAAAATTCCACTTGATCCCTGAAGATCACATTCTATTTCACAGATCACATGAACTTTGACAACAAAGTTACTAATACCAGCATTAAATTAGAAAGTCAGTCTGGATTCTTAGAGCAATTGAATTCACATTATGTGGCAATAGAAGTAACTTCCATCTAGGCATCTCTATACACAAATCAATGACAATGCTGTAAATAGTTTTGGTAAAGACAGACCAAAGATTTCAGGCTGAGCACTTTATTTATACAACTGATGACTCGAGAGATTAAGTTTCCAGTTTGCCAACACAGTTTCATTTTAAACATATCACATTACTTCCCAGGAAGGATTTCACAAGGCTTCTGAAAGCATGAAAATCAGACCAGTCTCTCTGGAAAAATAATGAGTCATAGCAATAGCATACAGTACATATGCCAGCTGCTTTGGCACTGGGTTAGAAAGCAACAGTACCTGTTTCAATTCTGCCATGACCACTGAATGATTACAAGTTGGTCACCTCACCTCCCTGTGACCTCACGTCACTTCTGATCCTATGTCACTTATCTTTAGACTAATTTGTTTGTTGGGTGTTTGCACAATACCAAAGCACATGGAGCTTTGATCTCAGGTGGGCCCATTATGCACCTGTTTAAAGAGTGAAATTGTTACAGAATAAAAAAGATTTGAATAAAATTTACACTGTTGTGGGGGTTTTTTTAATTATCCATAAGCTTTGACATGGAATTTCCTTTTCATCTGCTTGCCAACACGTCCAGATGATCAGACCTTGTTTGCACATCTCCAGTGGAGGACAGTCCTCCCAGCTGATCTTTCCAAACATGTGCTCAACTCCTTCAGCTGAAAGGAAGCACTGACAATGCTTTTAACTGGAACACCAATCACCTGCAGATCTCCTGCTGAAGCTTAAGAGCCTAATCCTGCTTGGCATGACAGAGAACATTACTACAAAACCAGATGGTGTGCCTGCACTTTGTTTCATTGCTGCTTGACAGAAAACACTTTCGACTTCGGCTTCACAGGAGACAACTAAGTAGGAAAAAAACCAAAACAACACACACACACACAAAAACAAACAAACAAACAAAACAACAACAAAAAACCAACACCACAACCAAACCACCAAAAAACAAACCAACAGCATAGATTAGGGAGATGTACACTTGCAAGGAAAAAAACAACTGTGAATTTCTTAGGTGACAATCAAACCAGAAGTTCCCAAATGAAAGCATTTACTCATCTCTATATATGAGGATACAAGACTGCAGACAGTCATTTCTGGTTCCTCTCCTGAACATATAGCAGCAGCATAAAGCACTTCCAATATAGCATCTGCCTTACTGCTGGCACACTCACAACTACATGACTGAAACCGGATGCTTCAGCACAGAGCTGGTAGAAGCAAACATTATGTGATATCCTCTGCAGTACAAATACATGAGAAGCCCAGGCAGCAGGGAAACTAACCCAGATCTTTGTCCAATTTGTGTAATGAACAAAGAAACATGAACAAGATCAAGCCCTAACTTTAAGAAGATAATAGAAACATTACTGCTAAGACTACCATGTCCCTCCCAGCAATTTTAACTGGCCTTTATAGATTGAACTCTACTCCCACCCAGGAGAGCACACTTCATAGCACACCACCACTACACTATGGTGTTTAAGAGCTCATCATTGTTGCAGCATCTTTTGCACTTCAATTGTTGGCTCAAGTGGTGACTCTTCACAAATTGCTGCTGAAGTACAGAGAAGACAGTTTTTTTCCTGTTCATGAACACTCAGGACTGATTACTTCTCCCATCCTCCCTCATTTATTTAAAAAGGTCACACCAGTCCTTTTACAGCCTTGATTTGGAACAAACATCTATATACCATGCTGGGTGGAAAGGTGCGTGCATATTGCTATCTTTTTTGTCAGTCTTCCACAGATCAGTTCCAGTAAAAACAGTGACTTTAAGATCAACACTTACCAGTTTGTTTTTAAAAGGAGTGTCAATACTTCTCTTCCTCACTCCACAGGCTGGTATTTTTATAATGTTTGCATCAACATGTGATTTCAGTGGGATGACTTCACCTTGCTATTTTTGCTTTGTTAATTAGAAAATGTGAAGTATTACATAAGTGCCAAGTGTTTAAAAAGTAGCTGTCAAATAGCTCACCCCAAATAAGATGCATTACAGATTTCACTAAAGCCTGATCTTATGATTGTAGGTTCATATACACTATTCTGCATTTTGACTGCTTACCCAAGTGTTTCAGCACTTTCTTCCCTGTTTTTAGAAATGCTCTCTGGAATATCAAACACCATGTTTATAAACCAGAATGGCATTAATGCATTCCAGTTTCATGGTTCAAGCAGACTAAATTTGACCCTTTTCCCACCATTACATTAGGTGAAAAACCAAAACAGCATAACTTTTGAAAGCAGACCTGCTTAATTTTACTTTAAATATCTTCAAACTTGGGACTGATTTACCGTAGCTCAGAAAGCTGCCTTTTAAAGAAAATTAATTCTCAAGCTGGCAGCTGGCAACCAGGAGATTGTTAACTACAAGTGATGTTTTTGACATCCCTGGCCTAATCGGCACAATGCAGGTGCACATAATTTTGGATTTTGCAATGAAATTGGCTAGTTACCATGGCTGATCTTATCCATGAATAGTTTATTCAAACAAGACCACCATGTCCCTCATAATATACACACTGCACTCCTGAATAGGCTCCAAGAATTCCAGCACCCTCTCTTCAACAGGCAGAGGCAGTAGTGACACCACACAACATCATGGTATAAAGACCCAAGCTCTCCTAATAACACAAAGTAAAACATCTCCAGGGCTCACATAATACTAGCAGCAAATCAATATAATGCAACCACTGAAATCTATTACAGCTACTTAATTTTAATTCTCCTACATTTGCATCCAAAGTTTAAATAGCAAAATTGATGCAAGCAGCTTTTTAACTATTTTCAGTTCCATTAGGTAACTGCCTCACATACAGGCCAGGTCTCCACCAGACACGAAGCAGTTCAGCTGTACTGAAGTCAGCAGATTCATACCCATTTACTCAATTATCTGCGTATTTGCATAAAACAGGCAAAACCAGATCTCAGCAAGTTACAAAAACATGCCTATCTATTGTACAGGATATCGATCATTATTCACTCTCCTCATTGTTTTCCACTTCATTTGGGTCAAGTCCTATGCTTGGAATCTCAAACTTCCTTCACCCACAGAGAATGGTTCAGGTTGGTAGGGACCACTGGAGGTCATCTTGTCCAAGCTTCCTGCTAACACAGGGTCCCTTGGAGCACGCTGCTCAGGATTGAGTACAGACAGTTACAGATATCTCCAGAGGAGGAGACTCTACAACCTCTTTGGGCAGCTGTTCCAATGTTCAGGTACCTCCATGGTAAAAATGTTCTCCTTCATGTTCAAGTGGAACTACCTGTGTTCCAGTTTCTGCGCATTGACTCTTGTCCTATTGCTTGGCACTACCAAAACACCCGGATCCATCCTATGACAGCCTCCTTTCAAGACACTTCTATACATTGATGAGGTCCCCTCTCAGGATAAACAGACACAGCTCCCTCAGTGTTTCTTCACAAGTGAGGTGCTTCAGTCCCCTCATTATCCTTGTCATCCTCTGCTGGACCCTCTCCAGAATCTCCATGTGTCTCTGGTACTGAGGAGACCAGGACTGCACACAGCACTCCATATGTGGCCTCACCAAGCAGAGGGGCAGAATCACTTTCCTTGACCTCCTGGCAGTGCTCTTCCTAATGCACCCCAGGATACCATTGGCCTTCTTGGCTACAAGAACACGGCTGGCTCATGGACATCTTGGTGTCCACCAGAACCCACAGATCCTTCTCTACAGAGCTGCTTTCCAGGGTACTGGTGCAGGAGGTTATTCCTTCCCAGGTGTAGGATTTCATACTCTGTTGAATTTCAAAAAGCTTCCACTTTCCTCATCCCTCCAACCCTCAGATCTTCCTGAAGAGTTCCACAGCCCTCCCAGCTTTGAATTATCAACAAACTTGCTGAAGAGGCATCTGTCCCTTCATCCAAGTCACCAATAAAAAAGTTAAATGATAATGGACCCAGTATTGAACCTTGTGGGACACCACTAGTGACGGGCCTCCAACCATACCTGTGCCACTGATCCCAATCCCCTGAGACCTGGAATTCACATGGCCCTCAAAGCACGTCACTGTCCCCATGTCCACTCTGCACTCCCTGAGCTTTACTGTGAGGATATCACGGGAGAGAGTGTCAAAAACCTTCCTGAAGTCCAGGTGGACAATACCCACTACTCTTCCCTCATCTATCCAGGCAGTTGTCCCATCATAGAAGGCAATCTGGTTGGTTCAACATGACTTCCCCAACCACGCAGACTGCTCCTGATCACCTTCTTGTCTTCCTTTCATGCCAATGCACTTTGTTCCTTTTTTGATATCCACATTGCATTTCTACTCCAGAGTTCCCCAATTTATTCAGACCATGCCTAGATTTGCAAAGTGATTGAAACTGACATTTTAGATTTTACTAACCACTGCCAAGGAAGGACATTCTTATTCACAGTCAAGGGAGAATAAAGCACATTTGAAGACAAAAAACACAGATCTAGTAAGCAGACAAAGTGGTGTCAAAAGATCATCTCCTGTCGAACAAAAATAGTAGGCAGAGAAGGTTATCTTCAAATAACCCATCAGACAGAAGACCGGCCTTTCTAGCAGGTTTAGCCAAAAAGTGTTCATTTCCTGTGTCCCAGGAGAAAGGCTGAAGGTCCTGTTACAATCTCCACCAGAAACTTAGAGATAGGTTCACCCTACACAGTGACTTGTGATCTAAGAACAAATTCTGTACCAGGAGACTTATTAATCTAATTAATAAATCTAAAGAGAACTTTTAGAACACTCCCACATTGTAATTAAATAAGCCAAAGAAGTTCCTAGAAATCAACCAGTTAACACAGAATTTAAATGAGTTCTAAGCCACAGATACATACCAATAAGACATTCACTGCATAAATGACTCCTGGCAAGTTGTCAAGATTAACAAGTATTTGTCTTCCACCCCTACCAAGTTTTGAGGTATAACTCTTATTCAACATCAGATATGACGCCTCCTGAGAAAAGATCCAGGTAGCATTGCTTGGCTGTGTATTTTAGACACAGCTATACCATCTGGAACGATTCCCTAGAATCTCACCAGTGAGGCTCCATTTGTCAGGGATGCCACAACTTGATCATTTTAAGCTACTCCTGACTTTTAACCCTCTGTAATGTGTGAGGGTTTGGAGGGAATTCAGATAATTTAGCACTGAAGGAATTTCATTGAAAAGCACATGAGGAAGCTAGCAACAAATGAGAGCTGAATAAGGGTTATAGCTCCCAAAGGGCTGGCAAGATTTCATCTTTAAAGGTCCTTAGTTTCTTGAGAGAGAACAGGGGATTAAGTTGAATCAAAAAGGTTCTGTTCTCACTATGGAAACCATTCTGTTTTCCTTGGCACAAGCACAGTTCAAGTCATCAGCATATACACTGGAAGCCTATGATAATCTGGGCTGCAGAACTATGCCTTGCTGTCCACAATATACTTTCTCTTTTACTTATTTTAGTCGCCTGTTGTTTTTGCCCCTTCAGAGAGTGAAGCGCAAGTTAAAACTTCCCATTCCAAAAGAATAAGTTCTTGGGTACAGTATCTATCACACCTGCATGTGACTGAGCCCGATGGCCCATGGGATCCCTCACAGTTTCATGAGAGGTCTCCTGCAGAGCATCTGTCATGCAGGAGAAGTGAAGGCTGTTCAGGGTATACCCAGTGTCCTGCTGCAGGACAAGGTGCTCAAACACTGTCAGCAATACCTTCCTTTTTGCAAGTAAACAATATAGACCTGGCCAACAGCCTGCAGTTCTGCACAGCTGTCTCACAACTGCCCGGATTTGCCAACAACTGTGATCTTTATGCACTAGAGGTCATGTTCCTAGTGCAGCTACAAAAACAAAATACCTTTCAAGAGCAGCTCGTATGGAAATTATTAGCTAGGCTAAATTTGCATGTGACAGTTGAAAGAGTATTCCTCCTTCACAGGGATTGGCAGGAGCGTCAGTGGGTTAAAAGCAAGAGTTGCAGTTTACAAACACTCCCAGGTTGTTAGGTACTGTATAGTACCACAGGGTAAGAGGAAAAAGGAAAGGAGAATGCAAGTTAGCTTCAACTAAACATTTCAGTTGCATCAGAGCAGAAAGTAAATGTACTTTACCTGTGCCCAAGACAAAAGGTCTCAGTTACTTCTTTGGGACTCTGGAATCACAATATGCAGTAGGCCATCTCGTTTGGGAAGCAGACTTTGTCAGCTTCCAGAAAGAGACAGTTTAGTATATGGATGTACTGCATTTCAGATCCCACGTTTTAAGTAACTAAACAGTGCTAGTTAATATGCCAGTATCAGCTATGGAGCTGCTTATCCCAGGCACTCTGCTCATGGGATGAAAGCAAACACAGGACTCTCACCATACTGCTTCTTACTGTGATACTGAAAAATGCATCACTTGCAAGAACCATCCAAGTGCTTCTTGAGCTCTGCAAAGGTCTTGGGCTTCCAGTATTTAGAAAGAAGCCTGATTCAAAGGCCTCAACCAATGGGAGAAGCTGCCATAAATGAACCCAGCAGTGGTAAAAAACAAACAAAAACCAAACAACCAAACAAAAAAGGTCATACAAGGAAGTTTTTTCCCATGAGACTGTTTAAAAGAGAGCAATATTTGAAGTCAGGCTCATAATTCACCTAAAACCATAAAGTCTGTTAATACACTGAAAAGGTATTTCCATTTTATATCAAGTAATTCTAACAGAGATACATTTTTACTGTAGTAAAAAAAGGCTTTATAAACAAATGCCAGGCTTAAATGAGTTATTTTTATTCTGTCACATGGATTTTATTGAGTTTCTCCTGTCACTTTAATTCACTGCCAAAAACACCTGTGCCACCTGCCCTCTGAGCCAATTGTGCTCTCAGAAAATGGACTCCACTTTATTTTTCACTTCACTGCAAATGCAAACCATTTGTGTGACAAGACACCAATAATCTTTAAAAAGTTTCAACTTCATCTTTAAGCCACGCCAAAGAGCTGAATTGAGAGACAGCATTCGCACTTCTAAGTAGATGTGTAACAGCAAATGGGAAAAAAAGAGCCATGTAAAGCCTTGCATGCACTGTCTTAGAAAGGCTGTGTATAGCTGAAAAGGGACTAGACATCTAGTGCACATCACTTTCTTCCCCACTCCAAATTCCTGCCAGTCAAAGAGTCAAAGGTGTCTTGATTCCTCATCAGCACAGGTAGCAAGGAGGAAGTCTGCTTTCAGGATTTGGTTTTGTACACTTCCATGAGGGCAGCTGTTTCTCTCTGCAGACATATATTTCAGCCCTTTTTCAGGGGCTGTGGCTGTGATGTCTGTGGCTCCTTTGCCTCCTTTCATTGATAATTCAGTCAGCTCATACTCTACTGCCTAAACCAAGACTCAGACACACATGCTTGCAGGAATGCACAATTCCAAATCAGATTACTCTCGGAGCACGGTACTAAACTGAAAGGTCTAAGGATTCCATTTCTTACGAGGCAGGCCTCCCATTTCTCCTCTCAGAGGCATTTGAAATCCACCTACCTTTGCACCGGCCACGATGTGTCACGCTCAGGCTCGGCTCGCGGCATTTGGCTCTCTGGTAGTCGCACATGGACTCGTATGTTCTGCCGTCAGAGGCACACAGCGGTTTGGACTGGGACCTGGAGCAATGCAGGTTACACTGGGGGTCTCTGTCACGGTCACTTATTAAAAACTGAAGGAAGTGAAAAAAGAAGGGAGGAAAAAAAAAAAAAAACAGTGATTTTGTTTGGTTCCCCAAAACTGAGCATGGTGTATATTTTTCTTTATGACAATAACAATATGTCTAGAATGCATTTTAAGCTGCCTAACAAAGTGACTTTGCCTGAAGGGAACTTTAAATGAAACACGTACATCTTTTAAAAAAATTAACGGTCTCTGCCATTCCATTCTCTTTAATAAAATGGAAACATTACTCACTCTGCCTCACCTCTAAAAAAGTAAGATGTACAAAGCCAAACACAACCCATACAGGAAGGGCAATACTGAGTCACAACAGCCTAGCTTGCCCAGTGCTGTGCCACAAACAGTATCTGGTACTAGACAATTTTAGTCAGAAACAAAAAAAAAATTATCACCAAAGACGAAGGAATACAAATAAACTATCAAGATTGGCCTTGGTAATTGAACCATACACATCACCAGTTTTATATCACCAGTGATGTTTTTGAAAGCACTGTTTATATCATCTATAAATACCATCTGCAATAGCTTATCTGCACACTCCCAAAGTCACCTCTTGTTCCATCCTGATGGCACCCAGCACAGCTGGCAATTGTACTCCGTGCATCCCACAATCTAATTGCACACTATATGAAAACCTATTTCATTTCAGAAGTTTGAATTTATATCATCTTTCTGCATACCTCTTCTTCCTAAGCATTCCACTATGACACAAACCATTTTGTACAAATGTGGCATTCCTCTCAGTCTTCTCTAGTTCGAATAATCCCAGTCTTCCAGGTTCTCACCCAGACCACTTCTCTCCATTTCATGATCACTACTGTTTTCCTTGGCATTCTGCCTTATTTTTGGTGATGGGGTAACCCACGACATGCATTAGTCCCCATCTTCTGTCTGTTCCCTGGAAATCCCAACATCTGGAAGTAGTTTATTGCCGTACCCTCAACTCTACTCCGAGCTGCCTACAGGGACACCCAGGTCTCTTTCCCAAGTTCATATTGTTTACCTGAGGATCCAAACTGACGGTCATCTTTCCATAACCACTTGCAGAAATTTTTTGGCAAGTCACAATAGTAGCAGCCTTTTTCTCTTCCCATACTACCCCACTTAGTGGTTTGTCAGACTTTTAATTATTACCCAAACCCAATCACCTGCTCACAGGAAGATTTCAGAGGACTTTTCAAACAAGTTCCATGAGGATTAAGCAAAGAAAAGGCAAGTCAAACCTGCATTGCACTTCCCAGTCCCTACCTCCCATTTCTACAGCTTCTTGCAAGCCTGGGGGCACCAGAGCTGCTCTCTAACACACTGATATCCCAGCTCGGTGTTAAAGCAGTTCTGAGCTCAGCAGTTCAGAGCTGGCTGGCAAATGGGCACTGACTGACACCCTGCCTGTATGCACAAAGCCACAGCTCTCCAAGTGTGTTGATAGCTGGATGCCTTACAGGGAAGTGTGAGTCACTGCCATAATCACCTTGGTGTTACAGTTTCCTACAAAGCTGTCTACTCTATGCTTTGAGGTTAAAGCTGTTGAAAAAACATTGCCTGAAGCCTAGTTTGGGTTGGTTTTCAACCACTTCGAGGACATGCGTCTCTGAAATTTTGTTGTTGGTGGGTTTTTTCGTTACAAAAAATCTTTTCTCCCCAGATAAATGAAAAACAATTGAGAAGTTTCATATTCTCCTACTGTACTGCTGGATCTTTTGAAGACTAATGCATTACTAAACCCCTTATTTCCACATGACAGCTGGGAAAAGCAAGCAAGGTTTGCATTCCTTTTACTTTTGGTGGGGCAACCTTTTTTTAAAATCTCATCTGTCACAGACTTGACATATTTGTTACAGTACAATGTTTTTGAAATGTTTTTGGTCCTTTTCTACAACACATTCTATAACCTGGCAACACCTGCTCCAAATGGGAAATTGGAAAATGTAAACTTGAAGGCAATTTTAAATTGTTTATAGAGACTTGGACTAGACTATAAAAACACTGTAAGGCTGGACCAGATTTTTTTTTTTTTTTTCCAGTGGTTGGACTATCACAACTTAACTTGGAGTTGCTCTGGCTACAATAATGTCTTTCTGTCACCCTCAAACTGCAAAGATAGGTAGTGACTGTAAACATACAACAAAAAGCAACAGACTGCAGATACTGAAGCCTCCTCCCAGCATGTGATGTCAGACACTGAAAGACTCACAAGGCTTTTCAGGTTTCTGTAAGTATAAACAGACGTTCAAAGCAGAGCTGCCTGATAGAACAGTATGGTGCACAGGCAGCAATTAAGTATTCAGTTCAACACAGGAGCCAATCTGGTTTAGAAGCAACACACAGATCTCCTATTTATCACAACTGGAGACTTGAGCTACTGGCATGAAAATTTTTCCAAATTCCTTGTCAGGAGCTGAGTTCCATACGTATGAGTTATCCAGAGGTTCAACAAAAAAACTAGAATACTGGCTCTCAGCATCAAACCATATTATCAACTTATTAAAAGTCATCTTGTATCACAACAACTGTGCAGGCCTTCTGCAGCCTATACCAAAATACTTAGTATAGAGGTGGTTTACACATCAAGAACACCCCTTCTTCATTCTAGAGAATAAAAAGTTGCTCTCAAGGCTGACAAACAAGTTAAACCTAAGGCTGTGGAAGAACTTTCCTCAGGTGCCTCCTTGCAGACAGAGAAACAATTCGACATTGATTAATTACGAGGGCCTGAGGAAACATGCAGAGCACCCCAATGCAGTCTGTGAAGTTCTTGCCTACCCAAATTAAGCCAAGAACCACGTTATTAGGGGAAAAAAAAATCAAAAGCCTTTTTAGCATTTGTAATTTGGATTACAGTAGAGCGCCCACACAGCATGTTCGGTGCTTTCCAGACACTGAAGATGCTATACCCGCCTTGCCAAAAAAGTTTATGGTTTACGTAGTTGCACAAGATGGTGCTTGTTTTGTTCAGGTAGATTGTAACTGGGTAAGTCTGCATTAAATTCAAGAAGGATCCAGGATCACACCTGTCTGATCATAGCTCTTCTCACGCAAGCAAACTGTGCTGCCAGAAAGGCCAGCAATACCTCCAGGAGATCTGAAGGGCTTCAAAAACTCCCCTTAAGAGTCAGGTGCCTGCTCCACTGCAGCTCACAGCCCACACCTTTGCTCAGCAGCCCTGACAGCATGCAGGTATAAAGTCGTCGTTCTTTGTCCCCTTTCTAGCAGGTAAGCATTCATGCTGCAGAAGTGATGGTCAATACAGACCACCCACAGCCATTTAATATACTAAATGTTTTGAGTGCACATCCCCTCCCACCCAGCACAAAAAGTCTTCAGCATTTTGCCAGTCTAACAGCATGATCTCCTCTTTAAGCAACCCCAGCTGCATGAAGAAAAAGAATGGATGAATGCTAAAACATGTCTGCCATGGTCATCATGCCCTTGGTTCTGTAATTTTAACAGCTAGGACCACGATCCATATGTAGCCAGTTTTATTTTTATTTTGTAATTCCTACTTTGAGCAAGCAGACACTGCTTTCCCAAGGGCACAGCCCTGCTCCAGAAGAGACGCTTGGTCACTGCTGGAGATACTGCAAAGCTGGGCTGAGGGCTGTGAGCAGTGAGCCCTAATGCCTGGTACCCACACTCCCCAGACACAGCCAAGACAGGAACGTGATTCTCTGATCTTTCCAGCGGAAGAGCAAAAAGGTAAATATTCTGCCTTTAATGACAAATGTCCTATGATGACCTTCAAGGCTCAAATCAAAGCCTGATGCCCCAACAGCTCCAGGATGCAGACACCAACAGACTTCGCAAACAACAGCATCACTACTCACAGAGCAGTGTTTGGTGCTCTACACAAAGACACATAATGTGGGCAAACCTGGACTCAAGAGAAAAGCAAACCTGCAAACATGTGCAGCACCACCAGGTTTCCAGAAAGAAGAGGAAAATAATTATCTTAGTTCTGAAATTTCTCAAAGCTTCTTTTTGACTTCTGTTTCCCATTTGTTTCAGAACAGACTACATCCAGAGCAAATGGGATTTAAGATGGTTTATCAGTTCTTTATCTCCTCTCTTTTCCTTCACAAGAAGAAAGCTATTAAAAGTAGAACTAAAAGGAAAACAAACAAGCCACCACAAACAAAACCCCAGCTAAAAAAGAAAAACAAAAAACCCAAACAAACCCCCTTCCAAAACGAGAAGGAATAATCTATTGTACAGGAAAAAGTTAAAATTGACCAGATTGCAAATGGGATTGGTTAAATACAGACTCAATACTAAGTAACACTAGTATTAAGCAACAGTATTTGTATTTAGGTAACATTTATTTACACTAAGGGAGTCCCCACAGTGCCTATTTCGGCCAGTTTGATTCCCTGCTCTAGAGAGTTTCCAGCTCAATGCAGCACTCAGAGCATCTTTTTATGTCAAATGTTCTATCTGTGTAAGTACACAAACCTCCTCCTTTAGCAAATACATTTACACAGGTGCTTGCAGAAACCACTTCCCAAACTGCTTTCTGCTTCTTTGGACTTGAAAAGAAAAAGGAAAGATAAGAGGTCAGAATGAAGTTAACTTTGCCAACAAAGCATATCTGTTCTTTTTCTCCACACCTCAACACCACTGCTGACAAACAACAAACACTGATTAAAGGGTTTTTAATGCCTGTGAAGGAAAGCAGACTCCCTGCAGCTGCACAGCAGCTGGGAACACTTGTGTTATTTAGCAGAAAAAGGTCTGACCCCACAAGTGAAAATGAGCTTGGTGGTCACTCATTCTATTCACCATCTGGGTACATTATAAGCACAAACAGAACAGCACAGCCTTTTGTGATGGAGGTGACAAGAAATGGCCACAGCATTGTAGTACCACAGCAACACGCCTCTGCAAGGCTTCAGGGAAAAGAGGGAGCAAGGGACACAAATGACATGAACGTGAGAAAGTGGAAATCTACTGAGAAACAAATCTAGAGTTCACTACAGATCAAAACAGAGGCACCTCTGCTATTTAGCAGCTTCACTCCAGATTAGTACTGCAGAGTGCTGCCGCCTAACAAAACTGAGATGGACAAAACAGCACTTAAAATATTTTACTCCTGTTTTGGCAGATTTCACGTTTGAAGACCTTCAGAACACGTCTTGGGAAAGTGTGATTTCATCTGGGTATATTCACATGGCACAGATCACCCATTCATTAGTCAACGTACTCAGACTGGCCTGACTTAAGTACAAATGAGCAAGTCCTTCCCAGAGAGAATTCCCCAGGAAAACCATACCATTTTACACATTAGGGGAGACTGTAAACTTCTCGACATTTTTGTTGCTGTTGGAAAGAATCATTTCACATTTTTATGCCTTGGTTTCAGGCTCCAAACTGGTGCAACCAGCCGTTCTGGAGGCACAACTGGAGCCAAGTTCCAGTTTTAATCATGGCTAGACTCTCAGTCCCGTGGCAGGTTGCCTACAGGGCACAAGCATTTCAATTTCAACCTCTGGTTATGGACTTCAGCCAAGCTTCCTGCCATGGAACCCTATGCCTAGCAGGTTTCACAGGGGTCAGAGATCCTCTTCTGAGCCAGAGACCCAAAATGCCTCGTTTCTAGGAATACAAAGAAGAAAACTTGAAGGTCTTAGAAACTCTCTCAGGGTTTGCAGTCTCACACATGCAGAAAGATATCAACCATCCAGAGCCACCAAAACTCCCAATAGCTGACCAGGCTGTCCAGCCTCTGTCCTGAAAGTGCCCATGCAGCCTCAGAATCCAGCAAGTGAAGAAAGGCTTTTGAAGGGAGCTTCCTGGGAAGTTTGTCATGTGTTTTGCAGCAGTGGAAGGAAGTGATGGATTTATTTTAATATACCCTTTTTGGAAATGCTCACAAGTTGGTACTTCACTGGCACCTGGGTAACCTTTTTAAGACAAAGGCTCTCAGTCCTGCATCTTTAGAAGTTCCAGTCCTTGGGTGGGGTTTTTTAGTATCCTACAGTTTTACACCAAGACTTAAGGTTTTCCCAACAAATTTCAGAAGGGCACTTCCTCCAGGCAGAAGGTACTTACAAGAAAGATATCGCAATATTTTTATTCCTTGAGTCACCCCTCCTACAAAGTGAAGAGTGTAGCCTAAGTTAAAGCACCACTTATGTTACAACCCCAAGCCTCCAGCTGTGCAAATAAGAATGGGTTCAAAGCACAGAGCCTGTGCTTGAGGATGGTAAAGGCTGAGCAAATGTATGGGATCACACTGCAAAGCCAGCAAACTCTAGATTTATTTGCATGAGTTTCATTCAAGACAGTTTTTTGCTCTTACAGGTTAGAAACCTCATTTTTTCTACAGTGATTTTTCCTTCCCTCATACTATCCTCCCTCAATCCTTGCTTTGTGTAAGCTACTACAATGAAGGATAGCACTCAAGTATTATGCTTCATCTGTTAGATGACTTTTAGCTAGGAAACAGTATGTTCATTTTCTTTGCAAACTGATCCCCAAACATGATGCAGCAGCCACATTCTGTTTTTAGAAGATGAGGTACTAGATCCAGAGACGCTGCCTAATGGAGTATTTGAAGTGCCCACCAAAGATTTGGGAGAAACCCTTAGAACTGCACTTCATCTCAGAGCAGCTCTCTCTTGTCATGTTTTTTCTTGTCATGATTTTATTGTTCATAGAAAAAAATAAAGTCATTGCAGTCAAGGAGTGAACTTCTAAAATTTTATCATTTTACTTTGACATGCAAGTTTATGAAAGTGCTTAACTACATTTACTTGTGGGAAAGAGAATGCCAGAGACAGGGACAAGAAATTAATTTCATATTTTAAAAGAGTTCCTTCTCCCATATGTTTTTTATATCCACATGCCAGTATCACCTTCGTAAAATCCAGCTTCAGTTTTGCAAGTCACAAATTTAAGCATCTCATAAGTTCAGTACACCAATCATCTGAACAGAGGAAGAAACCAAAACTTAAACACAAAACAGAAACCTCATCTTAAGGTCTCACATTTCTAACACACAACTTCTAAATCTTTCTAGTAAGCCTAGGAGTATTCAGGTAGAGACTGATTCAATTTATTTCAAGTAATTACTCCAGTTTCTGTAATAACTCACTTTCCTACTCAGAGTATTCATGCAGCCAAAGTAACATGTAAGCCTAGAACAAATTTAAGATTAAATTTAATTTGTCAAAACACATTGACAAGAAAAGGTATGTTTAACTTGGACCTTTTCTTCTTTTTACCTTTGCAACTATACATGCTGAGCCAGACAGAAAATCCAAAAGTTTGAACAGTCAGGCAATGAATTTCTTGTCCCAAGACAATAACAGCAAAACTTCCATTAATATAAAATATGGAGTCTCATCTTCACTGAATTGTATTGTTTAGTAATATGATCCAGTCTTTCGAGTTTAAGGAGTCCTGTGCTTATTCAGCATAACCTAGAAAACAAACTCAAAACATCCTACTGTATACCTTATGCCAAGTTAATGTCTCAGAAACTATATCCCCTACTTTAGTCTGTCATAGTGCTAGTTGAAGCTGTTGATTTCCACTAGCAAATGTAGCAGGATTACAACTTTGTTCAGTCACTAGGTGAGAAGTCAGCTATTCCATTGTAATGGGATACGTTTTTTCCCAAAAGAAGCTCTCAGAAAAGCAGAAGGGTTGAAGTAATACCAGGTTCATACTTCAACAAAGGACAGTATCTCAAGGAAGATTTCCATGAAGAGTGATCCCCACACTCACCCAAACATTAGAATACTGAATAGCTCAAACCATTGGACAGACTCTTCCCTATTGGCCCCAGTTCTCTCGAATCATGGAGACTGAAGTACATACTTTCTTACCCTCCACTGTACAAATCACTAAAAGTCAGTTCCAGGATTTGTAGAGTTCTGTGCACTGGCATGGGAAGTCTAGCCACTTACAGAAAGTGGCTGTGAAAGAATACTTACTTACACAGCCTATTTTCCCTCTTGTACTACTTTCAGCACGACTGGCTATGCAGTCAGCCTAGGAATCATTCTTCCCCACTTGCAAGAGCTTGGAGTACTGAAATAGTCTTGATAGAAGCTTCTCACATGAGTCTTTGGTATGTTCTGTGGGGTTACACACAAGCTGCAAGCATGTCTGATGACAACTAAGTTTTGCTGAAGCATTCTTAAATGAATAAGCTGTTTGACAAAGTACAAATTCTCTGCTGATTTTCCATTAATAGCCTGATAGGTATATAAAGGGCTTTATGTTAAATCCAAAGCCCCTAAAATTTGTCTTTATCACCTGACATCAATACATCCAGATCCCCTTCTCTTAAGCACCTTCTCATGCTGTCTCTCTCTCTCAACAACTCAAAGTACTTTGCCCTTTACTTGCACAGTGTTAAAGCTGAAGAGTGGGCACCTACTCTAATTGGAGTCTCCAAGTTAGTCGACAAGCTTTCTAAATACCCTCAACTAGCAAGATTAAAATGACATATTCTCCTCCCATAACCCCTTCTTCTCAATAAGACGAAAGTTCCTAGCCATGCCAGAGACTGCCCACTGCAAAAAGCAGACATCAAGCCTTAACAAAGATGGCTTTGTAACCTCCCAAACACTGTCTCCTACACAAGTACCATTCCCTTTGGCATGCACACAAGGCACATTATGTAAGTACTCACAGCAAGACAGATACAACTGAGTTTACCTCAAGCCAGATACCCTTTTCCCACTTTCTAGTCTACACCACAACAATTGTCACCCGTCAGTCACAGACATATGTATTAGACACTGTAACCATAGACAAAGCAGGTGTATGAAGATCACCACCTCTGGAACTGCTCTATTCTGCTAAAAGATAATCTCCTAAGGAGACATGATAATTGAACATAGTTTACAAACACAATTTGGCAGCCACATCTTCAGGGTTGAGCTCCAATGGAAATAAAATTATACAAAGGCACTTCTTCCAACACAAATTATTTGTCCTGGTAGATCTTCCAGGATGGAGAATGCCACCCATTATAACTCAATAGCTCTACAAACTTTGGTCCCTAAACCAATTCCTCAAAAATGCTGAAAGAGGCATTCAAATTGAAGCTGGCATCCAGCCTTCATTATGTTTGGCGTAACTGCTGCCAACAGCAGAACCAAGAAGTAGATATTAGAAATAGCTGATCTCATTAGTTCAAAACCTATCAAGGGCTGGCTGCCCATCAGGAGACGCATACTAAATGAATGCCAAGTCTGAAATTCCATTGCACAGAAGGGATATTAAAAAAGAAGGTACTGAGAACACTCAAGTGTTCACTTTCCTTAACTATATTCTTACTCCTTTATGATCCAAAGATAATGCTTAACTGAAGATGATTGCATCAGGAGCTTCTCCCCATCTCATGCAGCTTTACATGTACTATCATCAGCACTCCAGTGCCAAAGCTTCTGAAGCACTGTCTGGGGACAGAACTGATATATCTCCTTCTACAGGCCTACCTTGCCATCTCCAGAGACTTGGTCAGAGTTGGGTTTTGGCCTAATCAGCTATACAGGGTAATAGCAAAACTAAAGAAAATACTAGAATTTCACCTTGTTCATGCAAAATATCATGTACTCTTATTAAATACAGAGTAGCTTGTGAAAGCAGCAGCAGCTCTCTTACATTTATTACTAACACTATTCCAGTTCTGTTAAAAAGAAAGGATTTTCCTAACATCTTAGAGGATGTGTTGTCCCTGGACTTCTAGTCTATAGATTAAGAGGCAACAATAAAGACACATTCTCCTTACCAGAAGGGAACTGTTCAGTTAATAAATAAATTAACTACTCAGTTAATTGCCAGGAGGTACTATCCACTCCCCCTACAAATCACCACAGCAGCGGTATCCACCTACCACCACAGGCAGCTATTTGACATTAAGATCATATGCATCTGATCTACAGACATGTAGTTTCAGAGACTCAGCTTTATATAAGTCAGATGGTAACTTTTAAAAACACCATTTAGAAATCTTACCTCTTGCTTCAGCAGGCCAGCAGAGAGTCATCTGAATAGCCTACCTTGGTGTATTCCACAGTGACCCAGACGGACACATTAAATGCACAGCAAGTTTTAAATTCAGAGTGAAATAACCCAACCCTGCTAACCAAGAAAAAGGTGTGCCAGCCAGGAATTTAGACCAAGAGGGAAAGAATCAGGAAAGGAAGTACAAAACAGAAATGAAACTACTGTCAAAAGTCAGGGGAAAAAAAACCCTTTTCCTCCCAACTCCCTAAGGAAAAGATTCATTGTTTCATTACTTCATTCTGTAGTTCTGTTTGCATTGTATTTTACAGTTTAACAGTAATTCTCATCTTTCTATTTACATTTAAACTAAATGCTTCCCTCAGTTTTGTAGGTATAACCATTCAGAGTTTGACCCTGTGAAGAAAGTGCTGGACAATGCTTTCTCAGACTGTCAGGCAGTTATTGCCTTTTGGGACAGCACAGGCAGTAGCAGAGATGTTTTCCCCACTACCAAAATCTTTCTGGATCATAAATTGAAGAAGCTGCTGTGCACAAAAGCTTCAGGACAGAAACTTCCATTCTGCTGGTATGAAACTAATTCTCTGCTCTCCACCCTTGCCTCCAAAAAATAGTCAGTTAATATGGCAGTCCAAATATATGATAAAAAGCTTTCCATAACAGAATAACAGACAAGATGCAAGAACTGTTTGCTTCAGGAGTTGAAACTACTACAGAGAAACTTCTAAGATGAAATGCTTCTGTGAGGCTAGAAGGAAGGACCATTGTTAGCGGCACCGCAGTTAGCTCTAATGCCATCATCTTCTGTCAGTGACAGACAACATTCAGAAGAGTAAATACACTTCCCAATTTCTGTAGACAGGGTTTGTTTACTGTAATTACTTGTGCCTTTCTTAAAAATTGTAGCAGCAGCCTAGGTGCTGACTGCTGAACTTTGAGAGGAAAGAAAATCACGCCAAGCATCTCTACAGCTCTGCCATTCACTGAAGAGCCAAACTAGGCAATGTCACTTCAAACTAGGAATTGTTAGTGGACAAGGTTTTCCAGACTGTGCAAGTACAGTTCATATGCCTTCCAATAGCTTGGGAGTAGGATGTGCATTTTATCACTACTGCTGAACTAACCAGCAGTATTACTACATACTAGCATGAAAACCTGCTTTTGCATGAAAATCTGTTTACACAGGTCAGGCATATTTTCCATACTGAAGTGACAGATGTGGTTTGTATGATGTTCCCAGCACAACAAACCAAAGTTCCTCTCCTGCTGAGTTCTACAAGGATTCATAGAACAGAATCATTTAGTTTGGAAAAGACCTGTATAATCAGGTCCAACCATCAACCCAGCAATGCCAACTTCTTCACTAAACCATGTCCCTAAACACCATATCTACACATCTTTTAAACGCCTCCAGGAGTGGTGACTCAATCACTTTCCTGGGCAGCCTGTTCCAATACTTGGCAACAATTTCAGTGAATTTTTTTTTCCTAAGATCCAATCTAAGCCTCCCCGGTGCAACTTTAGGCCATTTCCTTTTGTGCTGTCACTTGTTACCTGAAAGAAGTGACCAACCACCACCTGGCTACAACCTCCTTTGAGGGAGTTGTAGAGAGCAGTAAGGTCACCCCGAGCCTCCTTTCCTCCAGACTTAAAAACCCAGTTCACTCAGCTGCCCCTCAGACTTGTGCTTGAGATTCTTCCCCAGCTTCACTGCCCTTCTCTGGACACACTTCAGCCTTTCAGCATCTCTGCTGTAGCAAGGGGAAACAGCTCTAAGCTGTCAGGTTGCTGCTATGAAGTCTGCAGTTTTATTATGTAGAATGGGAAGCAAGGACAGTGGCATCTTCAAAAGAAGAAATATTTACAATCTTGATGCTGCCTCAGACTGTTGATATGAGTTTCCCCAGCAAGATACAAAATCCCTTTTCCACCAAAGCACTTCTCTTCCTCTCCACAGTGTTATATATACATTTAGCCTCCACACCCAGGCAGAAAGTTGTTAGTGACTGATATTAATACAGGCTGCTCACTCTCAGGTTGACAGCTTTTTGGCTACATTTTGTACTATAGAACCATTTATTTTAGTGCATTTACTTTCAAGCTGGAGAAAGGGCAATTCTAGCTACACTGAACTATTTTTCACACTTTTGGTGAGGAGCTGCAGAATACCCATACTACTTCCTTATTGCTAAAAGCAGGCATGCTTTCCTTGTTTTCTGGGGAAGTAAGTTTTGAGTATTTCCAGTTCTACAGTATTTCACTTTCAACACAAGTGAAGTTAACTTTCATTGTCACCAAGCCCCTTGAAGTTAAAAGCTATCCAAGCCAGTGGGCTTGGATATTTTTGGTTATCTTAGGTATCATTTTGGTATTTTTATACATGAGTTGTTCAGTCTAGGACTGACAGCATTCTATCCAAGTAGCCATCTCTAGTCCAAATTCACATAGCACTCACCAGGTTAACTTCCCTCCAGCTGCACTTCACTGGGGTTCTGGAAATGCTCAGCCAACTTTGGTGCTGCAATTTGTGCATCTCTCTAGTGGAAGCTAAAAAAATTTCTAATATACATATCAGTCTATTTTTGCTGTCTCCTCCCTGAAGGGAGCAGGATATCAGTCTTAATATAAGCAAATATGAGACCTTTGCACAATAAATCTTTGACACAGATAATTGGCAAGATTATTGCAGTCTCTCATCTTCCTTTTCAGGGCATGTTATTGAAAAAACTGTGGGAAAACATCTGCGGTTTTATCTGGATTCCTCAGATTTTCTGGATCTCTTTCTGTCTGGTCTAAGATCTGGCCTCAGTACAAACACATACTCAGGCTTACTGGTCTGACTTCTCACAGTGGACAAACTGACATTCTTAGCTGACAGATTTGCAGCAGGCTGTGATATCAGTGTCCACACACAGCTTTGTGACTGCTTCAGACTATGAAGAGTAAGTAGTACATTGAGCTTCTGTTATGCGTTAAGCAGTTTTCTTCCTTTCTTCATGCATTCTATAGCTTAAGAGGCTACCGGGCTAATTTCATCTGAAGAAATTTGCTTTTCTGACTCAAATAATTGAGGTTCCTCTTCTCACTGGAGGATAATGCCCACCTTCACAGCAGCCTGGACTGTAGCCAATAAGGAGATGATCCCAGGAAGAAGCGACACCAGCAGAAAGGATCAGGAGAAGCAGGACTTGCTTTATCACTGAATAGCACACCTGAAGGGTAGGCTGCTTACTGCTCATGCAATACTATACTGCTTGAGGGGATAGCAGGCAAGCATCAGCAGGGAACAAGGGAGATGAAGTATTAGTAATCACTTCTCCCCATTCACCTGCAGCCACCCATGCAAGAACTACACCATATATTTTTCCTCATCCAAATAAGACGATGACAACAACAAGTTACATGCCCTCACTCTGCTCAAATGTAAGCCTCAGGAGAGCTCTAGTTACCATAGCTATAAAGTGCTGCATGCCCCAGTTGAGGTTTATTTTAAAATACGTAGATAGCTGGCAACAATGAATAGATTGTGGTGATTGGCATGCACTGCCCAAAAAACAGCTCAGAACTCTATAAATATTAGCAAGACTGTTCTCAGCAGCCTGTTCTGGCTGAGCAGGAGCCTGTTCTGGTGCAGAGAGCCTCTCTTCTCCTCTCCCCTGAGTCTGGGAACCTCTTTAAGCTGAAGAGCTATCCCAGACACTAGCTGTCTTAGCAAACATTGATAAATCCTAGTTTCACCTGAAAAAAATCTTGACATGCTGAATCAGGTATCATTCCACTTTTTACAAGCTTTTTGGTCTATACCAGGAGGCAAGAGGTAATTGGTGGGGTAATCAACTTTAAGAAATTTAAGGAGATACTGCTGTAAAAATAGGAAAGGAAGGGTGAAGATAAAATTATTTCATGTTGTTTGATAGGACTCCAGGCAGATACTAGGTCAGTTTAGATCAACTGTGACCCAAGAAAAAAATATCTGAGTTTAAGAACTTAAACTCAGTGAGTAAGAGTTTCATGAAAATTGGTTTAATGGGTGCATGAGAAATGGCTGTGTGTCTGGCCTTGCTGTAAGGTTTCCTGGATCTTAAAGATGTAGGCACCAGTAAAGATTCCAGACTGAATCAATTTGCTTATCCTTGCCCATCCTGATTTTGCCATGACTCTTTGCTCCTCACATTTCTTCACTCAAATCTTGTAACTAGACACTTTCCTTTTCTCTCTCTTACTTGCTCACGCTTTGTCTTTGCTCCTTTTTAATTCCAGTCCTTTTAAGATTCAGACAGATCTTACACATTTCATCTGCTCTCCTCCAGTGCCTAACTGAAAACACAGAAACCTTTGAGAAAACTATTAAAATCAAGAAGAGTCATCTCTGATCCTTCCAGCTGAAGTCTGCCAGCTGTCACACAGAAAGACCACTCTGTGTACCTGACTCTGGAACAACATTTTCTCCCTAGCAATTACATTAACATCTTACATATACAAACATTGTTACCAGCTCCTGCACCAAGCATCTTCTCCCCAGGTTTATTTGCATGTGAGGCTGCCAGTTGACTTCTAGCCCTCACCACTGTTCTAGGTCCTCCATGTTCATCTCAACTTCTGCAGTTTCCTAGGCCTTTCTCCCCTCTCAGTTACAGTTACAAACTCAAACAATTTCACTAGCCAGCTTCTCATTTAGAATTCAAGTAGAAGGAGGAAGTTATTAACCAGTCCCTCAAAAACGCTAATTATACTTAATAATTCATCTCTATCACTGGATACAATTTTGATCGCCAACCCGCTGTTACTGGTTACAGCTCAAGTACCACATTCCTTTGTTTTCCAGGACTACTAACTCTAGACTACAGAGAAGTTAAGTCAGTTCAGTGTTGGTGTGTTTTTGGTCAATTAAGCCAGATGACAAAATTTACATCTTGAAATCTGAGATTTTATTCCTATAAGTTTTCAGTGAGAGAGAAAGGTAAGTGTAGCCTAGTTTCCTGTTACTAATAAGCCCCTGGATGACACAGGGTGTTGGCCACAGGGCAGTGAATCAGTAGCTTAGTTTCTTGCAAAGATTTTTAGAAGCATCCCTGGATACAGTTACACCTGGATATCAAGACAGCGTCAAGAAAGCATGAGCATTACCCAAAATAAAAGCAGAATGGAAAAGAACATGAAAAAAAAAGCAAACTTGAATTTTCCTTCAGAAAATACAAACCATCAGAAAACAGTATTAAGCTGTCCTGCAGAGACTCCACTCTCCTGAGTTAGCTTCATCCTGTGTTACCGGAGCCTGCTAAGAGCACAAGTACATTAGGGCTCACACAGGACTAGGATTTATTGCAATTTCCATGTTTGTCTGTGAAGGCTCGGCCAAGGAGCTTCCTTCTTCCCTCTCCCTCCCTCACTGGAATTCCCTTGTTAGTAAGCAGAGCCCAACACAAACTTCTTAGAAAAAAGTTTGCAAGAAAATTTAGTCATCATTAACCCCTAGGTAAAAGGGAGGGAACGCTTTAGAATGTAAAACCAGAGCAAGCTTTTGAATACCTAGTAGCAAGGTGTAAGGAAGGAAAGTCTGAAGCTTGCATGCAAAGAGGTTAAGAGCAGCTTTTGGCTACAATACTGATTTATATCCCTTGCTTTTTTCACCATTCTCCATGCTCATACCCAGGAGGAGATTCCATTACAGAGTGTGATGACTGCATCAGAGAGATACCTTCACTTGAGAATTTTTTTTTAAATGGAATCTCCTAAAGTTTTCTAAATTAGATAAACCCAAGGTTTGCACTCAACAAATGAACTATTTCTATGAGTTAACTTTCATGAGAAAGCTTGAAGCAGGACCTGCATATATCCTTGAGCACAGAAAGAAGCTTTTATACAAGGGCCAGAAGGTAAGTAAGAATCCTCTAAAAGCCTGTTACCAAATTTTCTAAAGAGCACAAAGCAAAGCCAGAGTGCTGGGTCCCCCCAGAACACAAGTCACCTTGTGATAACACCCCAAACATTTTTCTTCAAGTCAGTTCTCTGAATGGGCATGCTCTGAAGATGTGTAATGCTTCAGGTGACTAAGTACTAATAAAAGCAAGCTTAGCTTGAACTGGGAAGAGATCAAACAAAGGAATGAAAACAGCATCCCCACAGAAACTCAGTATAATGTGCATTTAGAGATGGGATTTTTGTTAGAAGATGGCTACTGTTGCTTTCCCAGGAAAGTTCAAGGACCTGGCAATTCTGTGAAATGGCAGCAGCTCTTATTTTAATAATTCTATACAGAAAAGAGCTCTTGTCCAGCATTTATGTCAACTCAAATAAGTAGAAATAGTGTACTTTCACCAAAACAGCGCTCTGCAAGGAAAAAGAGCCAAAAGACTCCTTTTTAGCTCAAACCCAGAAGATTGCTCTTATAGAAGGATGCATAAATCACCTGGCCTCTGCAAAATTTTACAATTAGCACAATTTGAGTAGCAATTAACCCAAATTATTGGTCAAACTTATTAGACACATAGTAGGTACATATGAAAGACAACCCCATCCTATTCTTTCCTCATCTTTTTTTTTTTTTTCCAAGGATAAGTCATCATTAGCAGCAGAGGCAACCCAAACACTATTTTCAGACAAAATTCTTCCTACTAGTATTAAATAGTTCAGGCAGAAAGAGATTCTTACTGGTTTGGAGTAGCACTATTCCTCATAGCAGTGCCACATGATAGATTCAGAACTAGATACTGGAACTGCTCATCTTCTTCTCAGTACTTAGCCAGGATTCCTCGAAACAGGGAGTGAACATCCATAGCAAATGTCCAAATGGACTTGTGCCATAATGGATTAATGCAAGCAATCTATAATTAGGGACCTGCCTGGCAGGTTCACTCCAGCTAGCTTGTTGACTTAAGACTTATCACCTCGTCCCTGACCATCTCACTCCATTTTGTACTTACAATCATTTCCCCAGCATAACAGCATTTTCTGAAAAAGTTTACCCCTTTCAGACTTACACCAATCATTCTTCTCTGCACGAGCACCAAAACTCAGATATTCTTCCACCCCTTTGATCAGTACCAGCCTATCAAAAGCAGCAGCACCATAATCCTGAACACACACTGCTTTTTGCATTCACACAGTCTAGTTCCACTAACTGGAATACAGGATGCTAGAGCCACAGCAAACTGTCTCCCACAAACATATACCAGGTACACTTCCACTGCAGAAATATCATTTGAGGTCGGTTTTGAGGTACCTAATAAGCACTTGATAAGCTCCTACAACAACTTTTTTTCACAGATGTCCTGACTACTCAGCTACGTATTTCTGTTACCTTTATTCAATGTCCATGTATGCAAAGGATATTTCTCCAAATGCAGAAGTTACTTTCATTTTTGTAGAGCCAGGTATCAAATAATTAAACTAGTAGTCAGAAGACAGTAGGCAGTTGAATGGGAAAATTCCCTAAGCTTCTTGTTGCTGTTAGCCTTTTTAATAAAAGAATCAGCTTGAGGGTTCTTCCACAGCTTGTTTATGGGAGAACTTATTTTTTACAGTCATCATGAGCAGAACCATTCACTAAAATTCCTCCCACCATCTAAACTGCCTGCACTGGGTTCAGGTGCTGGAAGAATATCTGTGTCCTAACCACATGGAATTGGGATTCTCAAGTCCACTGACCTTTTCAGCTTGCTAAGTTTAAGTTCTCCTTCCCAAGAAGAGTGGAGAAATGTTGCCTGAGAAAGATAAGTTATTTATTCTTAATGAAATGAAACTGTTAACAAATCAGAAACACCAGAGAAATCCTGCAACTTTTTACTGTTGCAAGAACTGTTTTACATGGTGGTAGTATGTGGCACCAACTTAATACCCAAGCCTACAACGGCAAGGAGCTTCAACTCAGCATTTAAGGAAAAAGTATCATACCTGCAAAGAGAACTTGCAGTAAAAACAAACTGAACATCAGGAAAGATACTTTGAGAGATTTAGAGGACAGCAGGCAAAATGGCAAAGAAAGGGATCAAATGGAACCTCCGTAAAAGAGCGACAGAATTCAACTATGAAAATCTTTACGAAGACTGTATGAGGTTTTCCAAACAATGCCCACTGCAACGGGTTTTTTTACAACTCATCTCTATCCAACCCAAATATGGTTTATCAGCAGTGATCTCTATCTGCTTGAGCCTCAGTCCAAGGCCTTGTCCACAATCTTTTAAGATTTAGCCTCCTGCATTTCACAATAAAGAGAAAACAAGGCCAAAAATAAGCCTTTTTCCTTCTGAGATGTTTAAGAAGCAGTGAGGACAGCACATGTAGTGCCAAGGCAGCTCACAGATAGTATCTCTCTTCTAGCTCTTAACTTCTTCCTCCCTGTAGCAATTCTTACAAAGCAAGCACGTCCTTCTGCAGCAAATCAATACATCAATTCCGTTTCAGGCACTTAGTGTCTACAAATAGATAACCCAAAAAAACTGCGGATTACAGAAAACAGTGAGAGACCACTGCCATCTCAGGCATAATAACTTGTCAGGACTTTTCAGCTGGTATCCCACAAGCTGTATCATCCAGACAAGATGGCCAAGCCACCTCCTGCCACTCAGCGAGCCTACTCCTTGCACGGGGGCTCAGTGGCATGGAGGGGAAGGGCAAGCTCTACAATATTAGCCTGTCCCTTGACCACCAGCACCTCTGAGGGAACGAGCATTGCTGTATACTCCTGCAATGGAAACTGTGTTCCCAGTAAGATCCTCCAGAAGAAACAGGGAGGGACAGACATCTATGCTTCCACCTCAAGGCATTGCTATTTCGGAGGCTACAAACCAGTCTCAAGGCACCAGTGCAGGACTGCCTGTGGGCAATCAAAGCTTTATGTACAAGATATGCTCCCCTCCTCATTCTTCTAACCCTCAGGCCTGTCTCCCTTTCCCAATAGCCAGTGGCTTCAGTAGATACTAATCCTCCAGTTCTCTCAGACACCAGCCTTCACACGCGGCATACATTTCTAGCCTGTCTGCACAAAAATCTTCATTTTCTCTCTAAATTACAAAAGGCCATGCTTACTTACATCAGCATCTTTATCAAGTTCAGATTTACTAGAAAGCATGAGATGCTTTCGCGATTATGTGGAGGAGAAGTTTTTCCTACTGAGAACATTCCCACTCCTAAATTTGAGTGAGGACAAACCAGACCCCCTAGTGTATCTTATTCCATGTTTTACCAGACTGCAGGAATGAGACTGGAAGAGTTTCTCCTCTGTAGGTCCCAAGCCAACACAGACACAAAAACATCCTAAACATTTTTGGCTCTTGTTTGAGCTTTCAGGCAGGAATTCTCTTAGGTGCTGTGCATCACTTGAACAAGAATAATTTGAGGTCCTACTTAGGAACAGGAACAACAAGGATCCCATCAAATGCAACAGGATACATACTTGGCTGCCTCTTATGAAATAAAGAAGACTTATAAAAAAACAGCTTAAAACATCCCTTATTAACTGGAAATTGCACTAGACATTGCCAAACAGCTGTTTAATGGGGATATATTATACTCATGCTGTGCAGCTTCAGAGGTTTTGCACTTCTAAGACTTCTTTTATCTGTGGACTACAGCATATTTACTAGGAAAACGGCTCTGACACATACCTGTAAGGCAGGCATTATCCCACTCTAGGTGAAAGGCTTTAGAGATGATAAGTCACTCAAATTCACAAAACAAGCTAGTTGAAAAGATAAAAGAGAACAAAATCTACCACCATTCTATAGGCATTTAAGGCCTGGAAAGCTATTCTCCCTCAGCCTCCAGTCACGTTCATAGTTACTCCCCAAAAGCACATCCAAGAAAAGAGTAGATAATGCAGCACTGTGGTCAGGTGAAGCATATAGTTAACTCCTTACACCTCAGGCTTCTTTTCTCCTACCTCTGAGTAATTATAGCTGTGGCTTCATTTACGTGCAATCTTTGAACTATAGGGAAACACTAATTCAGCCTGGATAACATAGGAAATAAGAGGATAACACTGGACAGGAGGGAATAAAGCAGTGCTATTGCTTTAACTTAACCAGTAGAGCCAACACCCTTCAAGAGGGAAGGTTAATCAAAAACCTATCACTTTCTCTTATACTCCCACATGAGTACTGCACTGTGGACAAGACAGATTACCACTATGTACTGTCCTCAATTTTTTATCTGTCAAGAAAGGTTAGATAGAAATATGTGAAAAAGAGCCAATGCTTCCAAAGCTAGAGTCAGTCCAGTCGAGCGACTATGTGGCATGCTTATCGTGGAGTTACTTGACTTGTTTGGGCTTTTAAAGAGGTTACATATGTAATAATCTAAATACAAGAATTAAACTGCATGGATCCAAGTCTCAAATTCTACTCAGCAGTACCATACTAGTTTTTGTTATAAAACTTATAATTTCATTAGTAGCTTACCTAAAAACCATAAAATACCAACTCTCATTAGCAGAGGCAAGTTACTCCTCTACTGAGCTGCAACAGCCTGCTTGCTCTTCCAACAACAGTTGGTACCTTCCCCATCAAAGGAGATTGCTCAAAACTAGAAATTCAACACTATCCTGATGCGCCAATTCTGACAAAGACTTAGAGCATCCATGTAAGACTCTGGAGCTTTCCATCACATTTGTCATGTTTACTCATTGTTTGAAAGGCTTGGAAATCCTCTTAAGTTACCTAATAACATCCTCTGGCAAGTTGAAGATAGTCGACATTCCTGCCTTCTCTTCCCCACCTTTGGGGCAAAATAAGTGTAAACAGGGCACCAAGACAACTACAGCAGAGTCAAATACCATTTAGGAACTCAAAGGAGTACCCTTTGAGGTTAGCACAACACAGAAGATCCAGAGACTGTCCTTTCCTATCACCTAACTAACCTGCGGGATAGAAAGCATTGGGAGAGACAGTGGAGGATGAGTTTGGTTTTGCTTCCGATGACGGCACTTCCTCTTAGCTCTAAGTCTAGAAACACATGGTACCTCTTCTGCAAAATAAAAAAGTTATCCACTCAACTAGTAACAGAAATAGAATAAGGCACCCCAAAACAATGGGGAAGCACATTGAAAAAGGCAAAGACCTCCTTCAAATTCTCAATCTAAAAGGGGCAGAAAAGAACAGAAAAAGCACCCAGTCTGACATGGCATTTCATTCTCGAGATGGCTCACAACTTGCAGAGGTTCTTCCTGAAAACTTACAGGGCAATTCCTTCAGATTGTTCCCACTGTACAAATTTGTGGCACAATGTGTACACTGTTGACAATCCAGCTTAGTATACTTATGCAGGAAAAGAAGATGTTGACATCATTCCCTTTCACAAAGAAATCCACTCAGCTGCTGACAAGCCCAGAGTTAAAAATATCACATCAGGCATGTACCTTTGTGGAAGACTAGCAGTTATAGGCTTTGGCAGATGCACCCAAGCCAACTGTTCAAAGAGGCTACAGAAGTTGCATTACTCTTTTAGGAACTGTTCTGCCATCTCAGTATTGCTCTTCCCCATCCAGCCACAGGAATGTCCACCAAGTTCAGTATCAAACAGGGCTGGCTGGATAAATGCAGCCACACAACCATAATCAAGTGTAATATCCATGATAAAACCAGAAGCTGAACAGTTCCAATTCAACACTTAATTACTGGAGCAAAGATCTGCTGAAAGAGTGATTGAGAGCCTTAAAGGATTTTCTCATCTGCTAAATTCAGTTACTAGACTTGAGCAGAAGTCTGGCTAGTTTCTATCTTCACCTACTTCTTATTTGGACAAGCCCACATTGTACAGACTGACACAGTAGTCAGCATCTGCTTTATAAACTCCTCAGTCATCCAGCCCCACTGGCACAGAAGTACAGAAGTACTACACGGCAAGTTCAGTTCAGATACTTTGTAACTGGGAAATGAAAAATGGCAGCAGGCTTAATAGGACAAAAGAGACACTACACTGAGTTAGTTTGTCCAACAATCTTTATTCGCTTACTACTTAAGTAAACAAATCACTGAACAGAAAAAATAAGCACCAGGTGTGTATTTTGGCAATTAGACCTCTGCTGTATTAGTACAGGACAAAGTACCCCTAAAACAAAGTTCTTACCAAGCCTGTGATTTACTTCATTGAAGAGTAAAGATCCTAGTGAATTTAAATCCTTCAATTCTTGGTACAAAGTCTTAACACACTGGGGGAGCACCGCTTCAAAGAACACAGAACCTAAAGAGGAAACACAAGTCTTACTGCATTTTAGGCTCATTTTTTTACCATGTTGAAGCTATCTGGGAGTTGTCCAACTTAAAACAACCTGAGCAAATTACCAGAACAGAGATCCTCCAATCCAAAAGCACACTCAGATGGGACTTAAGACTGTCTTCAAAAGCCAGATGCATTACCCAATCTTTGTTCATTCAATACTACTATCCAGCTACACCTTCCACTTGCCTTTTTAGCTGCTTCCAGAGGTAATTGCTCAATTTCCAGTTCAAAGCACTTTATAACCAAGCATGCAAGGAGGCCATCTCTGAGATACCTTATCACTCTGCTGCACACCAGTGCCTACACCTCTAAATTGCACAAATGGTCAATTAATTATATTATTGGTCAGGCAGTCTATTCAAGTGGAATTAAAGCATATAATTAACTTTCACCAACAGCACGCTGAGTGAAAGTTGAACTAACACATCATTAATAAAAGCCACAGAAAATTTAAAGATTAGATTTAAAGGCAGTCTTGCAAGCAGTTTTGATCTTGGAAAGTCAAGGCACATGCCAGTTTTACTTCTTGGTAGTAAGCAAGTACAGACAGCCAATTATGCAACCAAACACCTTTTAACCTCCTATAGCCACATAAGCACTGAACATCCTAAGTTTTTTTCTTCAAAAGAACAAGAAAGTGTTAGAGAGCACACAGCAACAGCATTCAAAGCTAAGCAGTTCCTTTAGGGGATTAACCTAAAGGTTAGGAGAGCACACCTGTAGCTAACTTGCACATACAGACCTCCAACTGCTCCAAGTTCCCAAGCCTGTACTGTCTTCCATGGCACTGTAAATAAAGTGATGTGCATTTTATCTACACGTTCTAAGGTAAAACAGGTTTTACCACACTGCAGATGCAGCTCTGCACTCTGTGATTCTGAAATTCTGTCTTGGCTAGCTTTCCATTTACCATCAAAGTATCTGACTCTTTGCTCAAACCTCCAGGCTTTTAGAGAAGGGAATGCTGCCACTCTTCCACAGTGGGCTATTCTCAGAAAGGGTTTATTCTCAGACTAAAAAGGTGCGAGTACCCCCAGATCTTGCTTCTGGATGGCATCCCATAATATTTAATAATTCCGCTTGGGAAGTGTTTCCTGGACGATTGCCATTGTTCCTCCTCTCATCTCTCTCCCATCGGCGGAGCACAGCTGTGTGCTCAGCACACCTCCTCCAGCTCCCTCGCCCTGGCGAGCAGCACGCCCGAGGCTGATGCTCCGGGTCACAAGGCAGCCATTCCCTGCACAGCCAGGGCCACGAGAGGGCAGGATTCCGGGTGAGGGACACACCTGGCCCTCTGCTTTATAGGGAACTCAGACTTCCCTACCAGCTCTGTCTACACAGGGATCACCACCATTGGAGGCTCATGCCTAGAACCACATGAAAAACATCCTATGGTTGACATAACTGCCTCCATGCAAGATTTCAGTCTTTAGCTTACATCAGCCAATTCACCTAATCAAGCCAGAAATCACATTAACCCATGTATTCCCACCCTGACACACCACTGCGTACATTAGTCAAGTTTTTGCCGTCTCATTTCAAGTTCTTCAGTAATTTAGACAGCAGAAAGGATTTCTGAGCATTCTCTGCCTCATATGCAGACAGCAATAATATCTTCTTTCCTTCCAGGCTAAATTCAACATTGCTATAAATTCCAGATCTACTTCCCTCATTTCCATCAAGGGCCTTGTTCACGTCTGCAGACAATATTTTAACATACTGTGTTTACAGACACCCAGGACAGATTTCCACTTTCCCATACTGCAAACCTAAACAAGAAGACCTGAAGGCAGCTGAAAATCCTGCAATCACATCTAACAAGCAACAGATGAACAGAGAAGCCCTGCACTCACCAGAATCATCTCACTATTCTATTTTGAGGAAGTATATAAATACTGGACAATGGAAAATAAAAAGCAGCTGTCAAGAGCTCTGCACTGGTTGACCATAGGACTTAATAATAGCAAAGAGAATGTAGATGTTAAGAGCCTAAATTAATAGCATGCCCTAGCTAGGCTAGATCTAGTTCATCACACCTGAGGGCTCAGTTTCCTTTCCCTATTCAGACAAAGACTTTTCAGGGTACATATGCAGCCAAAGCCATCCACCAACACCTCTTGAAAATTCAGTTCCTAGCGCACTGTGGATAACTCTTCCATGTTCTGAGGAGCCACATCATCCCCTCAAGTGCTGCTCCACATTCAGTTTGAAACCAGGTTGCCCAGGGCAGCACACAGCAGCGTCATAATCAGTGTGATACAATCCCACCGCACAGATCACTAAGTGGGATGACCAGTTCAAAGCACCCCCAGGTCATAACCCAGCTTCATGCAGTCCAGGCAATACCTTACCAGATCACAGATACGCCTTCTACAGCTGCTGGCAAAGGTGGGCATCCTTGCAGAGTTCAGAAGTACACGTAAATGATCTGGATCTACCCACCAACCACTATACTAGGTTTGCAGGGAAAGCTTCCAAACAAGTGGAGGGATAAAGCTAATTATAATGCCAAGGCTGGGACATACAAGTCACCCCAGATCTCTGCTGGAGAGATGGATAGCTTTCTTTTACAAGATAAACTCCTGTAGACAGCCCTGTGTTCAATTAGACCTACACTAGGTGCAGCACAGATAGGAAGTTTTGCCAGCACAGGACACCCGCAAAGTGTGCCTGTGATCAAAGTAGAGTCTTTAGCTAAAGTCAGCCAAGACATCCTTAACTAGTCTCACACTGAACTGGTCTTCATCACTGCAGATTAGCAAAGAAATCTGCTTTTGCTTTGAGACATGGACCCTTTTCATGGGGGAGCAGGGGATAAATCCTCTCTACTCAACAAGTTCCACATAGAGCCTTAGCCTACTCCAAAAGGCTAAAGAAATAATTTGTCTTATACTTCATTGGAAGTAAAGTTACTTCTCATGCATTTAACACTTGGCTGGAACATCATAAAAGAACACTGCAACTTTTCGTACAAATCTGGGTGGATTAGGGGTCTACTGTGATTTTAGTAGACCTTAACATTAGTTCCTATTCTCAGCTATCAATCCATAGGGAGTACACACAAGTTCTTTTTTCTCTAAGGAGCCAGCATGAAGAACTTTGTATTAACAAACAAAACAAAACAAAACGGAACTCATTCCTCTGAACAGAGAGTGAGAAGCATAGTTACATCAGTGTAGCTCCTAATAGTACAGGAAAGGAAAGCAGTGTTTTATCTTTAATTTGCAGCAGAACCTCAGAGCTCTAAATCCTTTTTCCATGGGAGTTATATAATAGGACAGCATTAATGTTCATAACTAGCACTTCCAGACTTCAGCTGGTGCACTTAACTGTTCCTAAGTCATGCCTTTGCCTCTTGCTTAGAGCCAAATACCAGGTACTATCACTGAACCAACACCTCTAATCCAGTGATGCACAAGCATATGGATGGTGGGATGAGTTAATAAACTAGTCTTTCAAAACAAAAAAGAAGTTGGGTTTCTGAAACAGAAGAAATGCATCTTCTGTTACTAAGATGAGTGTCTAGTCTCCCAAAGATAACAGCTGCAAGCAGCCACGCATTTTTTAATTACTATGCTTTTAGATGCCATTTCAAAAGTAACTTTACTTAATTTACTAGTAAGTGGCACAGAAGGAACACCTGAAGCACTTCCAAGCATTTTAAATTGCCTGATAACTAGAGGTGCTAAGCCAGTAGAAACAAAGAGCCCATTTTCAGCACGGTCCACCCCTACAGCCAGCACAGGCTGTCTGTCAGCAACTGCAATATCATAAGAGCTCTACACTCTAAAAGCTGCTCCACTTCCACAATATATGTCAGCACTTCAACAGGGAGGCTAGAGTTGTCTAGACCATCTTCAGTAGCTGTTCTTCGTCCAGACTTGACCACCAAGACAAGTGACTAAATCCAGCTCCAGCCATACAACCGATAGACAAAATTGGTCAGTCCAGCCATAGCAGTTGTCTGGCTGTAACTCACAGCAGGCCAAAGTAACATATTCAACAAAGCAACATAGCCAGGGATCAGAAAACAGGCCTGGACACGAGCTTTGAAACACAGACCACAGAATGGATGCAGCATAAATGATTGTTTATGGGCAGAAAAATGACCTGGAAACAGGAGGCTGTTACAGCTTGACAGTACACAACTAAACTTGTTGCCTTTTGCACTTAGATGCCAACAATATTAACTCAAGCAGGGTTACTTCTATAGCTAGGATAATTTTTTTTTTTAACTACTACATTTTACTTAAAGTATGTACTTTCCACTATATCCTGACAAAAGGACACACACGATGCAGATTAAATAATACAGTTTCATTAGTGCTTTAAAGTGTAAGGTCAGTAAGTGTTTGTGAATTACTACAGTGGCTTAGTCTTCAGGGGGCTTTGAGAAACTATTTGGTAAATGCTTAAATGCTCGGATTAAAATGCTAGAAGTTGTCAGATCCGGGAAACTTAAACATTTATTCCTATCCTGTTTGGAGATTGTTGGTGACCAAAATACTAGCTTCTATAAGTTTCCCCAGTCTAAGTTTATCAGGAGATACAATATTGGGCAGTCCTTTTTCAATTCAGTACCAGGACCAGTCATAGCACTTACCATTAACTGTGTGAACTCTTCTCCTTTCAAATGGGGAAGATGAAAAGCCAGTCCTTACATTTGGATGTGACAGCCCTGCCGTATCAAAATTTTCAGAGGCTCTTCATGGAGCCAGAAATTAATAGCATGTAAGTGCTTAAATTCATGTGGGATTTAGCACACAACTCACTGCCAGAGAACCTGCATCTATACGCCATGATCTGAAACATCTGTAGTGTGTAGAAGCTTGAACCTCAAAGAACCTCAAGGTGACCAGGCTTTCCCCTTCCTTAGTATGAAAGTCACCTTTCGTAAGTCACACACATGCCTGCAAAACAGCAGTTTGCAAATTTTACAGAACTGCAGTGCTCTGGAGGTAAAGGCACTCATATGGAAAAAAACAGAGTAACACAATCAACCTGAAATCTACATTCACATGGAAACAGAACTTTAAAGTACTCAGTTAATTTGAGGCCACATCTTAAAAAATTAAAAGCACAGAGTAGAACTTAGGCTAGACTACATCTTCTCTGATATTGCTTGGGTGCACTGTCACCTTTCACAGCAAAACCACATGGATCCTCTCCTAGACATCCACATTGCCTTGACAAGGATTGAAATAGATGACTTCAAGGCACAACCAGTTTGACTGACGTGTGAACTCCATGCTGGTAGTAATTTCAGAAGCATGGCAAAACCACTGCTAACTCTGCTGGGAGCTTTGCAATCCAAGGCAGCACTGCAGAAGCAGCAATGCTGACTCACAGTACAGAACCTTGTCTGACCACCTGTATTGGGCTCACATGGCAAAGTTTTGGCAGCAGCTGCAGAGGTGGTCTCCGTGAGAAGTCAGGGGTTCCCCTGTGCTGGACACTGCTGGTTCCATACCACACCCACTGCAGGGCATGACCAGCCCATCAGCCAGGCTGACACTGCCTCTGAAAGCAAGCTTAAAGGCAAAATGTCACACGGCATGGGGAGCAGGGCAGGAAGAGAGAAGCCACAGCACAATCAAGATCAGTAAAGGAGGTGCTCTAGATACCAAAGTAGACATTCCTCTGCAGTCCACAGAAAAAACCATAGAGGAGCAGGTGTGGTCCTGCAGCCCCTGGAAAGAATGCCACAGCAGAGCAAGTCCACATTTTCTGAAGGAAATGTTCTCCTCATGGAGAGGCCATGATGAAGCAGATGTTTTTCTGGAAGATTGAAGTCTAAGAAAAACCCATACTGGAGCATAGGAAGAAGTGAGGAGAGGTCTGGCAGCTAGGCAAGGTCAAAAGCAGAAACATTTCCAGTTTGCAGAATCTAGGCACAATCCTCATACACCAGCCAAGAACAGCTCATGCTGTTTGGTCCTGTGGATAACTTGGTGCTTACTCATCATTAGAGGTACTGTAGTATCAGTGAGGCTTAAGAAATAGAGATGCTCTGAAATTTAAACAGGCTGCTTTCCCCCGCATAAGTGAATAAACCAGTAAATAAATCAACCAAGGGAAGGAATGGGGAATTAAGTGAATGCAAGTGATTAATTACAGTTCTGTTTAGTTTTGTCATTGTCTGACACCAACTCGGAGATTTTGAGCTCTCCTGTCTTTCCAGAACTGTTGACCTTTTCTAGTTCAAAAGCTTGTATTGCAACAACCAAAGTGGATTACAAGCTTCAGCTGAGACAGACACTTACCAGATACTCATTTAGCCCTTCACAACCGTCTCTTTAGTATCTTGTAGCATTTGTTGAATCACTGCCATTTGAGCTTTCAAGTGGGATGACTTTATAATCTTACTCAATTTCCACAAAATCTTTCCCCGAATAGGAATCACATTTGAAGGGAAGCCTCCTACAAAGTCAAGCTCACTGTCTGAAAGCAGCAGATCCAACTAAAACTGTTCAAGCCAAGCAGACTCTGCATGAAGCACTAGATATAACATAGATGCTGTCCCATAATACATCTAGAAAGATTTCCCAAGAGTCAGCTGTACATTCTAATAATCCCCAACTGAGAACAAGATGTCACTGGGCACCACCAACGTCCTCCCCAAAGAATACCTAGGATAGAGGCATGTCACTCCCTAAAGTAAGGGGAAGCTTCCTGATGCTTTTCCTTCATTTCAGGGATCTGAAGCTCTATGCCAAGTGCTCAAGATGAATAAGAAGCCAGGGCAGCAGCTTGACGTGACTTTCAGTTAAAGAGCTGATACTGCCACAGCTGCTTCATCAGAAAAAAAAAAGGTCAGAGCCGGGGAAATGAAAAGAAAGTACTCCCCGCTATTTGGGTAAGAAACACTTCCTCAAACTATGTCCCTTCCCTATTTTAAGGTTTCCTCTATTCAAATCCATCAAATCCTGATTGCAATTTAGCGTAGGTCATCAACTACACAAGCTTCATCAGCGTCAGCACTTATAAGTGCTGTCTTCACTTAGTATCTTGTTGAATCCAGTTGTGACTGCAATCAGATGTTTTGTGTAAACAATGCCTAGCACTGGTGTCAATCACCTCACAATAAAACAGATGCCAAGAGAGTCTTGTATTTTTACATCAACATCTGCTAATGAAACAAAAGCCACTAGTAAGTCCCACTAAAGCAATTTTAGATAAGTAAAGTTCTACCCATCTGAACACTGGCATGAGATTTAACAAGATTATCTCTTCTCATTTGATCCTAATTGGTTGCCTTAGGAAATGCATGGATATGCGTGAACATCAGTCTACCATACTCTGAAGAACTGACATGCTTGGCTTAGGCTGTTTGTGGTAATCCCTAGGTTTGCTTTCTAATAAATACTAACCAGAGACAAGCCAAAGATAACACCCTATTTTGTCCTCCTAATCTGAGGTGACCTCATCAAGTCTATAATCAGCCTTCTGGCACTTCCTGAATACAAATGCTTATATTGTCCACAGTTTCATGCAAGGTAAAGACAAGGAAAGAAGTCAAAGTCATTTTTAGCTTTTGCTCTGACATGCAACACTTAATCATTGCCCTGAAAGGCTGGTTGTATCCTTACAAGTGAGTTTATCAATGCTGAACAAAGTGAAGGAAAACATGTCAAGTGGAATATATATGTAATTTAACTTGATTTACTTGCCCCAGTGATTCCAAAGAAAAGCATGAATTCCTGAAATTGGACACACCTTTACCAGGAGGAAGGCTTCAGGCATAGTTCAGCAAAAACTGCCAAGTTCAGAATTGTTCTCCCATTCCCATTGTCCTGCCTGAACAGAGGCACACCCAGAGAGTATATATCTTAGAGGGAATGAAGCAGATTTGACAGGAGTCTAGACAAAGGAAAAGCTAGTCAGAAGCTATTCTATAGGTGACACTATTAATGGGCAGGCTAACTTGGAAGTAGTTATAGTAGAGGCTTTCCACTTAAGGTCAGATGTGAAAATTTCTTTACCAAAAGCAATAAAGAGCTAAGAGTTGCATGGGATACCCAAGAAAGTCTGAAGTTTAACAGGAAGAACAGTTACTATGGTAAGATATCTACCTTTTTTAAACTTGGGGGGGAAAGTGCTATGCCTCTGTAGCTCACTATTCTTTGCTACAGAAAAAAACCTGCCTTGAGCTGAGGTTAAACATTTTATTTGGGACTATCATTCACTTATGAGCACATTGTTTCTTGATTTTTTTTTTTTTTTTTAATCAAACCTTTCTCTTCATATTGCATGAGGTTCTACTATTGAACTCTTCCCAATTCTGGGACATCAGCAGAGGCTGGGGAAAAAGACTCTCAATTATGTGAAACAACTGTGGAAACATTTTTGGATTTTTCTGCCAATAAAACTAGAAGCAAAACTTGAAGACTTTTAGGTAAATTCTTAGAGCTCTAACAGGAAACTTAAAATCTTAATTTGCTTATGACACCAGCTATTCAAGCTAGACCCAATTCTCAAATCTTTGGGCTCAAAGTGTACTTGTCATACAACTGGGCCAAATCCAGAAATGTTGAGGGGTAGGTTTTAAGAATGCTTAAATTTATTCAAGAGTGGTAAACTTTTTTCCTCCCACTCAGTTCCAGTTTCAGCACCAAAAAAACCCGTAGTGTTCTAGAAGATATACTGCATTCTTCTTAAGTTAGTTATACAGGCAAAACTCGATTTGGAGGTTGGGAGTGACTCTTTTTTTGAATTACTTTCATGCAAGAACCACATACACATGAACCAGGATAGCTTCATCTTCCTAGGATAAAAGCTAACAGCAACACATCATATCTGTTTACACACCAACAGATTTTACAAAACAGTGAAGATGAGTTAGTATGCTTCATCCTATGGGTGCGTTCAAATCCAGATTAGAAATCTGCAAAACATCCACTGCAGTATGCTAATGAGCAACAGCTAGTTTCAGCTCCAACACTGCTGCCAAAGTGCTTCAGGTGAAGCAGCACTTTTGTGGTAAAGAAAAGCTCTACTTCTCTTTACAACACAGCTCCTTTGGAACTCCTTTAGGTATCTATTGTTCACAATAAAAATCCTGAAATTTATATAGTCTCACTGACAACTGAAGATGAAGACAAGAAAAGCTGAAATTTCACGCTGATTGCTTTCCACTCCCTGTCCTATTCACCCTTAAGAGACATCCTATTTTAGTAACAAAATGGCAAATGTTTACCTTGTCCAGTTATTTAAAACTCTATCAGCCACCTTAGATTTAATCCTGATTTTTCAGGGTATACATAACTAATTGGTGAGCTGGGAAGTTCAGGATGGCTCCAACAGTTATATTTTAACAACTCTTCACTTTCTAAGAAGGGTAGTTGCTTAGGTGACAGCTCAAATCCATCAGAGCACAATTTTTTTCTATTAATATATTTGTTACTTCAGGGGAACTGAGGAGAGGACAAAACTTGACAGCCTTGGAAAACTTAAGTCTTCAACAGCTACAGCTAGTAACACCCAGATTACTTCAAAGCCAACTAGATTACCTTAACGTAAGAGTCCTTAATTTAGAAAAAGAAAACCAGCACCAAGTTAGAGCATAAAGCACTTCCTTAGGTCACTGTGAAGAGAACACTCAGCTCCCTGGAAGCCCCTGAAGATGAGCACCCAAAACAAAAAATTTGGGCTGACATACTTCCCTGTACTTCTAGACAATGGATTTAATCATTAATACGCTACCACCAGCAAATTACGACCATTTTGTAAAAGTCTGTAGAAATTGAAACTACTACTCCTTCTACAGTTCAAGCTTAAACTGGGAAAGTAAAGGGAGTCCAAGAGCAGTTACTGACACCGAGAGAACATCCTGACTCTATGAAGCAGAACATCCCTGGCTCTACTGAGCACTTAACAAGATAAAGACCACAGAAGACAGCTTTGGCTTTTAAACCTAGACCTAGGGGTATGATTCCTGCTCACAAAAATACCCCCTACATCTACGCAATAATAAAGAAGGAAAGACAGCACACAGATACCAACAAAGTCAGGGGAATGCTAGTGTAGCAACCCTCACTAAAAAAATCATAGCAAAATTCTTCAATATTCACCCCCTTTTTGGAAAGTATGAGACATGTCAGGTAGCACAGCTACCACTGAAATACCTTATTCTACCATGAGGTATTACTTAGCTAGATAAGCAGTGTAACTTGGCCATCACTTTAGATTTTTGCCTACAAAGGTGCTGGATAGCATGTCTAGAATGACCTGAGTTCTTCAGGTACAGTAGCCAGAAGCATCATTCTTACAGTCAAAAACTAAACCCCCAGACTTCTACACATGTGCAGTGCATTTAAGAAATCCTATCCCAAGGCAAGCACATTCAGAAGTTATGTAAAGCTCTAGTCAGACAGATTTCTGCATCTAGCTTTATTTCCAGAAAAAATTCAGATGCACTGCAGCTAATTGAGGGCAAATAACACCACCAGCAGAAGCACTGAAAATCCAGTTGGCTACCGTTTACTACAACAGCAGGAAGATATGGCAGCACTTACACCCAATCCCTTACCTGACAGAACTCTAAAGCCTTGGCTGTAGATACTGCTATTGTCTTTAATTTAAGAAGGTGGATCAAGTTCTTCTAGATTCACATATTTTGAGGTTAAGATACAGAAAGAGAAATAAGTCAAGCTAATCTCTAGAACTGTGGAGCAAAAAAAATATTGCATTAACACCCCTGTTCATTTTACACATACCAGTCTCAGATTTCTATGTTAAAAGTATTTTTCTTCCACTAAGCCTGAGACGCACACACATTAAATCTCACATTTCCCTAGAAGTTTAGAGTTGATAATCCTCTAACGTTCCATATGCACACACATTTTTAGAAGCTAATTTTGCACACAGTTTATCTACTTTTGCAACACTTGTCTGCTTACTTTTAAGGGCAAAGGAATAAGCCAAATGCAAAACTCCAGGCAGAAGCCAACAACAGTTACCACCATTCTGTATGGTAACTAGACCCAAATCAGAAGCAGCTTCTTGGCTCAAACAGAAACCCCTTTATCTGGCTAGTATCCACAAACTCCGACTCATTTAATAGCCTCCACTTGGAAATTACACCCAAGAGCTTCTGGCTTTTTAGTTCTTAACTTGCACCTAGCTCCACCACGTATTTGTTTAAGCTCAAGCGCAGAATGCATATAAATCTGCTTCAAAGAAATGGGAAGTGGTTTGATGTACTAGCTAGAGTAGGTTCTTTAATCTTCATGCTACTCAAGGGAATCTATGCTGCAACAAAAGATTACCATACTACATGTTCCTGACTAGCATGTATATGGTACACACAGAAGCAAGATCTAGAGATAGTGCACATCTGGACATTAAAGGATACCACTACCTCTACCAGGTGTTTTCACCTAAGGATGCTTCCGCATCTATTTGATTCCGGGTTCACTCCCCCTCTATACCATATGTGGTCACACTGCTTCTTGTGCAACCCACAGCAGCCATAGAATCTGAGACAGTTACCTTTACATTAAGGCTGTACTGGATTGTTTTAATTTGTTGGATCATCAAGCCCTAAAACATTTGAATTACAACTGAAGGATCATATGATCTTATATTTTGGGTTCTCTATATAACCAGAGAAAATGTTGTTAAGCAACTATTCTGGACTCCATGAAATTATAGAACAAGACTATTCCATGCATCATAAGCCTACATATAGCAGCTAAGTTAGTGGACTTTGTTCACCAGAATGCAGAACATGGCTGCCCTGTGCAATTCAAGTGATAATTCTCAGTCATGGAACAGGGAAGAGAACAAGGAACTTTTTCCACATTCCTTCTAGTCTGTGACCCAAGTAATGGTAACAGAAAACGGGTAGCCAAGAGAAACCTCTGAAACAGAATCTGCCCACTAAGTGTTTGGAACCTCTCCTCTCTATTTGAGGATCAGCAATTCTCTCTGGATATGATTCCAACTATCATTAACTGGACCAGTGGCCAAGAAAAACCTTAGAAAAACAAGTTATTTCATCTGTCCTACTTCCCCATCTTTCTTATCCCTACACACATTCCCTTCCACTCACTATAATTCTTTCTATCAGAGGCTCTCCCATGAGAAAGCCCTCACTTTTATCAGCCCCTCAACCCCAGCTTTAATCAACATCTCAGTGGCACTAAAAGAGCATGCTTCTTCCACTCTGAATAGGGAAAAAATTACATTCTTTCAGTTTGTCATGAGACTCGGAATAGAGAAAAATTATATTAGGCCAATGCTCTCACAATTGTGAATCAAATTTAACATCAGACTGACAAGGGCTACCACGTAGCCTACAGAGCCAATCTCAACAGATTCATAGAACAGAATCTCAACAGTCTATGCCTTGCACAGAAGGAATGTTGCACACGAACAGTCTGCTTCCTTCCCTTTAGCCACTTCAAGCCGAAGTGTATAGGGCAAGGCAACCCAGTTTACAGAACTCTGGCACATGTTCTGGGTCTGTACTCAAGCAGTGAGCAGTATGTGGCACTTACTTGGGTACAATTCCCTGCTCACATTCCTTCATTTACTTCATCCAGAGGCAACAGAACTCCAGCTCCAGCCCAAGAGCAGAGTCTTAGGTGTCCATGGCAGAGCAAGTTATCTGCCTACACACACCAGCTTCTGTATGACTTCCTCCACCTGCATGAAGATTCTGCCAGCAGCACTGGTGGGTTGCTTGTCTAGGCTTTGCTGCCAGACTCTACTTGCCAAAACCCAGAGCCAACCTTTAATGATGCAGCCTCTGTTACTATAGTAACTAGTGTTATTTTCCTATCTCTGGGCACAGACCTTGAGGGGAAGTACTGAAGTTTGTTCTCATTTCACACCTACCACTGACTTGCCCACTGCATAGCTACGTGCCACTCCAAATGAAAAACCTCTGTCAGCGGGCCCTCAAAAGCAGCTGGCCCAGCCACAAGCCAGTGGGAGGAAAAAATGCACAAATCAAACATGCAGGCTTACCCTTCTGAGCAGGCTACAGCTGGGAGACCACCAGCAAAGAGTTTGACAGTGCAGGCAGGTGGAGGCTTATGGGGCCTTCTAGGCCACTGCTCTAAGGACAGACACACAACAGAAACATCTGACAGTTACAGAGTAGGCCTGGTGGAAAGGGACCGCTGTGGGACATCTGGTCCCACCTCCCTGCTCAAGGAGGGTCATCTTGGAGCACATGGCACAGGATCGCATCCAGATGGTTCTTGAATATCTCCAGTGAGGGAGACAGGACAGCCTTCCACCAAGGGCGGTACTCCAGGCTGCTGCTGATGCCTTGGCATCATCCAGTCAGGCTCAGGCCAGTCTTCTGAGTACCCTGAAAGTGCCACACAGACTACAGTAAATCCCTTCATAAACAAAGCTGGTTTGCTCCATCGTCACCTGCAACACTGTAGGGGCTGCACTTTCAGCATGAAAGTCTTCTACTCAGCACAGGCTTCCCTTGGAGCAGTTATTGTAGAAAACCATAACAACCATATTTGCCACCTCAAGTTTTTAAGAAATAGCATTGATCAAAAGGCAGGCCTATATGAGGCAACGTCTTCCTCACCAAACAAGCAGATGACTCTTCTAAAACCCATGAATATTGCTAACATTATCTATATTGCTACTGAAGCATCCCACAGGAGCCTAAGTTGCATCAGGAACCTACTTTAATAAAGAGAAAAACCATCCAGGATAGGAGGCATGAGGCTGGTTTTAAGGTAAGGCCTTGTCATGGGGAAGTTGCTGTCAGGCTGAAGAGCTGCTGATAGGCCTGCCTGCATAAGGCCATATACAAATAACTCTTTTGTATGGTGGGTGGTTTTCACTGTCCTGAATAAAACTTTACACCCTGGTGTGACTAGCTATGCTTTCCTGTTGTTACTCTCAAAGCTAAATGCCTTCTCCCCTCAACAAAAAAAATTGCATTCTCTGTCAGGGTTTTGGTGCCAGAATACCTACAAGCAATAAAGTCATCACACACAGAAAGCTTCACATGGTTCACACATAAGCTACTGAACACAAGTTGTAACTGCTCATGCGAGGCAGTCAGAAGAGGCAGCCAGTTACATACCACTTCCATCACATCCTGGTGGTATCTCTGCATAAGCAAACATCTCACACTGACATCACACCTTATCCAGAAAGCTCCAGCATGGAATGGATTCACCTACATCAACGGCAGCTTTCCCTGTCAGAGCAAGAACTTCACAAAAAAGAACTTCTCAGAAATGAGCATAGAAAGCTTAGAGTCTTACCAATGCAATGACAGTACTTAAGCTTGTACACTTCATAGTTCAAGTCACAACAGCTGCTACTCTGCCAGGGTGTCACTTGAGGACCAAAGCAGTAAACTACTCCCACTACACACCAAGCTCAGCTTTGCTGTGCCACAAAGTCCCTGGATTGTGCATCAGTACCAGAGACCCCGTGGCAGCTGCCAGGGGACTCCGACAGGAAGCCACCGCACTGTCACACAGGATGCTTCAGTATGACAGTCAGCACAGCAGCCTTCAGGGACCAGCTTTAGTTCCACCTGTATTGCTTCCATGTTTAGCTTCTAATGTTAGCATAAAGCTTATTGTGTAACACTTAACTGCACTGACAGATGTGCCAGCACCAGAAGAACTGGGATTCACCAGCCAAGTAAGAGACAAATGGGGTTTTGTTTGTTTGGGTTTTTTTTGACATAGTAATGTCGCAATTAGTTTGAGATGGCAGGATAAGAACATCTAAGATATTTAAATAGCAGTATTAATATTTCAGAGCTACTACACTACTGAAATGAGTTTACAGTCATTTTACCAATTGCTTCAGGCCATCTGGAAATGAAAGAAGCCAAAAGAGCATCTGCTCTGCACTGTGAAGAGTACCTTAGCACAGTAGAGCTGGAAACTAGAAAACTAGTCCAAGAGGTTATCTTTGTAGGTGTTCCACCAGCTACAGAGCTTGCTGCCACCACCAGCAAAAATACATGAGCAGTTTCTTTTTCTGTACCTAATCTTTTGCTGGCCAGAAATCTTTCATTAACAGCACAGCTCATTAATATGAGTAGAAATATTCTGGTAGCCAACTCTGAAGCTCATGCAGTTAAAACACCAACTCTAAGACTACACACAGCAAGTAAAACCATTTTTCTGTTTATAAGAGGGCCTGCTGTTCCAATAGGAACATGATTTTTTAATACTTCTCTACACAAGAATTAATCCTGTTCCTCAACACAGTTGCATACTGTTTTAAAAACACAAGTCAGAGCAGTTTCTTTAGTACACATAAACTAACTCAGCTAACATTAAAGGTCTAAATAAGAGCAAGGAGAAGGAGAAATAAGCAATAAAGCTACATATCTAATTAGAGTTTCCACTCAGGTGAAAAACATCCCTCGCCCAGCAAAAACGGGGTATCTGTTTGCCTTAGGACAGATTGGCTACTCTATCTCTTTTCTAAAGACTTGCCTTTAGGAACTTGTTTCTTCATTAAATCAATCTCTCCAATGGTAAAGAAATCTAAAAGCATTAAAATACTTCAGTCGCTAGTTACTAATGTAGACCTTTGCAATGCAGAGTAGTGATTAAGCTCAAACAAGAAACAAAATTCACTCATTAAAAACCTATCCTAACACTCATTCTTCTGCTCTAGACCTCTGGTGTATGAAGCCTTCTGCCTTATATTCTTATTACACGTGCTTTTGTAACTTCTTCACACCATAAAGAACACAGACTCCCTAATTTTGGTATGCATAAAGACACCTGCTTTGTGGAACCTTTCCTGTGGGGCTGCAATGAACACAGAGCAGAACACACTCCTTGTGCCCCTCCTGTATAAGCTGCAACACTGCTTCCTCGTCCCAGAGGGGACAACAAAGCTGCAGGAGCCTTTTCAGCACTTTTTAGGCAAGATTCTTATTTAGTGCTCTAGCTAGTAGCCAACTGCAGCAGGAAATTTCCAACATTCTGTGGCACTCCAGTTTATGCACTGGAATCTGTTGGTAGCTCCACAATTTCACTATCTACTACCTTTCCTTGCAACAGCAATGAACTGTAAGGTCCTCCCATCTCCAATCAGCATGCCTTTCAAGGAAGGATGTGACATGTTTCCATGCATTAAACAAGGAAGAACGTTATAGTGACTACCCTGTCCTCCCTTCTTATCATCTTTGGAAGCTTTACTAGAGTCTGTCAAGTGAAGAAAAAAGTCACATAGCAGCCTTGAGCTTCCAAGTTATTTCTAAGACAAGATATTAGACTTCCCATGGGGCTTCACTTGGGACAGTTGTTATTAACTGTCATTGGGCAATAGCATATATGCAAGAGCCAGATGTTTCCTACAAGTCACTGACACCAAGCCTAAGGAATTCATATCACTGCTCATAGTTTCACTGTAACAAGAAACAGCAAGCTTCATACATCTTTTGAGAGCCAGAAGTTCCTCAACAGACCTGTAAGTACTAGCTGCACTTTTAATTTACCTTGGTATTCAAGTAATTATCCTGAACTCAACCTAATCTGAAAGTTTCATCCCTTACTGGCACAAGGGATGTAGATACACCTATTTCTCTTCAATACCTCCAGTTTTTCAACATTTTCTGCAAAAAGTAGCCATTCTCTTCTGCTTATGTATTCAGCAACAACATTGGCTGCCTATCTTAGAAAACTACAGTAGCAAGAGAAATGCAAGGAGGAAGATCTAGAACTTGATTCAAGCATTATTGCTGGTCATTTGAATTCACTGAGTAGGACTAAAAACTGTTGATCACCTTTAAAAGAACTTCAGCTGGCAAATATTGTTGCTCTAGTGCTTACTGTACAGAAAATATGTGAAATAGCAGGTTATCACACTTAGCAATTGAACACCTGACTGAAGATCAGATCCCCAGAACTGCAACACTGACACCTGGCCAGGGAGACTTCCTGACAGGAATACACTCTTTATCACAAGGCAACATGAGAAATACATACTGGTGTAACCTGGTATTCATTATTTAAGAAGTTAATAATAAAGTATTTTTGTTTTTATTGGAACCTAAAGTATGCCACTTTTATACTAATGGCAACTTTACTGGCAGTGTCTAATCGCTGCAAGAGGTGAAGCTCAGGGGCTTACATCAATCAACCTGGTTGCAACCAAGCAAACCAAACTCATCACCTTCACATACACTTAATCATGACACTTTGAGGGACAAAAGGACAGATTTCATGAGTAAGACATCCTGGAAATATACAGCCTTCCATTTAAGAGCTCATAAGTTAAAACACTAAGTTAAAGTTTTAAGGCACATCTTCCAACAGAACTACAGATATTGTAGGTCACAGCTGACAGTCTCCCCAGTCATGAAGGAAGAAATAGCAAAGTCAGTTTACTTCAAGCAAAAAGTAAATCAGTAGTCCTTTGTATTTGGTTTCCCACTCTCCTGAAGTAGCTCCCACTCCAAGACAACACAGCGAGCAATTAAACTGCCTTGTATAGCACAGTATAAAAAAAAATGGCAAATATGAAAACTGTTTGGTATATAGACTCATTGTACAATCATGCACTACCATCAGGATTTTTTTTTTTTTTTTATGTTTCCATTGCGCTTCACTAAAGCAGCTAGATGCTAGTGCTGATGAAGACCCTAGTCATCCAGCCAGACTCTTACTTATCATTTTTAAAGTTCCTCTCTGTTTGGAATCACTCTGATTTTGAGGTTTATGCTTGGTATCAGGTAATAAAGACATATGCAAAAGCCCCCCTGTGTTTCCTGATCTTTTAAAGCAGGTCTCAGTAATTTATGGCACACATCAGTTCTGACTTAGAACTAGTGAGATCAGAACTAACAGTTGCTGTTACACATCTGGCCATAAAAGAGGCTACACAGCACAGCTGAACACAACAACATCAGTGCAGCCAGTAGTATGCTTTCCATAGCTCTGAGAAGCATTTAATAGCCATCACGGTCAAACAACACTTCCATTAGAAAAACAAAAAAAGAACATTTCACTAAAGTCCCATCTTATTATACTTTGGCCAAGTAGGGATTTCAAAGACTCCCGGTCTTGCCTAACTATAGTCTAAGCTAATGAGGTACTACACTTCTAGCATTTTAGATGGCTGGGTCAAGAATGCACGTGGCCAATGCATCCAACATGCCTGCAGAGAGAGAAGTTTTCTCCACTTACCCAGAGCTGTGCTTTCATTGCAGCATTGACTGAAGAACAGCTACTGTTTTGCAGCTTTATAATTGTAAACTCTCACCCTACTCCATAGTGGTGTTGCAGTGGTAACACTCATTCACCGGGAGAACCATATTTAGAAAAATGTTGGGTTCTCCCCCAGAGCAATGTAATAGTTTGGTAAGTGAAATGAACAGCCCCAGTAAGAGTCAAACACTGTCAGATTAAAAAAACCAGAGCTAGACTCCTACAGGGAGAAGCCTGGGCTGAAGGCATCTAGCTTTATTGCAGGGATTCATTTAATCCCTGCTCGGGAACATAAAAAAAGAAAACTCCTAAAGCTATGCGCTGGGAACAGGGGCTACATTAAAAGCACGTCGAGCAATATAAAAACACAGCCTGCCAACCTCCCCCCTCCCGTGTTTTTCTGCAATAAATACCAACAAGTTAATACCGGTGTACGAACTTCTCGCATGCAGCCGATACCCGGCTTTTAATAAGCGGGGGGGGGAGGCCCTTGCGAGGGTCTGCGCCCCGGGGGAGCGGGGCCGGGGGCGGTTGCCCGGCGGCCGGGGCTTCACCTGCGGCGCTGACAGGGCGCGGGGGCGGCGGGCCGGGGCAGAGCGCTGCAACCTGCCGCGCCGGGGCGGCAGCTCACTTACCCGGGGCCCCGTGGCTCGGTGGCTGCGACCCGGCGGCAGATACACCAGCAGCAGCGCCAGCAGGAACGGGCGAGCTCCCGCGCTGCGCCAGGCCCGCGGCATCATCGTCCCTCGGGGCGGCGCGGCTCTGCGGCCACCGGAGGCGGCTCTCCCGGGCGGTGCGGCGGCGCCGGTCCCGCCGCAGCAGGTTCCCCGCCTCGGCCATGGGGATGCCCGTTATAAAGCCGCGGCGGGGCGGGGCCGGCCGGCACTGACCGCGCCGTGCGCCTATCGCCGTGCGGCCGCGGCGGGCCGCTGCCAATAGCGGGGCCGCGCCGCCTCTCGCCCGGCCCCCCGCCACCGGGCGGCGCAGGTTGGCCGCGGGCGGCGCGGCGGAGGGCGCGGGGCGGGCGGCGGCCCCGCGGCACCTGGAGCCCTCGGTGGCGTCGGAGCCCCCGGTAGCACCTGGAGGCCCCGGCGGCCGGAGGTGTGTGCGGCTGCCCAGGCGGGGCCGCGGGATACGGCCGGCGCTCCCCGCCGGGCCGCGCCGCCCGCCTCAAAGCCAGGCAGGGCATACCCGGCCCCAGCCCCGGGCGGGGGCAGTGACAGCTGAGCCGTGCAGGCGGGCCGGGTTAGCGGGCAAGTAAATGGGGCATAGGAAATCACCGCATGGTCCGCAGACCGTGTTCATTTGGTCCTGCGCTCTGAGGCCAAGTCTCTATAGGAACAAGCTCGTGTCTCAGTGAGTGCAGATCCTCGTGTCACCTCCATGCCGAAGCTCGGGGCATGGCTGACCCACAGCCACAGAATCTACCTCTCCCTGAAGATCTTCCTCTGCGTACCCAGCTGCACAAGCAGCCCCAAAGCTCATTGCTTTGTATCGCCCCGCAAATCCTTCAGATCTCATGCAGATGATGTGTTTGGGGTCTTTGGTAATACATGCCTTGCTCCTGGGAAGATATCCGAAGTCCATGGTTTTTGCCTCTTGAGATGACAAGCCCTTAGAGACTGCATGTGGGTCCAAGTTCGTCCAAGCACCAGGCACTCAGTAATGGGAAATTTGGGTAGAAAGTGACCATCATCATACAACAGGTGAGTTAGTGCGGCTGCGGAGCAGAAGAGGGAAAAATGAAGATCCATCTACAAGCAAGGCCCAGTCTCTACAGGCATGTCTAAAGAGGGAGCAGTACCATGGCATTGTAATGGCAGTAAGCTGTCAACCCTGAGCACTGGAGGCAGTGAATAATTCTGAGCCCTCTACCTGACAGAGGGAGTGAGCAGTGGAGATATCCTGTGAACTATACTGGTCTGCTTTTACATCAAGTCCTTAATTTTCAAATTACCGGCTTGATGGAGGGCAGGGCAGAGGCCCAACATATTGCAGAGTAATATGCATGGGAGGTCATTGCTGTGCATGTAATAATGATAATAACCTTTAGGTAGGACTGTTTTGTGATGCTTTTATGGAAACACACAAAACATGACATTTTTTCACACAATGAATTTTCTTTACTCAGTGACCTTACGAGAGGCTATACTCGCACTTAACAAAATTCCCTAGAGTGTATCCGCTAGGTATGGGGAAGGGCTGCTACGCCCACACAAAGAACCTTGTTACACAGTAGAAGTCATGCAATTCTGGCATCTTATCAGAGCAAAGCAGAGTGGTTAGGTATAGCGGTTGCTTTAATCTTCCTTTTAGTAAAAGAAAAAAAAAAAAAAAAGAAAAAAAAGAAAAAAAAAATTTAAAATATGCCAATATGTAACATTTTGTCATTAGCCTAGACAGGATAAGCCGTTTGTTACTCACATGGACCTCTGCCAGTATTCATTATTCTTGGCTTATAGATTTCTCTGGGACTCCAAACACAGCACCCCATACAAGCCTACCTTAGTCCTAACCCTCACCACTCTGCCAGCCTGGTTCTAAGCTTTGCCAGCTCTTCTCCAGTATGGCCTGTGGTATCCTCTGATTTTCCATTTCAAAGTCTCTCTGATCCACCTGAACATACGCCATTCCACATGACACAAGCAGAGAGACCTTGAAGGGAAGAGGAGGGGAAGTGCTGAGAAATCTGAATATGAGTGTCCTTGTGGATATCAGGATCAGCTTGGTTGAGGCTGGGCAAGTTATACTGGTGCACACCTGAATCTGTGAAAAGACAAGCAGATTCTAGTGCAGTTTTGTTGAGGCAGTGATCCCACCACTGAAGTACCACGTAACCTCATACTTAAGTCTTGATTAAATTCCAGTCCAGATAACAATATTACACTTGCCTACATTCTTCTCTCCAATTTCATAGGGGGATTTTTGCATCTGACCTACTTCATGTTTTGCCTTCATGTGTACTTTATCACTTGTACTTTAAACAAGAATGCCTTTCTTTGGTATATTTTTCACACACAAACACCAGGATATCAGGATGTCTATGCTAGATAAATGCTTGTTACCACCATGGAAAAGTAATTGTTCTCTTAATCCCTAATGAGAAGACCAGCTACACTGGAAACCTACCTACGAATGCCTATGAGTCTCTTACATCAGCAGCATCTTAACACCAAGCAGAAGTTCCAAAGAGGGTCAGAAATTCCCAGTAACAGAAACCTTTGACCCCTTCATGGCCAAAGATGTTCATAACCTTGCCACACGTACTCCCAGCCACGTCTGGGTATTTCTCTGTAGGGAGAAATATTTCCCTTGTGGATAGTAATTGTATTAGTGCAGAAGAGACTTCATAGCCTGGCCTGTGTATCACCACTAAATTTTACTGAGCTGTTCCAAGCCCAAAAATCTCATCAGGTTACCATTCAGGGGGCTGGAGGGACATCCAAGCTCCGTTTAAAGACACCATTAAGAGAGAAAAATACATGAGTCTTTTCCAGTGGTCACTTTCACCATTGAAAATGCATGCTTAACTCTTAGGCACATTGGGCCTGGTACTCTACTTGGTATAGGTCCACTTTACTGGTGTGTCATTATGAAAGAAAAATCTAGGTAAACAGAATGAACTGCAGAAACAGAAAGCTGTGGGCCATTAAATTGTCTGTTGTTTCTTTCAGGTTGCTGGCAAGTAGGAAGCGCCTGCACTGGGCATCAGTGGCATTGCAAAGATGTTGATGAGCCAAGAGAAGGCTATTGATCAAACATAAGAGGAATTGGGCACCTAATCTTCTCACTTGAACTCTTCTGAAAAACCCTGCCATCAGTCAGAGTGCCAAACACTGCTGGCACAGTGCCACTTCACTCAGTGATGTCTCACTAACAAAGAACTTGGCCAGAGTCTGTAACTGAAAACCACAAAGGGAGAGGGACACAGAACAGAAAGAGAAGTTATTCTTCAGATTCAGGCATTTGTATATCAGGCCCAACACATGGATCCTTCAGAGGAAGGCATAAGCTCAGCCATAATGAATTCAACTATGCAACACTGGTAAGGGAGCACTGAAACTGGTACCGTTGGGGCTTGTTGTGTACATGAGATACAGCCTACGACTTGCTGAAGACCTACCCCAACCTGTGCCCATCTGTGTTGATGATTAATATCTTGTTGCTATGGTGCTTGCATATCACATGCATCACCACAAACGCGTGGCACAGGACGCGTGTATTGGTGGTCTTGACAACTGTTCAGGGAGAATTGTTTGATTGCTTTGATTATCTGACTCTGTTTCTACTTGTCTTGTCCTCAAACAAGTTTCAGAAGATCACTGTCCTCTTTCAAACAGTATTGGCACTCAGAACCATCATGGGATTTATCTGCCACAGCTTCCATCAGGGCATGAATCCCCTCTTGCACATCTTTAATAGAAATGATTATTCAACTTGCAATAGAGAATAATCTGCTGCCTCCAAATACGACATAATTGCTTTTAGGGACTAATTTACTGTTAGGGGATTTTTTTTAAAGTCAGTAGATGCTACAATCACTCTCGCAAGAGGTTTAGGTGTCATCACAATTTTCAAAAGAGGTAAAGAAAAACACGGGAAATTTCGTGTAAGATTTGTTTTTGTGGGTTGTAACAATGCAGAATTTAGAGGTGGTTGGGTTTTTTTTGTTTGTTTGTTTGGTTGGTTTTTTTTTTGTAACTTTGTGCCCATTGAATCATTTGGACCATTTTAATCAGAGAATTATTTATTTCTGCCAGGTCTTAATTGCTGAAAACCTACAGTAGCAGAAGAACCTTTTCTACTATGTTGACACCTGCAAATCTCCATCTAGAGGCAAGTTTGGGGCAGTCCAGAGTAAAGACTGAAAAGCCACAGCTGAGCACATTCATGACCCTATGAAGTTAAGAATAGCAAGCACAGGAAGACAGATTCTGCTCAGTCACCCTAAAATGAGGTGAAATACAATTTCCCCAGCTTCCCAGACATAGCTATAGTAAGGGGAGTGTGGGGAGGAGTAAGTTTGACTCATTGATTATGAGAGTGGAAATCAGACATCATTGGGTTCAAAAAGATTCAAATCACAGCATACAGCAATTTTACAGTGTCATCCCACTGTCAACACAGATTTTTACTACTTACTACTTTACTACTTACTTTTTTATTGCACTTTACTACATTCCTTTCTTTTTTGTTTTCATAATAATACTGGTGTATGACAAACAACCTCTTCCCATGATGGAGTAACAGTCAGTTGCTGCTAAATGCAAAGTATTCATACTTGTTAAGATGCAGAGACACATTGCTTTGGGATGTTCAGCATGTTTTGGGGTGTATTTGCTGGATTATGTAAAAAAAACAGAGAGTCTCAACTTTTTATGAAAGCTAATTATATATATGTATATGCTTGAATGAAAGACAAATCCTGTTAGAAAAAAATATGTGTTCTATTGGGCTTTTCATCCTGAACCTCTTTGCAGAATATTCACTTATACTTGAACAAAAAGCTTTGTCAAAAAATATGACAGGATTTCAAGCCTTTTCCTTTGAAATCCATTTAGAGTCTGCCATTTCATTCATTATACTTCATACAGAAATTCTGGTCAGACTTTATCTCTGTAAAGTATATTAAATTGTGTTGGTCCTGGCTGCACTATTTTGGTTTCCCAAAGAGTTGCTAGTAGTCCTGTTTAGTTCCCACCAGTGCCAGACCCTCACCTCTCACTAGTGCCCATCCATCTGATCTTAATATCCGGTCATACCTTCATGCACCTATATTATTCCATCATGGGAAGAGGCTGTTGGCCATACACCAGTATTATGAAAACAGAACAAAGTTAAACCAAAAAGAAAGGAATGAAGTAAGTGCAAGATGGATTAAAGAGGCAGTAATGCTCATTTGATCTTCGGTATATTTTTTCACATACCTATTTTTAAGGGTGGAACTGCTACCACTGTAGTAGCTAACATAGCTGATGTTAGCCTGTAATCTGCCAGCTCTTTTAAAACAAGGATATTCTCATTTTTTTGGCCTTTTAACTCTTACTTATGTTTTGAAAATTATGGGGTATAATGCTAAAAATCAATATGAGGCCCACTGCAGTGGTGGTGAATGATGGGTATATATGTGGCACAGGAAATTTAACTGACTCTTCCAAATATCTAATAGATTTCTAATGTTAATTGTGCACTCCTTTGAATTCTGTAAAGCAAATATAACATCACTCCAGGCTCTAAACAGAATGCCAATCGACCATATCTTTAACCTTTAGAATCTTCAAAACTACTTAGGGACTTGCCAATTTTTTTTTTTTATTTTGTCAGCTATGAGTTTGAAGTTGGGTTGGACTCCATATGGACTCCAGAAAAGAGGAGATCTGTTCCAACCTCATTTATCAATCTTATCAAGGCAAGGATTCTTTCTGCTCATCCTGTCTACCTGGGTGGGATAGATGGAAAGTGGGTGGGGAAAAAACTACCTCGGCACTGAAATTTTGAGGTCTTGGTACTCTGGGCTGCAAATGTGAAGGAGAGAAACTGGTGAACCCCCATACATGAGAAATCTCTGCCCATGAAGAGTGGGCTCACCATCGAAAATGCATAAGAAGAGTGTGTGTGGGAATCAGGCCAGGGCTCATGGAAGGCAGGGTCTCTTGTCTGACCTCCCTTCCACGTGATCCTCCACCAGCACAGACAGCAACGAAAAGAAGGAAGCAACTGAGGACCAGGCCCTGTGAGCTCAACAAGTTATGATATTGGGACTATATTTTGTTGCTTGAGCACATTTACCTTGCCTCACAGAAACGCTCAGATGAATGCAATAAAGTATTTTGTCTCATGGGTTGGCACCCCCCCCCTCATTTGCCTCACTCCATTAGCAGTCCACATCTTCGGGAAACTCAGAGTCAGATTTGTGTTCTAAATGGCATGAAACAGCTTGGAAATATATCCAGCAAAGAAACCCTGACATCAAATTAGACTCTCTTTGTCTTCTTAGTTGTGGAGGCAGAATGGTGTCAAAACAGCGGAATAGATTCTAAGAAGCCTTGATCCCACAATATTTCATCAGGGCCAAGAGTAACATTCCTTATCAGACAGGCAAAGTTTGTTTTTTCTTCCCTACCAGTTTCTTAGCACTGATTTAAGTTTCACACTGACACCAGCAAAAGGCGCTTAAATCACAGCCCTGAGAACCAGCTACACGTATCCAAAGCTGAGCAGAGTTCAAACCTCAGCCTTGTGCTGATACAGAGTCTTTTCTGTTTTAAATTGCCCACCCACTCACTATTCCCAGCTGCCGAGCCACATAACGTTCAAAGACCACACACAAGGTGCAACAGCAATAGGGGCCTGTTGAAAATTAAAGTGCAACAGCTTAGTCAAGAGGATAGACTCCAGCATTGCTGCCTAGAAAATGGGGGCAAGGAATGAGACAGAAGGGCAGAGAGGACCGTGGGAGATCCATACAGAAAGGGATGGGAATCTATGCTGGACTGTATTTTGTGGAAATCCCCTACCCGCAGCTCAACACATAACAGAGACACACAGAGCTTCCTATATGAAGGCAGGCAAGAATCAGCTCAGAAAAAGAGCTGCTGCTTTCCAGAGGTAGGCAAGATACTAGGGTCCCAGGGTTTGTTCTCAGCTTGGCTGAAAGCACTTAGAGCTGGTCAAAAACCCTCTCTGTGCCTTGTTTTCCCTTCCTGAGCAAGTGTAAAGTATAAGACACGTTTTGCTATGTCCTATTGCCCTCAACAGACAACAAAACTGTCAAAGAGCTCTGGTTTCTTCCCTCCAGTGCTGCTGATGAAGGGACCTTGCTCTGAAATGCACCCATTTGAATGCCATATAGTAGTGTCACCCATACCTCTTCATCCCATGGTAAGAGCACATTGCTATTGAAAACTATAGAGTGTCGCATTACCACTCAGTGGTGGCACAAAGGCAGAAGTGGTTCAGCACCATCACACATCACAGTGCAACACACTCATTTTTTTAGAAAAGAGAGTGGCACTCCTGCTGACTCCCAGCTAGTATTTACAGGGTCATAGGTAATCTGGTGAAAATAGACTGTATCCTGAGCCTATCTGCTCATATAGCCAAGTTTGCCACAAGAAGAGACTGTTCACCTCAAAGTGTTCTAAAAACAGTCTTAGGTTTTGTCCTGTTGCTTCTACATATAAAGAATATGTCTCTATACATCAAGATTTTGTGCTTTGTCACCAACCAATGCTGAATACTTAAAGGCTGAGTCAAGCTGTACTCTAAGTATGGGCTATTTTATCCATCACTAAATGAAACAGCTGAACTGCTGAGACAAGGCAATGCTGTAACAGCACACAGCACAGCCCAGCAGTCAGAACAAGAAACAACGAAGGTGGTTTCTAACAGAAAGTGCTCAGCATGTTTGAAGAGGCAGACTGCCAGCACTCTATGGTGTCATCCGACTCCCTAGTTCTCAGCTGGGACAGCAGCTAAGAAGGGAAGAAAGGAGGAAAGATGAAACACAACATGCCATGAACTTTGTCACTGCAACTCTGATTGCTACTAGCAAAAGAAAGCAAGTCAGGGAGATACAGGAAGGAAAGACTCAGTGAAGTACCCCATACCAAGTACTCTGATATGGCGGTTTGAACCCAGAACCACGTAGGGTAGCTAGCATGTGTTCCTGCAATGATCTAAAATAGAAGCACAGATACAAAAGTGCTTGCAGCATTGTCAGGCTCTTTCATGTGATCCCAGGTTTGGGCTTCAGAACATGCACAACAACAAACAGAACAAAAGATACCAAGACCGGAATTTTGGCAGTTAACTCTATTGCTCTATTAATTTCACTACTTTCTTTAAAAAAATGGGAAATGTAAAATAAATGTATACATGCACACCATCTTGATCTTTTGATTCCTGTCAGAAACTCAGTGCAGAGTAAAACCTTCCAGCACACAATTGCTTGTATCCAGCTTTTTGAAATATCCCACTGTGATACATATCAACCTTTTCATTTTGATTGATAGACTTTGCCAGGGAAACACAGTAGAACAGATGTGTGTGCATGGGTGCCATCAAATTAATTTTAATGCTCTTTTTTTTCTTGCTCCCCCCTCCCACCCACAGGCTTATAAAGTTATTCTGAAAGACATGAGAACTCTAAATAATGGGGAGAGGGAGAGTGGAGATTAAAGCACATTTGAAGAAGGTAACATAAAATTGCACTGGAAGGAAAAAAATCCTCCCACCGTAACCTACCCTTGTCCACCCCTGTGTCAACAAATATGCAACCAATTAATGTAATTGCAGAGTTATTTATGGCGCACAGGAAAGTGTAGTCAGGGACCCTGAGAAACAAGGTTGTAGGGATAGGAACGCCTGGGTTTCCCCCTCACCCCCTCCTTTGCAGATGTTTAAGTTGACTTGTGGTGTCCATGTGTCTCATAACCAACAGCCTGTCTACTTTGCAGGTGTTGCTTGCTGTATGGGGGTGGGTAAAGTGGATGAAAGGAGACCTGGAAAAAAGTTGGCGTCTTCTGATTTCAAACTGTGACTAAAAGATATTGGTTGGGTTTAGATATTTCCCCCGCCTACTCCCACCAACTTTGCAGGCTACAAAAGCCCTATACTTAATCCCTTGAGATGACCCTTCCGACAGCAGCAAAAACATTTGAACAACAGGGGGAAAAAAATTTCTTAGCTCCATGATTTGATTGTTCAGGGTGACAGTTTTGTTACTGTTCAGTGCCCTGCACTGAAGAGAGGTTTTAATTAGAGCTATTGAGTGGTTTGAATTGGCACAATTAGGGTCAGCATTAATGATTGCTGCATGTGTTCTTTTGAACAGTAAGGGCTTTTTTTTGCCCATGGACAGGAGGGGGTAGCAGCTAATGAACTCGGAGAGTGCAAATTATCTCTGCAAAGCTGGGGCAAGTGTAATACACACTGGGGATAAAGTGGAGAGCAGGAAGAGAGAACACAGCTTATGGGGCTGATCAAGAAGACTTCCCAGGAGTGTGCTGAGCACCTTCAGTCTCCAGTGCTTGCCATTTGCTTCCTTAGGTGTTAAGGCTACATAAAGCACTGACAAAGATGTGTTTCTTGTATCACAGGAACACCTCAAACAGGCAAAGTATATGCAGTGTTTTCATACTGAAAGATACAAAAGGAGAAGGGGGGAAAGCTGCAGTTTGCTGAGAACAGTAGTCTGCTTCAAAACAAGGACATGCTCATGCAAATTGGTATTCCCATGAGTAGGCTTGTAGGCTTTACCCACCTCCCATTCACTTCAGTGTGGTACTAGATCAGTTCATAGGAACACAGCCACATAAGAGAAAGACATACACAGTTCTGTACAGGCACCCTCCTGTGTGTGTGTAGAAATGCTTCCCAAATACACACACCTGCTTTAGCAGCACAGCAGGTGGATGCCAGAGCCCCATGCATATGGCACCTCTCCCAAACGCTGCTCCTTAGAAAACAAGAGTCCTCACAGAATGTGCTACTTGACTTAAAGAATAGATCTCTTAGGGGGCATACCTATGCTCTCCTCAGAACTTGCAGATCTCCTGAAATGTGTTCATTAGAGATCTCTTCCTGATTCACACGGTCCGTGAAGCTCTTCAGAAATGCTCCTGGGTTGCAGGAGGAATATACTCCCATGTCATTCCAGCATAGCCAAAGAGACCTCTCTTCCACAAAACTGCTTATTAGGGAAGAGGCATGTAGGTGATAGAGACAATACCCATGTGGGTGCAGGGACTTGCTGGCAGCATAGGACCTGCCCCACTCTTGTGAAGAACCTCCATTGCTTCTGGACTGTGCATGGCCTCCGCAAAGCATCTGCTTTTTTTGCCTCAGGCTTACAACAAAGCTTACAACAAAGAGTATTCTGCATTTACTAAAACAAGATTTTGGTCAGGCTTTATATTAGAACCACAGGCCTCGCTTCATCTTTGAGGTACAGAAAGGGTTTGTTCATGTGCCAGCTACCCACTGGTGGAGCTGCCCTCCCCCAGAGAGACAGCCATTCCACTTATGTGTGCAACACATCCATTTTTACTAACAGTGGGTTGACCCTCTGATATCAGAATCAGCCTAGAAGACTCTTCTGGGCTCCAAAAAGCCCAGATTGGACATCACTGCTAGGGGCACCCATGAGACTGCCCTGGTATGGGGCACCAGCTGAGCCAGATACTGGCACTGATCTCTGGTCTGGCCCTGAATACCTATGCAAGCCATCAGGCCTGCTGCAAAATGTCCTTTCTCATTGCCTGCAGTAATAATGTCTCCTGAATGTGACCCAAAGATGGAGATACCTTGCCAGGCACCATGCATCAAAGAAAAGGTTGATTCTTCAGTAAGTTAAGATTAGTTGGTAGAGCAGAAATATATATGCTGTCAGAGGACTGATCCTCATACATTTTCAGAAAACATTTTCAGCCAAACTTTCTGCAGCCATCCCAGAGTGTGGCCACCAACACCTAACCACTCAAATTTTTGAGGCCAAGCATTGGCACCAGCCAAGGCTGCACAGCCCACCAGTTCCTTCATTGGCAAAACAGGTAAAAATGTGTGCATGACTGGAGTGGAGAAGCTGGGTGGAATACTGGGTGTGCAGTCTTGGCTGGGGAGTAGCCAAATACTTCAGCTTTTACATATGCAAAGGAAGACAAAGGTGCTCAAAATATCGAGAGAGTGAGACTCTTTGGTGTGGTTAAAAAAAGCTTTCTGTGCATTTCTATTACAAGATATTTTCAGATCTTTCAGCATCTCTCTAAACATTACCTTCTCCTAAAAAAAATCCAATTTCTCTGGCTTTTTAAATTAGGTAATATAAATTATGTTATTATTACCTAGGATACACGTTAGTCCAACGTCTTTGGGAAATAATTACAGGCCAAAATCTTGCCATACAAGATGTTTGCCATGCAGAGGTCAAACAGACTGTTTGTGTATAGAGTTCATATTCTGTAATAGGCTTAATCCAGTAGGAGTTTAATCTGAGACATGAAGATTTAAGCAGTGATGCTGCTGCAATCCATTTGAAGCCTATGGATGGATACAAATCTAATGGGCACTCACAGCTAGGATAATCTTAGTTTTCAAGGCAGAAAACTAAGGTAGACCCATTCCCCCCACGTAGTGTCGGTGAGTAGGTGTGGGTTACCTACTCATTTGTGGCCCCACAAGAAGTTCTTTACCTTACTACAAATTTTGTGGTCCTCACGTCCAAGATGCATGAGAGTCCATCTCATAAAGGATCCTTCACCAGGTGCACAAAGCTCCAGGGCATAAAGAGCCCAACAGTGCCCAGCAGAAGTCTATGGCTGCCAGGGGGAGCCAGAGGAGAGCAGGTGGATGGCAGGAGGGTGAGAGCAGAGCTGCAACAGTTGTCTCTCTTTGGAGCAAGCAGTGTGGCTGCAGGTGCTTCAGCTCACCCAGCAACCCTGAATGGAGAACACTTCTCCCTGCCCTTGTCTGGGCAGGAGTAACTGGTTCCACTGGGGCTCAGCAGAGGTGCAGAATTGGAGTGCTGAAGGAAGGCCAGAGACACAAGCAAACACCCCATGGGTGCTTTTCCTATTGGCTGCTTTCATGCCTTCTCCCCCAAGGCTCTCTCATAAGGACTTCAACTGTTCCCATGGCCAGCAATTTTGTTTGGGCAGGCATCCAGCATTGCCTAGCAGATCCAAAATGACACCTCACACATTCTTGAAGGTGTGAAAGAAACAGCCAAGCTGAATCGTTTCACCACCCTCGGGATACTAGAGGTGATACCACAGACCTGCCAAGGAACACACAAGGACATCCACAACCATTTCACGACCACCTTCTTTGAGTCTGCTTTGTTATTAAACAGTCCTGGCTTTTGGCATTAGCTGGAAAGCAGAACATGCAACTGCTCAAGCAGGACCTCTGCCTTGGCTTTCTTGTCATGTATCCTCAACAAGGCAAGACTTTTCAGTAACAAGTTGATTTATGTCATCCAATAAATATATTATAGTCTTTGTATGGATCATTTACAAGCAAATAATAACTCCACAGGCGGGAGGATGGGGCTGACACCATAGGCACCAAGCTGCCAGCTGGGCCATAGCCTGAGGTTCAGCAACCTGAAAAGAGTCTGGAAGCTAACAGGTAAGAAAGTAGATGTGATGTGGAAAGCTGAATGTGAGAGGAAATATTGTGAGAAGCTGGCAAAAGGTACAGGTGGTGCTGTGAGGGCTGGCTGGATCCTTCACGTGGTTACGGGGAACATGTGTGAGCAACAGCCGAACCACAGGATGGAGTGGAGCACTGGGGACATTCTGGGAAACAGGGCCTTGCCAGGCCAGCGTGCCTGGTAACCATACCTGTAATAGTACATAAGCCTGGGATAACCTGGTTAGGAGTATCAGAAATAGCAAACTCAGAAATGGATATATGGCAAAATCAGGACTACGAGGGAAAACTACGAGGTGCAGGTTGTCTCTCTAGATTGAGAAATAGAAATGGAGATGCAGATGGTAAAGAAAGAGTTCAAGAACACAGAAATGGATAACAAGATACATGATTCCTGTGTCTGGGAGCATTTGTCAAGCAGCCCTATGCTTGACCACTGCAGCTGGAGCCAGCAATGAGCCAAACCCTGTGTTTCTGACCATGCCAACAGAGTCAGACCTGCTTCCACCCCAGACAAAGGACAGGGCTTGGAAGTGCAGGGGATTAGCTTTCACTAGCTGGACAGACAGACTGAGCATCCCAGCTTAACCAGTCTGGTGCCTGTTCACAAGTGAATGGTCTTAGCAACCCTCCACCACTCTGATGTCACCGAGACACACAAAGCAATCACACGCAGACAAGAGATTTTCGCAGAGGTTCTTCCAATCTAGCTCCTAGCTGAGAGAGCTGAGAGAAGAGAGCCCCTTTGTTTATTTCTTACTTTTTATACATTTGTGGGAAGATTGGCTTTTTGGGGTTTCTACCCCTCAGCCTCAGTGGCCAGACCAATTGTCAGTTACAATTGTTTTCAGGTTAGAAATATGCAAACAAAGGACAGAGAATGAAAAACAAAGGATTTGTTTATGTTACATCTGTGGGAAAGGTAGAAAACTGCTCTTAATATTGTACAATAACTAAAAAGATCTGACTCCATTTAAGAAAATCAAAAGGCTCAGAAAAACTAGGGTAACACTCTAACAGTTAGGATTAAGTGTTTTTTTAGTTTTCAGCTCAACTAATACAGATAAACTATTGGAACTACAGAAGGTACCTTGTTTACCTTCAAACTCATGGTCTACACCCAAGAAAAATATTTTCCAGGAAAACCATTTGCACTGAGAAGTCAGTATTGCATGTCCTCTGCCTTAGTGTGGGCACTGATTAGGAAATAAAAAAATATGCAACGAGCCTATCTATGAAGTGATGCTTAGAAGTTCTGCAAGCACTCCCAGAAGCTACAGAATGCAGAAGCTATAAAAGCAGATTTCAAAAACTTGTCAGGAAAAAAGCAAGTTACTCAGAATGTACTTCATGTGAGCATTGGCAGAAGGTCTGATACAGACTTATTTTACTGAAATTAGTCAACCCATCTCCAACTTGAGAGAAATATATCTTGTCTTTAAGCTCTACAACATTTAATTGTACCTCAGATCACCCATAAACCAGCAGAGGCTGTGCTTTTCATAATTTCTCTGTGTTGGTGTTTCCATACCACTGCATTTCTGTGCTGCAGCCACAAACTAGGAGCTCCAGTGCACTACTTGCAAGAAGACCAGCTAACAAAAGGTGATGAACCTGCAGAGGCTAAGCTGTAAGATATCTCAAACTGGCGTGACTCTTGAGCAGTGAATTCACCCTCACAGCCTTTTCGCAATGTTCCCAGGTCTCCTTCCCCTGGCAGATCCAGGGTTTGTGCTTGCCTGGTGCCAGTACCCCTATGCACCCAGAGCTTCAGGTCCTCTTTCCTAGGGCAGACTGCCCCATCTCACTTTAGAGCTCCTGATTCCTTGCCCCCTGCTGTAGCCTCTTCTAAAGGCACCTTTTGCTCCAGGCTTGCTATGAGGAAAATAAGTTACTTGCTATGAGGAAAATAAGTTACTTCGATTCTGTATCTAAGAGCACTTTGGAAAACACCAGTGTTGCCAAGGCACTGGCAGGGGACTGAAAACAGCCAAGTTTTTTGCTGAATGTTCTCTCACACAGCACAGAAACATGTGCAAAGCTGGACTCAGTATATTGTCAAATTCATCAGATATGATAACCAATATCAACTGCAGAAGTGTTTGTGAGAAAGCTGGGGATCTTTAGCAGAGCTGGGCAAATGAGCTATCATTAAGAATTTTACACAATTTGACTATTTTAAGCAACATCCCTTTTGCTGCCTCAGAGACTTTTTTCCCATGGTTATTGGGATTTTTAAATATTATTGCCTTGATTTGGGAGAAGGGCACATTTTTCCTTTTGTCACATCAAGCTACATTCTCACAGTAAAAAGAAAAGCCAGGCAACCAAGTGGATTTTCAGCTATTATCTGCTTTTAGATCAGAGCTCTTCCCCTGGTTAACCAGTGGGATGGATCAGAAGTCATGGCTCAGGATGCTTATGAGTCTAGGGTTGATCAATAAGCTGATAGGCCTGAAAAGGGGAACCTGATGTGAGGGAAGAGCACTAAGAAGAAAAGCAACATGAACTGCACAATAACTTGGGAATAGCATCAGGAATTCTAATGTAAACAGCTCAAATTTTTGTGGGTAAATCCACCACTCAGCTCACAATCACAACGAGCTTGTATTCAAGAGTTTCTGCAGCCTAGAAGGGCAGCAGATCCTCCCACCTGCACCACAACTCAACCAGCACCTTTGCAAAGATCACAGTGCCCAGGAGCCCAGCCCCTTCATCATCACCCTGGCCAGGCCCAGGCCCCATGCTTGGTACCACAGACAATAGAACTGAGAAGGGGTACTTCCCTGTATGACTTCTAAACTTCTCTCCTTGCTCTGATTTCTCAGGAAGCCTGAGAACCTCTGCACTCCTTGGACATCCTTACAAGAAAGGGCAATTTGTTACCACAGGAGCATATTTCACATGCAGCACCATGTTAAACATCTGGTGTGAGGATTCTGTAAAATTCCAAGCTAGAGCTATGGTCTTAAGTTTAATAGAACTGATTGGGGACACCCATCTTCACTTTCTTCAGCTATCCCATTTTCACTGCTTGCAAATTACTGACCCTCCCTTAGCCTCATCTCCCGCACGCCTGGACTAACACAACTCAACATAGCCTTTCTGGAGGCTTGTACTGCATAAAGCCTGTGCCATTACTTCTTATTAATATAGATATCACTGGGCTTAATGGCATTCAGGTTTTGCCCTTCTGCCAACAATTTAATTGAGCATACAAGCATTGCCAGGTCACTTTAGTGCTTAAGGAGTACTAAGGAGTTCCTTTCCCACATAGGCATTGCTATTTTCCAGAGATTTACCACAGAAATCTTCTCCAATTGCCACAATCAGGACTAAAGGCATAACTTCCACTGCCCAAGCACAGAAGTTCTGTGTTCCCTCAGCCCTACAATATGCCTTGGAGGCAGCAATACCCACCAATAGCCTTATCTCAAAAGGATGCTGAGCTAGTCTCTCATATAATTGTGAGTTACTAAGCAAAATAATTAGGTAATTTTCCAACAGTGACTAAGTGCAATTCTGAATTTGAGGTGGGATTTCTACACTTGCCTTCATGGTCTCTGTGATGATATTTCATGTTCCCCCTTCACCACCAATTCCATCTCCCCAAGCCAAAAAAGCCTAGGAAGGGGCTGATCCACTTTGCCACCGACACAGACGTCTGCACTGCCAAACCAGCACCAATGACTATGACCTTTTTCATCACCAGGCCAGCAAGAATCCAACCTCACATTCATATCCACAAGTATGTTTGCAATTAGAGTAACTTTTATTTTTGTTATATTATGCAAGACCCAAGTCTTTGGGCTGCAGTGGTCTAGGGAGCACAAAGCTGTGAATCTCAGTGGGCACCTGCATAGCACTCCTGCCTGCTGCCCAAGTCACAAGGGAGGGAAAGAATTTCCAGCAAGGAAGAAAGAACCCAGCAGAGGCACCGGTATTTATGGTAGTACTCATCAAGTTCCATCCTCCCCGTTGCATAATTTTTATGAGTGTGAAAAGATACCAGTAACCTGGTCTGCTCTCTACATATAACTCCACTGCTTAGATGCAGAAAGCCAGGCTGGCACAAGGAACATAATTTAAGAGCATCTAACCTCAGGCTTGGTTAATTGGGCCCATTGTACAACCCCCTGTCTGTATGACTGTACATATAGAGTACATAATTATGAAGCAGCATTTTTGCCTTCTGAGCAACCTCCATATGATACCCAGGAGATATTTCCTGTTCTCAGCACTGTTGTGACATTAACTTTCCTACTTCTTTTGACTGTCTCTCCAGCTGAAGTGTCTAGACCTGGGAAAGCCACAGCAAAGAAAAGTCATTAATACTAACATCACTAATATTTATGATGGACACTCAAAGAAAAGTATTCCACAATGCATTATATTGTTTTCCACATAGCTCAGTAAGGGCTAGTGTGCCTTGCAGCTCTATTCTGCTTCAGCTCCCTTCCATTTTTCCTCCAAGCAGCAAGGGCACCTCAGAGCAATGAGGATTTTCTGGCCCTTTAACTATCCCCTTGTCCGCCAGACTTCCTCCTTTCATCACCCCCATGTGCTCCCTCCCCTCTTCCCCAGGGCTAGTTAATATGTGCCAAATCCTGACACCCTGAATGGTTTCCCAACGCCGACACTAATCACGTTTTCAGGAGCAGGTCAGCAGTGAAGGAGCTGAAATTCGTGTGAAAAAGTCCCTGGGATGGCCCCGATGCCTCACACCTGCATGCCCTATTCATCTGCACTGTTTACACATTGTCATCCACAATTAATTCTTTCCAGGGACGCTCCACTGCCTGCCCTCCCGTTGCACAGGGACCCCATTCTGAGCTGTTGTGTCTGTTAAATTGAGCATGGGGTGCTGCGATTAAATTAAGTTTTGTGGCACTCTCTCTCTTTCTCTCCCTCCCTTCCCTCCTCTTTTCTCTCCATTAATAACGATGCCTGATGGAAGATTGCTGGCACTGGAGTAAAGAAGTAATTACAGGCACTAAAAGTAAGGAAAGAAAAGTTTCTGTGTGGAAATGTGAATGGGGACATCTTTTCTGGCTAGCCAACATTTCTCTCAGCGCGAGGTGGGAACCACAGCCACAGGCAATTCCAGGGTACAAGCAGGAGAAAAGAGAGGAGGGCATGGGGGCACACACGATGATCTCCCATAGAGCAAACTGCCAAAATTTGGATCTGTGAGTCTTTAGCCACTGGCCTCAATATAGGTTTTCTTCAGCAAATGACATTCTCACCTTCTACTACAGCCTCATTTGTGGATATACATGGCATACTCCAGCCTAACTGCTCTTCTCACAAAGTATCATACCCAAAGGCACATGGAGAAATTCCCTGGCTAACAGGCGAGCAAGTCACCTCCTCACACCGGCACACTCCTGCACTGTTGCATAAAACATGGAATAAGAATTGCTCACTGGAGATGAGAAGGAAAACAAGAGGACAGGAATTTGACCAGCTTCTGCAAAACCTCAAGGCAGCAGCTTTTTTTGCCAAGTATTTTGCTCATGCATGAAGTGGACAACTGGTTTTTATTACTGGGACCTCTTCAAAGTTGAAGAGTCATTTTTGCTGAAAACAGAAACGTGCAGCTTTCCAAGCAAGTGGAGCTGGGTGGATTTGGCTTTACATCTTTGTTCAGCTACTTGCAGGACTCACCACCACAATAGACTGCAGTCCCACAGCATGGCACATGAAGTGCCCCCTTGGTAAGAAAGGCAGAGCTCAGACCCTTCCAGCTGGCAGCCTGGATTAGAGCTACAGCCAAAGAGCAGCCTCTGTTTGCTCATGTCAGCCATATTAAAAAAAAAAAAAAAAAAAAAATCACCTGAAGTTCTGAGGCGATATCTAAGACACACATGAAACATAACAAAATTAATTGACTACAAGCACAGTCTTTTAAGGCTTGGTAAATAGCAGCCTCTCTGATTTTTATCCTGTGCAAGAAAATTGCCCCTGCAAGACAAAAATCCTTATGTTGGCAATTAAAGAAACAGCCTCCTCATAAACACCACTGTAAAATATTGTTGCACGCACATAGGAAAGCTGCTGGATGTAAAGCACGTGCTACATCCCCCTCTAGTGCTGAACTACTACAGAATAATAACCTAATACTGCTTCTGCTTTGTTCAGCTGGAGCAGAGACTTCTGCAACAATCCATAATTAAACTCCATAAAAAAACCTGAGGGGTGGCTGCCACATGTGAAGGCACCTTTATGGGATGATTGCTCTACAGAAGATGGATTCACAGGGGCTGAGAAATCCAAGAGTCCTTACAATTAAAAAGATTTTGATACTTCCTAAACACCAATGTGAATCCTGGAGAAATTAGTTTCATTTAGCAAGTCTCCTCATTCATTCTGTACTTCCTCTTAAAAACGAGGGAGCCATACACATCACACACCTAATCAACACCTATCCCATGGCATCACAGGTCTTCAGTGCTTCATGCCAAGAACTTGGGCAAAACAGCCCCTCCAAGAGCACCAGCTAGAATTATTACTCTCCCAATCATCCTCCACCACAGCAGCCAAGTCTTGCAGCCTTATTCAGGTAAGGAGCCTGGCTGAGTCAGGCAGGGAGCACCAGCTTTCATCAGCTGCCTGTGTTCTATCACATTATCCTGTCTCACCTCCTGCCTCACCTACAGGGACCATCAGGCCTGACACCGAGGGTGTACCAGCCCTACAGGTCTTCAAGGTGCAGTTCACACCAAACCATGCTGACTGCAAGTCTTAGTTCTCAGGCATGCATGGCAGTGTGTGCTGCATGTCCCAGATTCTCCCCTGCTTAGTGACACAGAGTTCTTCAGGTGGCCAGTCTACATTTACCTTGCATCCCTCTGTGCAAGAGTCACAGCTTGTTAACAGGAGAGGGAAGAAGCCAGAGAGCAATCAAGCACCAGGGAAAGTCACACCCAAAGAAGTCCCTTGAGGGCTGGAAAGAGCAGAGGCAGGCTGGCTTCAGCAGGTTACCTGGGTCAGGCTGGGTAGAGCTCAGTATTTACAACCAGCACAGGCAACAGACATCAATCTAGCTGGCATCCGCAACTGGGACGTGGGAACGCAGCAGTACACCACAACACCAGCACCATGCTCCTTGTCCCGTACTTCCTCATCAGCTGACAGAGCCTGCTTACACAGTCCTTCCAACCTGTTACTATAGGCACAGAGTATACAAATTTTACCAAAAGGCTTCCATGACCTTCTGGCAAAAACACCATCACTCAGCAGAGTGGGGCAGCTGAGGCTCCCATACCAGCCAGCCATGCTTCATAACCAAGCAAACACTCTCTGCCTCCTCTTTTTATTCAGCCTTTAGGAGAATTAAGCTCAATCCTTCCTTCCAGGTGGGTGAAACTTGCCAAAGAACAGCTGAACATAGGTCTTTATAATGGAGGTGTTTGAGTAACCTTAGTGGCAGGTGTTGAGAGCAGCCCTGCCTATGAAAACTTGAGGTGAAGGCTCTTAATTTAAATTATTTTTCCTGAAGCAGAACTACTAGTACTCTTAGAAATATAACTATTACAAAACCTGCAAGCTGCCTACCGCCCTTTCCTCCCATTGAAACAATGAGAGTGGGGCATGTTCAGCAGATCATACCACTTTGCCCAGTTAATAAACAATTCACAAAATTATGCACTGTTTTGAAGTGCTCTATAAACATATATTAATCAATCATTAAATAATTAAGATAACTCTCTGTTCTTTTTCTCTGGCACTCCCAAGTTGATGGATGTTCCTATAGCAACGGAGGAGCAGGAGGGAGGGCAGGGCTCGAGAGGCGATGCTAGCACAGGACCTTTGCTCTCCAGCCCTCCAAAAGTCACACAGGGCAAGCGGAAGGGGGCTGCAAGAGGTGACATGCAGGAAGGAGGCTTTCAATTTTAATGGAAATTCTAACGATGACAGTCTATGCAAATAGGTACATGAAAGAGGAGAGGAAACAGATGGGGGTGGGGGGGGGAAGGGGGAGAGAAATTAACCCTGGTTCAGATTTCAAAGCAAAGCCAGGAAAAATTTTTGGAGCTAAGAATAGTTGCAGTGCACCTTGTTCTCACTGGACTTGAGCCTTGCATAATCCTTAGACTCAGGGTCTGAAATTACAGCTGGGAGGGGGAGGGAAGCCAGCCTGCACGGTCCAGGAAAAGTGGCTGTCCAGTCTGAAGCTCCATCACCTTTATGATTCCTTTGTGTCACCAAAAGGCACTATTTAACAAAGGAGCTGTCCTGCTTTTGCAAGGCCCTTGCAGTTGTTTTGCAAATGAGATTGCTTGATTGGTGAGCAAAATCAGAGATCTTTTAAAGCTGTTGCCCAGGAAAGGGGGAGGGCAAGGAGTTCAATTATCTGTCACAGTAAGTAGTAGGATCTGCTTCATCCCATAACGGGCCGTTGAGAATGCACCAAAGCAACTTCTGAACTGACTTTTATGTAAATTTCATGAGAAATCCTAGGAAGATGTTAGAGCCACCTGCAGAAAAGAGCTGAGTCTGCTGAATTCCCAGGAAACATTCCTGTCCCCACTGCAGCCCCTCTCAACCTCCTTGGGGACAGCCAAGCCAGAGGCCGCCCCAGCCCCAGCCAGCCCCCAAGCAGGCAAATGGGGTCTTTAGGGTCTTTAGCTTTTTGGGAAGTCTGCTCAACCAACGCAAAAGGGCAGCTCCTCCACTATATCAAGGGTCCAAGCCTGCAGACCTTCTGGAGCTTATTGGCGTAGATCACATCAACACCTAGTGGGCACTCACTGGGAGATCTTTTTTAATTAGGAAACAGTTTCTGTAACACAAAAAGTGCCTACGGGAAGTCAGGGGTGCTGCTGACAAGAAATGATGTTTTGTCACAGTGAAATGAGCTGAGCACTTTGCTCCCTCTGCCAGGATTTTTTTTTCATTTCAGTTGAGTTCGGCATGGAAAGGAACTTCCCGAAAAGGCCTCTTTTTTTTTTCCCTGTGCATGGGGCTTGTGGCTGAGCACTCACTGAGAGCAACGTGGACCTTGCTCAAGCTTTATAGGAGCCGGGCAGAGCTCCCAGGGAGCACAGCCCAGAGGAGAGAATGGGACCCAAACCCAAGGAAAGGCACTTGCCTATTTTAATGCTAAGCAGACTTGAAACTAAACATTTCATGTCAGTTCAACAAATTGAAACAAAACATTCCTACCTCAGAAATGTCAAAATGCTTCCCTTTGATCCAAAAAAAGTCAAAACAGAACACAGAAACATTTCTGAACATGACTGTTGTAATTCCAGGAAACCATTTTTCCTATTTTTTGCCCCGGTTTGTTCTGTTCTGAAAAGAAGAAAATCAGAATTTCACAAAGCTCTACTTAGAGCCATTTATCACAGGAGGGACCAATATTGCCTATATATGCATGTGTGTGTGAGCACTCTCACTCCTACACACGGCACATCCACCATGTCTTTCAGTGGCACCCCCAGGACTCTCTCAGGGCTGGTTTCACCAAAGAGCTGCCAGGCCTCCAGCTCCCTGATAAGAGAATGCCCTTCAGTCTCAGGAGGTCCCATGTGCCTGGGAATATCCACTACAAGTGCACTGTCAGACATAGGTGGTGGCTGTCCACAAGATACCTTAAAAACAGGGTGTTTAGGACTGGCACAACCATCACTACCATCACCACAGGGTTCACACACAACCCAGTTTAGAGTCCTGCTCTCCTCCAGGGCTGATCCAGGGTTTGGTCTGACTAATTTCAGACCTCATAGTTTGGTGCTGATGTGAATAACAAGAAACTGGTTTGAATAATCTCCTGTTTTGGGAACAAGTGTTAAAACCAGCACATACTTAAAGAAAAGAGGGAAGGGTGTAGGAATTTCACAGCTCCAGTATAATCTGACCTGTGATGTTAATTTATATTGCTGAGGATCCTCTCTCCTGAGCATAGTTAAAAACATGCTGATATGGAGAAAGATGACATGCTCCTAATCATGCACTGCATGCTCAAGGTGGATCCACGTATCCACTTTCACCTCAGTAAGTGTAATCCTAATGCTGCATCCAGTAACAGTTTGATGACTTTGTATGGACATTCCTACAGTGATCTTGCTGTCCAGCTGAGGGCTACAAATATGGCTGGCTGTGTCACTGGCCCCTTAGAGAAAGTGCTCCCAGGAGTTCTCTGTGCCAAGTAACAGCTAAATCAGGGAATAAAACCTTCCCCTGTTCTCCCTCTCTGCCTGCCAAAGCTTTTTAGCTGTTCTGTTTCCCATTTGCTTAGGATAGCCTTCTTCTTCTTCCAAAAAGCTAAGACATTCTAAAATATCTTTGTACATTTATTATTCACAGTCTTTCAGTGTTGACTTCCTCTCCATGACTTATCTTCAGAGTCCCCTTGTGCCAAGTCCTGTCTTGTTCCTATAAGGTGAGGACACTGTAAGGGGTCCACTGTGGCTCTCTTGCACTGGTGGGAGAGCTGACATGACCAGATTAGCCACATACACCTTAGCCCTCTAGACCAAACTGGCCAGGACAGGGACTCCATGCTCCTGCCAGACTCTCAGCACTCACTGCCTCAGTTTCCCTGCTATAGATCAGTCTTTCCCTGGTACCTTCACCTGGGGGAACTTTCTGCATCTTGGCCTCTTCCTAACTGAGGGAAAAAACCCTTCTTTTAAATATTTCTCAGCTGGCATTTCTGCAAAAGCAGCACCTATCATCATCCCTGGACATATAGTGTTGCACCAGGAGATACGTACCTCTCTGGTATAAATAATGCATAATAATAATCCATTCTGCTAATTCTCTGATTCTCTCCAACACTTTCAAACTCCTTCACCCTCTAAGCATGTAAAAGTAAACTGCAGGGACAATTCATATTGCATCTACAGCAAAACACTCTCTTAACGTTCCACTGTTGCCCTCTGGACTCATTCCCTGTGGGTTGGCAGTAGCTCAGGGCGTACAGGCTCGTATCTGATGCAAAATCAGTGTCTTGCTGAGACCTTGCAGTTCCTTCACAAGGCTTCTGCAAAAGCCTAAAAGAACATGCAGAAGACTTTATCCATCACAGGGCTGTCCTGGGCTGCAAGAGGAGAATGGATCTGAGATGGGCTGTCTTCCAGGTGATGAATGTTACCACCTCCTAGAAACAGCTTGCAGCAGCCTTGCCAATTGCTGGGTTTCATCCCTAAATATAGGAAGGTCTTGGGCTTTATAATGTGATGAAGATGAGTAAGAGATCTTCCTTGTATGGACAAAAGAGTACTGACACTTTGTGGAAGCAGTATATCACCTTCGAGAACCAAGGTATGCATTGTTTTAAAAACAGAAGATAATAAGATAAAGAATAACCCCAGGAACAGAGAAAATTGGTGTGTAGGTTATGTTCCAAAACTCTCCTCAGTGAAGCTTCAGATGTTGCCATCATCCCCCTTGAAGATTATTTCAAGACAGTACTAATATATGGATCTTGAGTTGGCTGTTACCATGGGTACATATATAATCAAATGGGCCCTAATTATGTGTATTACCCAATTTGGCATTTGGGAGCACTTCAGTGAGGATACTTCTGCAGTGAGGATACTACTGTCTGACAAATAACATGATTATTCAGTAAGCTGCATATACTTTAATGTTGGATTTTTGTTCTTTGATAAGAAACAGTCTAGCTAACCAAAAGTGCTTTTCACTTGCAAAGTCATAGCCATTAGCAACCAAGTTCAATTAATTACATTTGATAAGCTAATAAATATATTTAGGACTCTTTTTGCTATGCTCAGTCACCTTTAGAAAACACTTCATCATTAGTCACCAAAAAATGAAGTGTTCTCTTTTTTCCAAGGATGAGAGCACTTCAAAAACTTCAGTTTAACATTATAAATTACAATGCTATTTGCTTTAAAAATAGATTTTAAAATTGATGCTTGCCTTCAGCTTCAAGACTAAAAACAGATTCTTTATATATGTCTTGGATTTATGGGAAAAGCAAGGATTTTTTCAGAATCATGTAAAAAAAAAGTTGGTGATGCTCATTCTCATGACCTCACTATAATAAAAATGTGTTCTCCCACCCTGCTACAACGCCCCCAGACACAAACAGAAGGCAAGACTTTTTCCTGTGATACCCAAAGAGAGGAGATTGCCAGCAGAAGGACAATGGGATGGATAGTGACAGAAGCTGCAGAGCTGGGCCATGTTTTATATAATCTGTGTGTTGAGGGTTAAGTTTCCTGTAGAATTTCCCCCCCGCCCCAAGTTGCTAGGAGACTAAATGCTGGTAGTTATAGAGTGCTTAACCTGGACAAAAGAAGCTGATCACTTAGTTCGGGGGAGGGAGAAAACTCCCGGAGAGAGCTGAGAGTGGTGGTCTCACGGCTGGCAGTCTTCCGGGGAGCACAGATCGTGCGGCTGCTAGCTGCCTGGAGTCCACGGTTAATGGAAGAGTCTGGTCCTGGGAATTCTACCATCTGTTGGAGCACGCAGGAATTCGGAGTTTCTTCGCTGTCCTGCTGGATTTTGGGTCAGCCCGGGTCCAGCCGCTGCGGCTTCTCCGGCACTGCCAACTCTGCCTGCCAGGGCATCCTGCCTGCCGAGGACAGTCCACCGCGCCCGGCTTCCAGCCATCAGCGCCGGAGCTTCCACCGTTTGCCCTCGGGGTTCTTGGTTCTGTTTTGCAATTATTATAATTGCTGGGGTTTTTTTGTCTGTCCTGTTATATTGACTAGTAAAGGACTGTTATTCCTTTTCCCCATAGCTCTGACTGAAAAGTTTATTTAATCTTCCAAATTATAATAACACGGTGAGAAGGATTTGAATTCCTCATTTCCTAGAGAGGCCTGCCTCTCCTTAGCAGACACCTGTCTTTTCAAACCAAGACACTGTGACAATGAGCTGGGACACAAGATGGGAGCCTGATAGACTTGGGTCAAGGTCTTGGGGAGAGGAGCAATCCTAGCTGTGCATACAGCAACACACTTTCTCTCTCTTTCTTTCTGCTAACTTTACTTGACTATTTTTCTTATAACTATATTTAGGAAAAGGACAGAGAAAGACCCCTCTGGAACTGTGTTGCTTTACCTTCAGTCCCCATCATACCCAGACAGCTGCCAGAAGGACCCATGGTTGGGAGAACCTGCCAGTTAGAGCAGCCTCTTTCTTCCCCTCTTCCATGCACTGAAATGATAATGAGAGAAGAAAGAGACCTTGTAAATCAGCAAGTGACCAAAAGCATATCACCTTTTGTGTTTTTCTTCTTGTGACAATGATTCCTCAAGTCTGCAAGAGAGAAATGTGCAGAGTTGAGTACAGGAACAAAACAAACTCCTGAGCTGCAGGACGAACTGGTAGAACAGAACAGAAAACCACCCAAACTGGAGGTGTCTAGTCAAGACTAGCAGTAAAAAAGTGTCTGTACCAGAGTCAGTGATGAGTAGGTCAGACCATGACAAGACAGAGGAAGTACTTGGCAGGATGAGCCATGTAGTGTCCAGATGGGAAATCACTGATACCAGCAAAAGTGGTGACTGGTTGGCTTTGGTACAATTCTTTTAGAAACCCATTGGTGAACACAGAAACGAAGAAGACAAGGACGTTCTTTTGCAGCCCCAGCATGGGTGTGTAAGACCCCCAGGTGCCCTCTGTCCTCAGCATGAGGATACCTGCCCCAACCACTAGGCAGGTGGTCTGCAAGGGCATGACTTACCTGGTGCTGTGTTGAGTGCTCCTGCTCCAGCTGCTCAATTAGCTTTTGAGTGAGCTGGTACGGTTGGAGTTTGTATGGCTGCCAGTGTAACACTTAGGTTAGAGGCCATTTATGTAAAATTGAACCATTAATAATAGACCACAAAATAGTAGTTGGAATATGGGTATCCTAGCTAAAGTGTATCATTCAATTCTGGTTGTAATCTGATTCAGCCAGCAGACTGCACATCCATTTTGAAGTTCCCAGCTTCAGTTGCTCTGTGACACCAGGCACCGCACAGCCTCCTCTCCCTCCCCCAGCACCCCACATCATTAAGAGTAATTAAACTCTTGCGCCATCGTGTCCAGGTGTCACAAGACACCTGGTAAGTCTCACCTCTAACTGCCCATGTGGCTGTGCTGAAATAGCAGCGCTGCACTTGCTGCCTGTGGGGCTCATTCTGGTCCCACCAAGGTGCTGGGTGAGCTGCTGGCAGGGCACCCTCAGATCTGCTTGGCTTTCCAGGCCACAGTAGGGAGCTGCTAGTTAGTCAGCAATGAACCACAGCAGGTCAGCACACCCAGCTATCAGGGTTTTCCCTTGTTTGTCGTTTTCCATCAGCCTCCATTTTCCTCCAAATCCCTTTGGCGCAGCAATTAATCCAGAGGGTTTTCATTTACTCTGGCCATCCAAATCAGCAACACACGAATACCCCCCACAATCACTGCCAACAGCTCATAATACATTTTAACTGCTCCTTGGCCTTTGATGTGTTAGCCTTCTGGGCAACATTATCATTACCCTTTATATACCTCTGTAGGTGAATTCAGTGCTGCACATTCTAAGCGCAATGAGTTTGCTTGTGCCTGAAATAAAGCACATTGTCCTAAGAACCTGCAAGAATTGTGCCCTCTTTGCTGGCAAAACCCTGAAGCACCCCAAAACAAACATGAATAATATCCTGGGTTATGCAGAGCTTATTTTCCAAGTTGATGGGCAGATATTTCCAAGTTGATGGGAGGAACAGGACAAACCAAAAGAGACATTTGCCTAAGGAGAGGCCTTAGTGGGAGAAAGGAATCCTGGTACAGTCTGGAAGTGTGGGCATCATGTCAGGGGATGCAGATAGTGTTCCATGCAGATGTGCATGTGCTGGAAGTACATATGGAATGGAGTACATCATTCAGCTGAAGTACCAGATGCAGGCAAATTCAGAAAAATATAATGGGAAAAATTTAGAGAGGCAGGATTATTGTGGTCCCAGACTGGGGCATTCTTCACAACTTTGGAGACATTTATGTTTTCGAGGTGTCTTGTAATTGAAATAGTTACAATTTTATTTCTCAGAGAATATAAATCAGTGTGGGTGGCATCAGGCTGACAATTTGGAAGGGTGCTCAGCCTAGCTAGGAAAGTGTGAGAACAGTCAGAGCCCTGAAAAATTAGTCAGAGATGGTATGGGTTAGCTAAGATTGGTTTCACAGGACCCACACGACCCACAGGTGCTTACAACAGAGGGGCAGAGAAACAAGCTCTCCGTAATAAGATATTTTTGTTGGAAATGATGGATATACATTATTAATATGGGTGCACCGTATTAACGTAGAGAGTCCTCAAGCCCAGCCAGTGAGGGAGGGCATCCAGACTTCGCCCAGGCAGCCTGCTGCCTTTGAAGTTTTCTACTTCTCTCACCAATTCTCTTACCAAGGCAATAAATGCCCCTCCCAGTCTCCATGGTCACCCTCTAGCTGTAAAAAAAGCGCTGCTCATTGTTGCCCTCCTTTATCCAGAAGGCTGATCTTTTTTTTTTTTTTAATAAATTCAGATCATAACTTCCCTATTTGCTGACATCATTCTGTAAAGGATGCCCAAGCAGCACAGACCTTGGTATAGTGAGCACGGCCAGCCTCCAGATCCTCCAGCTCTGCAAGGGGCTCATGCTAGATTAAATTAGGACTACCTCAGAAAACTGGGAGGCAGAGAAAGAGGCTGCTTGCAGCATATTGGTACATTGGTCCCTAAAATCGGACTGAGCCCTTCCCCACTCCCCCTGAAAGCACATGGGGATGAATAGAACATGGAGAAGAGCTATTGAAACATGTCTGGGGGAGGCCTGGTTTCAAGCAGGGCATGGGACACTGAACAATAGCTGCCATTTTGAAGCAACTAGAGCCAGAGTGCTCCTGAGGAGGTGAGGAAATAGTCGCAGGGGACGACCCTTGCTTGTGAAATAAATGGCCCCTGAGGGCTCATTGTGCAATGGCTGCTGACCTGCAAAGCCAGGGCTGAAAAGCATCAACAGTGCTTTCTAAAAATATGAAAGAGCAGTGCCCAAGGGAGGTGTCTCGGGACGGGAGAAGCAGAGGGAAGAGCCCAGCAGTGTCGCTGTATCCCTGCAGGATTTCCGGGAAGGCACCGTGCCTTTCTGTGCCCTGCTGAGAGCAGGGTCACACTGGGGCCCTGCTCACGGGAGTCACCAGCCATGCAAGCCCCCGGAGGAAAGAGCCCCTGCCCTTTATGAGTCCTCAGGGAAGAGCACATCCCTACAGCAAGCTTTGCAGGTGGGAGACAATTCTCCAAGCCCAGCTGCTCATGCACCCTGGCTGCAACTGAGCGGGGACAAGGGGCTGCTGCTCCTGGTGAGCTCCCTGGACCTTCCTGACCAGGACAGAGGGCTGCAAGACCTTGGAGAGGCTTTGCTGCCCAGCAGGTCTGAAGGACTTGGCTAGACTCAACCAGGCAGGGCGGCTCAGCCTGGGCCACTGGGGCAATCCTGGCCACTGTCACCACCTCTGACTGACCTTCCAAGCCCCCAGAGATTGGGGGAGGCTCCTCAGGTGCAGGAGAGGCCAGCCAAGAAAAAGTTGCAGAAACAGTTAAAGCTGGTAATTAGAATTCCCAGCAGAAATATATGATCTGGGGAGAGAAAAGCATCCTTTCCAGCACTGCCAACCCCACATACTCAAAAATGATGTGGGCAAATTTATCAGGCTCCAGAGAATCATGGCTTTAAAATTGCAAGGCATTTTGTTCTGTTTCTTTAAAGAAAATTATAAACATTTGAGATTTTCCTACTTGCACTCTGGTTTCCTGACATTTATGATCACATTTTCAAATTTTCTGTGAATCTCTGAGGGCTACAAACTTCTTTTTTTATATATAAAATAAAATAGAGTAACTCACCTAACGTCCACATCTTTGTGCCAAGCACCAAAGATCAAAAGACTTACACTAAAATGAGGAGTATATGAAACACTGGAGATCTCAAGAATGGACGCCCTGCAGTATACATCTCGTCATTTTTCTCTAGGGTTGCACAAAAAAAAATGTTAAGGTGTTTTAACCAACATTATATTGCTTAAGTATTTTATCTGACAGCATGAAGAACAGGTCTTCAGTGTCATTTTGCTTCCAATAATAATTTTACTTGCAGCCAAGCTCTGCAGGAAAGTTAAAACTGAGGCTGCTGTCCCTGCCTTAGGGACCAAAGGAGCACACAGTTTCTAGGACCCTATGGTGTGCTCAACCATGGCTGCTGCTGCACCTGGAGCAGGCTGTGAAACATTATCCAGCACCAAGCCCAGACCTGGCCTTCCATCTTTAGCCTGATCCATACAGAAATGTGTTAGCCAAAAGGGGCAGGTGGGTGCCATCAACTTATTTCCTTTGTGTCTGAAGGCGCTGAAAGAACTGCCACATGTCTTACAGGGAGAACTGTGTTACAGAGCAGGTAAGCTGTGGGAAATATATCAGGCAGTAAAGAGGTCAGTGATCCTCCAAGATTAAAGGCTGATCTGAGTGTGAACTCGCTAGCGTGCCTCTTGAAAGGATTTGGCATGTAGCAGACTGATTATCGATTGCTGTCCTTAAGAGAATGTGATCCTCTCCTTTGCACTGATCCTGTCAGCTTTATTTACCATAACACTTGCTGAAACATCCTCTTGCAGAGATAACGGCTTCCTTTGGTTGCTGTCAGAATGAACAAATGGAAACAAAAACATGCTGCTAATAATTGTGTCCTACTCTAATTAATTAAAGCAAGACAAAAGCACTGCGCTGCTGGGTTTGGCTTGCCATTGCCTGAGTGCCTGGACAAGCCCCAAGCACAGGGGCTGACCTCAGGAATACCAATAACACAGCAATGCCTAATACACGAGATTTCCACCAGCCCAGAAACTCAGCAAAACATTCATGAGGAACAGGAATATGTTTGGCACCCAAACTGGGATCCAGCCACCCAGAGGCTGCTGTTCTAGACAGACCTCAGCCCACGTGGGCCTAAGGAGCTGCCGAAGATGGCAGACGGGTAAAGTGCACAAGTAAGCAAAGGGTTTTCAGCAGTCCTCTTGAAATTTTTGTGGCACATCTGCACCATGCAGAAAGGCCAATAGCTCAGTCCAGGCAGGCAGTAACGGAGCTTTAGCAGGATGGTGGAAGAGAGGCAGAAATTGGCTTGCCTGTGTCTTACATCAGGAGGCTAAGCAAGGAAATAAATCCAGCTCTCTTCCCCTACAAGTGAAGAACACAAACTGCACATCCTGCCCCTTCAGACTGAATCGGGGTCCAGTCACAACAAGTAAAAGTTGAAGAAAAAGGGAACAACGTAAATGGAGCTCACAAATCCAAACTACAAAGCAGTGGCATAGCCACAGCACTGAGCACCCACCGAGCTTACACTATAAACAAACAGGTCCCCATATCCAAGTGCTGCTGAACACACAGACACTTATTTAGGATTTCTCCACTGATGGACTGTGGATCACAAGAGCTTGGCCAGCAGCCCAGGACTATCCAGGCTTCAAACATCCCTTGGGAGGTGGTTTCAGGTGCCCCACCTCTGCTATGATGCTGCCTTGTGAACGCCTGTTGTCCTCCATGCCCCCTTGGGGTGCTCCCTTGGGCTGGAACACTCAGGACACCCCAGTGAGTGTCCTATGGGAGCCAGGCTTTCATACCAGCCTTTCTGTGCGTGCATAAGGATCCTGGACTCTTTCATTAACCCTTGGCTATTCCTGAACACCACATTTCTTACTTTCCACTTTCCTAACCATCTCCTGTATTAAATCTTAATATTCATTATGTAGGAAGGAAGACTAGTGCATGTCACTAATTGAGCTGTTTAAAGCTATGAGGATAGAACTTGAGCAGAACTTACCGAATGAAATAACTTAAAATACAAGCTTTGATACAAAATAAACACTCGCCTCAGCTCAAGGTGCAATCGCCCTTTTGTAGATGTACAGCATCCACAGCTGGAAGTCAGGCAAGCAACTGGGCAACTTTCTGCTGCCCACAGCAGCTCTCACAAGCTCATGCCAGAGGCTTCTCACGGGACCCAGAGAGAACACAGCATCTTCTGTGTAGTTATCACCCTGCAAAGGTCAAAGAAGAGTAGTGTGTGTTCATTTCTCCTGTGAAGCTAAGAACAATAGTCAAAGCTATACAGATTGGAGACAGGTTTAGGAAAATGTCCTGCTGACAGTATTTTATCAAAGTTGCAAGAAAACTTAAGCTGTCCATTTTTTCTGAAGCTGTCTTTGACATCTGGTCCCTAAAGAAATGAAACATTCAAAATTAACTAGACCCACTAATTACATAGTAAATAACTAACTACAATGGGCAATAAAATATCTCTTTCTACACAGAAAAATAATCATCACAGACATGAACACACTTCCTTCTGTAGAGTTTTTCATTAAAAAATCTGCCCTTGAGGTGAACCTGCTTCAACACCACACTGACACCCATCCTGCAGGCAGAGGTAGGAAAAATAGAGACAGCCTTTGTACCTGGGAACGTGGGGTGCCCCCAGCGCTCCCCTCAACCCATCAGCAGGGGGGTTTCTGCCCCACACCTGCAGCTTGCTTCCCACCAAGGGAAAACAGGGTCTTTCCTGTGTATCATCACATTGCCCACTGCTACAGGTTCCTTAGGGAAACACAAAATCTATCACAGCAGCCAGAAATCCATGGCAACCTGGGCTTGCCTACCATAAACATAACCCTTCTCCAGAGCTCTCTGTCTGGAGTAACTTCAAATCCCTTAGGGTAGTAACACCACTGGAAAGATTGGGTAGGACCACTCCCACCCACCAAGGCCCTTAGGTATTTCCCACTGCTGGTGGAAAGCCTCACTCTAGAAATTCAGTGGAAGATCCAGTGTTTGGATATGCTAGAAATGTTGGTTTAAATGACTGAAGCACCTCATGCTCTCGGGAGCAGCATTTCTTTCTACAGAGTTTCCTACACTGCTCAAGGTATAAACAATACCTACATGCCCAGCAAACTCAAATTTAAAATAACCTCCCTGACAGAGAAGAGGCATCAGAGCAAGCTTCTTTTTCACTGCTGGCCAACTGGAGCATGCTCTGGCTGACATTGCTGAGTCCACCCTGAGTCTCCAGCTGGGACAAAGTGCCCTGCCACAGCTGGAACAAGTCATGACAAGTCTGTGTCTGCAGAAGCTCTCCCCGTTCCATCCCCAGCATAGTGCCTGCATGTGGGCAGCGCTGTGGTGGGCAAATTGCCTCAAAATCACACTGAAATGAGCAAATTGATTAGCCAAGCACATAACAGTAGAGTTCTCACTGTTTTCACAAACCTTACCTGAGCAAAATGTGGGCACCAGAGGTCAAAGACATGTAGTGTATTGTGGGCCAACAGTGTGAAATGTGACATAACCAAGCACCGCTGCTCCTGTCGGCCACATCTGCTGAAACAGGGCCTTTGGGCAGCTGCTGGACTGAGCTCAGGTTATGCTAAATTCTATAGAAAAGAGGAGAGGTGACGATCCCAGCTGCAAACTAAGAAATTGGACTTCAGCCTCCCACTACCGAAAGGGGCACATAAGCCATTTTTCATTTTTCAGATGAACTTATGAAGCTGCACTATGAAAGCGTGAAGCACTAACTCCTTCCAAAAAAAATTTAAGGAAAAAAAAAAATCCACAACACAGCTGATTTTGCCCTCCAACGGGAAGCCTGCAAAGCTGTATACATTTTCTTACTCTTTTTTTAACTACTTCCTCCAACGCCCTCGCTCGGTGCCCGCGGCGCTGGCCCGTGAGGGCGGTGTGAGCAGGCCGCGGCGGGCCGGGCGCGCTCCGAGGCCGTGCCGGCACTGCCCCCCAGCGGCACCGCCGCCTGCCGCGGCCCCTCAGCTGCCGCGGGAAAGGCGGACACCGCCCTCAGGGCGGCTGGAAGTCTGCCTTCGAGGAACTGAGCCCTTCCGGGAAGCGGCCGAAGGAGGGGAAAGGCACGCTTTGCCCAGGGGTTAGACAGACGGCTTCTGCAAGGCAAACGCATCCTCTGAACCAAGGCGGCAACGTGCCCCTGCAACACCCGGGCCCACGGCCCTCCACTATGAGAGCGCGCTCCTTCCTCCAACCCTGCCTTCAGCCGTGCCCCCTGCCACTCCTACCGCAGGGAGCGGCAGCTTTAGAGCCGGGATACAGCTCTCTGGCCACACTTAAGTGCAAACTCCCAGCGCTAGTGCCCATATCAAATAATGTCCACGCATGAACCAAGGTGAAATAATGATCCTGATTTAGTCTTCTTTCTTCAACCCGTCTCTTCCTTGGCTCTTGGGGCCTTTCCTCCATTGACTGCTGGGAACCAGTAGGAATGCTTGAACAATAAACTACTAGCAGGCGCTTTTTTTTTTTTTTTTTCCCCCCATAATTAGAGTCATTGAAACATTCTTCTACAGTCCTGCAAAGGGTGAGAATGCTAAATATGGTCATTTTAAAATCCTGAGCTACACTGAGTTTAGGGGAAGAGGAGGTGCTGCTGAGGCAGTGACATTTTATAAGCACTTTATTGCTTGGTTTGACTCTTCCTGCATTCCTTACAAAATCAGCACACAGCTTAAAGGCAGACACTGTGAAAAACAAGCATTTTTTTAGGAAGGCTGGGGATTCACAAGGGGAAAAATCCTGAAGAAAGGGATAGAAAGAGATGAAGAGTTGCTGTGGGCTTCACTCCTGCACTTTCTCTTAATTCTTAAGGATGTTGCCCATGTGCTACTTGGGCAGCCCTTGCTTGTGCCTCGTAGTCTTGCAGATGCCTACAGAAAATCAAAGCGCACACAATGCTGCAGGCCTCCTCTCCCCACCTGCTGAGCCAGGACCCAGCAACAAACCGAGACAGTACTCTGCCACCACAGTGACACAGGGGGCTCAAGGCACCACCTGTGACTTACTGAAGGGCTCCTCGTCCCCAGGAATGGCATTGTGGTGCTCACATGGGTGCGGGAGAAGCCATGGGCATGGATGTGCAGAGCCACCGAGAGCCACAGGCACTGCTCCTTCCCACCCAATGGGGTATGCCCGTGCTGGCCTCCTGAGCTCTTGTTGGTGCTTTTCCGGCCTGGCTGCCAGCCTGGAAAACAAAAGTTCCCAACCAAAGCAAGAGCAAGTGGGGAGGAACACAGAGAACAGCTCAGACATTCCTGCCTGCCTCCAGCAGTGTTTCCAGAGCAATAGGGCTGCAGAGGCAGAGCCTGCTGAGCTCCCAGATGAATAGAAGCAATGGACATGCTACTGCAGCATCATAATACCCTTCAGCAAAGGAATTAGAGCTCAGCCATAGTGCAGCAGCTCTCCCTGGCTAAAATCCCTTCCCAGTCCTGTTAATACAACTACCAAACAACAACTTCCCTATCTGTGAGGCTCTTTTAGACCCAGGCTTTATATCCTGCAAGCAGAGGACAGGATTTTACCAAGGGGGATTTTCTTGAAGCAGGAGAACTGAAGAGTACTATCACTCACCAAGCTCAGCCAGGAAAGGACGGAGCAGAGGGTGATCTGCCAAAGCTTCCTACAGCCGCATCCACTGGCGCTAAGGTAACTGTATCCATTTTGCTCTAGTTTCATATGCTCAGCTCTGTCTGTTTCTGGAGTCCCTTCCTCTACCCAGGGCATTCCCTTCTACCAGAAATCCTGGAAGTGAAGAATGTGCTTGCCACTAGGGGATGGCTCAGGTCAACCTGAAGGCAATAAATGCCTTAAGTGAAGGCAAAACCTGCTGAGGGGTGAGGAAGTATGGCACCTGAGGGCAAGGCAGGTAACATGTCATTCCTCAGCATGGCAGGTGTAGGGAGCAGTGGCAGGTTGAGCAGCAGCCACCCTCGCAGAAGCTGGAGAATCAACCACCTTTCCAGGTGCTTCCTGCCCCAGCACCAGCTGCCCAGACCCTGCTTCCCTGCACACCAGTGCACTGAATGCATGTGATGCCATGCAGCCTTGTACTGAAAGCACAGCAGGTAAAGTCTGGGGTGGGTAACAACTGCACCTTTGGCTTTGCTTGGAGACTTTGTGTGATGCCTGCAGCCCCGGCTGGATCACAATGCAGAACACTCCAGGTCCTGAATGCAGCACTGCTGTGCCCATCAAGCCTAGCTTTGCACTGCAGAGGTCAGCTGAGGTAGCTAGCTACCATGCAGAACCTTCCCTCAGCATCAAGGAGGGAATAATATTTTCAGTGTTGGTAAGGCTTGGAGAATTAATTCCCATATGCAAACAAAAAGTTTCTAGACAGTGTCAGACTTAACACATCAGGAAAAGATACATGAAGGCCCCCAAGTTTACCAGAGAAATTACTCATCCACATAGAAATGTCTTCCTAGACCTCAATATCAAAAGTTTTATTTATGGCCAGAAGAATAAGTGTTTTATAATATCATTTTTAAAAGTACCCTGGATGTATCATGTTTTCAAGTATTGGCCTCAGCAGTATCTTGTGAATGAGAGGAGCTCTGGTTCATTTACCTTTGTATGAAGTGCTCATCCTTACCTGTCTTTTCTACCCACCTTGAGCTGTCTCCCTCTTGCTCTCACCAGCTGTCTCATTGTGAGGGTGGATGCTAGGAGAAGTGGAGGACGAGCAGAAGATACACCAACTGTACAGGACATTTCCTTAGTGAATGGGGTTCACAGCTGATTGCTCTAAACACAGATTTCTGTTTCAACAGCTACTAAAAGGTAGAGTGGTGTCCTGAAAGAGAGCTCATGCTTTGCTTGCATGAATTTAATGTTATTTGGACTTATGAATCAATCCTTCCCTCACTTTTACAGCCACTTACAGAAGAGGGGACCTCCTAACCCCTCAGCAGGATGAACAAGACCGAGGGAGCTTTTGATAACCCAAAACTTTGGAGCCCAGGCTGCACACAGAACAGCACCTTCCTGACCAGTCTGGCACCACCCTTTGCATTTGGACAGCAGGCTACGGACACAGCCCTGAGTGTAACCCTTATTGTGGTCCTCCTTGTCATCATGGTGTCTCTGGGATGTACGATGGACATTGCCAAGATCACTACTCACCTCAGGAGACCTAAAGGTGTGGCAATAGCCATAATGGCTCAGTACAGCATCATGCCCTTGACAGCATTCATATTGGGCAAACTCTTCCAGCTGAGCACCTCAGAATCCCTGGCCATCCTCATCTGTGGCTGCTGCCCAGGGGGAAACCTCTCCAACATCTTTAGCCTGGCACTGAGAGGGAACATGAACCTCAGGTAAGGAAAGCTACAAACCCATTCAGGCCATTCTAGTTATATGACCGGTTCAGAAACTGATTTGATCAACATTCGGAGGCCCCAAGAAGGTGGACAAAAACTTAAGTCCAAATACTAAGTCAAAAATATTTTTAAAGCACCCATACTGTTCAATGTTAATTTGTCCCTGTTTATAATGGGACTTGGTACCTTTCTCTGAATCATTGGCATGTTGCACTTGATGACCTGGGTGCAGAAACACTTTTTCATCTCCATGTAGCAGTGCATACAGCATATATATATGCTGTATCTATCCATGCAGTTCTATGTAAACTGATCATGCTGCCTGAAGAGGCTGCATCAGTGAGAAAGGTTGAGCTAGCAGAACACCACTCTCCAACAAACCCTAGCAATAAAACAAGTTCCAGCACAAAAATACAATGTATTACTTTTTCTCTCAGTTGTGAATTTCTGAAATGCGTGTACCCTTGTCATGGGTATGTACCCTTTCTCAACATGAATGAAATTTGAGTCATTTTCTCCTTCCTCCATTCATATCACATCCTTCTACAATCTGACAGTGATGTTGGGGAGATCTCCGTAACAAGTTGGGGAAAAGCGAGGTAAAATCTTATATTAAATCATCTGTCCAGACAACTAATCAGATTAGAATACTCCATTTTTAAAAAGTGTTGTTCTTCTACTGAGGGGTCCTTTCTTCATCTCAGTGCTGTAATAACCGCATGCTCCATGGTCCTGGCAATTGGATTAATGCCACTGCTTCTGTACCTTTACTCGGGAGGCCTATATGAGGGTGACTTGGAGGGCAAAGTACCTTACAAAGGAATAATCAGCCTTCTGGTGCTGATGCTAATCCCCTGTGCCATCGGCATCATCCTCAATGAGAAGAAACCACAGTACACTGGCCGTATCACCAAGGTAAGAAATATCCTGTGCTAGTCACCTTTCAGTCAAGGGCCTTGAGGAAGTTTTCAAAAATACTATCTTTTTTAAGACATGCCACGAATCAATGAGAGGATTGAGGACAGAGCTCAAGACATTCACTTCACCAGTTTAGTGGTTAAAATATTTGCCCAAAGAATTCCTCCATCTTTTCCAGGCAGATGTTTTGTAGCGAACTTCCTACATTGCTCTCCTTTTGCTTCGGTTTTGACTTTGGAAGGTTTTTGCAATATCAGCACTAATGAACCTCATAGGTCCTGCCCTCAACTAATGCTGCAACCAAAGCAGAACCCAGATAAAAACCAACCAACCAATAAGCATCCCAAAACAAACTAAAACCACCCACTGTTCTCAGAGGTCTAGCACAAGACAAAAATCAAATCACAAAATTGCTGCTTAAGTCATTGGGATACCTATCCAGCAGAAGCCACTGTATAACCAAGTGCCCGCTCAGGCCTAGAATCATGTCCCTGCCTCCTTTATACATCAGATATTTAAACAGCAAAACAGAAATCGGACAACCACATACACCATTGTCTAACTCAAGAACTCCACTAGGCTCTACCTGTGAGTAAAGTCATTTCCTCAGCACCTGCTTGGGGTGGACTAGAGCCACCAAGAGACATGGACAGAGACAAGTTGCAATGCCTGAGAAACAAGCAGCTTGTGCAGCAAGACCAATCATTTTGCATATAGGCTAGAAAGGTGTTTGGTTATTTAAGGTTTCTCTCAGTAATAGCTCAGGATGGTCTCTTGTTGATTACAGGTAACATTTATGTCCATGAAAGTCACTTATGCCCTCTGTGTAGTTCACGATAGAGAACTGGGTACAGCTGCTTCTGACAGCTGTGACACATTTTGCCAGGGATTTTTCTCTTGTCCACAACTCAATCACTTTTATTTTAGGCAGGGATGGTTATGCTTCTACTGTCATCTGCTGCTATAATTGTTCTGTCTGTGGCCAATATGGGAAGCTGTATCATGGTTGTCTTCTCACCATCTCTCCTGGGATCTTCTGCCTTAATGCCCCTTACTGGATTCCTGCTGGGCTATGCTGTCTCTGCAGCCTTCAAACTTGATCACCGGTATGTTCTTCCACACCTCTCTCCCCTCTCCCTCTCGTCAGGAACAGAGAGGTATGGGAGCTCTGCTTTGCAAAGCAATAGTGAAAACATGGACTTTAGGATCATACTCCTGTAGAACACTGACCCCCTTCACCCAAAATAGAACCTAGGAATACAACCAGACACAATACAAGCTGGTCCCAAGCCAGTGACTCCTATACCTTGAGTGGGAAGGGAAGTGACTTTAACCGCTGCTTGGCTTAGCAGCCAAGGGGAAGAATAGCTAAGCAGGTTTTTTTGGCACAGGCACTTGATCACCATGGAAGCTTCACTGAAAAAGTAGATGGATGGTTCTGGCTTAAGGCCACTAGTGATGTGCTAAACATATTACCAACCTCTGCTCTTGGTAATGAAGCTCAGGGAAAAGAATGATTAGCACTGAGGGAAAAAAAAAACAAAAAACAAAAAAAACCCACACAAAAAAAAACCAAAAAACTGAAAAATACCCACAGGAGCTCAAACCCCAAGTGACACAATTATTTCCAAGCCAATTACTACCCCAAACCAGTCACTGCATTCTCAGCTGCAGCCCCAGGAATTTAGAATGAAAACCTGACATATAAAACCTGCTCCTCCTTTTTTCCTCATCCTACTTAAACCAGGCAGGAATCCTCCTAGTCCTACCTTCGTATGTTGGACTCTTGCCACCTCAGGAGATTACTTCCCTGCAGGAAGCTGCAGAATCCAGAGCAGGACAAGAGGCCTTTAATCCCATTATGAGCGAAGTTCACATTTGTAACATGATCTGTCTCTGCCCATTGCAAAGGGAGCAGGAGGCAAAACCTTCTAGGGATTGCAGTATTGTTTCTGGCAGAGCAGCTTTCAGCCACAGGCAAGTGCACCAGCAAGGTGGGCACGGTTCTGTTTCAGTTGTTTGAAAGCAATTTAAATCTGTGCTCTATTTTTCTCCTTCAGGTGCAGGCAGACAGTGTGCATGGAAACTGGCTGCCAGAATGTACAGCTTTGCTCAGCTATCCTCAAGGTCACCTTTGCCCCAGATATCATTGGCCCCCTGTACTTCTTCCCACTACTCTACTTGCTGTTCCAGCTTGGAGAAGGATTTCTGCTCATCCTGGTCTTTCGGATCCGTGACAGAATAAAGCAAGCTAATGGCAAGTACAGCTTTGCTCCTTTATTTCTTATATTTTCCATGCTAAGCCATACATGCTCACAACATAACTACCGACGAATTGCTGCTGTATAAAGGCAGAATCCAGTTGTTCTTTAACGAGGGATTACGTACCCAACACGTTAAATTTAAATCAGAGGCAAAAATTCAGAGGTAACAGAAGACCTTAGAAATTCAATGGACTTCATCAGCAGGATGTTTCATATAGCTACATACTATTAAAACTATCAGTGCTCAGGTTTTCAGTCTGGTGCTTTAAGCCAGTGGACCCCCTGCAAAAGTCATGACTTGCACTAAGCACATGCAAAGAACAGGGGTGTTTGCATGTGGCTAAAACTACACAAAAACATTACACGTTCTTTAATGCAACAAATCCCAGCTTTGCTTCAAGCTGTTAAGTGACTTCCTGAGAGGACAGAACTGCCAAATAGTGCAGCCAAAGGAAGGAAACATTTGGATCTTTTGCTAGAGAAGTACATAAAGAGATTGAAGCTTCATTTTTAAATATATACAATATTAGTACAGATGTGAAATAGACTCTTCTCCAACTCCAGCAGGTCCCTAGTTCCAAAGCTCAGCTGACTGCACAGAGGGCTGAAGGATGCACTGCTGACTGAGATCCTTCACCCACCACCCCTCTGATGCTGCCAATCCAGCTTTTCTCCACTGTCTTGAGAGAGATGCAGCAGAGTAGCTGCTACAGAGCTGCTTCAGGATCACTTTACCACATCTTACAGCTATGCTGGAGGATAACTTAATGGGGGGAAAAAACCCACACTTATTTAGATCCTTGGGTGTGTGCTCAGAGCAAAGCAATTGACACTGGAAACAGAAAGGCAGGTGCTGGCAAGACTACTATAACCAAAGGGTTGTATTCCAGCCTCTGGGTCATAAATGACTGGAAACAAAATGGCTTCAGTCTTTTGGCAGGAATCCAAGTTCCTTCCTCTTGTTTTAATGACTCAATAATTCTAGTTGTAGCTGTCACTATCTTTCCCTAACCTGGTTTCAGAATTATCTATTTTCACATTTTTCTCTTTCTTCAGATGCAGCAAAAATTATCTGTGCAGGTGTGGATACATTTAGTGCTCAAGAAATGAAGTCAGTGTCAACACATTGCAGAAACAGTGGAAAACCAGGAAAACAATACATGGATTCTGCAGCAGTTGCTCTCATAACCCTCCAGGCTCTACCTTCTGCAGCCAGCTCATAAGTCTCCAGCTGTTCTGTCAAAGATTTATCTCATTTCACAGCAGCCACAGAGCCAGCTGCACCCACACTGTTACTCCCCAAAGACCTTGCTCCAGAATATGCCTCGCTCTGTCAGCCCAGAAAGAAGAGACTTTCAGTGACTTCAAGATCATTGTGACAACCCTTTGGGACAGCTGAAGACCAGGTTAAGTGACTGTCCCGGTTTTACCTGTAAGAAAATCACTGCCTACATGAGTTCCCTTTCTTAATTTCACTTACCTCTAACTGTCCCGCTGGTACATAATGGAAGCAGATCCTGACGACATCACTGCAGATTAATAACGTTAATTTCTCTAACAGACCCAGAATGAGCTGTCAAAGTTTCTCCACGCAGAAGCCACTGAGATCCAATGCACAGCCAAGCAGTGCATGGGCTGTTCGTTTCTCCCATCCTCCAGCGGGGACCACGCGGTACCACCGATCCCCCACAGCAGAGGCCACACCACCACGACCATGGCTACACAAACTGCCTTCGTATGCAGAGTTTGGGCCCAGCAAGCTGAACCTCCAAAAGCAATGAACCTTAAATGTGCCTTCTTTTGTAGCAGTCAGTGAACTCCACACCACACCTCTTCTAGACACCACCTAGGTATGGTCATGCTACACACACCAGGAAAGATTGGCATCGACATCTCCAATGTCCAGACTATGACTTGTAACCCAAAGTAGTTCACATTAATTAAGAATAAACAGGTTCATACCAAGAACCTACACTTAATTTCTTTCAGAAATCAAGAGAAGTCTCCATACTGCAAAGTCTGGGAGTTTAACAGTAAGCTCACTATTACAACAGCCAGCTCCCCAGGGAAAACTGACAACCTGCTCATGCTGCTTGCAAGGCAAGTAAGTGGTGTGGTCTAGAAACACAGTTCAGTACGACTATTTATAGAGCAGATAATACTTCACATTTAGCCTCAGAGTCTATGATCCCTTTAATCACATTAAGTGCCTTCAGCCACCTGGGTTCTAGTTGAAGCCAAGTCCCACTTGGACGTAGATGCCCGTCATCATCCAAGTTAGTAGGATCAACTGACTGGAGATCTCAACACAGCTGATCTTCCACCCTGATGAGTGTGAATGCTCCCTTACCCCTGCAAGTTTGAGCTCCCTTGCTCCACACCTCTTGGGGTGATCCAGCATCTACACCACACTAAGGCTCTGAGAATGAAGCCTCCCATTCCCCAAAGCTGACTGGCAACAATCCAGGTAACTGTGGATCCTACCCCCTCTCAGTGCCTGCTGTCGGGAGTGCCTGGCAGCCCAATACACTGCTACCTCAACAGACAGAACCACACTATACAAGAGCTCCTCCTCCTTCCTTAGCTCAGCACCCAGGAACTCTGCAGCAGCAGGGAGAGAGGGCAGCAGGGCTGCAGAGGCCAAAGGCCTGACCTTCCACAAGGCCAGACCTTGCTCCGAGAGGAACCACCTTGCACTTCCTATGATCTATCCAAATCCCAGCCTAGGATACAAATATCTTTTTAAAGCTTTCTACAAATTACAACAGCTTTGTAAAGCACTTTATAAGAACACACATTATTTTAAAAATTAAATTCCTACGCTCTCTTGTGGGTGAGGGCTTGAGAAGTACAGGGATTGCAGAGGACTGCTGCCACTGGAGGGCACAAACACTAAAACACAGGACCTCACGGTACTATTGCTGCATTACTCCCACCCACCGACATGAAAATCCCTCTTCCCCCAGAATGAGGACTAATGCTTACAAAAATGGGTTATCTACACCTCAGTGTTCTCATGCGAACATGCACAAATACACTAATCAAGTATGCTGACTGACATCTATCTTTAATATTCCACACATTATCCCAAGTGATTAAAAGCTTAATGACTCATCCACTCACTTTTTGCTACGAACTATGACAGCCCGATTATCCATGTTCTTATTTCAGAACACACAGACATCCAAGGACATCACACCGTGGATTCAAAAGGACGCTAATTCTCACCCCTGCAGTAAGAGGTATCACACTGCCACAGCTCCATCTTTAAGAAACATTTTAACACAGTCACAACCACTTTATTAACACCAAGAAACAAACTAGAAACTGAAATGTTTCTTTAAACTTTATTTGAGCTATTTCTTAGGTATCAAGAAATAAGTGCTTTATAGAATATTACCACAGGGCAGTGAAATGGGCATTTTCTTAGTGTAGTGCAAGTTGTATCAAATGAAAATACTTTAAAATAAAGTTTTATTACCAGCACTTAGTCTGCTGACCTATAGCTGAAACAATGTCTCAAAAGCACAAAAAAATACCCTCTGAAATAAAGCTTTATGTACAGCACATACAGAGCTCTTAGATGCCTACAGCCGTTAGTCTGAGATATTAAACTAATGCTTTTGAGTTGCTATTCACAGTTGCATATACTGAGAATTAAGTGTTCAGATGACTTTAGAGTACAAAAAAATTTGTCTGCTTTAGTTATAAAGAGCTCTGCCAATATACACAAACTATACACTTCAGACATTCACAAAAAATGTGAGCAAGAAAAGGGTTATCAAAAAACATTTAATACAATTAGTCAATAACCCTTCCCACCATGGTCCACATCTACAAAGTTACCCATTCCCTCCCCCCTCCCCATCCAAACCCTTCCCCACAGAAAGTCACCTACTTACCACAAGTTTTAGCAAGTATGGTTTAAAAAAGGGCCCTCAGGGCAAGTTATTTATAGTTCAGTTGCGACTGTCAACAGATCTGGACCTCGATCTAGATCTCTGCCGATCTACAGATGATGGAGATTTGGATCTGCTGGAAGAACCCCGTTTCTGGCTCTTGCTTGGCAGCGGAGATCTGCTAACTGATCGTGACTTGCTATGGCTCCTACTCCGTGACCTGCTGTAGGACTTGCGGCTCCGGGAACGAGAGCGGCTGCGGGACCCGGATGAGCTCCTGCTGCGCGACCGCGACCTGCTCCTGGACCTACTGCGGAGGGAAGGCAGAGCGCCAGTCAGCGTCAGCTACGGAACCGCACGGGCCGGGCCGCAACCAGGCAACCCACGGCTCGCCAGCTCAGCTGCCTGCTCACTGACTTCAAAGTTTCTCAATGCTTAAGGCATTGTTTAAGAGAGTAGAAATCCATACCTGTGCCTTTTGCTGCCTTCAATTAGTTTGATTTTCCTTCCATTAATTTCTTTACCAGAAAGCTTTTCAATAGCATTCTTTAAATCACTGTAAGAGGCAAATTCAACCACCCTACAGGAAAGAAAAAAAAACCACCATAAAGCTTACTATTGGAAGTTGTAGTTACCAATACAAGCAAAATCTACATTGGGAAAACAAACAAACAAACCCCCAACGCCAACACTGCTCAGTGTAATTATACCCTGTCATCACTGAAGCATGAAAAATTCCCCTCCCCAAACATTTCCCACATGCATTTTTAAAGGGTAGCTAAATTAAGCCATGAACAGCTGCTGACACTGAAAAGCAGCCAGCTTCCCTCCCTAAATATGACATATACAGGTTACTCTACAGGTCACTCGACAGACTTACCCTTCATTTAACTTAGGTCTGTGTGCATCTGCAAAGGTTACTTCCCCGGCTTGTCTCATGAAGTCTTTGAGATCCTAACACAAGACCGCTTATGTTACGTAAAGAAGTGAAATTAACACTTACCTATACAAAAGTAGTTTAAAGCAAATAAAAGAAACTTATGACTACTGAAAGAGAAGTTGTTAGATAAATCACAAACATGGCAACTGCCATACTTGTATTCTATCAAAATTGCGTTATCTGTATCAGGGCACGAAATAAATGAGAAAAGCATATTGCTTTAAGCAAAATGCTAATAAAGGGTCTTAACATTAAGGTAAGTATTAGTCTAAAATGATTTTATAGATTAAATAACAAAGAGAAAGAGAGAGAGAGAGAGAAAGAAATGAAAAAAAGCACATTTTTATATATACTGGATTGACTTCGAAATATTACCCATATATTTTTGGACTATTTCAGTCTCCATTTACATTATAAGTCTTATACGAATAGAGAATTACATTTACATAACACCAATTATTTTGTGCCCCATATGTCATTAAAAATATAGTTTACTTTACCTTTATTAACATTTCCCTAGGCTAGCCAAGCAGCAAACTGCATTAAGCGACCGGAGATACCGTCATGACATATGCCCGACTGGCTCTTCGCCACCCATTTGCCGAACACTACCCAGTCGATGGAAGCCATTAATCGCACTGCCCTCCCTATCAGGAGACTATGGATGGATCCAGACATTCTCTATGCTTGATGTCACCAAGGACCACTTTACTGCGATCAGGATTCCAACGACCACCTAATTTCCAATCTTTCAACTCTTTTCGACCAGGACCTCGTTATTCGGAAGCGTTACAGGAAGAACAGCTCTCAACTTAGGAATCAGATCTCGTTAACGCTCTGGGACCGCTGCAATGTGGCACTTTAAGGAGTGCATCGATTACGTCTAGACCGGCAAACACAGATCTAGAGGTGGCCAAGTGACATTGTAGGAGCTGACTGGAAAGTCAACCAGGCCCGACCAAGAGTGACCAAGACAGAACGATTAGGATAACCCACAGGCACTCCTCGTCATAAGGCCAACGACACAGATAGGCTGGCAAATAAAGGGTTTAATATGTGGTTAAAATGGATTTTAAAAACAAGAAAAAAAATAAATATATATCCTCAAACATATAAATTTATTATTATTATGAATTAACATTAACTAGCTTTCATTCAAAATATTTAAGTTACGTTACTAAAAATTGTATTAATTACATAAATATTTTAATAAATCAGATTTTAATTTAATTAATTATTTTACAAAATAATTACATTACGTTACATACCCATTAAATGAAGTCAAAATAGTTAATCGTGTTTCAACAAACCTGCCAGCTGACTCGGGAAGACAGATTTTCCACTATAAGGCGATTTTCTGTTCTTAGAGGTGGGGCATTTCTGTTTTGAAACAAACAGTTCAGACTTCTATTAGCACACAAAAGATAACCATGTTAATCTTAACAAAGGCTGTACCAAGAGCTAGTATCAACATATCATCGTTAGTACTACATCCTGAGCTATGTAATGCTCCAGCAATCTAGGGCAAGCATTAAGGACTTAGGGGAGGAAGCATAAGGATGACAGGCATTATCTGAGAAGTTCTGTAATCTTCACTATCCTGCTACCACACTGAACAACTTAAAAGGCAAATAACACTTGTAATAGCTCATTCCAGCTCAGGTTCTCTGGGACGAGTCCAAAGCACTCTTTATCTTAAACTGCGCTGGTCCAAAGCTGCGTGTACCTCCTGTCACTGCGCAGGCGACGGCTACTGAACCGGTCAGAGTACCTCCCTCTGCCTCTGCCCCTCGAGCGTGCTCTGGCATGCTCAATAGTAACCCTGTGAAAAGAAAAACATAACAAAACACGTTTCTAAATATTTCTTCTTTTATATACAGTTATAGTTCTCAGGACAGAAATAAGAAGACTCGAACAAACACAAAATAGTTTAACCAGTATTGAAACCCCTATTCAAATTAAAACTGACTTTTATTTTAGGTCCTCAAGCTTCTATTGCCATGAAATAAGACACCTCACCTCTCACTGCAAAGTTCTTTTCCGTCCAATTCATAGACAGCATCATCTGCATCCCTCGGATCCTCAAACTCCTGCAAAACCAAGACAACGAAACCAAACAATTACATTCCAATAAACGAGCAGATGCTTATTTGTCACGTGGCGTGCCTTGATGGGCGCCTTAATGGATTTTCTTCCGAAGTAGCTTCGTAAACTTCAAACGCGAATAAGCACGAAGGGGGTGGTGAAGGGAGAAGGGGCGCACTCACCACGAATCCGAAACCCCTCTTCAGGTCGATATCGCGGATGCGGCCGTACCCCTTGAAGAACCTCTCCACATCCTTCTCCCTGGCGGCCGGGTTCAGCCTCCCGATGAAGACGCGGCAGCCGCTCATGGCTGTGTGTGCACGGCGCTGCTGCGGGGACAGGCGCGTCAGGCCCCGCCCGGTGACTCAGCACCGCCCGCCGCCGCTACCGCAGTGCGCCAGCAGGCCCCGCCCCCGCCACGGGCCAATGAGAAGGCAGCGGGCAGACACCGCCTCAATCCGCGCCAATAGGAACCCGGCACTCGGCCTTCGGCCCGGCCCAGCTGCCTCCCCTCCCAGTTAGCCCCGCCCCTGCCGAGCCGAGGAAGAAAAGCAAACGCCATGGCTCTGCCACAAAATGGCGGCCGCACCGCGCCCGCCTGCGACAGCGACCTCGCCCCGGCGCGCACCGAGCGGAACGGAGCGGCGACAACGCCGGCCGGGGGCCCGCGGGCCGGCCGGGCACACAGCAGAACCGCGCCGCACACGCTCCGCTGCGCTTCCCCCGCGCTCCGCTCTGCCAGGAAGCCCCCGGAGGTTTTACGAACCTAGGCTGTGGGTCTCGGTGCAGGCCGAGCCGGACGGTTTCGCGGTGCGGTGCGGCAGGCGGTCGACGGTCGGGCAAATGCGTCCTCCCCGGGTGACAAACAGCTCCGACTGCTGCGCAACACCGGCGCTGCGCCGCGAAATGGAGGCGGCCCCGCGCGTCAGCGCCGTCCCGCGCGGCGATTGGCGGAGGTGGCGGCCACGCCCCTCCCCGGGGATTCCAGGTCAGGGCGGGGGGGCCGCGCCGCCGCCCCTCATCTGGGAGCAGTGTCGGGGCGGCAGGGGGTAAACAAGCCCGGCCGCCGGGGGCTGGGCCAGGAAAGCTGTGCTGAGGGGTGAAACACAACCATCGGGGCTCTTTTACTCATCCGGTACACAACAGGTTAAAATCAGCGCTGCTCTTGTGTGCCTTGCCTCTGGGCAAGGGCTTACGTCAGGCGTTTCTGGCTCCTAATGAGCAAAGAATGAGAGGAGGAAAATATGTAAGTTGCTCCTGATCTGCTTAAATCCCCATTTGGAACCAAATGTGTAGCGACAAGGTAGAGAGATGAGCTTTGTCTTCATTTCATGTAACTGCAGAATTTATCACAGCTCGGCTTCTAGGTGGTTGCAGTAAAGGCAAAAGATTATCCCAAGGGGTATTTGAAATGAAGAAGACATCTGGAAGTTGAAGATACACCCACTAGTTTTTCAGTACAGACAAAGGCTGCAGCTCTGTGACCCTCCTTGCCAGATTTGTGCACTCCTGGATTAGTTGATTACACAAAAAGCCAGCGGGTACAGCTTCACCAGGCTGCCTCTTTTGATGCGTTTTGATATGTATGATCCTTTTAATAGCATTTTCCTGATTTGTCACCTGGAGTCCCATGCTGCCCTGAGTCCCACCCCCTACCCCTTCCCTTTGCAGACCATCTTTGTTACAACCAGGGCCTGTTATTAATGGCCTCCATGGGATGAATTTCTCTTTTTCATGCTTAGACACTGAGGTGTATTTCCCTGGAACAATGCAGCACATAATGGTGCTGACATCATAGCTTTATATGACTGCCCAGACACACACACTCCTCAAATTGCAACAGCATGCAGAGTCCCAAAAATAGGATAGTTATTTCTGCTGCATGCAGTGATGAGAAAGGCTACCATGTAGCTAAAGGTTTGGCAAGGGCGCTGTCAGCATCACTTGTTTCTCTCTTGGGTTCCAAAGATGCACATTTTCATTGCGCGCAGAGGCAGTGTCTGCAAGAAAAGCCAGGATGATGTACAGACAGGAAAGTCTGCCGTACAGGGAGGACTTTGAGCAAGGAATGACAATGCTTGTGATTATCCCTGTGGATCATAACCTTTGCCTGCTGAGGAAGATACATTCAGATGTGCCGTTTAACATTTAACAGTGCTAATTTCATAATGAGTTACAGCGCTTTAACAGGTGCCATGGGAACAGGCAGTTCTGTTCCTGTCAACACCAGGACTCTCCTGTCTGCAGAGTGAGCTGGTACACAAAGCTAAACCAGCAAAAACTAGCACTGGAAAAGGTGGCAAGTAGACTTCTGAAGGTATCACTCCATGAAAATCAGCTTGTAGTGGAATAAAACCAAAGGTTAGCGTTGAACAGAGGAGAGAGGAAGGGGCAGGAGCACCCCTTTAAGAAGGAGCTGCTCATTTTAGCAGTGCAAACCTGCAGTTTAAAAAGCCCTGTCCTTGTAACTGCCAAGCAGTAATCTCCCTGTATCCGAACACTGAGTGAAAAGCATCAAAAGTCAGGAGGAGATCCACGAGACAACAGTCACTCTTTAGAACATTCCTGTGTTACCTAAGTCTGATACCAACATGAAGGTCACACACTCTTTTACTCACATGGACTTCTTGCATGAGGGTCATGAGCAAGCACGTCTGGTTCTTACCCAGTTTCTCGGAGTTTTACGTAAACAGGTAGTACTGTTTCTCCCTTTGGCTTGAGGTTGTCTGAAGTTCACCTAGGACTTGTTAATGTTACTGCTGCCAGCTAGCCCAGTAGTGTCCACGCTCCTACATTCCTGCAGTTCCGGTTGTTGAGAGGCACGCAAGGCCCCTAAAATCCTTGTAGTTTTTTCATCGAGGTAACTAAGTAAATACAGTTACTATGTGGAAGTGAAAAGGTCATGAGGCAGCAGAAGATGAAATTAATCTTGAAACAAAGTCTCATCCAGATACCATTAATGTCTGCTTCTGGATACAAGAAGTTTATGTGGCCTCACCCTACAGACAGTTTTAAACCAGGGAGGAGGAGGACAAAGGGGGAAAAAAAAGAGTAAGACAGGAAGGAAGATTCCAGACAGAGACTGCCCAGCATTGTTGAAGACCCTCTACAAAAACTGCTGTCCTACACATCGACAGTGAAGCTGCTGTATAAGCCATGTAGCCAGAGACTCAGCACTTTGCAGTTCTACAAGAGTTCTTGTAGGAGGCAAGCAGAAATGTAGATTGGGTCGTCTCCTGCTACTGGTTTGTTACTATATACTATACTATATACTACTATATTTGTTACTTCTTCCACTATGGTTGTCTGTGTTAATCTCCTCTACTGATCTTTGTTTTCTCCTTTCCTGTACTCTTAGTTACCTATGCATTCTCTGTTCTATTTTTTTCCAAAGCTCCATGACTAACTAAACTAACATGTTTCTGTTACTGCTACATAAGTGTAGCTGTCTTAAAAGTGGCAGCAATGAGGGTTCAAGAACAGCTTACAAAAGTCTCAGGTAGGTGGCAAACACTGAATAGCGAATTTAATCATTCAGCACCAATTGCTTTTCTTCAAAATATTTGGAGAAAGAAAATGGAAATTGACCTAAAAATAACAGAATAACACATTAAAAAAATACATTTGTCAGAGTTTCTTTTTTCAATTTTCCCACTTTTATGGAAAGCTAAGCTTTTCAAATTGCTCAGATCTAAAAATATAAATTTCTTATGTTAGTGTCAGGCTGAGAGCCCTTGCCCACCACCCAGAAGTATATTTAGCAAGTAGAATCCTCTTTTTTTTGGCAGACTGTAATTCAGGGTGAAAGGTGCTGCCCTGGGGCTGTATCACTGAGCAGTCAGTAGAGTTAAAGAGCCTGACTGACAGCTACTCTTCCACACTCCAGACAGACCCTCACAGCCCAACCAGCCTTGTTTCAACTGGCTCCTGCCAGAACACCCTGATAACAGTTCCTCACACTCATCTTTTCTAGCCAAAGGTAATAATTAACATCCCGTTATTTATAGCTCAGCAGCAGTATCAAGCTAGTCCTGGAGGTACCTTAGCTACAGCGGGATCTGTAGCTCAACGGTGAAGTTGCAGACTTTACCTTTTAGTTCAGGTGAGTATGTGTCTTCCATGGCTTTGGCTCAGGAAAAAGGAGCAGAGGCAGGAACTGATCATCCCCTCTTCTCTAGGACATGGAGCAGGCTCTGCCTACATCTGTGCACTTCGCCACTGTGTGAAGCAGTCAAGGCAGATTGACAACAGAATAGTGCACCATCACTTCAGATCATATCTCAGTAGAAATTTAATAATGACAAGGCATTATGCACCAACACATTTTTTACATTATCTATAAATGCAACAAGGTTTAGGTTAGCTTTTATGCAAATTTATGCCACCTGCAGATGGGCAGCTGGAATCTGGTCCAGCATGAAAATGACAGGTACAAAGTGGAAAGGATTTTTTTTTTCCCCCTTGGGTTAATATTTGAATGATCAGAACAAGTTTACACCAGCTCAGTGTGTTTACTTTTAGACACTGAGTGTGAAGATGTAAGGAAATCTCAAAATACTGTGAGAGCAAGCTGTAGATTGCTGCAAAAACACCTTATGGGGTCAAAGCTATTTATAAACCTTCAGAGGTAACAGGAGATCATCTGCAGGATCATGTGTCCTTCCTTGTCTGGCCCTTTAGACCTTTCCTGAAAGCCATGCAAGCGCCTTTCTGATTTATCTTTGTGTTAGAGCTACCCCTAAATACAACAACTTGCAGTCATGGCCATGGTCTGCAATTACATTTCCAAGCAGCTTAAATCATACTGTGTCTTTTTTTTTGACAAACCACCTTCTCTGTGTACAAAGACCCAGAAACTAACATAGGCAACAGTTTTTGTTTTCAGCAGAGGGCAGATTGCAAACACTGAGCATGCCATCTCCAACTTTTACTTAATTGAGACACAGTATTCACTTTAAACATGTATGAAGCATGAAAAACATAGGTCATAGGGGAAGAATAGAATGAAGAAAGTTCACCTTTTCTCAAGAAAACAGCACTTTGAGGATTAAACTCTGTGAAGTAACTAATGAACGATTCTTGAGAAATCTCTAGCACCATACCAAATGCCTAATTTCCTAGTGGTGCCGTGATTTTTCAATTGGCTGACTTCAAAGGTCAGAAAGGCAGTGGAACAAAAGATTAAATCATCAATTTTTACACATTTTCATTCAGTAAACTGGTCAGATGCTCATGCCAACAAGGCAGGCAGTCAAGACCAAGATGTTTCAAATGAATACAACACTCCTTACTGCAATAACTAAGTTATCAGACATGGAGGGGAAATAGAGATGTGTGAACCCTGACCATAATAAATCTTTTAGTCTATTTTTTTTAAGCAAATAGGAAAATGCCAAAGTAAAATTAATTTTAAGCTGAAAGCACAACTTTTTCAGAGTTTGCACACAAAATATCTCCTTCGTAAGCCTAGGACCAATTCTTTTGGGGAATCAGGAGTCTCTTCTTAGCGTAGAATTGTTCAACATCTGCATTAATAATTTGTTAAACAGATTTGAGCATGCAGTGTTAAAACATGCAGATGAATCAGGCTGGGAAGGGTTTCAAACACTCTAAAGATAAGAAAAGAGGATGTGATATTTAAGGGCCAAGTTATGAAGTGAATGGCAGAATGACAGGCAAGATTTAACAATAGCTTCTGTTTCCTCAATGCCACACCATTCATAAAGAGCAGTACCTATGGTTTTCTGCTATATTTAATGAATAGAGGTCAAACCTTTGTGGAAGGCTGGAGTGTTATCAATGCTCTAAGTGCCTTCTGTTCATCTCACCCTATTTTCATGTGCAGTTCAAGTCTGGGGAGGAGAGTACAAGCCTGATCGATAGTGTGTTTATTTCTTATTGTTAGGACACATTTAGACTGAGGAAAAACAACAGTAAAACATTCTACCACACACTTGCCAAGTCCAGGAAAACAGTCAATTGGCTGTAATTACAAGAAACTGTTTAAAATAGAGGTCACATTACATACATCAAAACAAGAAAAATCTTACACAAAAATATATATTCCCAGGAAAGGGAATAAAATCTTGAAATCAGAGAGACAAGTGTAACGAATGCACTGGAAAGGAGATATGATCAAATGAAATGCAATTGAAAAAATCCCAGAAAATTTGCAACCGGAGTGACTACAAGCAAATGTACTGAGATGAAAAGAGGTGCCGTGAAAAGGACCAAAAGTTGCCCAAATTATTCCCACTGAAATCCTAAAAGCAGGCAAGAAAGGAAAATAAAGAGACAGGAGAAGAAACTGAAGAAATTAAATGGTAAAATTAAAAAAAAAAAAAAATCTTAAAGCAAAATCAGTAAAAGAAAATGGGATGAGCTGAAGTGCAGGGAAAGGGACCAAAGCTTGCCCAATTGATCCTCATTAAAATTGCAAAATTTGATTTACTTTCCTGAAAGGAATTGGAACATACATATATATATATATGTATGTATGTATGTATGATGTAATGCTTCCTTCAGCCTTCTGACAGATGCTGCTGGAACGGAAACTGTATTTTCAGTACCAGTTTAACCATCCCGGACTTATGCATAACTTGCATTGTATTTTTATGTCACTATAGTTACTTTGAAAACGTGTGTGTATGTATAAGCATTATAACTCTTCGAATGTTCTCATACCAATGCTGAGGTATTTCTTTTCATATTGCTTAAAGATACATGTATACATGATCTTTCTATAGATATCATTTGATGCTTCAGTCAATTCAGTGACAAGCCTGTTTCTGGAGGTTTCTGCTCCCAGCTTCTCATTCTTGTTCTCTCTCCTTCCGTTTTACCAACTCAATTTTCAGGGCTACTTGAAGAATATTTTGGTTTTTTGAACCAGAACTATCACTTCTCTCCCCTGACAGGGCTCTGCTGTCAGAGGAGTACTAACTACATCCACATGTCACCACTTCCGCACCAGAGAATTTATTTCTGTAGTGCTTATTCCCTACTGGGGACTGTGCCAGCAGGTAACATCAGGCCCTTGAGCTTTAAACTATCCCATGATCTGTGTGACAAATACAACAACACAGGGCTAGAATAATTAGTGAGGACACTGGAACTCACCCTTCCGCAAACCCATAATGCCAGCCAGCCAAGCCCTCAAGAAGACAATTCATTCTCTGAAAATTTCCCTTGCAGACACAAGTGCTGGAAAGGTTGTCTAAATGTAAGAAAAAATTCAGCAGATTTCAGGTTAGTATTTTGGTATTATCCTCAGACATGGATTCTGTCTGCAAGAAGCCCTCCATGAGCAAGGGGCTGTTTGGTGCCACACAGCACTCTCATCTGCAGGCATTAGGGAGTGATCAGCACCAGCAAATGTAGACTAAGGCAGGATGGCTCCCAGGGTGCAGAAGCTGGAAGGCTCAGGGGAAAACCTCTGTAGTGGTTCATCTCTTATTTATTAAGCATGGGGATTTGTCTGGACCATGCTACTCTCTATGTAGACTTTAAAGGCCTGTATTGGGGTATGAGGGTCAGCTCCAACCAAGTTAATCTCAGAGCCCTGACACCAATGTGCAGTGAGCTGCAGTGCATGCCAGGCTGCAAAGCACAGTGACTCAAGCACATATCCCACCTTTTGCTCTGGAGTTAAGTGTTTGGCCATCACAATGTTCTCTGAATGTGTGTCTGCCCAAAACAAAAGACACGACTGTGCAGATCTCTTTTCTATTTGGCACCATTTCTGCAGCTCTCAAACAGCCATGGCTTCTCTCATGCAGCACCCTGAGCTGCACACTTCATTAAATAATGCCTCAACAGCTTTTCCAAGGGTCTGCTACTGCTGCGTGGCACTCCAGCATCCCCAGTTTGCTAGTTCCTAGCAAGTACACAAGCACAAAAGTTCTCTTGTGACTGCTGTCAAATTCAGGCATTGAATGGCAAGGAGGGGAAGCGCAGGCACAGGCTATTTCGGACAGGCAGAAAGCTGGAAGACAAAGAGCCTGGCAGGTCGGTCCATTCTTCATTACTTGCTCTATGTCCTCACCACCACCTTCTACCTTTCCACAGAAAAATATGTCCCCTCCCCAGGGCAGAGACAGGCCAAGAACCTCAGTTGCTGCTGCTCCCTGTGGGCAGTCGCTTCAGTTTAACAAGTGACATTACAAGGCACTTTATTTTTTGTCTGTCTAACCCGTATTTATGTTTCAGAATTTCTCCTGTCACATTAAGTTACAAGCCCTTGAAGTAGGATAAAGACTCCTTTTTCCTCCCTGGGGACTGTTCCTTTTGGATACTAATAACAACCTTCCTTAGCTGTCCCTGCACATCTGAGATAACACATTTATCCCTTTTCATCTTTTCTTGTAAGTCCTTCCAGCCTCTGATAATTTCATGCGTCTTATGTGACCCTTGCTTTGTTTTATCCATGTCTTAGACTCAGCTGCAGGACAGCTAATAAAACTGATAAATATCACAATGCTTAAATACGCTGGTGCTCCCACAGGTGCCTCCCCACCCCTCCTCATCTGTCGGTGGGAGGGTCTCTCCTAGAGGCTCAGGGGCCTTTTCTTCAGGCTGTTACAAGGCTGGCCTGATCAACCTTTGCTGCTCTGGGCTGTGCTGCTGAGAGGAAGAAAATGAACTCCCTGTCTGGTGAAAAATGCTCTCCATGACAGCTCCACTGTCCAACTGAGATGGAAATATGGGCATAAAGCACTGCCTCTGGCAGGCAGCTTCATGGCAGAGGAAAAGAGTGACTCGGGGAAATACCAATGGGCTCTGCACTCAAAGCGTAACATGCTGTAACCAAACTGTATACACAGGGAAACTGAAGTGTTTCTGACAGCTTCAATCCTATTTTGGGTTGAGTTTTTGTTTCGTTCGGTTTTTTGGGGTTTGGGGGGTTTTTTTGTTTTTTTTTTTTTTCCCAATGCTAGAACAACAAAAGGAAGAAGAAAGGAAATAAAGAAGAGCATTAAAAAAATATTCCCTATTTAAAGAAAATACACTTTTAAAGGGGATTTGGTTTTGGTTTTTTGTTTTTTGTTTTACCAAATCCTTTTCACACTCAAGGAAGAAAAGAGTAGTTTTATGCTTAAACTGACATCCCTAATTTCAAAGGTAAAAGTAGCCATGCCTATGTAATAGCTGGATGCTTCATGATCTAGGCTCCACACTCTAGTAGATAGGTAGGTACACAGATGAAAATTCAGGCAAGATCTGCCTTGGGTGACTATGAAGCACCAGCCACAAGACAATATCACATAAGCTTCTGAAAGAGGGAATAAAAATCCTCACCAAATGATTATGCTCCATTCTTGTTAAGCACGTTTTTGACTTCAACAGCTAAATAACATACTGGCTCACAGCTGCTTTATTTAAAGTTTCATTGATCTTACTCTGTTGGGAGCTTATAATGAATACCAGATCCCATACCCCTTATATTTTCTACAGAGACGGGCAGAAGAAAAACACTTAAAACAAGGCAAGCTTTCTTTGAGAAACAGGGGAAGGCGGGAATCCCCCTCAAGCAGTAATATTCCCCTGCTCCCTCACCAGACTAAAAAGGAGACACATAAAAGTTATTTATAACTTCTTTTTCTTGGTTATGGAACCCAATAAAATAAGAAAGATGTTTTGGACTTTAAAAAGCAAAAAAATCTTACTTTGTGTTTTTGAAAATTTCAGAGGAAACTGCATCAATTGCCCAGAAAGTCATCGTGTTTGGAGAATTTATTAACTCAGTCATTAACCTGCATGGCAAAGCATCTCCTCTGTGCCCCAAGAGATCATGTTTGGGTTGCAGTGTCACCCCTGACACTCCCTGAGAGAGACTGGAAAGAGTGCTTTCTCTTCCCCCATTTCCATCCCTTCCTTACCCCCTTGGCTTCAGGGAGCAATAAGAACCTGCTGGTGGATTCGTGCTTCTGGGGGAGGGGTCAAAATGCAGCGGTGTTAGGCATCCTCAGAAACTACAAAAAGTAATCCCAGGTGTAAAGCGAAAATGGCTTCATAGAAATACAGAACAGAGGGGAAAGCAAAGCAAGAAAAACATTTAATCTCCCTGAATCTCTCATAATTGTCTTTGTTAAATGCGTGAGGAAGCTGCAAAGCATTCTTGCTTCTCAACTCACTGGGACCAGGACCAGCCCATTAACTGATAAACCAACCCAAACAGCAGCACACTTTGTTCCCTATTGCACTAAGTAAGCAAGAAAACCTTATTCCACCGCCTTGGAGGCACAGCACCACGTGCCCCTGCATCCAGACCCCTCCCACACTCCACTGCATTTTTACCACCTTCTTCTGAAATTCCTAATTTTGCTGCCAAAACGCAGCAAAGAAAGGCAACCTCCCTGCACGACTGCCAGTCCCCAGTGACCTTTCTTAGGCTGGGAATACCAGGGCCTCCATTTGATCCCCAAGGGCAGGGCCCTGAGTGGTTTGTCTCAAACCCATTAGCCACAGGGCAGAGTAAGAAGAGAGAGATTATGTAGCAGGGGCTGCCCCTGGCATTAGGCTCCACCATGAGGATAATCGACATCTCTGAATTATCATTTCAGTCATTCCCTTTGGGCACAGCCTGGCTGGAATAAAGGGGCCATCCCTCTCTCACCACTTGCAGAACAAGCAGGAGCTCACAGCTAAAGCAGAAGTCTGGAAGAAGACATGGGGAAGGTGTCATTAAAAGCATTTGTTCCCTGCCCACAACACAGCCTCTGGTATGACCTGGAGAAGGTTACTTCAGTTTTCTGTGCTTTCTTTTTCCCTCTCCATCAACAAGGGCAGTGTGGGTCTTCCCATTCCCAGAGATGCCATAAAGATAAAATTCCCAGTTATTTGTAAAACTGTTGAAAAAGCACAGGCAGGCTTTAAGAGAAGTACTGAAGAGTTTCACTAACAAATCAACAATTTTAAAGCTTCCTGGAGGAAGCAATTATTTGGAGCCAGGTTACATTTATGAGGGGAAACACAGACCATAGGATGGTAACAGTTCTATCTTGCAGAGTTGAATCCAAGATAATAAATCTCCAGGAAACATCTGTTACAAGGACATTTCTATCATCCTGTGCAGGCAGCTCATGGAGATGGAGGAAAGTTGTTTGTGCAAGTTTGGAGTCCTGTCACCCACAGGAAGGCCTATACTGCCCTGCAGCACCCAGGGAGGAGAGCACGAAATGGGAAACCCAGCATAGCTGCACCCTTGGGTACTAAGCTTCCACTTCTGGCTCCCATCCAGGAGCTGGCTCCATAGGAAAACTCTGCTACTCCCAAATCTGGCATGAGAAGACTTTAAATGAGGGTTTAAAGATGAACACTATGCACTTTCTAATTATGGGTAACATCTTAGCCCTTGTTAATGGAGGATCTGCCTGATGGGCAGAGCAGGGGCAGAAGCAAATCCAGCAAAACAGCAGCAGCTCTGCCCAGTCCAGCCACCAGCACCCCCAGCTGCCACTGACCTGTCAGGAAAGTCATGCACCGCCACTGCCAGCTCTCCTCTCCCCCTTGTCCTCTCACCCCCAGCTGCCACTGAACCCGATGAATAGGACATGTCTCCCTGGTATCCAGAGGATGCTCCAGCCCACAACAGCTCCCTCCTCCTTCCCTGAGCACCAGCTCTGTGCCCAGTGAGTGGCTGCCCAAGCTGCTGGGTGCTGTGGTTTGACGTGTGAGGACAACGGAGAGCATGTCTGTCCCATGAAGTGGATGCCCCACCTCACTGGGATACATGAGTCTGGAAGATAAACCCTGCATGCCACACAGAGCTGCTAAACTCAGCATGGTATCACACATCAACCACTGAAGAGCTGCCGGATCGGAGGGACGTGTCCGGACAAGGAGTCAAGGGTGTTTGTGCCTTGAATACTGGAACCAGTCTGTGCCCTCTTGCTCCAAATTCTGTTTTTTCCTCATTGATAAAAATGAAAAGCCTGCGCTACGGTCCACAGATGCACCATGGGCTCAACACCTTATGCCAATGTATCCTCAGGGCTGCTCAGCTCTGCCTGTGTCTCACAGAAGGTTAGGGTGAGGAGTTTGCTGGTAAACATCACCGTCCTGTAAAAGGTTACAGAGACTTGGGAAGTCCATTGCGTGTGCTTTCCCATCCTTTCCTGTGCACCCCAGCTTGGTGCCAAGAGAGACCATTCAGTTTTGCCAAGCACCACAGCCGATGAGGAATGAGGGCTGGCAGCGTGTCCTGGCCCCTCTGCTCTCCTCTCCAGTGACAGCACCGTACGGGATCCTCTGCACAGCCCTGGCAGGTGAGCAGCGCGCTAACGCTTCGTGAAGCACGGGGCTTGTTGGCGCGCAGCCTGCTGGCATTCCTCTTTCGGGAGGGGGAGTCTGCATTTGCACCAAGTCCCTAACAAGAAGTCAGCGGCTGGGGGAGCTCTTGGCGCAGGGGAGGGTCCCGGCCGGGGCAGCGCTGCGGTACCTGCAGGGCAAAGCTTTCCCACGGTGGCGCTGCGGCTCGCGGCAAAGAACTGCGGCCGGGGCTCTCCGTCCTGCGCCGGGTTAAAGCACGCGGCCGCTCCGGCCCTGGTGTGCCCCTGCACCATCCGCGTGTGCGGAGCATCCTGTCTGGGAGCCAAGCAGTGCGGTGCGCCGGCTGGCAGGCCCATCGATCCCCTTTCCTGAGCGAGTTGCTCAAAGAGGCTTTGTGGCGCGGTCAGTCCTTGCGGCGAGGCTGCTCTTCTGCAAGCAGGGATGTCCTCCGTGCCCCGGCCTTTTCGCTCTTCCCCCAAAGGGCCGACTGTCAAGGAAGACTGCCCAGACCACCCACCGCAGGCTGGCTTCCCTCAGGCGTTTCTCCCGCTGTCATTTGTCATTGCCCGTACAAACCAGAGGTGACAAATAATTTTCCAACGTGTCAAGAAGGGCGCATTCCTGGTTGCCGGAACTGCTGGCAGGAGACCATCGCGCAGTGAAAAACAATAATTAAAAACAATTCCGGGAGGCCAATGACGCCCACTTGTCAAGTCTCTGGTACAGGGAGGTATGCACACACCAGGGAGCTCCAGTTTCGCAGTAGAAAAATTACGGTAAGATCTGCTTGCTGTGTGGGAATAATTTTTGAAGCAAATGGAAATAGGAGGAAGGTAGATGTCACCTCTACCCTTCTTTAACCAGGCTGTTCCTTCCCAAAGAATAAAAATCATGTCTATAATTACACAAAAATCTTAACATCTTTGAGGACTGTTTGAACAAGCTGGACAAAAGGATCTCCTCCCTCCTTCCCTATTACATTACTGACAGATTCTGCTAAAAGAAAGAAACAGCACGCTTGCCTGAAAAGGTAGTTACCTTAGTTCTTGAAGCAAAGCAAACAATAAAAATAGTAATGGACCATATATTGCACTGAAAGAACAATGAGTGTCTGCTCCTCTGCAGTTTCTGCTTCCCCCACCCTCCCAATGCAGCGCAACTACAGGAGGGAAGAGCCGAGCCTGCGCCAGCCTCCCCTCTACACCCACAGATGCACTAACCCATGTGTTTGTGGATCTCTCTAATGTCTCCTGTACTGTCCTGTTACCCACTTGGGATTATTATTTCACCCATGAAAGCTATCTCCCCTCCAAAAACAGCACTCTCTTCCTATACATACTGTTCTCATACAGACTCAAAGATTAATAAGCTATTTATTATATTTACCCTGTCTTCCTCTCTGAAATCCACTCATACCGTACATAATCTCTTTAAACCTTTCCCCCCTGCCCAGCCTGGTCTCATTCCTCAAGGAATTCTATCCAAGCACACCGAAGGCAGCTTTTGCTTCCGAACTTGGAAACATGATCCCTCTAAGGAGGTGCCAACTCTGAACCTCTCTTCCCCAAGCCACTTGAGCTTCCCTAGGTTTAGCTTCATCCTGGTTTTCACAACTGCAACATATTCATTAATGATCTGCTAGATTTCCAGGCCACAAGGCCTAAGCAGTTAAAAAAAAAACCCAAAACCAAACACAAGAAATTACAGCTCACTTCAAAAGAATTTTTTTTTTTAATTTAGAAATGCAGTTATATACATAGAACAATTAAATTAAACTTTGTACAAATATTAAAATACTATCTTCACACCCACTGCAATGTACAGGATACCAGAAAATACATATAAAATAAAGCAAAATAAAACCAATAGAGTGACATCCTGCACAGCATCAGTTATGGTTTTAAATCCCACATATATATGGAGTACCATTCTGCAAATAATTCCATAGTGGTGCAATTCAGATAAAAAGAAAACACATATAGGAAAGAAAAGATTAATGCAGAAAGGCAATCAAGCTCCCCTTACACTTGCATCAGCAACTACCAGCAGTCTACCCACCAAATCATAGGACTACTGCTTCACAGACAACTTCACTGTTTCCTTTTGGAAGGAAGCAACTTAGAGAATCTGAACTAAAATGTTTTCCAGCACAACTCAGCTGCCTCTGTCTGTTCTCACTCAAGGACAGAAGCAAAAGCATAGCTTACGGAAAGCATATGCAGAGCATCAATACGTGTTCTGGTGGGTACACAGATCTGAACATCACCTGCAGAGGGTTCAGTTTGAAAGCAGTGCTGAACACAGGGCCCCGAAGTGTGGGAAGTGGCGTGTTCTGCCCTGGTGTGCTAGGACTGGAAAAAGGCTTACTTCTTGTATAAAAATACACCTTAAAATGAAGCCCGCTCTAGGAAACCTCTTTGCACTTTCAAAGCCTATAGTAGAGAAAAACTGTTTTCTAATGAAGTTCTTCTGCAAGCAAAGGTTTTCACACAGAGCAAATTCAATCTGCTGTTCCCTGGTAAGGACTGAAGGGTGAGGACGGGGTGAGGCAGGATGTGCAAAATAAATGGGATTTATTGCATTTATATACAAAAAAACAAAGTGAAATTTATTTAAATAGTTATCTGGATAGAGTAACAAGGCAGTTTTTTGTTTAAACTGCTATCAGAACAGTAAAACCACATTTTTTGCAAGTATGTTCTAAAAAGGTCAGCAAGGACAGCCCAGTGTCTCCAACCAGTTGTACACTAATCACTTTTTTATACAGCAAGCCTGCTGGTGTATGCTAAATCATCTAACAAAGCACAAGCTTCCTTACAACCTGGTCATTATTGCATTAGCTCATTAGCCTGCAGTAAACCTCTGTCTTCAGCTCTTCCTTAGACAACTCCTTGTGTTCCCTTTTCTGTGCTGCAAATGACTTAACTATCCCAGATTGTTTCCAATGGCTGAGCCAGTTGCTCTCTTAGCCCCACTTCTCAGTATTGACCCAAGACATCCACCTCAGGGAGCATCTTAGGATGTTTCTTCCCAAAGCATGTGGAACAGATTTCTTCCTTCCTGAGTTCTCCACACACTGAAAGGCCAAATTAAGACTCCAGCTGCAGTAAACAATTCACCACACCGGAGCTGAAAAGCCAAAGACAAACCTCAGTAAAGATGTCCAAGGGGTGAAAAGCACTCTGCTTGCTGAGTACACATTCTGCTACCCAGCAACTTCCCTGGTGGTTAAAGATTAAAATGCATTAAGCTCTTCTCCCTGCCAAACTTGAGGTTTTATCTCAGCAACAACTCCAGAGGCTCACATGCTTCAGCGCATCTCTCCTTACTTAATTTTTCTGTATTCTGCAGTTAATGATGGGGAGGCACAAGCTATTTAAAGCCAGAACACACAAATCCCTCTGTCACCAGTACTGCTGACACCCTTCAAGGCTGCAGAAGGCTCTGACAGGGTCCAAGCTGGCTCACCATTTGAGGTGAGCTACATGATGCAGACCCTGACTGGCCCACTTCCCCATGGGTCACTGCCAACTTCATGTCCTGGTTCTCTCAGGCTGGTCCAGTTCTACAATGCTTGGGCTGTAAACACTGCAATGAGTTGCATTTATTTTTTTAAAAAGCTATTGAACTGGAAAGGAGCAAGGAAGTTTTTGTATTGCACATAATATCCTGAATTTCTGAAATGCCCTTTTCCCTCCCCCAACTATCAGACTCCAAAAATAATGGAAAGCCTTAAAATAAGTGCTATTTTTATTTTTCTCAATGTAATTAAATAATTTTCATGTTCTTGAATATCATAGGATCCAGCATGTATGACAGAGCATGAGATGATTATGTTGGGAGTGTTAAATAAGAAAAAATGCTTCCCTTTGATATCTTTTACCAGACATAGGTGGGGGAAGAAAATGTATGGAGACTGTGTCCCCATCGTGGGGAAAAAAACAAAAAAAACCAAAGAAAACAAACCCACCATTTACTGCATTATATTTTGCAAGGCTGAGCTTCTTAGCTTCCCATCCACAACACTGAGATCCGGGCTGCATCTACTTATGGCAAAATCCAGAGAGAACACACTCAGCTCAGAGATAATGAACACTCCTGAGGCGGAGTGCAGGTCACATCTGAGGGATCTTTAAGCTTCACGCCTTGCTCCCGTAAGTAAAGACAGGACTGTGCAAAGTAGGTTCTCCTATATCTCTACCCAAAGACTTCTCAGTCCTTCAGCTTCGGAGAATTAAAACAAACACGAATGAATAATAATCATCTGATAACCAGTAAAGTGAGGCCTTGCTCTCCCCTCCCCCTTGAAAAAGTTGTCAGACATCTTTTGGGTTCCTCCCCTGCTGTTTTACCTCATTTTATATGAAAATTAACTCTAAAGCTGAGGATGTAGATGAGCAGTGCGATGCCTCCCAACTGTGTTCCATAGTCTGGCTCACACAGATCCTCGGGGCCTGTTCCCACAAGATTTGCTGCAGGGAATAGAGCTCTTCTGCAGGATTTGGAATCATCAGATGGGATTATCATCCAGCACAGAGAGTGGCCTGGAAGCTGCTGGCTTCCCCTCAACAAGCCAAGAGAAGCTGCCTGTTTATGCTTGATCACAATAGCTACACTTGTGTATTTCTCTCCTCCACCTCCGCATTTCCCCCACTCGTTAGTAAAGCCATTTCCAACAATTTTTACAGAATCCAAAGCGCCAGATCCTGCACTTTGGCCACAACAACCCCCTGCAGTGCTACAGGCTGGGGGAAGAGCTGCTGGACAGCAGCCAGGCAGAAAAGGACCTGGGGTTTACTGACTGATGGCAGACTGAACATGCAGCCAGCATGTGCCCTAGAAGGCCAGTGGCATCCTGGCCTGTGTCAGGAGCGGTGTGGCCAGCAGGACCAGGGCAGTGATTGTCCCCCTGTACTGGGCACTGATGAGGCCCCACCTCGAGTGCTGTGTCCTGTTTAGGAACCCCCAATTTAGGAAGGGCACAGATGTTCGAATGTGTCCAGACAAGGGCAACAAGGCTGGTGAAGGGTCTGGAACACAAATCCTACGAGGAGGCTGAGGGAGCTGGGGTTGTTCAGCCAGGACAAGAGGAGGGTCAGGGAGACCTTATCACTCTCCACAACTCCCTGAAAGGAGGGTGTAGCCAGGTGGGGATTGGTCTCTTCTCCCAGGTAACCAGCGCCAGGACAAGAGGACCCAGTCTTAAGCTGCACCAGGGGAAGTTTAGGCTGGAGATTAGGAAGAAATTCTTCACAGAAAGGGTGATTAGGCATTTGAATGGGCTGCCCAGGGAGGTGGTGGAGTCACCATCCCTGGAGGTGGCACTCAGTGACACGGTCTAGTTGACAAAATGGTGTTCGGTCATAGGTTGGACTTGATGGTCATAAAGATCTTTTCCAACCTAGTTAATTCAGTGTGATTCTGTGAAATTAAAGCACTCCCCCTCTTTGTAGAGCTTGCTTCCTTTTCTTTCCCACCCAAATTGAAATTTCTCTCCCCAGCTGGGAGTTGCTTTTTTTACAACAGCAGAGAGGAGGCCAGGCCACAGAGGATGTGTTTTCTGCTGGTGCTGCAGGTGCTCGTCCAGAGCAAAGTCAGGCTTTGGGATCAGCTTCCAGCTTCTCCCACCAACCCAGCACTAGCACTGCTCCTTTCAGGAAGGCAACACATTCCCAACTTCTATACCTTGAATTGTTGAGGGTCAGTTTGAGCAGACAGGACCTTAAATGCATAAAAAGCAACTCCTGCTCCAAGCTGGTTAGGCAGCAGGAAAGTCACAAGACTTTCCTCCACAATCCCTTACCACTGCACTTGCTCAACTCCTCCAATAAACCAATGAAGGAGAATTTACTCAAGCTTAGACCATTTCCAACAGTCAAAAAGGTAAATACAATCACCCTGTGCTTATTTTTTAAAATTCCAATGGGAGATTTGTAAACAACATTTGTCCTCTACAGTGTTTGAAAAACTGAGACACCACAGCCCACTGTAAAATGACACAGGATTTTTACCACCCAAATTGAACAAAAAATACCTAAACCACCCAAATGGGATTTATCAAATTCTTCTGTTAATGCAAGGTAATGTGAGCAACAGGGAAGGATGATTAAAATACTATAATTTTAAATTAACACCCTTCTATAACAAGGATAGAGAAAAAAAAGGTTTCTTCCATCCACAGGCACACACTGTTCCATGCGTCCTGGCATTTAACAATTATTCAGGAAAAGGAATAGCAAATGTACAGCTGGACACTATGGCCAGTCCCCATTTCAAAGAACTGGAGCTAAGCCACAGTGATTTTATATGTAAAGATGTTGTATCATTTTTGTCAAGTGCTGTAATGTTTTTTTTTACTGTAGCAATGAGGATGAGGATAGTGAGGATTGTAAATCAAAAGCAAAGCAGCAAAGACAGCATCCCTGTTTACCTGTACATTACCACATGATGTGTAAGGCCATGACATTTTGCTCCTTCAACTCAAAAATGTAGCAGCTTCTCACAGGGCAAACACTTCCCTGGTTACTTCAAGACAGTTATGACAAGGTACATGCAGCATCTAAGAAGCCAGCTCTTCTTGCTGAAACCAATCCCATGGAACAGTATCCAGACCTCAGCGAGGAACCTTACAACCACCACAGCACTTGGACTGGACCATCTACCTTGGACAAATGCGGCTTCCTGCAGTTATAGAGTCCCAACACAGACAGTCTGACCTGCTGTAAATAACTGTGACAGGCAGGGGTACACATATTTCTGAATTTTCTCTTCCCTTCTACCAAACTTGAAACTTGAGACAATCCTCAAAACCTCAGGACTGAGCTGTGGTGTCTTCTAGCACTGCTGTCAGTGTACTTGACTTTCCCTCACAGCAACAGGCTGGCATTGTGTTTAGGAGAAGATTTACAAATGCTGCTTACCCCCAGCCACAAGGGAGGAGCCCTTCTCTATGGGCCCACTGGAGCCCACCAGGTTAAAACAGCAGACCCTTTGCTGTATGCAGCTAGGAAGACACACCAGCCTATGAGACGGCAGTTACCCAGGGTTCAAGTACCTACTGTGGCTGGAAAAGGAATTTGGGATTGCACTAATGGCACTAGGAATTCACTACTTATAGGCGTTTTTTTGTCTTGGTATTTTCAAACACCTGAACCTCTTCCAGTGGGCTGCACTGGTAGAGGAAGAAGGAGGAGACAGAAGTGATTTTCAGGAACCGACTCCTGCAGAGATGGGTCAGAGGGCATTCCTATGTTGGACTTCTCAGCCTTCAGTGCTTAAGCAATTCTCAGTGAACTGTTCCTGCACAGCTAAGCTGTCATAGAGCCCATCTCATCTGAGGCGCTTCTAGAGATCACAAGCTGCCCCTTAACTGCAACCCCTCCCAAGCCCGCTTTCAGTCCCAGGGAGGTGTTTTGTCCTGCCCTATCACAAAGAGGATGCTGGAAGAAGAGCCTATATAACATATATATGTATATTTAAATGTGTCTGCACCCAGCGAGCAAGCGGGTTTAGCCCCTGTTCTCTGGGCAGCAGAAGGGCTAGAAAGGCTGATAAGCTGCAACAAGCCGGTGTGAGGAGGAGAAAGGCACAAGAAAAGAGCAGCTCTTCAGAGACTGCTGTCAAACATCTGGCTGGGAAAGAGGAGAGGAGAGCTCAAATCCACTCTGTTCCTTGAGCCCCTGATGCTGATGGAATGGGGAAGCCAGCGCTGCACCAACTCCACTGGTGCATCCAGGAGGCAACCTGGCGACATCCTTTGGATCTTCAGCTGAGGGCATCTCTTCTTGGAGGTATCCAGGGTACAGCTTGCGAGGATGGGGAAGACTGCACAGAGTGCTTCTGTCCCAAAGGCAGGGAGAGGGGAGGAGGAAGAAATCCAAGATGGAGCAGACTAGACAAACACAGCAGACCTCATGCTTCCTTCAATAAGGGAATATCTGAACAGCGGGGAGAGAGGAAAAAAAAAGAAAAAGTAGTCAAACTTCTCCAGTTCAACACACATCACAAAAATTACTATTGGAAACAAGATAGGCTCCCACTTTCATAGGATGACGATGCAGTGGTCTCCCTCTCATCACATCACAGCAGAAAGGAACTCTAGAGGACTCTACTCCAACCTGCCTCTGAGAGTCGGGCCATCACCAGCCCTAGCCTCAAAAAACTCCAAGGACAGAGATTCCATCACCACTCTGGGTGTCTATCCGGTCCTGCATTACCCTCCTGGTGCAAAGTATTTCTTAATACCATGGACAGGGGAAGTTCTGCCCTGATCTATCTACAGGCCTACATTTCTTGCCTAAAACACAGCAGTCCATGCAAAAGCAACCTTAAGCTACAGCTTCACATCAGCTCTGGCATTGCAAAGCCACTTCCCTTCAGGACAGTACAGAAGTAAGGGTGAAAGATGTTTTGACTGTTCAACAGACTTGCCCCCTACAGTAAGTTCAAGCACATTCCTCTTAGGTCTTGCAGGCTAAGGCTGCAGCACTGAATGCTTTGTGGCAGAAAGCTGCTTACTAAAACAGTCTAAAAATTAGGCAGCCCAAACATTACAGAAGGTTTGTATTCTAAGCATGTCCTCCCACTCTCACCAAATTAGTTTCCACAAACACAGTTATTTTACTGCTTTTGCACTGTGATGCTGGAGACTGGATTTCTCTGAAAATCCTTTGCTAAAACAAGAGTTAACAGTAGACAATTTTGCTCAGACTGCCCTAGGCTCCCAGACTCAGAACACTGAATTCTTCAGAAGATATCAAATACCACTTACATGTTTAAGAGGTGGAACGTGCTATAGAGACTGGATCTTTTCAAAAGCTGCTCCAGTGGCAGACACACATAGGGCATCCCTTGTCATTTTTCACCCTAGTCAACTGCAGAACCTTCTCTTAAAATGGTCTCATTTAGTGCTCCTTGCACAAGTCACTTACCATCTGTGTATTCCTCAGAGGAAGTGAGTGATAAAAGGCTCTGTATGTCACTGCTTTCTGAATCTTGGACCTCTTTGTGTACAGGTCTACTGTTAGCCATGCCAGCTACCCAGGAAGAGGTAGCAGCCTGATGCACAAGAACAGTTTCAGAACGCTGAGAGCCGCTGGCTTCACACAGCCCAGAACGTCCTGGAGCTTCATCTTCTCTTTCAAAGGTATTGTGAGCCCCTTGGTCTGGCTGCTGCATCTCTCTGGGTCCATTCTGTCCAGCTCCCTCCGAGAGCACGATCTGCACTCGGGAGTCCGAGGGTGGAACGCAATTCCCTGTGCTGCCATATACTGCTTCTTCATAGGACGGCAAGGCCACTTGAACACCATCCACCATAATAGAGACCTGATCTCCAGACACACCTTGGTCTCGCCTCAAAAAAAAAAAAAAGGAACAAAGACGGGGGAAGAGAAAAAAAAAAATCAACTTGAGTATTTATTTTACTATATATACCTTAACAAGATCTCCAGTAACCTCCCATAGCAGAACTCTAACTCCCACAATTTAGGGAGGGACAGAAACTTGAATGGTGGTTTAACAAGGTCAAGCAAGCACAGGCTTGGAGCCTGCTGTGAATTGCCATTAAACGTGAGTAGGGGCTGGCTGTAATTCATGGCATCTGATGGATTTAAGAGCAAGAGCTGAAAAGGTTACAATGCTTCCCCTCCTCACTTACCTCCACAGCTAAATTTGACAAAGGTCATGACTCAGCTCCATGCTTTTGGCAAAGAGCACTGTTGATTCCAGCCTGGTGCACTGCTACATTCCACAACACCCAGCACTGTCTGTTCCGCTGCCTCTGCTGCCAGCCCGATAACCTCTGGCAGGTTGGAGAAGACAGCTCTGGCACATCATGAATCACCTGGCCTCATAAGGCCTATGAGAAAATTTTTCATTTCTAGTAGTTAGGGCCTTTTCAGAAGAGGGCAAACTCCAGGGCCCCACCTCTCAACCTCCCCACTGCTGGAGTGCCTGCCTCAGCTGGCAGCAATGTTAGGGCTGTGTCCTTCCTCTCACCCACAAACCCTGGCCAGGAGGGTTCTCCTCCTGCAGCAGAGAAGGATGACAGACTTGCACATGTATCTAAAGAGCAGTACTGCCTAATTTCGGGTACACAGGACCTCAGTCTGGGGAAAATACACATGTATACACCCAGATGGACTTCAGTAACTGTCCAAGACTAGAAGAGGTAGAAAACTCATCTATAGCCAGGCTATTAAGTATCATAGCTTTCCATTCAAAACCAAGGCAAAAGCATGAGGAAATCACACCTTGGGTGACACGTAAGAATGGGGGCTGCAGGTGGAATCACAGACCATTTCAGAAAAGCACTGGATCAGTAGTATGGGGCAGAGATGTCACTGAGGCAATGAAAAGAGGAACAGAGAAGCGAGGAGCTAAGTTGCTCCAAAATGACGGGCGGTCTCACCCAACTACCTGAATGGGTTTCTATTGCAAAGAAGCAGGGTGCCTCAGAGCCCCTCCAAACCCCAGCCACACCTACCTGCTGTGATGGAATGACTTCAGCTTTGGCTGCAGCAAAACAAACAGCACTACTAACAGCAGAATCAGGGCGACAGAGCTTGCTGTGGAGGCTACTATGGACAGCGTGGGCACTCCAATTGTTGGAGGAGAGTCCTTTTCTACAAAACCAAGGGGAATACAAGGTAAAATGAGGAACTGCCATAGAGAAGGAAAAACATTCACACTGTTACTCAGGACTTAATCCTGGGTGCGTGTGTGAGGAGCCCAAGTTTCCCATACAAGCAAGACACACCACCATCTCAGTTTACAGCTCAATCTGACACCTCTCCATCAGCTGTAAAGGGAACCCAAAATAAAACAGGCACATACCAGGGGCCTTTGGAAAAACACAGAGCAAACAGAAAAGCAGTGCAAGCAGGCCATGGGAACTGACAGATGGTGGTAAGGGTCATGTTATATATAGATCTCCCTTAGCAAAAGCTAGAGAATGTCATGATGTCACCAGCAAGGCAAATAATTGTCTAGCACAATAAGCATCATATTTTAGGCCAAACAATCGAAAAAGTTCCAAAAACCAGTTTTTCTCAACTAATGTAACAGCCTTGCAAAGAAGGGCGAAAGTCAACTGGCTGGGTATTATTATGCACTTATTATAATTAAGACACAGAAAATATTAAGTTTCTCTCTCACACAAACATATGCCAGAGGACAGAGAAGGAAGGCGGATGTTGTTTCAGGGTGCTGTGTTTTCAGTGTCAGATACATGTGCTCTGCTCACATTACTCATTGCTACCCTTCTGCAGCTGTGCTGTGTGACTGGAAACCAATTTGGCTTTTAAAGGACCTGTGCAGGAATAAACTGGGAGTGAACAGAGAATGGCTTGGAAGTAGCATTGCTGAGCACTGCACACCATGCCGAGAAGGCTACCCTAGTCCTTTCACCTCCCTAGAGGAAATGATTACCTGTATTTGTTGTTTCTGTCCCTAATTTGTGTCTTTGGTAGAGATCTGAAAAGTCTCCCCTACCTATCAGCAAATACTGTGAATTGCACATTTGATTTATGCAATTCCTAATTTCCTCTTTCTACATCCATCACATTCTTCAGGAGCACAGGGCTCAAATTGCAGAGGGAATTCAGGACACGTGCAGTGAGGGATGAGAGGAAGAGCAACAGGTAAACAGAAAAAAGGGAGCTGGAGGATCATTGTTTTTAAGCCCACAGCTTGAAATCCATGCCCAAAACAGGCATTTAAGACAGAAATCTAGTTTGCAATTTTCTCCTTCATCTCTTGGGGTCAAACCTACTTGGCTTAGTTGTTTCAAACTTGTTTCTCTGAAATCTTTTAGAAGTAGCTTGAACTCTCCCCAGAAGAAATAAACAAAAAACAGTGACAGCACATTTTATTCTATGGTAAATAGGGAAATAGGGTTGAGTAAGGATTTTAACTTTCAGCATTACTCAAGGAACTAACAGGGACAAGGCTAGGCAAATAAAGATGCTCCATTTTCAGCATCAGTTAATGATACTGTCAAGCTGCTCACTATACAGGGTGCACTCCAGAATATTTATCATCTCATATGCCAAAAAATGTCACTAACTCATACAATAAACTACCAAAAGACTATGGGGCTGACAGGCTCAGAGCTGCACAAAACACATGATAACTGCTAGGGACTTAAATTATCCTATATGGAGCAGGTAGGATCTTACCCTTACCAATCATTTTAAGACCTACTGCCTTTCTAGAGTCTCCCACTTCCTTCCCCTTCTTTGAGCCTTTTAAGAGACCCACTAGTTAAGAGTCAGCTATCTCTGATCCTGAACAGTTGATTCAAAGCTTGTGTTGTAAAAGCAATGGCTTTTTCATTGGGTCAGACTTTTGAGGCACCATATTTTTGATAATGCCACTGACCCTTCAAGATGCCAAAGAAATCTGAGGGATTTCTGCTCATCACAACACAACCCTGCAGCTAGACCAAGTGCCACCATCCAGGAATGCCACTCAGGGAACACTACATGCAGTTGCACAGCTTTGTTCTCCAGCCTGGGTGCAGCAAGGGGAAGGGGGATCACTGTGGAAAGGAAGCTTAAGCTGAATTTGAAAAACCTCTTCAGGATCTATTTGCTGCTACATAAACTCACAGATCCTTTCTTATAAATTGTAGGAAGGGACTATTGTAGTGGCAGAGACATTGAAAAGACATTGTCTTTGGAACAGGACGAGATGTTCCAGAGATCACAGGTATGCAGTGACCTCCATACTTTTTCCCCTCTTTCTTTCCCATTAAGCTGACACATTTTGCTTCATGTATTATGAGACTTAATTCCAGAGTGTACATCCTGCTTGCTCAGGATGACTGAGTAGTAACATTCTATCAACAAGCCCACCTAGAAGAGGAGAGGGAGTTCACCCTTTATCCAATATACCCACTGTTAAAACCAGAGGAGTAGCAGGCAAATTAATGATGAACATTTTCCTGCAAATCTTTTTATGTTGCTGCTTTGATGGAGGAATTCCTATTCAGCTGGGAGAGACACGAAACAAAAGCTATCCACTTCTATTTGGAGAGAAGCAGAAATCATTTGTCAGCAATGTCCTTTCCTGCCAGGGCAGTGAAAAGCAGCACCATCAATCTTTTTGACACAGGAAACCAACAGTTACTTAACCTGTTTGCAAGGAAGATTGACTCTAGACACACACACACACGTACAGACTCACTGGGAGTCAAACCCATCAAGGAAAACCAGACAGCATGGAAAATGCTACTGTGTTAGGACTTCCAGCATTCCTGGGATGGGAGCTCCAAGATAAGAGGCTCCACGTAAGTAATATGTTGCCTACTTTATACTCCTATCCATGGCTTTTCTCCTTGCGTTAGGGACTCTAAGTCTGCATCTGATGGGTTTCTACTGAAGAGATGTTTTTAAGAGAGAGAGAGAATGACTGTGAGCTGCATTTATGAAACTGGTGGAGCAATGAGAGACAACCATATGGATTTTCTCAGCATCACACTAATTGTTTAAGGATAACCTGAAAAGTCAGTGCAAGGGCAATTCTAGAGCCAGGGAGCACCTACCTGGGCTGAGCCTGCAGCTGACTTCCATGGCTGGGTTCCACTCTCCATTCTTGCAGGTCAAGTATTTATAATCTCCCTTCAGCATGTAGCCTTCAACACACAGATACTCTATGACACTGCCTGAAGTCAGAGGGTTGTTGCAGGGGCTAGGGTGGCATTTATAACCTCCATTCTCAGGTTGTGGTGGCTGGGGACAATCTGGGAAAAAAGAAAGTATTATGAAGGACATCTTAGAGGAAGACACTTATTACACAGTATATATGAAACACAAGCGGACTTCCACCTACAAACACCCACTAAATTAGGAAACTACTAAAACCAAGAAGAAAGGCTGTTACACAATGGCAGAGAACACCTCTGATAAAATTTCTGTGATTGTTAAATACTACTTATTATCCCAGTAGTACAGTCCAACTGGCAGGCATCAAACTGGTGATATTTTTAAACAGTGACACAACACAGATTCCACATGAGAGAGGCCCAGAAAATCCTTACTGCTATCTTTTCCCCACAGCTGTTTCCCTAGAGACTGGGGTGAACCTAACAACCAGGCTTTCCTCCTAGTCTGGCAGGGGAAGAGCATGAAACCCATTGAAAGGAACGAGGAATGCAAAAAACCCTCTGTACAATGGGTACACAGTGTCAAGGTGCAGACCTGCCCCATCGTAAGGCACCCTAGAAGCCTGTAAAAGCACACAGATTTCGACTATATTACATAGATATACCACCAACAAGATTGGCAACAGAGCTTAGTTGCAGTAGGACGAACCTCTTCACTGAAAGGGTGGTCACCATCCCTGGAAGTGTTCAAGAAACAACTGGACATGGCACTTAGTGCTATGGTTTAGTTACATGGTGGTGTTTCATCAATGGTGGGACTCGATCACCTCCAGAGGACTTCTCCTAGGACCAAATATTCTAGCCTACTTTTTTTTAAAAAATCAGTGTATTATGAAAACATTTCTGAAAAAACCCTTCTGTCTACCTGCGTGAACTCTGGAGTGTTGAAGGTGCTTCACATTCCTTTTTGCACCTCCATTACCCTGACTAGTGGGTATAGGCACATGTGGTATCTGGCACATGCCAGAACTTTTCTTGGAGAATTTTCAACAGCCATTCAAATAAAAACAACAAACTGAAATTGAGGAAACTGCACTGAAAACAGGATATTTGTCTTGCTCAGAACTTCCTCTCGTCTGGCAGGTTACAATGACCCTACAGAACAAATCCAATAACTTCCGCTGACAACATGTATCTGCCCAGCTGAAAGATGGAGAAATCCAGATTTTTCTCTTAAAATTCACATCAGCTTCCCAGACCTCATAAAAGGAAATACATCATAGAATCTTCTTGAGACATTCTGGGGCATGAAAAATCAGTCAACAAACCCAGGGTGTTCCATCAGAGCATGGTGACCCAGAGCACACATTCTCATGTTCTCCCTCTAGGTGACCCACTTACTTGGGACACAGCAACAAACAGCTGAGCAAAGTTCAAGTAATTAGATTTTGATCAAGATTTAAGAAGCAAAAGAAAACCTGAGATTGATTCACTGTGAAAAAATTTGCCACATTGCCTTCGTGCAAACAACTCTTGAACCTAAACACATGTGAGAACGCAGCAAAGGTAGTGCTTGTAAATGCCAATAAACCCTGAGATGATGTGCTGACTGAAGCCAAAAATGCTCTGGTATGAGTTCTGCCAGCTTTATAACTGCAATTCAATTTACTTCTTCAGAAAAGGTTAACAGGGGTCTCTGCAGCAGCTTTTCATGACAACTTTGTTCTTGAGGAGATCTATTCTTAAATAAGCTTCAGAGAAGCCACTGTCCTGTGCCTTATGAATTTTAACTGTTACCTCTTCTGTGCTTTTTTATCTTTTCTTTCTGCAATAATTTTATAACCAGTGTTTTAATCCTGCACCTTATGAGGCTAAACTTCCTTTCACTGTGAACCCATGCATCATCTCAGGGGAGCTGGGATCAGCCAAAGCAACAGATTAATGGCACATTTCACATTCAGCCACATAGACAAATGCAGTCCAGGAGAGGATTTTTTTGTTAAATTGCAAAAGCACCAGAGATATTTTTAGCAGTTTAACATGACCTCTCCTGGCACTGGTGGAGAGCTGTGAGTAAAAGCCAGTGTCACCATAGCAGTTGCCAAAACTCAAGAGCAGTCAGGACAACTTCCCTACACCTTTTTATACCACAGCAAGTACCTGGAATTGCTTGGGAGTCATGCACAGCATCTTTCTGCTGACTGCAGCAAAGAGTGCAGTCCCACGGTTCCCTTTTCTCCTGAGCTATGCCCATGTGAAAGCCTGGCTACTGCACTCAGAGCCCTTTTGCACACAGAAGCAGCTGACTGTCGGTCCCCTTTCTATCATAAAGTGCCACCTACACCAATGAGATTTCTCAGTTACGTACAAACATCAGCCAGCCAACAAGAAACAGGCACTCATTTACACTGCAATTGCACTCTCAAAGGCACAATTGCACTCTCAAAGGCTTGGAACCTCCACCACACCAGACACCTGCAGAGCCATGATTTGGCCTTCTCAGGTAAGGTCTTCAGGAGATGCACAGCTATGCAACTGCAAACTGGACTCCTCCTCACCTCCACAGGCCACTTGGACAGGAAGGGAGAGAAACAGCTGATAAGTGTGTTCAGGCAGCTATACCTGACTTGTTCTATTCACAGGGAAGGGATTGCAGAATTAGTCACCTCCACTTCCCTCTACCCCCAACCACCATTTGTCATCACAGCATCTGGGAGCGCACAAATATTTTAAAATGTCACCTTCACTTGTGATGGAAGAACATTGCCTGTGTAGTGGGAAATAGATAAAAAAAGTCTGGATTAGGCAGGCAGAACATCAACACCTCCACCCTCAGTATGACTGAGCTGATCCTGGACTGTCCTTTGCACGACAGCCTCAGGGGAAAACAGCTTCTCAGAGCCTGCAGCGTTGGGCTGCAGTTGACAGCCTTGAAAATTGCCAGAGCAAGGCTTGGGTGGGTCTAACGATGGACTGCTGTTACCTGAGAAACTGACAAGTACCTCTGCTCCCTAATGGACCAGCTCTCTCTCCCTGGCATCTCTGACAGATTGCAGCACCTTTGCAAACCAGAGCCCAGTCCAGCAGAAGAGAGGCGTCCAGAATGCCTGGGACAGACAATGCAGCAACCTGATTCCTAAGCTTTCACACTCTCCATAGTGGGTTTCTTCAATTGCCTCCATATTTGCACTCCAAACTAGGGCTAATAGAAGAAAAAGTACAAGTCTGATTTTGCACAACCCTTTATGTCCCCAGCAGCAAAGCTTACGCCCCAAGTTTGCAGCACTGGTATGTTCACAGCGATACAGGACCAGGCAGAGCATCCCATTTATTGCTATCCACAGAATAAACCGCTGTCACTTCAGGAGTAAAAAAAGCTGGGTACCAATGCTGCCAGAAAGCACACCCAGAGCAGCCTGCTCCTGGCTATGGTTGGTGGCCAGAAGGTACAGGTGAATGGGAAGAGCTTCCTGTGTGAACTGTTACCACTCTGGAGCACAGCTGTGTCCGGATGGTTCAGTACTGGGAACAGAAAAATACATGCAGGAATTTCATCAGCTCCCTCCCTGAAACATGTTTTTGGAAGTATCCCAGGGCTTGTGAGACACCTTAAGACAAATGTTCATGCCAGGGAGGGAAGAGTAAGAGAGCCAAGTTACAGAGGTTACAAACTTCCTAGGGGGTTACTGACATTCTAGGCTTGCGAAGCTATTGCCAGGATCTTGAGTCATCATGCTTTCAGGATGCACAGAAATAGGTTTTAAGCATTTCTCCGCTTTGTGCAAAGGGAGCAAATACTCCCAAAGGCCCTGTTTCTAGGAGGTACTGAAGCTTATGACATCTCCTGAGAGAGCTGGGTCTCTGCCAGCATACACTGCTGGAAAACAGGAAGGAAAACAGAAGTCCGAAGACTTAGAACATCATTGAACTTCATTCAGAGGTAAAGAGATTGTCATTTCCAGACTGACAGGCAGAAATTAGGTTATGCACTGGAGCTTCTGCAAATGCCATTCCAAACCACTAGGTATTTAATATACAGAAAAAATTTTAATATGCAAATGAAAAAATACTAAGCCATATATACCTCCACCCAGCATCCCACCAAATCACTTATAAGCACCGTATTTTTCTGTTTTGGTCACATGAAAAAATACTGTCCTCCTTCAAGGAGGCTTTACTGCTCTGATGTTCTTTGGATAGCTGTTACCAGCTTGACAATAACCACAACACTAAGGAACTTTTTTTTTTTTTTTTGCACTAACAGCAACGTCACATTGTACCTTCACCAGTTCCCTTTCCCATGGCTCTCTTCAAGTAGCAAGCCTCGCTTCCTTCCTCTTCCACCAGATTCACAGACAGCTGTGAGGAGCTGGAATGCAGCTTCTTTTAGAGGCAGCAAGAGATGTCAGTTGGCCAAATTGATTAATTTAATCACCAAAGGATAAAACAGCTCTTTCATGTCCTGGCTGAGCAGTGGTCCTGAATGCCAACTTGATGGAGAAGTAAAAGCATTTCTAGCATAATGTAGCAAAGACACAAACCCAAGCCATGGTCATACATAATGCCACAGATGGAAGCATGTGCTCTGTTGTGTGCTGACACAGAAGTGAGGGGTTTAAGTGCGCAGAACATAAACCACAGGAGCACAGCTGAGCCTTGATCACTGAGAGGGAAATTCACAGATAAGCAGAAGATTTACAAAGCTCAAGCAGGATGAGCCCGTTGTGGCAAGGATGAAGAACAATACACTCCACTCACACAAACAAAGGAAGATTAAATCATACTTCAATCTGACTGGATAATTGTCACAGAATTATAAAAGCTCCCCAGCATTAACTTTCTTTGCACAGGCACAACACCACACAGAAGCCTAAGACCTCCCTACAGTCTTATTTGCTTGGCACTGTCTCTTTACATTTCTCAATCAATAAGCTTCATGGTCTACAGGGGGTCTTACACCCCTCTTTTCTGCACCAAGCACATGAACTGCTTTTCAGTCACTAACCTGTTTCAACGGGCAGTCTCACTACACAGAGATGAAAACCCAATACTCTTTAAAAGAAATGCATTCTTATGAGAAAAACAAAACAAACAACTAAACAAAAACAAAACAAAACCAACTAATCAACCAAGCAAGCAAACAAACAAACCCCCCCCCCCAAACCTTCTAATCGTGACCTGCCAGAGTGCAGAACTGTAAGTTTGTAACTGAGGGAGAACAAGCCACAGCGTTGCTCACCTTATGTGGGCAGACAATTGGGTATAGCACTGCTTAACAATAGGATGTTTTGCTCTGAACATCCAGTAATAGTTCTTTGTCTCCACAGCAGTGCACAAAGGTCACTAGAACTAGGAGAGGAACAGTTCTGACAAAATGAAGTGGCTCTTTGCATGAGTCAGGCTCAAGTCCCAGCAACTTCAAGAGGAAGCTGGACTCAGCCTCAGGTAAATCCCTCAGTGACCACACAAGGCAGTGTACTACCTGCTCTAGCAGGTTTGACTATCCTCAGAGCAGTGGCAGAGGAGCCTTACAGGTCTATGCTGAAGTGCTTTGGAAGCCATTTGTGTTTCCAACTGCTCTGCTGGATGCCCTGAGCATGGGCCCTGCTTGGATACTGTTAACACCTCCTGGCCTTTTAGACACACCACAATCTTTGTTTGATGTGGAAACTAGAAATGAAAGATGCTAAGCTCAGTACTTCTCTTTCTTCATCTACTCCATTTAACAGATACTATCAAGACTCACAGAAGAAAAACAACCTGCAAACAAAAGCCACCCTCCTAACCAAGATAAATAAATATTCCCCTGGCTAGTCTGGTTAAACTTGTCATGATGTCTCATGTCAGCAGGTCTTACCTGGTGAGCAAACACCTCTGTGAAGCAGGCTACAGAGGCACCCAATTAAATTGTCCCAGTGCCAGGGGCCCTGCCATTTCTTTTGTGCTGTTTCCCCTGAATCCTCATCCTAACTTTCTTGTATTACTTTGACTGCCCTACAGTAGGATTTCTGTGGAATAGCTCAGAAAAGGTTGGCTTGCCTCAAGACCTGCCACCTTTTTGTCTCTTCTCATAACTCCCATCACATAGGAATGTTTCCTTCTGGTCACAGTCATTTCCTGTTTGCTCTCTTACAAGTTGTGCTTCAGCACATTCCACAGTGGCAAGGAAAACTTCTCTGTCCAAGTCTCCACTTCTCCAAAACATCGTCACCTTTATCCTTTCAGACAGGACTTGATACCAGCCTTAAAAACAGCTTGTCTAGAAAAGCATCCAAATTAAACACAAGGCATCCCCATCTTCCAGTCACTTGTCCCTGCTATAGAGACTTCCATTTTCAACTTGGATAATTCATGTGTGCATCACCTCAGTATAGCTGAGGGAAGTACAAAAGCTGTTACTAATTTCTGGCAAGGACGTTCCAAACAGTCCCAAACTCCAGGGGAGTAACCCTCCCTCTCTACTCCCATCATCAATCTGGATCTTGCCACAGATGGGCAGTCTGAAATACTAATTCCATCTGAAGCCTTCTGCAGAGGCTATGCATTTTCAGCACCTCATACCTGAGGTCCAGGGTTAAAAACCATGCTGAACACAACAGAGCTACATTCACAGTTCTTTTCCAGTTAGTGCCCTGAAAAGGCATGCAGCAATAGTGGGCTTTTTATCAATTGCCATTTGCATGCAAACATATACAGGGCTTTTTTTTTTTTTTTCCTTCTTTTTTCTTTTCTTTCTTTTCTTTCTTTTTTTTTTTTACACAATGCTTTTTCACAATAAAAACGTGACAGCCTGATGCAGTCACCACGGCAGAAGTGCAAGCGAGGGAGCAGCAAGAATGCTCGCTTCAGCTTCTGTAGGGTCTGACAATTCTAGTGGAGTGCTACCCACAGATCTCACTCAGGGACGACACTGAACCTTGGTTTGGCCTTAGCAAATGCATTCAGTTGCCTCCTAATAAGAGCTCTGGCCATATTTACTAACAGGAGAAGAGACTCTCTTCCTCTCCTTGCAGAGTTTCAGTTCTTGCCAGCAGGGTGCTACCCGACCTCTCCGCTAATCTCCTGGTTGTTTAGTAAGCCAGTAAGGAAAGAATTTACTCCTCCCTTTGCCCAGTTTTTGGATACACTCCCAACTTCTGTCAGCAGTACTCAGAGAAGCATGAATGTGATCCAACCAGATAATATCGTCAGGGCTGTCCTTAGCCAAGAGCAGGGTAGTCAGCCACAGCGCCGAGCTGACTTAGCAGCTTCCTGAGCAACAACAGAGGAACGCATCAGCCTCGCAGTGCTGCAGAGAGACTCCAGTGCCTCAGGTTACACCTAACAGAACACGTTGCAAGTAACTTTATTACACTTGTTTGGTTTGGGTCTGTCTTTGGTTTTGTTTTGGTGTGTTTGTTGGGGTCTAGATTTTTTTGTTTGTTTGTTTTCCAGTATAGTTTTTCCTCCCAGAGAAGACATTGTCTCAAACACTTCCACATTTGCTAAGGTAGGACAGATTCTTACCTAGCATATGATGAACTCAAACCCCATTATGCACCTACTGAGAGAAAAAACCTCATGAAAAGTAGCACCAAAACTAAAGGCAACATGTAGCTGGCATAGGTGCCATTTTCAACAACAAACACTTATTTTATAAACCCTTTGGAACTATCAGACAGAAAATTCAAGTTAGCTGCTTTTCTTGTGACAGCTTTATCCCCTGTGCTCTGCAGAGTCTTGGCTAAAGGTGGTTTCCTGCCTTGAGAAGAAAAACGATTAAAAGGTATGTAAGTATATAAAGTATACAAGTATTTATAAAGTATACACCTATTTTATTCAAAGAACATATAGCTACTTGTCATGTCCCTCTAACCCAAATCTCCTCTTGTGTCATTCTCTGGGGGAACAGGGAAAAACCAGGGTGACTGCTAAACAAAAAAAATTCCACAAGCTTCTTTTTCAGTAAGGAATTTTTCTTCTTAAACCTTTCTTCAGTCACACATAATTTCCTTTTGCCTGAGACAGGACTGGTGTTTGGCTCCAGGAGCTCTCTGCAGAGAGGGAGATGATGGAGGAAGGTGACTAGCCAGCTTTGCTTTCAGTGTGAAATCCAGAGAGGCAACATCCTTGTTTTTCCTCTCTTCCCTTGTACACACAAACCAGCCTACAAACAGCAGAAGGCACTTTAGGCAGCCCCTCCCTCAGCAGCAGTTCAGTTTTAGTAAGAAGCAACTATGTTACCATTTCTTACCCCTTTTAAACTAGCAATGTCAACTAAACACCATCTTTTACCAAAGAAAGAAACACTTCCTAGGCAGCTGGTCTGGAGAGAAAAAGCACCTTGGTAAGCTTTGATCAACAGCACTGCCACTCCCCACCCACACCTTCCTTCCTCTTGAGAAAGCAATGGCAAGGGGATGTGCTTTAGTCGTAGATAGAAAAGCAGTCACCCCCACCCACATTTTCCAGCAGGAGCGCCAACTCCATTCTGAGCGCTAAATACCTTCAGGTTTCCAACTAACCATGCTTGTCTGGATGTACTCAAAAGCTTTCAGCACAGCAGCTTCCCACTATGCACTCTCTGCATTGTCCTTCCCAGGCAGAGAGCCTGGATTAATATTAGGCTAGGAAATGGCTCATCAAGTATTTCAGGGACAAACGTCACTGCTTCTAACAGCAGGTTTGTGCTGAACACAAACAGCCACATGGCTTTAGACCGGGGTTTCTCTTGGCAGGCTGGCTCCAAGAAGCACAGTGACCTGATCTGGGAATAATATATGAGATTTTACCCTCTCCCAGCATCTTCAGAACATTTTTTTAGCCCACGCAATGAAATTCCAATGCAAATGTACGCTGCAGTCATTAGAAAGACTTTTCCCTAGAGGACAGGTGGGCCTCCTCCTGGTGGAGGTGAAGCATGCTTTGATCCCCTTTCAGGTAGCTCAAAGTATTAGTGGGGTTTTTTGTTTACTGCCCACCAGTGTCCTCACCTGTGTGTTTTAACTACACAAACACAGTAGCTGCAGCTAGAACATGTGAAAAGGGACCCAGACTAAAGCCATCCTCTGCCAGCTGGCAGCAGTTGACAACTTGGTGTGTGTCTAGCCGAGACAGGATTCACTCCGTAAAACATGGATTACCAGATGCCCAGGTTTTCCACTGGTCTGTAATTTCTTGGGAGGAGATGGGGATTGGAAGCAGGAAAACAGATTTTGAATCTTCTCCTTTTCAGCACTCCGGCTTTCTCTAGCACATGAGCAGATGGGTCATTTCCCAGAGGGGCAAACCCGATACAGCAGCTGCTGCTGGGGCCTAGTCACAACAGCTGAGGCTAAAGGACCTCTTTATATTTAACTTACAGGAGGCAGAAGTCAATAAAAGGACTCCATTGTGAGTGCACACACTTCTCACTGACCCTGCCCCTAAAATATTTTAAGCCTTCCTAAAAACACACTGCAAAACATAACCCTCTTTTTGGTTCTGTGTATTAAGCAGAGGCCACAGTCCACTGAAAAATAAGCTCTCTGTCTTTACTGGCTCCAGATGCTGCTTATTCTGAAGTCAAAGACAGAAGACTAAACTGAGCAGGACTGGAGTCTTCACAGGAAAATTACAGTTTCCCCAGCAAGGGCATACTCTGAAGAGGAGGCTTATTTTTTTTAATGTCATAATGTGGGTAAATGAGAAGAAGCAAAGCAAAGATATTTGTATATATAATCATATAGCTGTGCATTTATATAATTAGACACAAGCACTTAAAATGTGTACAGTAACAGACACCCCTTACAGCCATCCCATACACAGCAAAGCTGTATTTTTTTTCTTTTTCTTTCTTTCTATTTTTTTTCTTTTTCCCCCTTAGGGCAGGGGAAGAAAAAGCAAGAAAGAAAAGACTCTAATTGCAGCCTTCCACCAATGCAGTCGCCATCTGGTAACTCAAGAGACACATGGAGACGAATAATCTTAATTAACATGTTACAACAGTATTTAAAAAAACTCTATGCTTATTAACACTCAGCTGTGATTAGCCAACCATGGAGAAAGCCTGCTAGTGTAACATTAATTACGGGTCTTGTCTGTCTTTCTATTAGAAATATGATTTTTTTACCCCCAGTAGTTTATCTATCTCCTAAAAAGAAAAGCATTAGCATCAAAGCTTACTCTAAAATGCAAATTGTATTTACATTCTACAAGAGTCAAAATGCTCAGGCTATATGATTGTCTGTATATAAAACATTTCTCTCTGCCCCTTAGAAAGCCTTGCTTCAGTAAAACAACTCCAGTGTCACTGATATTTTGGCAGAAAAATAGATGTTATATCTTTCAAGTTCATTTCCCCTTCCAAAACAGGACAGACTTTGCTGTGTGCTGGGCAGTTGGAAAACCAAGATACAAATTCCAGGTCTAACAAAAACCACATCTGTGAAAGGAAGATTTCTGTGACGGAAAGCAGCAACCAAACACAACTGCACTCCAGCAGCACATCTGGCTCCCTAGAAGAGTGCTACTCAATGTGACAGCTGTATTATTTTCCCTGTAATAAACCCACCTGTAATGTGGTCCCCTCAGATACATTCCTGAGTGATTCAGCCTGACAGGCTCCAAAACTAACACTGCCAAGTTTTTCAGAGTTGGCTCTGCGTTATGTTTGCACAGGGCTTGCTGCAGCAGGGTTCTCATCCGTGCCAGGCATTCTGGACATCAGGATAAAACCAAATCATAATACAAAAACCTGATGCTTCTAAACAAAGCCAGGATGACAAATTAATTCCGGAAACATTAATAAGGAGGAGGAAGCAAACCGGGAACAACTGCATAAGTACTTTTAAGATCTTCTGATAAAGTAATCTCATTGCTGCACACACATGCAAATAAATTAAAGTTGTTGGTGGTGTATGTGGAAGCTCATGAAGCTTACTTATGTCCTGTAAAGATGAAGAGCAGCTGACCCAGTACTTTCCAACATCCCATACTGCCAGGACAGTATAAACAATTTGCATCTGGGCTGCAGCTGGAGTCAGCAGTACAGTGGCTGCAAAAAAGCCAATTTAATACAGAAACCTGCTCTCGCTGATGGGCACAGTGCAACTTTCCAAGTGGCCACATTTCATTTGCTTTTGTTTTCTAAGGCTGCTTCCAGCCTCCCTGTGCCTTCTTCCAACCACCCTATAATTATTTTCACGTTACAAGGAAATTAAGCTATGCCGTAACAAAATTTTGTATAATCAAAGGGTTCCGGATTCTGCTTTTGAACCCAAAACGCAGTAGACTTGTGGGCTCTTCCAGTTCTAAATTTTATTTTATATTGCAAAAAAAGAGGAGATTATTTAAAAATAATAAGAATTGTCAAAATAATTTGATGGTCTTACAAAAAAGAAACAGTTGTGCATGAACTTACTTCATATAGCTTTGATTTGTCATCTTGTCCCTGCTTACCTGCTTCTCAAAACTTAGAAAACTAAAAGTCAGTCTCAGTTCAGGGGTAACCTGCACATATACCCCACTGTTTCCTTGTCTGCTCCTAAGTGGGTTTTCAGTTTGCATATAGCAATACCCTAAGGTGTTTTTTTCCAGGATAAAAGCCTGACACACTATGGGCCTCTGGTGTAATGAAAAACATCTCACGCTTCAGCAAGAACAATGAGACAGTACAGGAAAAAGTGTAACTATGCTGTTCAGCATAATATGATATTCCTGCTGATTTAGGACACCAGGTTTCGATAGGACACAGGTGACTGGTCCATAAAGACCTGACTGAAATGAATACAGTCCCTCTACGGACACTAGGTGTCGGGGGCTTACCCCAACATTGAGGTGGTTTCAGGGTCCTTTGCTCCCCTGCACAGCTCCGAGCCGAGCCGAAGGAAGAGACGGAGTTCTCAGGTTTAGATTTTTCAAGGTTGCATACTTCGTTTATTGTTTCTTATCTTACAATTTTCTTGGAGTCCGACAAGATGTTCGCAGCTGCATGGACTCCTCACGTCTCCCCCCGAGCTGGGCTGTCCTTATCTTTTATACTAATTACTACGTATTTCTTGTTTACTATTTCTTACCAATGTCTATCACTATTACTAAAAAAGTCATCTTTACTTTGACCCAATCCTCACTAACTACTTTGTGCCACGTCAATGCAGCAATGGAGTGAGGGAAGAAGAAGGAGAAGGAGACAACGCCCCAGATTCTCCATCTTGTCCCCATTCACTTCAATGCTAGGAACCTAAAACTATTATTTTCTCATTCTGTGATAAGCTAAACTACTATTTCTCACATTCTTGTGGCCTGTAAACCTTCTCTCAGTGTAGGAAGTTTTTCCCATGGACTGAAATCAAAGCCAGTGTCTCTCTGAGCTCTGGGCTGGGGTCCCAGACCCCCCTGCCCAGGTCCCTGACCCTCCAGGGCAACCAAAGGAATGCCCTGGACTCCAACAACTAGGTGAGGACACTAGTGAAACACCTTAAAGACACAGCAGAGCAAAACCTGTCTCTACCAGCAAGTGACACAAGACTTTCAATTTAGCAGTGCCTCAGGAAACTTAAATTGCTTGTGGATTTCCATATGACTACAAAACTTTCACTCCTGAAACTTCAGCCTAGTACAGCAATCAGGTTCCTTTTTCCAGTAAGTCCTTAGACGTTCTTGCTATGAGAGTTTCCCAAAGTATGTCCCTGTTGTGGACCCCAGCATGGCCACTCAAGCTCAGGATGACACATATCACTTGGCTGTAAGGAGTCCATTACAGTAAGAGTCCATTGCCCCCCATCCACCATGAGGTGGAACTCAGGCAGACACCATCAGCCACCACAACCAATGGCTTCCCCTTACCCCAGAGGCCAGTTCATGCCCACCTTCTAACTCCAGTTCTGTTAGTTTACTCTGAGACTTCACAAAGATCATTGCACAGTCGAAGTCTGCTCATGAGGCAGTCCTAAAGTCCAAGGGATGTGAGAATCTCTGATGTAGTAATTTCTGAGTTTAGATACACTAGCCAAGTCACTTTAAAGCTCTGGCCTGGTAGGCCTCCTTGGTTCACTAATGAACTTTTTGCAACTGATTAATTTTTTTATCCTTTCAGCAGCAGCAGCTGTCGCCTCTGACTCAGCCTATGCAAAACGTACTGATTTGGAAGTTTGGCCAAGGCTGATCTAGTAATGGCTTGCTCACAGGACAGTGCTGTGCACTAAATGTTGTTCCACCTTCATCTGTTTGGAAAACCAGGAAGCTCAGAGTCCTGGGTTACTGAAATTTTCCTCTGCAAATCACCTACTGACAGATTTGCTAGGGAAAGGGGGGTAAGGACAGCGATCTTGAAACCCCAGTCTGATACACCAACACATGCAGGAGAGTACTTTTTCCTTCTGCCATGCTATTTCTCCTCTGGCTTATGGCTCTGCTCAGGACCACTGAACATAACAGAATCTAATATCTGGGTAGATCTGTTTATCCTTTAAGAATGACTCATCTGTATCACGGGACTTGTCAAAACAAACAGATAATTTACCACTGACTGGGCAGAACTGCAAAGATTTATTACCCTTGTCTCACTGGAAAGACTCTCTTAAGCAGTCATTTTCACTCTAGTTGTGCTTAGTTTAGCCATAAGTATTAAGTCATCTTTCCTGACAGCTTTAGAGAAGCTCAACATCACAAACAACTTCTCTACAGAGTCCAGCACGACAGAAAAAAGAAAAACCCCAGGCCCACCTGAACACTCCTCAAGTCATCCTGTTCAAAGTGGGAGGCATGTCAGGCTACACAGTGACAGAAGTACTGCACATGGCAAATGTACCTTTCCCAGAGACCCCAGTCCTACAGACTCGCACTTCAGCAAGTTGTTAGTCTGAGCTTTCACTTTCTTGAACAGATCAGCTGATATAGACTCAATCCAAACTCTTAACAACTCAAAAGCTCTAAGAATGAAGCTGAAGAACTCATCTTCAAAGAAAAGTAAGAAGTTTCTTCTACTGAGATGAGCTAGCTGTGACTCACGTCTCTAAACTGCCTAACACTTGAACAGCGTCGGGGCAATTTAAGAGCTAGGGAGATGATAGTAGGAAAGTTGGTGTCAGATCCTGTATAACCTGAACTGAAATATAACACCTGCTCAGTATGTAATCTCTATTTACTGGCAATACAAGTAATTAGAGAGTATTTTTTGGCAAGAAGGGAGGAATCCAGGGAAGCTACCAGTAAGCTTGCTTTGTGACTACAGCATGACTAGCAAGAGGCGTCAAGGTCTGGTGGGATGCTGCTGCTACTTTGATTTACCCAACACAGAAGACATGATCAGGTCTGGCAGAACAGGCAAAGTAACACATTCCATCAACTCAGTCTGCTGGGGATCAAATGGTACATGGAAAGAAAATGGCAACTTAGTATTATGTGTACAAGTACAGAGTATAGCAAATTCAGATTATCAACCACCTACTTTGAGGAGACAGTCTTGCTATACAGATGTACTTATTTCAAAGTGCTTGTTTTTTCATCTCCATTTTCCCAGTCCCTACCAACAGCTCTAAGCAAATCAATGGATATGAAGTAGCAATTGTCAAAAGCATGCCTAGCAGCAAACGTGAATTCTTCTTTTCTCTCTTTGTAGCTTCTCATACCAAACACCCACAGGATAAACATAACTGAACTGAAACAAGCCAGGATTGGGAAACTGTTCAAAAAATAAGTTCCTTCCACAGCTGGCAAGAAAAGTGTTCAGAGAAGATGTGTAAAAGTTCTCACTCTTTGAATACTATTTTTCCTTTGACACTTTCATTATAGCCACTGCAATCACACCACAAGCATAGCAAAATATCCAGCTGAAAACGCATGTAACAACAACAAAGAAAGGTCAGATGCAGCAGCTGCCAAGACAGAACTCATTTGTAGTCCTTGGTGCCTGATAAAAGTGTAGGAAAAGATGAAATACCATTCCATCCATTTGACATAAAAAGAAATTATAAAACATACAACCCCAAACCCTACAGCATAACCATTTCCAAAACAAAATCTCCAGGAAAGCAATCGGGTCTCCTCAAGGGCTACTAAACTTCAATCTTGTTTCTCTGCAATTCACTGCTTTTAAGCAACAAGAAATACAAGACTGTACATATTCTTTGCTTCTTGCTTATATTCCCTGGTAACCTAGAGAGGTTCTTTGTTCTGTAACAATTAAAAAGCCAAGTTAAAGCCACAAAACAAGACAAAGATTCTCCCAATGCTTTATTACGGGGTTGCTTTCCATAGGAAGGTTTGGGTTTAAAGGGACCCTGAAGATCACCCAGTTCCTAACCCCCTGCCATGGGCAGGGTCACTTTCCACCAGATCTTGCAGTGCTACCCTCTCTTTTTCTGCTTCTTGCATGCCAGCTGCTTTTGGTTTATATTATTTGTGACATTTCATTAAGTTTCATTTATTGTTCTGAGGCACTTATTTGCTCAGCAATCTCAAGTGGTTTCCTTTAGCTACATCTTATCTATACAGTATCACTAGAACTTCTGTCAGAGCAGTTCCTGCTAAACCAGCAGGAGTGTTTCACAGGACAATGTACATTTAACAGCATAACAACAGTGCGAAAATGCTCAGTTGAACTTTGGTTCCATAAAGCACCAAGAATCAATCACACCCCAGCCACCGCGTTCTACCTGGACCATTCTTGACTTCAACAGGCCAAGTCTGATTGATACTGTTATAATTTCCTGCCAGCCAGACCTTGAGGTCTAGGACAGTACCTTATTGAAAAGGAGAGACCGTTGCAGGCCAGGTTCTTCTAGACAATTCAGCTGATTTTCAGATGCTGTTCCAAACCCTGTTTCCTTGACTACCACAAGAACCAAAGCAACATGAGACCATTTTGTTTGTTGTCCTATGTAATTCCAGACAGCATTTACAGCATCAAGTTGGAGAAATTTCAAGTCTCTCCCGAGTTTCTTTCTTTCTAAAATCTTACTGTTCCTCCTCACAGCCATCTTCCACCAAACATTCCTGAGAAAATTCCTGCTCAGCTCCATCACATTCCCTCACATCGGACAATAGTTTTAACTCCTGTCTCAACCACCTAGTTCCACAAAAGAGACAGTGTGTTTAGCTGGGGTTTGCAAGGTGTGTTTTGTTTTTCTTTGGGTTGGGTGCTTTAAGTTGTAGGATTTGGTTTTGTTTTTTTAAGCATTTAACTGCAGGGTGAGTTTTTGCATGTTCCTGCAATGTTTAATGCTATTATTACATCTACTATGTTAGTGGATAATAATAGTATCCACTACATTGCTACTTGCACATTTTGTCTAAATTGTCAAATTCAGCAGGACATATCAAACTGGATTTCAAGAGCTGCAAAACCATCTTATCACAGAGAGACCTATCAGAATGAAGTGCTGATTTTACGCAGCAAGATGTCATTATAATAGCCTAATTCTGTGATCGTCTGAAAAAGAGGATGAGGTGGGAGAGCCAGATTATTCAAAAAAACCCCCCCCACAAAATAATTACTTAAAGGATTTATTTATTTATAGGTTCATAATTCCCTAGAGCATAAAATCTGTTCCACTACCTAGGTCAACACAGCACATGTATGTACAGACACTGGCCTAGCAGACAGATTTCACAACCACCACCTGACTCAGGCTCTGGAAGGGAAACAGTAAGCAAGAGCAACCAAGACGGTGGGAGAATTTATAGCTTGTTGGCTAAAAACGTCATCTTTCCCAAATCATACAAGAACAAAGCAGTTTCAAGTTCCTACACAGAAAAGAAAAGCGTGTTTCAGATGCTCCCTAGGGAAGAATGCAGTAGAGGAAGCTGTTGCAGCATGCCTGAATGCCGCAGGAAGTGCTCTGCTGAGCACAAAAGAGAAAAACTCATGAGCTTTCCCACCTTCCTCAGAGCTGGGGCCAGAGCTCAGAGGAATGCTGGGAATACCCTGGAGAGTCCTCACCCTCACACAGTTGGACCCAGATCTGCCTCCACATCATCACATGAACATACATGGTAGGAAGCAAGTATCCAAATCTCAGCTCTTCCCCAGTACCAGTGCTTCCATCTAATACTCCCTTAACCTAGCAAAAAATCCCCAAACCCACAAGGGGGAGGGCAAAGGTTATGCTTGCTCCCTCTACAGAACCAGTCGCTGGGCCAGCCTTACCAGTCCTCACCAGGCTTCTGCCAACCAGTCCTGACATCAGACACATACAGGCCCTGAGCACTGACAGAAAGCCCCACTTCCGTGGGGATGCAGCTCACAAGCACATCATCTCACACTTTCAAGAAAAACACAAGATCTCTCCACATATAAGGCAACCCATATCCTCATGCATTTTCCCAAGTCACTTTTTCAGGGAGCTGAAGAAAGCCCTTCCTGCACAGGATTCCTCAAAGACAGGGCTCAATTCAGGCTCAGTTAGTTCTGAGGCACCAGATGCCTACACAAGGCTGGCAGACAAGGCACAGGGCCTTCAGGAACCTGCACCCTTCCAGAAAGGAAGCTGAAGTTCAGGCCAGACATGCAAGCCACTGACTTCAGACCACCAGGTCTGAACAGTTCCCATGCTAATTCAACATTCCTGAACTAAAAAGTCTTTCTTCCTCATTTAAATATTCACTAGTTAATACACTTTTTCCTTCTCCCTGCAGCAGATGTTTTAATTTCTCTCATCACATCTTCTGGACTGTAATTCAGTAGAGAGGCAATAAAGCACCAAGAGTTATGGCCAGACAATGTTCACCAGTAGACAGAAATGAAGACCCCAGACACAGTGAAAATAAATAGTGCATAGACAGTGTCCCTACAACTGTTCTGAGCTGTAGAACTTCTGTGTTAGGCTACACTCTAATGCCTCTGCAGCTGCTCAGAGTAGCTCAGCCTACCAGAGAAAGGTTTGGCAAAAATGCCCAGACAGTACTGACACGTTTCTTGGTAGTGGAGTGAAAGCTTCCCATGCATATTTGAGATCCATTTACTATATGGTCCAATCTCTTTACAATTAGTAACGTTTCTCACACAAAGGAAATGGAAGATTTGAAGAAACCATGCTAAAAATGGCAAAAACACTGCCCTCCATAGAGAGACACACACTTGGGAACTCTCTGTGTATGCAGACTCCTTGAGAATGCTTAAATAACATCTTATGCCTGAGAACTAGTAGGAAAAACAGCACGGAGGGAAGTCATTTGATGCTGATAAATTAACAACCAGAATGTAAAATACAGTTCCAGTGAAAAGCCAGGAGTCCATTTACTAAATCAATCAGTTACTGTTATGTAACTGATTTCTTTTTCATACCAATATAGAAAATTTCACAAAACAGCACATACATTTAATCAGGAAGAGTGAGTATTACAAGGAAACAATGTAAACAGAAATCTGAGTTGCTCCAAACCCAAACCTGAGCACTTGGGCCAAGTTTGCTGAGCACATGGGGTCTTGAATACATCTGGGAAGCCTAACAGACCAACGGCAGGTATTACAAAGTCATTCTGATACTAAAGCCAGAATTCCTTTACCCAGACCTTTCCTGGGTTTGTTCATTTGTTTCCCCATCTCCTCCGTATGATTGGGGAAAATTATATTTGAAGTTTTTAGGGGAAGGAAATATGACAAAACACACAGTCTTAGTAGTAAGGTAACAGGCACTGCATGAACCACGTTCAGCAGGCAGCAGGGTTTGGCAAAAGGCAATATAAAAATGCCATAACCCCTTCTTTCAAACTTCTGGTGATTTTTCTTTCTTCCAATCTCCTCCACCTCCATACAATTTGCTCAGCACAGAGGAGCTACTCTTTCTTACCAGACACATTCCACAGACACTGCCAGAACTTTCTTCCTCTTGCCAATTATAGTCAAAGACTGAAGACTGTCATGCTCAGTTTCACAGCACTCATCATGTTAGACAGCCTGCAGCACCATCCTTTATTCTGTCCCTTGTCCACCCCTGCCTTTTCTATTAACTTTTTAGAAAAGGCTACTTTAGCCCCATTTAGTATTGAGGATGCTACTCACAAAAACAGCTACATTCTGGCAGCTGACATGGAGAGCAGATGACAATGTTTCTAAGAGACAGCCTCTGTTGAAAGTAGCTCAATTTTAGGAAAGAAGGGAGAAGTGTGTGAAAAGTACCTACTTCCCAAATGGACTTCCTCATAAATAATCTGTATCTTTCCTCAGGGCATTAATGAAATACTTAATACTCCCATCTAAACTTACGAATTCTTGTGTCCTCCCAAATCACTACTTACTGATTGGAACACTCAGCTGGAGTTTGACAACACATCCTTCAGCTAATACCACCTTCCTTCTGTGCATACACACAAGAGCCTTCTAGAATCTCACATATAAATTAGTAACAATGTAGAAAAAGCCCTTTTCCAAAATCTCTGGATTACACAGATCTTTTTACCAAGGATCCAGGAATTTCCAAGTCACTATTTCTAAAATACATGTTCAAGAATTAGCACGATATCAAGACAGACATTTTCATTCTCTCAGTCACCCAGCAACAAACCTCGAAATAGATTCTCAGTTCTTAACCTAATGCTGCAATTTTGGAAAGGCTATTTTGTGGCTAAACACCATTATACTGTGTCAACTCCCACCAGAAGTCAAAGTGATTTCCCAAGAAATAGAAAGAGCGTTTAATGTCTGTAGAACTAGAGTGTTCCTCAAAAGATAGACCAACTTCTCTTCTCAATGCTTTTTCTTGGTATCTTGCCTGAGGACAAAGAAAGCAGAAGTCTCCCAGGCACTGGGAAAAGTCCTAGATTACGACACTGGGCCTTTTTCTCCCCCATTTTTCCTCCCAGTTTGTATGGCTTTATCAGAAAGTAAGGTGGAAGTGTTTGTTCATATCAAATTCCATGTTCTACTTTCATAGCCCTGCCCCCACAAGCATCCAAACATAAAACCCTAAACACAAATCACAGCAACCTAGTTACTGCACATCAAAGATGTCACTGTCACTCATTCTCAGGGGAGAAGAGACAACCAGACAGTTGACATTTACTCTTTAGCTCACAGCATAAACAGAAACCAAATCACAACATCTCTTCTGCTGCTCCGATAAGGCATTGATCCCGCACTACCCTGAAACAAGCACACTACCAGGCCTAGATTCCAACTGCACCTGTGTTCTCCTCTCAATAGCTGTGCTCTTTGAAGTTCCCTCTTACTGGCTTTTTTAAATGCCTCATCACAATGAAAGCCATCCCAGTGTGTAGAACATGCTCCAACAAGAGCATTCCACTGTTACAGAGGCAGATTGCGACCACGTAACCTTCTTATTCAAGGACATGCCTCTGCCAGTTACAGAAATTGCTTGCACTGAAAAGCAAAGAAACATTAAAAGCTTTATTTTAACACAATTAGAGCAGTTTGAAAGTAAGAAGCCGTCATCAAGTGGCAGGCAAAATTACATGGCTTAATGTTATGTGTTCCAAAGACCACTGATTGGAAACTTCTAATCCCAGTCTAGCACCTTAGACTGGAAATCTGTTGCCAGTAAGACTCTGCAAAAAGCTCCCAGAAAAGTAGTTTTTCCATAACAGTCCATTCTGAGAGGAGGTCATATGGCTGCAGACAGAAAATTTAAACATATCAAGTGACTCGCTCTCCTCAGTAAAAATGGTCAAAAGCAAGTTTCATGGCAATGGGAATGTGACGTGGAAAGCCTCTTGAACAACAAGACCATAGTGAGTTTCTGCCTATGAGTGCAAAATGCCTGCACAGACAGGGCCATACTGCAGTAAAGGAGATCTCCAGGGCTGCACTGGCTGAGAGAAACAGCAAGGATGGTTTTGCAATAGGTGCAGATAATATTGTCTGGGGATACATAGGCACCAAAAGGAAAAGGCATATAGTACTACACTGCCTTCCTGAAACAACAGAACACACTGTCATCACTGCAAATTTTAAGTTTAAGGAAATGGATTTAAGCCTTCTTTCAAATGCTTCCTCAGTCTGCTTATGGTCAAGCAACCTTTGGAGGAATACAGCTTCAGTGTCTGTCCACGGCTTTCCAAATATTACTCTGTTGCTCTGTTAGAGTAACCTCATGTTACTCAGTTGTCCTGGGAATTTTGCAGCTCTCCTTCAGTAATATATTGCCTACAAATTTAAGTAGCAGAATGCTAAATCACTCATTCAGATTGTTAAACACACTGGGCAAAATTTTCAGCAGCATTTGCATTATTTGAGACATTCTCTCCCAGCTGATTACCAGTAGGACATGAGCACTTTGGAAAATTTCATTTGATGGTAATGTACCTGACATCAGAGCCAGCCCACCAGGTATCTTCCTAATTTAAAGATGCAATAGTGCTTTTCTTTGCTATTTACTTCCTTAGCTGCTATATCACCTTATAAAGACCTGTTGAAGCTGACAAAAGAACAAACAACAGTTTAGTGGAATCTAAACCATACCATCAAGAAGTGAGAAATTTCTGACACATGCTTTATTTATTGTACTAAGAGCCTTTCCTGGCACTCTGCCCCATCTCTTTTCTTCCACCTCATGCACTCCTGCTGCTTGTTACACAGAATCCCATTACTTCATATAGCCATTTCCTTTCCATATTTATCTCTAGTTTTTTGCTGACAGGAACAAAAGAAAGAACAACTTTATTATTATTAGGATCTATTAGAAAATCAGTATCTCACTTGCTTTCCTGCACTTAGAATTGCATCATATATTGTCCTGGTTTCTCCCCTCTCAGTACATCAGAGGCAAATTAATTCAGTTCTCAACATCTGACACAAAGCACTTGCAATGTGGGATATAGCGGTTAAGGTCTTATGTCTTCAATTATTTTTACTGAATTGCCTCTTCTTTTAAAATTTGCAGTCTTGTAAGAAGTACATTTGAAAAAAGCCACAAGTTTGCTACTAGCTGTTTCCAAGTAATTAAATTCATTAATCCAAACAGGGAGCAAGGGAAATAAAACTACTTTCTCCTTCATGCTTTTTCCCCTCCTCTTACTCCATAATAATTATAAATGCTCTTAACTCACGAAATATTATGACCAGTGCTTATTCATTCTGGGTTTTGCTGTCCTTATCTTTCTTTGGCAAGCCTTAAAACAGTAATTGCCCTGAAATTGAAAAGAATAAGAGGGTTTTCCCCATGGTAAACTTAAAACTTCATCAGCCTCTCAGAAACAAGGCTGTTTGTTGCTTCTTGCATTCTTTGGTTCCTAGGTTTTTAGTTCACAGTATTCAGATCTACAGTTTTACTTTTTCCGCAGCCTGCTTCCACCATGATACAGAATATTTCATTTCTATCATCACTGCCACAAAAGGAGTTTTGAAAAGAGGATGCAGAAACTCATACATCCCAAGACCAGACACACATAGATGCACAGGAGCTAAATTGAACTGTGAATTCAAAAGCCTGTAGAAGTAGAGCTGGTTGCACAGCAACTCAATGACTAATTTCCCAAGGAGACAGCTGGTCAGTTTGCATAGCTGTGTGTCCTGGTGCATCTGCAGAAACAGGAAAAAGGAGAGGACAAGACAGAACAACCGCAGCTTTCTGTCCAGCACAGGGCACACAGAAGCTCCACCTTTCCTCTGTGCAGGTTCAGTTGAACACCTAATATTTAAGAAACTCCATCCTTGTTGAAGTAAGTGCCCTTCACAGAAATAAGTGGATTAGAACATGCCTGGAGATGGGCAGAGCTAAAAATACACTGAATAGGCACACACACATTGTCAGCAGCCACCACACTACTGGAAGGCCTTCCACCGTTCCTGTTTTCACACAGGTAAGTTAAATGACTCTTTTTCTCAGCACACCAAATACCCTGTACTGTGTTTACAGAGGAAAGTACTTCTGCTTCTCCCCGGTGCCCAGAGGGACAGCTTATCACCTATGGCTCAGGCCTGCCATGTCCCTGAGGAGGAGCCACAGCTGTGCAGGAGCCATGAGCCATCGGAGAAGGCCCCGCTCCCAGCAGCACCCGGAGCAAGGGAACCCAGGACACTTCAGGGCTGCTTGGCAGAGCCACTTGGTGAACAGAGAAGTCCCTGTGGGCAAACACAAAGATTAAGGCCAGTGAACAATTCAGCCTACATAGATAATAATGTCTCTTCAATACACACCTTTCCCTACATATTCAACAGTACAACACACAGCATCAGCAGTACTGCTCCAGACAAGGCTCCAGGCAACCACCAGCATTTCCTCCTGCACGCCCTCCAACTGTGCTCAGGCAAGGTAAGGGGTTTCTGTTTTGGACACTGTGGGCCAGCTAATAATTTTTGGGCCCACACGTTTGGAGAGGTTGTACAAAGTAATCCTGCCTCACTCTGGCAGGCAAGGAAAGCAATTCCCTTTGTTCTCTTCCCCAAGGACCAGTCAACCAATCTGTCTGGCCCAATCTGTCATTTCTACAGCTAAAGGAACTGGAGAGGAAATGGCAACCACATCGATTCTCCACCAGAATCCAGCATATTTAGAGCCCTTAATGCAAGTTTCCAGCACAAGTAACATTACAAAGGGAAAAGTGATCAACTGAATATTGATCAGAGGTGAGGGTAATGCAACAGAATTGCAAGAGTCAGGAGTTAAGTTTCACAAAATTTTTGTTGCTAAACAAGACCTTATAAAATTACAATCACTTCCCAAGGAATCACCCTGAAATCCTGTGCTTGGGCACAGAAAGGGTTTTTCATACCACAAGACGAGTGGAAGGCAGACAATTAATAGGATGCAGGTGCAGCCCATTTCCTTTGGTTGAAATACACAAGACAAACTAGTATAATGTAACTTCCTCCTGTAAGCATGACTACAGAATAATTCTCTAGCATACAGCTATGATCACAACACGGACCCTTTCTCTTTTCCATCCGGAAATTCTCAGGCAGTCACTCCAAATCAGTAAGAAAGAATGCTATCAGAAACAACTTCATATCTGCCAGCCCACATTTAGGCCAATAAACAACCAGCTTCCCTGCAACAACACACTTTTAACATGGCATGTACACTTTCATACACCCGTCGGGATCTGCAGGGGAAGGAGGGGGAAAAATTGACAGAAGTAACCAGAAAGCAGCTTTTCAAGTAACAGCTCTCAGAACCCGGGGGTTGTGGTAATCCCCTTTTTGAAATGCTAATGTCATTACAACCATAGCCCCACAAGACAAGCATGGGGCCTGAGTGACAGAGCCTCTGCTGTACCCTTACAGAGATGATTTAAACTGAGCCTTTTGTAACTCTCCTCCCCAAAGCTCCCTGCCCGGCATCATGCTTGACAGGAGCTGCAGCTGCCATCCGACCCTCCCGAGGAACAGGGGTGCAAAGATCAAGCCGATGAATTCACGCGTGCAGGCTGGGGGCGCAGCAGCCGTGTGCTGCAGCCTTGTGGTCTCTGAACACACATGCCAGGACAAAGATGGGCTCAGGGAAGACTTGAAACAAGACAAAGCCAAAGGTCCCCCACTGCTCTCTTGCTACTGCTAAACAACTGCACAAGAGTAAAAATCATTACAGCTGGTCATTAAACTGGGTACAGCACATACCAGTGTCAGAGAGCATGGCTCAAAGAAACGAATCAACATGAAAACGTCTATACTTCCACCGGGGAAACCAGGTCAGCCTTGGGAAGAAATTCCTCCCACGGAGAAAGCTACTCCAAAGGGACAGAACAGTCAATTTCCCCAGCAAAAGCAACTGAAACTATTTGCTGTGATGAGACAATTTGAGACCACACCAAGCACCACAAGTTTCATCTTGCCATCACATAATATTTAACAATTGACAGATGGTTACCAGAGGACTTTCTAGTTTTGTTTTCAATTCAGTTTTCATTACCTCTGATACCAGTCAGGTAAAATCAACTTCAAGTGATGATTCTGTTGTAAATACTACAGGATTCACTACAAAGGTGTTTCCTGTAGCTTACCATTTCCTACCATCACCCACTATATGAAAAAAGAGATGATCACCAAAATGCCTGAGAAGTAAATCAAGCTAAGTTTCACACCAAGTGGAATACAGGTTAACTGGAAAAGCAAACCACAGACTGAAACATTTACCATTCACAAACATTGCTGCATTTACAGCAATCCCCACTTCACCATGGCAGTGGGATGTAGCTACCCTAACCCCACAGTCAAAGCTGGTCAAAGCAGGCGATGGTCCCGCTCTGCACTGCACTGCTGTGGCCTCACCTTGAGTCCTGTGTGCGGTTTTGGGCACCACAATATAAAAAAGGTATTAGGCTATTAGAGAGTGTCCAAAGGAGGGCCATGAGGATGGTGAAGGGTCTGGAGGGGAAGCCACCTGAGGAGTGCCTGAGGTCTCTTGGTCTGTTCAGCCTGCAGGAAACTGAGGGGAGATCTCATGGTGGTCTTCAGCATCCTCAGGAGGGGAAATGGATGTGGCAGGCACCAATCTCATTACTCTCATGACCAGTGACAGGACTTGTGAAAATGACATGAAGTTGTGTCAGGTTTAGGTTGGATATCAGGAAAAAGTTTTTCAAGAGGGTGGTTGAGCACTGGAACAGGCTCCCCAGTGAAGTGGTCACAGCACCGAGCCTGACAGAGTTCAAGAAGTATTTGGACAATGCTCTCAGGCACGTGGTATGATTCTTGGGGTGTTCTGCACAGGGTCAGGAGTTGGACTTAATGCTCCTGATGAATCCCTTCCAACTCAGCATATCCTATGAGCCTATGAAATAATATGTAAGAGCCCCTCAAACCACTCCTACTTATGTGTTTTAACTCTTACCTATAGAGAAGTATCTGCATTTAATGAGCAGGCCAGCCTCTACTGCCACAGAAAGAAGAAAGGCAACAGACCACTCTGGAAAGAAAGATGTGTTTGGTTTCATTTGTGCACCGTGCATGCTGGCAAGCAGCTTTGAATCTCTGGGTTCAGTGGCAGCTTTTTAGAAATAAAACCACAAAAGCCTGGATTCTGCAGGCATCCTCCCTTGGTGCAACTAACAAAAGTCAGGAGAAAAATTTCCACCATCTGAAGCAACTAATTAAGAGAAGAGTTGAGTGAATGGAAACAGACTTAATGATAAGATGCTTTCCTGCTGCCAGAGGATGTAGAACAGACATTAATTTTCATCCTTTCAAATCCTTCCACGGCAGCCAATGCAGCCAAGCATGAAAAACTCCTGACCTGACTCAGCCAACTGGCCAGAGGTATGCAGCAAAACAGCTATGAATTTGCTCACCTTGACTGTAGTCAGAGAATTAATCTCTTCACAACACCCCTAGTTAGCAGCTTATACCAATCCCTTTTTGTTTTACTAACAGCAAGAATCAAGGATGCTAAAAGCGGCCCTACCTGTGTCTCAGATGACAAGCTGCAATGTTCCTTTTCCCCCATGCAGTCATACCACTGCCTGCCTAAGGACTCAATTCATACACAGGATCAGCTCACAACTAGAAAGATGTGGTTAAAGTGGGACCAAACATGACCAAGGCAATACTAACAGGAAAAATATACAACAAAAAAACAAACAAGCCCCAAAAATATACAACAAAAAACCAAACAAACAAGCCCCAAAAAACCCACACAAAAACCCAACAAAACAAACCAAAAAATCCAGTTCTCTGAAAAGGTGCTCCACCCCTGAGCAGTCTCCACAGCTGGAGGCATGTGCCAAGAGGCAGTCAGGGTGCTAAGAGGAGGCAGGGAGGCAGAACTTCTCACAGGAGCTAACCTCTTTCAGCACAGCCCCCACACCGCACTCCCAGTGCGTTTGCCCAGCAGAGGCATGGCTTTACGCAGGCAGACAGCCATCTGGCCACCACTGCACACACCTCCCCTCCCACACAGCACAAGTGTGCTAACAGAACCTGGCTGCCAGTCTTGTGATCTGCCTCTGTGTGCCCCACTACCACCCCAGTGACAAAAATTTATGAGAATCCTGTACCAGCAGATTGCTCAGCTCTCCCAGCACTGTACATCTCCCCTCAGCTGTTCCAAAAGCAGAGTCCAGCTTACTAAATGCCGTGGAGGAAACAGTCACCATCAAAGCACAAACTGTCAACTTGAAGATAACATTTAAATATTTGATAAGTAAATGCAAATAAAGAGATTCAAAGGGAGAAGGCTCAAAGGTCAACCCTGCTTTGGGCTAATGGCAGTACCATTTGCAGCAAGACTAGTTTGCTGAGAAAGGCAAAGAACTGGCAGACTAAAACAATAGAAGTATAAAAAAAACAAACTTGACACCTTCATGTGTTTTGCTAAGACTTGCTCTTAAAGGCATATTCATTGTGATATGCCTTGTGATCATATTCCAATTTCTCAGCTTACATATGAAAAATTAGTAATTTCCTCATTTGACACAAAAGTGACAGCTGAACTCAAACAGGCAAATGATAAAGCTTTTACCTTTTCTTAGTATCTTACAAACTAAGTCATTTACATCAAAGAAAGTGCCTACAATGATACCTGAGGGTTGTTTTCCAGGCACACTGAACTGTTACTTTTGCTAGGGAGAGCAAAACCAATGACAGAAGGGAAGTACTAGCTTTAGGACAATACAGAGCATTACAGATACTTTGCACACTTTACCTGTACAAGAGAGATGTGCTACAGCCCAAAGCATGGCTTAGCACAACTTGTACAGTATGGGTCCTTTCCAAAATGCACACCAATAGGCCCAAAACTTGAATTACTGGAAACAGGTTACACAGCAAGGGCATCCCCAGGGCTCTGAGTTTCAAAGTCAGATGCTCTGAAGTTACAAGAGGAATGGGTACAAGGAAACTGTTAGAAATCTACATTTCTCTCCTCCATGACAGAGATATATCAATAGCTGTGAGTTTTGAATGACACACCAGGAAGCACATTCCTAAAGGCCTCTGCAGCATCAGCTAAGTCTCCTGGAAGTTAAGTCTCCAGCATGCTGGTGGTCCAGAATAAATGCAGCACTACAAGTCGCTTACCCACTCTAATATAATTTCATTCCACACTTATAGTGACATACAGACCCCACCTGGAAGTCACCATCGGTAAAGAGTGTTGACAAGAATGTACGGTTAGGCAGCTTTAATAGGTTTATCTTCTCTATCAAAAGGGTTCCTCTACAGGGGTGAAGCAGCCAAACAAATGCAGGATAGGGGAAGAGCAAAGCAGCTTTTAACTATTAAAGTGAACACAAACTAAGAAAAGCAGAACTTTGAGAAAGTCAGATAGTACTCTAACCACAGCAGCAACTTCTACTTGAAATTCCTCCCTACATCACCTTTCATAGAAAAATGCTATATGGTCTTTCACAATTTCTCACCCCCCAGATCACTATCCATGATGTTAGAGCACTTAGAGACAGGCACAGCCAGTGCCCCAGTAATTGGCACCTTCACCCTGATCTGCTTCTCCCTCAGATTTCAGCACTGAAGCTTCAGTCCCTGGAGGGCACACCCACTTTGTAATCTTTAAACTCTTAAACTCTGTCAGCGTCTCACAAGTCAGTCTTGCTGCCTACAGAAAAGCTTCAAAACCCTGATGTTGTAGACACATCTTCCTGCATTAAGACACTCTTGCCTAACCCTTCCAAAATAAACACACATATTTTTGTACTAGAGTTCTCCCTCCCAAGGCCATATTATTCTCAACTATTCTAAACTACCTGCACAAATAAAACACTACCTTCTTTTAGGATCTGCACTACTTAACCACCAAGACACTAATTTACTTTATAAACCACTATGATCTTTTTCACAACTTCACCTCTGGAAACAGACACCCTCCTGTTTTGCTGCACTCCTGTCCCCCTCCTCTCCTTCCCAGAATCTTGTTCTCTACTGATTCTCACTCATGTTCAATCTCTTCAACCACTTTCCTACAAGTCCTCATTTGCCTTACAACATTGGTAAGAGCATAAAATAGTTTTATTCTCTTTCTGGACAATTTTATGAGTGTGTAAGTGAGGATATTTTATGAGTGAGGATATGTCTGACACAAAAACTTTTCCACACCATGTTGGTCTTTTTCTCAGGACACAGAAAATGTTCTTTCTAGCCTGAAATGCAGCAACAGCAGCATTTGACTTTCTAATTATGACTCTGCATGTGTCAAACCTTACCATATTTATTCCCTGACTGTAGGCTGAAAACTCAAGAAAACATCCACCAGAGGTGCTTATCTCACTCTACAGCAAGGCAACATTTTACAAGTAGGACGTATCTTTCCCTTTACTGACAAAGAAAAATATGTATCTCAAAAGCAGCAGAAAAGGTGGCTTTTTGCTCTCCAACAAGAAATATTTTCCCAGTTGAATTAAGATGACTAGCTAGACCTAAAATGCTGAGCCACAGGATTTCAAGATGCTCTTTTGTTACCCTACTGTTCAATTCTTTGGCTTCTGCTCTCACTGAAATGCTTCTTACTATGCCAGGTGGATAAACACACTTATTTTTGCATTCACAACATTGGACCTATAGAAAAGGAACACAGGAGGCATCTCCATCCAGCACCAGCCATACCAAAGTACAGAAGCAACGAAGGAGCATCCCAGTAGCCTCTTGGGATGAGGCAGTCTTCTCAGTACAAGAAATCCAGAAGTTCCCTTCCCTGCTCCAGAATAAAAGGATCACTGTATTACGCTGGGCCAAAAGCTCCTTTTATTCAACAGTTTAGCAACATGCCTACTCCAGCCCAACCCATCTAGCACACCCCATAACTCATCTATGCAGCCCCACACCTAAGGGGTTACTTCAAATCCCTTTAACATCTGGAAGCCGTCCTCCAACTCCAGTGCAACACTTTGCAGAAGCAGAGCCTCAGGAATTCCTGTTTAGAGGGGAAGATGAACACTCCCCAGAGGTTTCAGTTCATTAAAAGGAAAATGTGTATTTACATGCAGACCGGCACACCCAGATAAGCAGGTACAACCTCTTGTGACAATGCCAGAATCCTGTTCCAATTACTTTCACAAAGATACAAACATTTCTGTTCAAGGGCCTTTAGTACCGTCCTCACTCCTGACTACTGGCAGCTTGTTATCAGCAGTGTTGTAGCAGTCCTCATCTAGACACCGATTCCCAAGTCTAGCAGAGCCTTGACAGATTCAGCCACAAAAGCTGAAGACTCAATCTACAGTTTCCTGCCTTGCCCTACAACTTGTTTCTTCCTTATCACCCATGTCAGCATGCTGAGGTCATATCCAGAGCTCTACACACCCCACACCAGCTATTTCAGCAGCACAGTAACAGGCCAGACTGAAGTTTGCCCCAGTTCCACAGCAAATGTACTTCCTGCTCTGCCATCCCCACTGCAGAATCACTGTTGGCTGGCAGCATGAACAGGAAGTGGTAACTACTTGTGGTGCTTTGCTCAAACATAAGGGATGCAGAAGTAATGGCAGACATGGGTTGCACAGATGAAAAACATTCCATATATTATAAAAAAATAGTTCCTTGACTGCACTGGGAACCAGTGTAGGATTCAAAAGGGACAGAAGCAGGAAAGGAATTGGGGCAAACTGATAAACAAGCAAATTTTCTTCTATCCCACTGTCAAGACTTTTCCTGTAGTACTAAGAAAAAACCCAAACTCTTCCCCCAAATGATTGACTCTAGCAAACAAAAAGGCAAGGACTGAGTGAAAATAGGAAGAGACAAAGAAATGTGTATCTCTAGCCTAGTGGGCAGCAGTCCTCAAGGAACACCAGGATGAGTCAGAATCTGGACTGTAGTTCACTAGTTTCTCCTGAAGAACAAATGACTCTTAGCACCCCTCCTGCTTCCCCTTACAATGAAACTCCTACCAGTTTCCATCTTTTGCATTCGAACCCAAGAAGCTACAATGAATTGGACCAGAAAACTCGTGAGGTTTTTCCTAAAAATCTGATTTTCCTGCTAGCTACCGAAGCCAAGAATTGAAAGCCCCTTAATACTGTGTGTGTGATATCACTCTTCTTGCCAGGAGGAATATTCAGGCATTAAATAAAAACAGAGGATTCAGATGATCCCATCGGGACTTCTCTTAACCCCCACTTTCTGAAGACCAAAATTTGGTAGGTGGTAAAATTGCCCTCCCACATCTTTAAATTCTTCTTCATTAATCCATTCCTCTCAGATTTTGTTCCTGTGGGGTTTTTTTGTTTGCGTTTTTCTCAGAGCAGGGGGTCAGTTCAGACTAAACAAACCATGTTTCAGAGTTTAACAAAAATGTACAGAAAATTTTATTTTATATATTTAGAAGAGATAAGGAAACCAAATATGCTTCCCAACTCCTTCCAAAGTTGTATGCATCCATAACATGGCCACTGGAAAGACTTTAGACTTTTTCTGAGCACATGAAATGAAAAGCAGGAGTATCCAATGGAATATATCAAGAATCATGCTGAGACATTCACTTTTCGTTTAAAGGAACTCCAAGATGTTTTCACCTCAGCCTCCCTATCCTCTCAATACTCTGTCAGCCTCTCAAAACTCTCACAAGCAGCAAGTCTCTGCATTTAATGAAATATTCTGATTTGTTGTTTTCTTGAGTCATTTGAAGTTAAATTCTGTAGAAGGCACAAGGATCCATTCCAAGCACAGTGAAAGATGTGAAGCTGATCTGCCCTCTCTCAACTGAGGGCAGCTGTCATTCCCTAATCCAAGGGTCAAAAATTAAGATGGGGCATAGAGATGAATCTCAAGCCTATCCAACACAACAAAAAGTATAATGGGAATCCTAGCTCAGAGACACTTATATTAACCAGCAAAATGTCACACTCATTTCTCATAGCACAGCAGTGAACATAAGTTTACTCACATGCAGGTCCTTTGGATTTGCTTAGCCAACCTAGGACAAACAGAAGGAAAATTCGGGATTATTATTATGCTATCATGTTTTAAGCCAGCAGATAGCTAAACATCACAAAACTTTTATTCGTTCTTCACCCACTAGAACTCGTTAAAATTAAACAAGTTTTGTGGCTTCCTGAGATCCTTGTTACTCCCTTCAAGGCATTTACTTAAGTTACACTGCCTGGATCAGTGTGTGTAGTAGTGTGAATATTATTATCATGCGAATAATCTAATTCTGAGCCTATCTGCATCTGCTTCCTAGTCACCTTTGCAGCCTGGCCATTATTCTGCAGCTCTTCACCATGCTCTTCCATACCACTCTGCTCTAATTAAGTTCTACAAAGGGACTGCAAAGAGGAATTGCTCCTAAAAATGCTCCCCCTTCTCTCCATGAAGAGGGCCATACTGCTTTTGGCTAACACTGTAATTTCTCCAAACCTACACTTACATGAAGCATATGCGTTAGAATCCACATCATCTGTTCAAGCATGACACTTTCCACATTTCTGTCTGGCCTTCCAGTGCTATAGTATCCTTGTTTTCATGGCCATTGAATTCATCCCTAGCTGTATAAACCCCCTCCTTTCAGCTGCATAATCAGAGACAAAGGAGACCTCTGCTTCGCAGAGATTCCCAAAGAATAGGAGCAAGTCTGAATCTGCTCAATGAGTGGAGTGCGCTCTAACAAGCTGCTCTGTGCAATGCAAACAAATACCAGTGGTATCCAGGAGCTTCTGTGCAGAATAACCTTGGCACTGAAAAGACCTTAGAACGGCAAGCAGCAGATTGGCTGCATCTGCGTCAGCAACAACACACAGGAATGGACTTGTTTGAGTTTATTCAAGTTCAATTTATCACTTTAATGGCAATCCTAAAAATTAAAGAGCTAACTTTTATAGCATTTTGCATGTGCAGTCAACAAAAATCAGACTGTGTCTAAATCTAAATAGACTTAGATTCACCGAGCCACCATTACTATTAATTTTTAAAGGTTAATATTTAAACTCTCTCCTTTATGGGTATTGATGTTTGCTTAATTCAGGATGTTTAATACTTTTACCAACACATTTACTTGCATTTCCCAGGATCAGGTGATGCTGTTACCAATAATGAAAGGCCCAACTTGTTTTGATAGGTTTCTGACAGAGCCAGTCATGAATCCAAGAGAGATTACACATTTGGAACATAAATCATAGGAAGCTTTCAGAGTATTTTACAGACTACATGTTAAAATTTAATGAACAACTTAATCTGATCCACTGTCATTCTTCCAAAAATAGCTTGGCCAGGCAGGAGGACCATTGCGAATGAGAAATAAATACAAGGCCTTAAGGGACAGAGCTGGGAGGGAGAGGGGGAAAAATTACAAAAGTAAAAGCAACAAAGAAAAGATGGAGAAGCATTATCTGTGGAAATGCAGATAAAAAGGTTGTCATTGCTCCCAATGCTTCAAAAATTCCCCACCTCTATCTACTAAGCATCCTGGCTCTTAGCTACATTCCAGTTGAGCCCTCAAGGAAACAGAAAAGACAGATGAAGAACTAGGCCTCAGTATTACTGAGGAGCTTTCCAAGTCTCCTTGCCTGCTCATTCCTTCGTTATTTCCCGCAACTAACCTTGGAGAACTTGCCAGACGAGGAAAAATGCTACAACAGTGATAAAGCTCAAAAAATATTCCTGAGCAGCACTCAAGTTTCCATAAATCCTCCTCTTCTGACACAGCTTCACTGCTTGCCCATTACCAGACACTGCATTTGTTTTGTGTTAAAATATGTGCAGTGGTTAGGGAAGTTTCCCTAAATTCTGCAGTATGCTTAGTGACTAAGCAACTTAGATTAATCTCAAGGCACTCGAGGATATTTGGATAGATTGCTTGAGAAAAAGCACTGAGGATTTTTCTTAAAAATCCATGCATAAATAAAATCGATTTATTACCAGAGGACAGAGCAGATGCTTGCTGACAGAAAATGAGTCTGCTCTCTGCATTAACCACATGGCAAAGAGAACATCTTCCTGCCCAGATCATGAATATATCTCTAAGCTTCCTGGAACTTAAGCAATAGAATTTCTAAGCAGCAAAATGATTGCAATACAATATACCTCATATGGTTTTATACATATGAATCAAAAGCTCTGCCTTCTCTCTCAGGGCTGAGCCAGGCATTGTCTCCATGCTCGTCTTTTTATGAGAACATTCTTCAGCTTTTGTAACAATTTTGAGCTAGTCACACTGGCTCCACATTCAAGATAAGCATTACCACCACGAGATTTAATAAAGCCTCTTGCTTCATGTTAACATCGTTTTGCTCTGCTTGCTCTGAATGACTTTGCTATGCAAAGTAATAAAGTGAGGATGGTGAGGCGGTTGGGGGACAAAGATGAGGGAAAGATGATTTTCCAAGTGCCTCGCCAGTACTCTTTGTTTCGCCATCTGGCTCTCTGCTCCTCAGCTGACTTGCTCATTAGTGTTGCTCATGGCTGGCACGCTGCTGTAGGTGCAGCTCCCTGGGCCCATGACTGAGCACCCCCACCCCTCCCAGCAATTGGCTTTTGGGTTGCTACACCCCAGTCTCAGAAAAACCGTACATGGAAGCGCTCCTCAGCAAGCCCTTCCCCAGGACTTCTTCCCCCGCATGTCTTGTCCTCTGCTGATCCTGGCTCCCCTCTGCTTTTTCACTTCCCCTGCAGGAAATGGTTCCTGCCTAGCCACTATAATCCTGTTTAGCTGATGATCTGCCTTGATCAGTTCACCACTGGTTACAGATCCTGAAGCAAAAGGAACACAGAAAGGGAAACACAATGCAGAATCACTCTCCGGTCTTCTGGCATGCCTAACTAGTGCTTTTGTAATGAGATTGAATGTCTCAAAAATGATATTAAAAAGGATTGCCAGTATTGTGGCAGCCTTTCCCCATCCAGCAGCCCGTGCAGCACAAGGCATTTGCATACTGACTGCAGTCTCATTTGAAGGTGCTGCACTGCTGAGTTTCAGATGGCAATGGTGCCCCAGGCTGGGAGGCTTATCTGACAGGTCTATCTGAAATGAGGCAGTGACACTATCACCAACAACAGCAAGGCTGGAAAAAAAAACACGGATAGCCCAGATCCAAAAAGATCTTGTCCCTTTCCCACCGTCACTAACTATTTATGACAATTTGTCATGCTCTCAAGGGTGTCTTTGCCACCCCCTCATTACCTACAAGGCCAAAATCAGGTCAGGAAGACATATAAGCCTGAGATATCTGATTTCAGCAGTCTCTTTCTTCCAGCTCGAAGAGCCAGGAATAGTAAAAGGAAATCAACTCCTCCTCCAGAAGTTTTCAGCAACAACAGACTTTTTCACACAGGATCACCTCAACTTTGAGTGCATCTGGCAGCTAATGTTTATTCTGCTCTCCCACACTGATGCTGAGGAATGCTAGTCACATGACATTCTCAGGTACCATGATATGTCAAATAAACAGGACTTTTTAGAGTTATGTCAAGAACTGAGGATTTCTTTACTGAGGCAAGCTAATGCTCTACGTTACAACAGCTGCTCAAGTTAAATCTGTCTTTTTGGGATTAACTCCTTCAAAGTTCTTGCAAGAGCAAACAAAGTTCCTCTTTCTATCTCCTGCCTCCTATGATCAGACATCTCTCTACAGACAAAAACTAGATCATGGCTAGTCTGAGAAAAAAAGACATTTCCGGGTATACTGGGTAATCAAGAACTACTTCACATCACGTACTACCTTCTGAGTATCCTGCACATTTCCTTCTTCCACTCTTTTCTAAAAGGGAGATCTCCCATCTCTGATGACATTTTTCAGCCCATTCCACTGCTATTTACACTATTCACAACATTCATCCATCCGAGAAACATTGAGAGATGAGGGGAGAGGGAAAACTTAAGCTGAAAAGAAGATCCAATAGAGGGGTGCAGGTAGCAGGTGTTAAGGTGTTAGAAGATAGCATACAAGGAAACACTGAACAGATTCAACAGCTGTGCAAAAGAGCTGGACACAATCTCTGCTTCCACCCCTTCACATGAGCAGTTGCTACAGGGCACACAGATAGCACTGTCTACATGAGAATCCTACTCAACAGAAACATGCTCTCGAGATGCCCCAAGTGTCCCCAGCTGCAGTGAAGAGATAAGAATTGATGGGGAAAAAAAATCCTTGTGAATAAAAACTACAGGATGAAGGACAAGCACTTATTTACTAATACACAAGACTCATTCAGTTCAGACACTTCATTCTCTACTCAACATGTAGTGATGGAATTTTTCCTGTGAGTACTGGAAGATGTGTACCAATACATCAACCATCACCAGTTTTCACCTAAAAATATACAGCCACTTCGAAACTTATAAACCTCCCCCTCCCTGCAGCATATATAAAGGTTTCACTTACCTGTGGACTGTGCTTCCAAGATAAAGGAACCAAAGATAACTAGCAGACGAAATAACCCATGGCCAGTCAAGGCAAGAGATGATCCTGTGTTGCTCTTTGATGCTACCATTCCATGGCACATCTTTTACCCACCAAAGTTTCTTTTGAAAAATTTCTGAAAGATCTGGTTGATCAGGAGCACCTTGGTCTAAAAAAAAAAAAAAAAACAAACAAAGCAAGAAAAAGTGTTGAGCCAAACACCTACAACATCTGGAGAGGGAGGAGGGAAAGTTAGAAACAAAGAAACCTTTTACATGTTCTAGCACTTAGGAATCTTACTAAGTATTCACAGTTCTCAAGGTAACAGGAGCAGAAAAAGCAACCTTCTACCCAGGCAAAACTAAAAGAAGCTGTATTAGAGAGAGACCATAACTTTTTACTCACTGTCTGATGTTTCAAATGTGAAGACTGCCTAGCTTACAATTAATTTTAGCTTTTCCTTTCAAGACAGCCCCAGAGGACATAGCATCTGCAGGATTTGTTTCAAAAATTCTTCAAGAGAGCCAGTCTTCCTACACCCCCACCACTTTTCAGAAGGTCTCAGACACAGCAGACTGTACTAGACAGCTAGGACAAATCACTCAAATGCTTCTTCAGCCACCTGGAGAGGCACAGCAATCCTGACAGCCAGCCAGCAGGCAAACACACGCTCACAAGGAGGAATGTAAAACAACTTGCAAACCTCAGGTATAATGATCTGACAGGACAGAGCACAGCAATTAAAACTGCAGGATGTGACACTGCTCATACCTGAGGACTGAGGGATTCACCCACAGCCTATGAGGCACTCTCACAGCAAAAACAGCCTTGCACACAAACACACAAAGCACAGCTGGGAAACAGAGAAAGCACAGAGCTGAACCCTTACTTTTAATGAAGACCCCGCAGAACACATATTTCACCAACCTACTACAGTTTTAACCTGCAAGGCCTCCAATGGTAAACACACCAACGAAGAAACAACCAACAAAAAAACACCCTGGAAAAACAAATCAACCAACAAAATAAAAACAACCAAATAAAAATCCCACATGGAAACACATTTCAACACTTGTATCCTGATATTCATTACACATCTGAAGCTCTCAGGTGAAAACAAATTTGCCTAAATTATTGGCTTTTTACACCTGACAACAGGAACACTTTTAATTCTGAGGAACACCCCATTCAGCCACAGCTTCTTCAGTTAAATGAATATGCAGACTGAAGGGGGATTAGGTTTTTTATTTGGCCAAGTTTCCCAAGGAAATTCAAAACTTCTGGATAATCTCAAAGAGATCTGAGAAGTGCAGAGGCAGGTATTGTACTCTTTTGTACCTTGTGAGGACAAAGAGGACACGTGGGTTAGCAATCCTACTACTGGGGAAGGCAGAACCTTCAGATCCTTAAGTACTTCCGAGATTAGAGCAATACACCAGCACTGACTAGGAAAACACACGACTCAAGCAGCCTCAACTCACATTTCCAATCACTCAGGCAAAACAGTAGATGCATTATGGGAGGGAATATGTAGATTTGTCAATAAACCTGGTATCCATTCTAGGGAAAAGAGGGTTTTTCCTTAGTTTCATGTCACTACTATATATATATATATAGTGTATATATATATATATATACTTCACAAAGGGGCTATCTTTAAAATTTGGATCTTTCTTTTTAGTCTCTCTCAAAGAAAAATTCTTTGTCTGCATAGACCCTGGCTTGAAATGTTATTTCAAGGTGACGTTTGAAGTGTCATGTGTATTGGAGCTGCTGCTACAATAAACTCTGTGCCTATCCCTTTTGATTCTTGCTTCATTTGGAGGGGGAGGGAGAGGACTGAATCTGTCCCGCTATGCCTGCAGCACAGCCTATAGATTTCTCATGTATTCCATGGGTAAGGAGCCAATGCTTTGTTCAGCAAACTTCCACCATGCAAAACTGAATACGGATACTTCCACTTTCCCGCTAGAATACCTTCAGCAACAATTACAACATGGAATGAAAAAAATAATCCATGTGAAGAAAGCCAAGCCAATTAATCTGTATATCTGCCCTGTCCTCTCAGGTCCCACCTCCCGTGTGGCATCTAAGTTCACATTCCATCAGAAGAGGCCAGCCTATACTCCAGACCAACAGAGAGCTGCTCTTCACCAAGAGTCACTGCTCTACACAGAATTATAGCTCTGGAAAAGCAATGCACCATCTTCAACAAACACCCTTCTGATTAGACCAAGAAAGCCCTGTCCTCCCTATTCCAATTTAATGAAGCCTCATTAGTATAAGAACCTCTGAAAGTATTGCCAAGGTATCCTTTAAAGGTGGCCCTCCCTGCTCTTGGAACAATGCATGTCAGGCGACATAGCAGCAGCCAGAAGAGGCAGGAAGAGGGCATGCAATTATCACAAAATTTTCTGAGCCACCTGAGGTGTGCTACCTTTCCCCAGAGGCATTTTCCTCCCCCAAAGACTGCACCTAGAAGTCAGCAGTCCAGTTCTGGTCTCTGAATGGCAAACAAGTTAAAGAAACCTAAAAGAAGAGATTCTTCAGGAGGAATCAATAATTGCTTCTTCTTGATTCACTAACAGATTGCTCCAAAGCACAGCACTGTTTTTCTCCTTTCTTTTAAAACTGGACATGGTTTCCACATGTCTTATTAGATACCAAGTCACTTGAATCCCAGGTTACCAGGTATCCTGTTTATCACAGACCTGGGGCTGCCACTCCAGGAATGCTGTAAACTGATGCTGCTATGCCTACAGGAACACCCCACTTAGCTGATTTAGTTCGGTGTGGATTTGAAAGACACACAAAGGTAGCCTGCCCATTCAGTGGGTGACAGCACAGGATTGTTAGGAGACACGGGTTACAGGTACCGCGTGTGAGGATCCTCCCTTTGGGCTTCAACCAAGTTACAAAACTTGTTCCCAGCCTTGACTGTTCCCTGGCAAAATCAGAAGAGAGAGATACTAACAAGATAAGAAACTCCCTTTTTCCCAGAGGAGAGCTGATTTGGAGGCTATTTAGACAGACATTCAGCTCTCTGAAAACTGACTGTTGTTTTAGCACAGTCCTTATACTTACAGCTCAGGGGGAAGCAGCTTTCATAATAACTCCTCAGGTCTCCACTGCCTGAAGTTAGCTGGAGTGCAGCATAGATCACACATATTTGTCAGAGATATACTACCGGGGCATAGCTTAACAATTCAGGGGTTTGGGAGAATCAAAGTGTACACAAAGCACTAAGGAATGGGCTGGTTTCTTTAATGGATACTAAGAACAATAAGGCAGAAGCTGACAGTAGCACACGTGTGAAGCGCAAGGACATTTCAGACCCATTTCACAGGCCACAGTCCAGGCAGAAGGGTTATGTAAGGATTAAGTTTAAACAAAGATGTTCTCAAAGATAATATTTAGTACAGCCAGCAGTGCCCATAAATACAGTAAGGAGTGGAGGTGATTTTTCTCTGTTAAAAGTTAAAAGTCAATAAAGGTGGAGGGTTTTTTGCTTTCTTTATAATGTGAATCTTGAAAAACACCTACTAAATATGGATAAGACAATAAACCTTCCTCTATAGCCACAAAGTCAATACCCTCTTAGGGGATGCTATGAACAAATGAACCCATTGCTCCCAGCTTACAGACATCTCCAGCTCTTTCTTCAAGTCTTAGCATCAAGCAAGCTTCCCAGGGAAGCTTCAGCAGGAGTTGCCCGTGTCGCATGGCCAGCCCTGCTTGCACAGGGAGCAGCAGTTTGCTTCTACATAAAGTACTCAGGCAGACATCAGCTTCCACTGAAACCATGCAGGCCAGACTTCCTGCTTGCTCTTACACCACCAGCAGCCCTTTTCAAAGATGACCCATTTATATATGGCAGGAGCTCTCTTTAAGATAAGCTCTTTGGGGCTTTTGCCATTTATCTTCCAGACCTTCAGAAGCTGCCAACTCATATCCCTTGATCCAAGATCCCTTTATAAGCATATGTAAATTTGCACAGGATTGTGACTTAATTTTCTTATTTTTCTTATTTTGTTACAGAAGGACTCCTAGGTCCACATGGAAAAGCATTCTTTGGAAGGCCATATGCTCAGGACATGCTCTAGACAACCAGAGACTGGAGAGTCTGAAGTTCTCTAGCTATTCAAAATGCCTGGCACAGTTACATCCTGTGTCACTGTTGTTGGAAAACAGGTCTTCAACCTGAATTCTTCAAAGTTTATTTAGGGAAGTGTTCAGAGGGTTTGGAATGCTACTGGCTTGCTTTTAAATACCATACTTGAAACTTAGCAAAGAAAATTAGCTATCCTCATGCACATAAGAAATCTCTATTTTATCCACATGATTTCCCCCTCACAGAATAATACTCAGACATTGTTTGCTAACTCTTGAATGCACACAGCAAAAATCTTAGCAGTGGCATGAGTGATGGGTGTGCACAGCACAGCTTTTGAAAAGCTAAGCACAAACATTGTTCTTGCCTCACGGTCACGCTGCAAGTGGAATCTAATGTAAGCAGTGTGGTTCAGAGGATTTAACCTTCACCCTTAGTTGCTAGTTTTGTTGTATCCTTATTTTGCCTGCTTTCAAAGATCAGTTAAGCTTTAAAGCAAAAAAGCCATCCCCTTGGCTGCTAAATAAAAAAAAAACAGAAAAACCAAGTCCAAGTGACAGTAGAGGAAATAAACAAATCCTTAATTCCATTTATTTTCTGTGGTTAAACCAGTTTAGTTGAAAGCTTTTAAAAACAGAATTGTATTTTTAACATTTAGGGATAGCATCACAATTCAACTACACTGTTAAGTGTAAGTTAGGAACAAAGGAAAAAAACAAAGCCTGTGAAGTTACCTGCAGGCAGTTCAGAAAAATCTTAATCATCTGACTTTTCAGCACAGCCAACTCTCAATTATTCAGGATAATGGGAAAAGGTGGAAGAGGAAAAGAGGAAATATGAAAAGCCAAGCAATGTGTAACACTCCTCCTGCCCAGTAACCAGATGATGTGCTTGGTAGCTTCATTTTACACCTTCATATTTGAATTATAAAATGGCAGGTTTCTGCATCTCACAGTCACAGCAAAAAGCAGATGAGCAAATTGCATATATTCCCTGCTACAAAGAAGAATCACTAGGAAAGACCAAGCTGCTTATTCTGGACATTGGAATCAGCACACACCCTACTGCAAACAACCCCATTGCTGAAGTGGAATCCAAATAGTTGGATTTCCTTCCTCATTCCCCAGCTGTGTCAAGGGTTTGGCCTATGACCTTCAAATCTAGCTGTTTCTTTTATATAATTGTTTTGATTTAACTTTTACCTGCTCTTTCCCATGAAGGCTTCTAGAGCATTTCTTTTAAATTTTAAAATGCTAAATTAAAAAAAAATCCCAACACACTCAACCAACAATTGGTGATGCACAACTTCCATTTTCAAGTGGGAGCATTAGAGTTTGCATAGAAAGAAGCCAGATGGACAGGTTAAACTCTGAAATTCCATTTTAATCTCTGATAAATGGCATGTATCTAACTCCACAGACTCACTAAGGCATACCCAAGCTTTAAGCCAGAGAACTGGATTTTTCACTACTGGATAACTAGTACCTTACAATTGGTTAAGTCACACCAATATTCCTACCTCAAGTGAATAAAGCTGCAAGATTCACCAGTTTGCACAGCTTACCCCCCAGCTTCCTCCTCTCTAACCTTCCTATCACAGTGAAGTCCTTTTGGCAACTAGATCATGCTTTTGCACCCCTCCCTTGTTTGCCTCCTTATCTTACTTGATGCTCCTCTAACCACCCTGAGGTTAGCTGAGTATGTTTTTCTGTGGGCTGATTGCAGGGAGCACTTCCTCCAGCTTTTCCCCTTCCATGCTGGGTGCAAGCCTTTGTGAGCTTCTTCCCCACTGCAGCCCAGAGAAATGGACAGCAGGTTAAAGGACACTCCTGAGGGGACCAAACCAGCTTCAACTCCAACATTCCTTTTAAAGGTAAGTAACACGGAAGGAACAGACCTTCCAAGGTGTACAAAGAAGAGATGCAAGGTAGCCAAGGGGAAAAGGGGTGGTACTCAGTACCTTTCACTGTCCATTGCATGATGGAAACACAAGTCAGTGTGGGTTAACAACTGTCAAGCAGGGCTCAATTTTCATTCTTGCAAATAGCACTCATACTTTCAGAAACAGAATCAGAGACAAACCATTAGGAATAGTCTCAGCATTTTGATGATCCTTCCCCATTTTCACATACTGTGGTTGTCATGCCAGGTCTGACACATGCACAGAAGATTTGTATTGTATTTCTTTAAAAAAAAAAAAAAAAATCCAATTTTCCTTGCTTTGGTAAACCCAAGAGAAAGCCCCAAATACCATTAGCTTCCCAGATTTTAAGATGTTTTCTTTAAAGTCAGAATTGCACTGGAAACTTTTTCTGTTTTACTTAGGAAGAGGAAGATAACAATCCAGTTGTCCTTCCAAATAAGGAAGAAGTTAGTTATGGGCAGGCTGTGAACTTCCAGGAACTAGTAACAAAAAGAGAGCTGCGGAGAAGCAGTGGGAAGAGTTAGGTTAATGCACACAACTCCAGTGCACTGCAGTTTTCTGCACTATTACAAAAATGCTTATAGCAGTGGGATCCTGTCAACAGGGAATGAAAAGAAAACAGTTATTTATTTTTTAAAAGTGCTGGATCTGCTTTAAAGGATCTTTTTGTTTTTTTGAACATACTGTCATCTATACAATCTATGGGAAGAACAAGAGACTGGGGCATTGCAGAAAACACATCTCTCACAATCTTTCTCCGTTTTGCTTTTGGGTGCTTTTTTGTTGATTGTGGGCTTTTTGAAAATGCCTTTATTTGGAAAAGTATTCCCTTTAGAAACTATTGTTTCAGCATTTTTCCCCTGCCGCACTGCATCAGAAAAGCTAGGTTTCATACTTTCGGCTTTAATCAGTACAACGGCACTTCTACCATATGCACAAAATGTTCCAGAATGCCTTCCAAAAATAATAAGTCCTAAAAAAGAAACTCACAGTAAACTGGAATGGCTTCAGGGAAGGAGAATAAAGAAAAGCCATGCAAAGGCAGAACTTTTTGTAACCACATCCAAGCTTGAAATGTTACTTTCAGTAACAGGGTTGACAAAGAAGCACTGGATTGGTAAAGTCACTCGTGTATATCCAGGATGCTATTCTCATTTATGCAGCTGTGTTAATCTGTTTCAGAGAATGGACCAAAAACCCCATGTACAGATTTTATAATCCCTCACTACTAGAACATGCTTCTCCCTATCCTTACCATTTCTTGTGCTTTCACTTCAACTAATGTGGCTAAAAGCATCGGTCTGCTATACATGCAGCTGCAATACACAGCCACTTGAGAGGACATCCATTTGGAAGTCTTTTTCCTCTCAAAGCCCTCTAAATATAAACTTCAGTGAAGCAGTCTTACATTTAAGTAGGGAACTATACTAGGAGATGAAGGAACTCTTATATTTATTCCTAAAATCACAGCTGTGAGACACAACTCCAGTTTAAAATTATTACATTTCCCAGATATAAAAATATGTACTATATAGAAGTATCCCCCATTTTCAAGGAATGACAACAAATACTGTACAGTGCTTGTCATTTGTATCCCACCTTATAAAGAACATTCTCAGCAAGAGATGTGTTGTTTTATCAGAACATTCCAGGCTAAAAAAATCCTTGATGTTTGAATGTCTGTCAGCACATAGATCTTTTCAGAGATATACACACACACACAAAAACTCTGAAAAATAAGACTGTTCTTTAAGTCCTCTGAAAGCTTAATCTTCCAACAAGATAGATCATTGACCAAACCAAGAAAGTTTTAAATTCTGGTTTTGGCCTTAAGACTGTATTTGGGATTCTAACACAGAAGAGAATGACTTCAATAGATCTCAGTTAGGCCTTCAAAAGGTCTCAGCACTATGGGTCGGTTTTGCAACCATTAGGTCACTATTTCCCTCTACTTTTGTTTTTTAGCAGCTGCAAAGTTGCTAGATGTTTCTTAGGGCTTTTCCTCCATGGGGTGCACTGTGCACAGATGCATGGGTATTGCCACAAACCCCTCACTATGGCAGACATCGATCACAGCAGCACTGGGCACGTTTATTCCACAGAGCCGTATCACTCTTGCCAGTGTACAATGAAGAAAGAAAAAAATTTGCATCCCCATTCAAGCCCCTTGCAACTAAGACCGCAGGACAATTAGCACACTGCCTGCACACAGACCCGCTCCTGTGGAGCCGCGGTCCCCGGTGTCCCTCAGTGGAGAACCCTCACCGGCAGCAGGCACACCAGCCTCCACCCCAACACTCAACCTGAAGATTTCAGACTTCAGGTAAGTTGACATAAACTAATTTCTAAAGTCAATAGGACCAAGAGAAGAGAGGGTGGGCAACAGGAGCCCAAACAGCTTGATTTCTTTTAAATCACTCTCACAATTACCAGAATTACTCACAGAGAAGACACGTTGCTACGCAGAAGACCCTCATAGCCTCTTTTCCTCTAACTAGTTTCCCCTCAACAGGCTATGCTTAATTTCATTTTCTTATAAGTGATCAGTTGCAATTGCATTCTGATTTAAGCATCACAAGCTAGAAGAATCAAGTCAGAGAGACATTCCAAGGATAGTGGCTTATCACATGCCACAAGGGGACATACACACACCCTAAGGCCAAGTGCTCCAAGCAGAATCCTCAGGATAGTTCCCTTACCAGCAGAGTAGCAAACCATCACCTGAGATCTACAACTGTCATCCAAAGATTGCGTTAAAGACTTTGATTTTGTGTTAAAGATTTCCACCATTAAATTGGGGTGGGAGAGAAGTATGCCAGAAAAAGGTATAGAGAAGTAAGAGTTTTCAGAAAAAAACTTTTCATAAATAAAACCTGTTTGTTGTATCTCAATAGGTCAGTTTAAAGCTTCAACTTCTTCCTCACCTGACTCAGTGACATTTAGACTTTACAAAGCATAGCTAGTAGAAGAAAAAAAAATAAAAATAAATCACTGTTAGCTGGAACTAGGGTAGCCCAGAGGTGGGACACAGGATGCTCTGACTTGCAGCAGGTGACAGTCAGTCTTCTGCACCACCCTGCAAGTGTCAGAGGGATCCCCATTCCTCCACTCCCCAGGGAAGGGCCTCTGTCTAGCTGTTATCAAACTCAAAACGTTAAGCAAAAGATCTTGAGGCAGTCAAGGAGCACTGCCTCATTGCAACTGCTCATTTAGCAGCTCTCAGCACCTTGTTTATATAGCAGCAATGGCTCCTCACCCTTTACTGACCTCCAGCCTAATCCACCTCTTGCACAGCAGCATCTCCCCTCTGCAAAGCCAGCTGGGGGTGTCCCTCTGCCACAATTGAAAGCACTCACAAGCTACCTGGGCTGAAGGATGACCTCTTGCTCTTGGGTGACTAGACACCCCCATGCTCCCACACCTGCCCTGCAGCTAAGCATCCCCTTTGCAACAGTAATGAAGCTTTCAGGAACTTCTGGGAGAAACTGGGCCCTTGCACAAGGACAGCTCTGGGGCCTGTGGAAGCAGCAGCTGGGGAAACACTCCCACCTCAGATTTGCTGCCAAGGCCTGAAGTGTCTGAAACCACTCTCTGACTTAAGCAAGCAGCCCAATATGCTGGGCCAATAAATTGTACAGGCTTCTTGCTCCTAAAACCATCTCCATTTTCAATCCACACTGAAGTGTGGAAAAAATCATTTACTATGCATAAAGATTCTCTATATTGAAATCATTTCCCTAAATACTGACTCCAGCATCATGGTTTCCGTGCAGATTAAAAGTCAGAAAGCTGGGTGAGTGTTCCAAAATAGCCAAAGGTAACACAGGCTTGTTAGAGTTAGAAGAAGACAAATGAAATCAAAGCCAAAAAAGAAGGGAAAGTTACACAAAGCAGAACAGCAAGAGTCAGCAAAAGGCTAGGCAGTAAATCTTAGTTTTGTGCAGGGCTACAAAGCGGTGCTGCACACAGGGAAGAATCACACACATGCCCATGCTAGGTCAGAAGGATATGCAGAAGTCAGAGCATACAAGTTATTTAATCTTCTACCTCACACTTTGGCTGTTTTGCTAGACCACCTAGGTCTACAAAAGCACAGCTAGGCTTTGTACAGTCGACCTCAAAGCTCTAGGGAAAACCCTTCCAAAGATCATATTCCCTCACAATACTCAAAATGTGCAAAGAGACTCTGGATAAAGCCACAGGCAACACCTCTTCACCACTGGGACCAGACTGCAGAGGTGAAGCATCATGCTATTGACCTGAGCAGTTGCCTCCCTGCCTGCTGTCCCTCAGCCAAGCACACCACTCCCAGGTGCTGCCTGCCTCCTAGCTCATCATAGTCCTCCACCCCTGAATGGGACAGCTACCAGGCAACCATCCATGAAACACAAGCAACAAGACAGATTACAAAATCTGAGTCTTTTGGATTTCTACATTTTTTTTTGCCCAGCATACTTGTATTCAAATGTCAACAGTCTGGGCACATGAACATGAAAGATGCCACACATGCTGTCATAGACACCTCTATGCCTTGCTCCTCTTACACCCACAGAGCTGAAAAATGGAAGATCCTTCCCCATTCCTCTAAAAAGTGCATTTTAGAGCAGGCATATTTAACTCTCTACTATCTGAAGGTAAGGAATAAGTTTGTCAAGCCACTAGCAGCTAAGTGAACAGTACATCCACTTGAGAAACAGGTCACTCTCTGCTTTGCTTGGGGTTTTGAGGTGTCTCCAAGCACCCTGCATGAGTACACTGAAGCCATGAAACTACTTGTCAAGAAAAAACATTCTAGCACAAAATTCCCAGTGACCTCTACCCAGCCTCATGGGAAAAGCACAGCAACTCCAGTTTCAACTGCCTTTAAAGGAAGACTGATTCTATTATTATTTTTTTCCAGACATTTTGCAAATAAATACGAAAGTCCTGCGACAGCCAGTAATCCTCAAGCAATTTCCTGTCTCTGGAAACAAGGTTCCCTCAGACTGAATTGATTAAATAAAGGTTATTAGAATTAGTATAAAGCAAGTTTGTTTAAAAATCCTGCTCTTCATGTTTTTACCTGTAACACAAGGCTCCAGGCAGCAGGACAAAGAGATCAGCTACAAGAGCTTACAGCATAACAAAATTAATATGCAAGACCCACAAAAGAGTGAGAAGGTGATTTAAAAATTACTTTCAACAGCAGAGGACTTTCATGTTCATTTAAGCTAGTTTGAAATTAGTTTCTCAAAGGGTATGCACCTTTTTATACTATACCCTTAAGACTGGATTTGTGTTCCCCATTTTGTAAATCCGATGTGTGATTAAGTCTTTTGAGAGTCAGCAATTGTCATCACCAAAGACGTTTTTCTTGCTGCAAAACAACTGGTTAAATCCATTAACACCATCTTTCAGTGTTACCAATTTCCTTTTCCTCTAAAGCCAAACATTCTAAATAAAACCCATATAGAGACAAGTTAGTGTCTACAAATGCTACATGTATGTAGAGGAATAAAAACAGCTTGACATCAGAATCAGAAACCTGCTCAACAATTCTCTGGCATCTCTTGAACAGACAAGAGGAAGCAATAGGAGAGTAGGGACACTGGTACAACAGTTTAAAAGAAGCAGAGCAACCATTTGAATTAAAATATGTTTTACAAATAAAAAACCCTGAATCTTTCAGAAAGGTCTAAACATCAACATCAGACTGACAATGGTCTCACATGCACAGGTTAACTGAGCTTCTTGTTCTCATCCATTTAAAAAAAAAAACAAAAAACAAAAAACAAAACACCAATCAACCACCACATTATGCAGAGTTTCAGAAAGGGTCCCTGCACAGGAATTAACCAAGAATTTGGAGCTGGGGGAGGGAAGGGATGGAAGGTTGGTGTTTTCTTTTTAGTAACCTTATGTCTCTTAGCTAAATGCAGAGTAATGACTGTTTTAAAAAGCCAACAAAACACCAAATGTAATATGTAACTCCACCTATAAGGTTCAGAGAGAGATTGTATTGTATGAATGTCACAGCACCTATATCCAGAGGAGTTGGTGTTCTGTCGCTTGCAACTATCCGGATTTCCATTGGCTTCTTTTTAAAATCCACTTGCAAGCTTCATTTTGTGAAAAGACTAGTCTCTGCATGTTTTATACACGTTCCAACTCACCTAGAACTGCTTTTCTGAGTAAGCCAAACATTGCATTTAACAGGTGTAGGCAACAGTTGGCTCTGGACAACAAAGGATCTCCACAGTCTCCTTTTGTACTTCAGGGTCTGCTCTCCTCACGAAGCAGAATCATCCTTTCACATGCAGAGGGAAGTGGGGGGACGACAAAGAAAACCCTGCATTGTGGAAAATAAATAGCTCCACCAAGGCTCCACAGGACACTACAAGGCACATTTTGAGGAAACCACCCTTATTACAGCACACTACAGAGCACAGTAGCTATCAGAAGCCTTTTCTCTAACACCCACATACCCTTCCCTGGTCTCTAGCAACACCGCCACGGCCTCCACCTCAAAGTCCTGCTCCTCAGAAGCACTTGAGTATAGCTACTGGAAATCACTGCAGAGGCTGCTTCACACCACCCTTGAAAATGAAAAGTAATCCCAGTGAAACACTACTGAGCCCTTTTGAAAGGTGGGAACACATGCTGGTAAGGACAGAACTCAGCAGTGTACTTCTGAGGGACCAAGGTCAAGCTTCATCATCTCTGCCAAACAGCCATGCTTTATTTACATCAAAGGCACCAACAGTCTTTGCAGGCTCCTTGCGGACAAATCAAATCTGAAAAAGCTAATTATATTTAGGCTACATCTGCTACAAAATAAGTGTAATTGGGCAAGAGTTTAAGTTCTTTGAAGAAGCAGTCCCATTGATAATTTTTTTATTTCTGACCAAAGAAAACTGTTGGGTTTTGTCACTAGAACAACAGCGAATTTTACTCTCAGAAGTCATGATATAAAAGGTTACTCTTCCCCAAAGGCAAAGGCTCTCAGGAGGGAGGCCTTGTAGAATTTACAGGTACAACCTCAACACCACCATCAAAAGAACACTATTCCTTGCAAACACTGCAAGCACTTCCACCAGCAAGCAAAAATGCAGACAAGGTGACTGTCTGCAACATCAATAGCTCCAAGATGCCCCAACCCATAATTTTTGCTTGCTTTCGTTTCTGGGGAAATAATCTTGACTTCCTAACTGCAGGAAAGACTCCTGATCTGATGGGAATGAAGAAATGCAGAAAGAAGAAAGAACCGGCCTTGTGGGAGCCATGTCATCTCAGAGCAAGTAGTGCTCAACACCCACTACACATTCCTGAGAACAGGCTAGAGAGCTCACCTGCAAACCAACCAAGACATGAGAACATGCAGAGGCATCCCACTTCCCTTCTACAACTGTTCACCCAAAATGCAAAAGGTTTGAGTTAAGACCAATGATAGTAATGTGAAAGACATTGCAACAAAAGAAAGATGCACAACCTAGAGTGGGACTCTCAGACTTCCCAGAAGCCTAAAAAACACGCTGAAGAAGAGATTGAAACAGGGGATATGCACATTACTGCCTTAATGTCATCGGTCCTGGGAGGGTCTGGTTCATGAAATTACCTGAAGTTGAGAGTTCAGACTATTTTTTAGACATTAAGATTAACCCAAGGTCCAAAAACACCTTCATTTCAAGATGCAAAAAGGAATCCTTGAAGAAAATTATTAAATCCTCATTTCTAAAACCGATTTTTTTTCCCTCTGCTATTGTAAATCAAGAAAAAGTAGGAGGGGGAAAGGGTATCAGGAATGAAAGTCTTAAACAACTTCAGAGAGGTGATTAACATAATGAACACTTCTTTTCAAAACCACACCTGAAGCGTAGGTGGCTTTGTATAGGTGTCTTGCATTAGAAATGGTTTACCGAGAGTCGAACCAGAGCTCTAGAAACCTTCTGGAAAGGTGTTGGCTTACCATCAGCTGAATAATCCAATTATGTTGACTTGTGAAATGTCAGGCCTATCCCCAGCATTGCCTGGCTAAATCCCCTGACCTACAAGTAGTAAGTAGACTTTAGGCAAGCCTGCTATTTCACCAGAATCAAGCTAGAGAAGATTAGTCTTTAAATAGCACAATCGTGGGCAATAGAGGCTGCAGCTACTACAGGTCTCTGGTCTTCTCTACAGTTGAATGCTGCGACACATTTTCTGAAATAAATTACAGCCACATGCTTCCTTACAGCAGGCTCTCCTTGCCTTAGATGGAAAACATTTCTTGTAAGACACACAGGAAGCAAAGGTTAGATCAGATTTTAGTTGTGGGATCTTTTCATGCTGTGCAATAAAAAGCCCACTGATCTCATGCTGCTTCCCCCTCTGCTGTACGCTTCTCCTGCTCATACAATGAAAGCCTCTTGGCTGAAACGTCATTTCTCATCCCTTCTCTTTAGCACCTTCTGCTTTTTAACACCCTTTTCCCTACAAAACAGCTAGTTGTTGTGACTCGCTGCAGAAGACCCTGCAAAGGAAGAGATGCAGACAGGAAGCCAGGGGCATACCCAAAGGATAAACTTTTGCTTTCAGACAGGTATGTGACTAGGCAAAAAAGGCCTTCACAAGCACTTCTTGCCTCATTAACACTTGCAGGTCAAAGAAAGGCAGAAATCGGAGCCTACAAATCAGATCATGCTGTGGTACGTGCTGTATAAACACGTAGGGCAAAAAAAAAAACCAACAAACACCCACACTGCTACATGGGTATCATAAGCTACCACCACGGGGAGAGAAACCACCTCTAACTGAGTGATCACTGGTCCCAGAGATCTTACTCTCACAGCAGGTTCTTGCTATATCACCCAAAGAAATACAGAGCTCTTTGGTGTACTGCAAACATGCAATAAAATCTGCACCACGCCTATTCTTAATGCTTTCTTTGTTCACTACAGTTCAGAAGATTGAAAAGGAATTTTAAAGGTCACTCAGATACATGAGCTATTTCTGTCCCAAATATGCCAATAATTTGACTCAGTAGCGAGAATCAAAGAGCAAAACTACTTGAAAACAAGTTTTCCCTCAAATTCTTATCAGTAAATATTTAACCCCCTTTATATTTTTGTAGCTACAGTCACTGACATGAGCTTGATACTTACTGATTTATGAAGGAACTAAAAATGAAGACTTTCTTTGCCAATGGCTGCCCTTTCCATTTCCGGCTCTCTCCCTTTGTGTTCAAGTATTAACACTGCCTCACCTCTGTTTCATTCCTCCGTAAGATTTTTACCACACCTCTTAGCACACATTCTAGTTCACACTTCGCACGCAAGAACGAGCCTTCCCCCTCCCACAGTTCCTGGTGTGATTTCCTCAGCTGAACTCATTAACAACGTCTCCAGGACTTCCCACGACTGAAAAAAAAATCGCCCCTGGGCAGAGAGGAATGAGTTTGCAAGGTTTTGAGGGCAGTTCCTTTGTGCGTTTCGCCAAGGCCCTGTGCGGCTGCAGCAGCGATCCAGGGAGGCTTGTGCGGGCACACCACCCTCAGCAGGCTGGGCAGGGCCCCCACTTTGCGGAGCTCAGCGCACAGGTGAGCTGCACACAGACCGTGGAGCCTGTGTCCCTTCATGCAAGGGACTTTCATCACCCTGGAGATACCTGCAAAAGGCTTCCCTAAACAACCACAAATGGGAACACAGGAATCTCCTGCTCCAAGAAAAAGAGCAAACTTGTCTCCTCTCCCATGCCAGATGGGCTTCCAGAAAAGTGTGCAGGTTTTTTGGTAGGGAGAGCTGTTGGGGGCAGGGGGAGGGGGTGGATGAGAGATGGGAATGGGGTGAGAGGGTTTTATTTTGTGATTTTTTTTGTTTTAACTGCTCCCATTTTAGCCATGCCTCCTTAAGAGACAGAACCTACAAAGCATACACCCCCTCCTTGGCTGAGATCATGAGGTGATACTGAACATATCTTTCAGAGCTTGATATTAAGCCAAAGCATTCCGGCAGCATGGAACATGGGGTGCAACAATGGCAGCGCAGGGCAAATTACTGAGAGCACTGGGACATAGAAACACAGATTTGCTACAAAACATCTCCAGCCATTTCGAACACTGATCTTTTCCATCAGAGTTTAAACAACCTTTTTTTGTTTCGTTTTTGCTTAAACTGTGTACATTGTGGCAGCACCTCAATGACTGTAATAACTCTGTAAATACCAATGAGATTATTACAAAGAAATCTGTCTCTTCTCAATGTCTTAGAATTTATCTGGCCTTTCCTTGCATTTTATCACCCCTAGAGCAGCTGTTCCTCTTTTGATTATGGACAAAGATGAAAACACTGCTTTGTTGCATTCTTGTAACTGGACCCAGTAGGATTCTCATGGAACATGAGTCTGCTCCCAAACACAGCTATCAGCAGGTTTCACTCTTGTGTTTTTGTCTTCTAGTAAGAGCAGTATTAAAATTTTAGAGCCCTCTATCATAACTGAACAACTCTACCATTAATCCCACCGTCAGACTCTTTCCTCCTGAGACAAAGCACTCTTGGTTTCAGTCTCCTTCACAAGCAGATGCTTAAAAGAGTCTGTTGACTAGCTCTGCTAAGGGGCCACACTAAGTTTGGAAGTACTTGCAAGTGGCAGTATTTTGCAGTTAAAGCTAACTACAAAAGCACCTTGTCTCACTGAATGTGAGAATTACAAGCCCTCACATGCTAAGTAGAGTGCACAAACTATCCCAGGTAACTTACAGCATCAAACAGAAAACAACAGGCCCAAGAGCACCCAGACAAAAGTCTCCCAGAAAGGACTAGTGGTTTCTGAACACAGACAGGAAGGACAGTTCCTTACTAGAGGCCTCTTCAGTGCACGATCTGAGGCAAACCCCTTGGACCCTGAGGTATGCACCTCCCCACTTCTATTTCTCTTCAGAAAGACAGAATCTGTCCTCTAGAGACTCATGTTTTCCCCACAGGGGATTGCCCCATGTCACTACCTCAGGCTTTCAAAAGTAAAGCAAGAGATAAAGTATCAACACACTGGTCATAGGACCTGTGCTAGTGCTTCTTCTCAGTATCACATTAACTAGAGAATACAATCAACCACATGCACGCATTTTGAACTGTTCCACGTTTGGTATTTTCATTCTCTCAAAAATGAAAGGCAAAGATAACAATTGTTTCCCACCTACCAATCTCATCACCATACTCCTCACTGAACTATGGGCAATTTTTTCTTGTTAAATCATGGCAGCTTCCTTGATATTAACAGCAAATCCTCCTTCTTAATCTAGAAATCTTAAAAAAATCTACCACCACATTCTCCTTTGTTCGACACCCTTCTTAGTAAGTGTGTCCATATTGATGTGCTTATCTTTACAAAGAAAACCAGCAGGCAGGGTTCCTGAACAGGGAGTAGAAACAAATTACAGAGAAAAGGGAAAAAAGGAGCTGCCTTCAACTATGCCCAGACAAGCAGCCTACAGAAGGGCTCTGTCCACAACTATGCCTGTTGAAGCTGCATGTGTGAAAGAGATTTCACACAGGTCAGCACAGCAGCCAACCACTGGCACTGCTTGAGGGCAACAGAACCCCCGTGGCAAAGCAATGTGCTCCTTTCTGCATGAGCATTCCTAAAAATACATGGAATAAGAAGATCTGAGTTATCTTCACCACCAAGGACTAAAGCTTGAGTGTTGTGTCAAGTACCTCATTCCCCATGCAAACAAAAGACACAACAAAGAACAACTCTTTAGGGGTGCAGTCCTCAAACTCCTGCATCCAGACTGCCAAATGCCACGGTCTGTCTGGCACTCAGACTGCCCTTCACCTCCCTATGCCTATTCTTCCAGAGTAAAGAGGAACAGAGGCTCATGAGTACAAAAGAAGACAAACTACACTGGCAAGGAGAACATAGAAAACAACCACTTACATGCAAAAATATCCTCATTCTCTCATTAGAGAAACAATGCTCTGGGATACAAAGTGATGCAGATTTGCAAAGAAACTACTTTCACTAGCAAAATCAAACCAAACGATACCATAAAAATGGGATGGAACATGTTCTTATGTTGAAGAACTAGTAAGTAACAGTAAAACAGAAGGAGAAGCTATTGAGCTGAGCATACTGAACCAGGGTTTTTACCAGCTACACACACATCAGATCCACTACCCAAGCAACATTTCATGCACCTCATGTCTCATCTCTAAATGAACACTTAGAAAATCAGGGAATTAACCTGATACACTCAAAATAAGCAGTATCACAGCCCACTGCAGACAGGCCAGAAAGAAAACAAAGAGAATTTGTGTACCAAAGCAAAACACAGCAGAGGAACATCTGCTACTTTTACCAGGGATACCATATGGCCAATATCTGAGGTAAGGAGAATGAGTTCATTCATATTTAAAAGCAAAAGTAATAGGTCATTCCTTCCCAGTTAAGAGGAAAAATGCCTGCTCCCCTTTCCCTGTTACAGACACAGCATTTCCAGTCCAGCTATGGCCTTCCAAGGAACTGGTACGGTCAGCATTCTGCCCCAGACAGTCAAGATCAAGGCACTTTCTATGTCAAGATGCCAGAAAGAGGAGGATGAGAACATTCATGTAGGAGTTTTGCTTAGTCCTAACATAAGCCTGGTTTATCCACAGCCAAGTCAGAGCTGCAACATGGAAAGCCCAGTTTTGTCACCAGCAGATTACAGTTAACACTCTGGAGCTCTGCGGCATTTGGCAGCAGTAAGCACCGTTAGCACCATACCTCTCAACCACTTCGGTGAAGCAATCTTCAGTTCCTGAAAGAACTGCTCAGAATTGCAACCAACACAGTTGGTTCCAATCAGAGCACCCGGAAACATGTCTTTCTTCAACAAACCTGAGGGCAGAAGCATGGCAGCAATGTTTCTAACATCTTGCAGAACACTTGCCTGCCAGCTGAGAAAGCTTCTACTTCTGCAGTGCTGCCCCACATATGGATCTGCCATGCAGCAAAGTTACAAGGCAAGAGGAACAATCTTAATGCATCCTCACTGTCTCTTGAAAAACCCCAAACCAGATCAATAAGGTCTTTTTCTATTTGAACACCTGTTGGTGAGTACCATTTAGCTTTTAAAGCAGGTAAGACCCCTGACACTACCAAAAGCCCTCAACTGCTGCCAAGATAGAGCACACAAGTTTATTCACCTCTGTAAGAGCCCCTCCTTCCCAACAAGGTCTTGGCATATTTGCCGGTTCTTCATTCTTCCCAAGCCTGAATCCACACTTGCCCTCTGGAATTCAAGTATTCAGCCTATCAATTGAGTTTTCGTTGCAAGAGGCAGATAGCAAAAAGGATTAGAATGAATTTGCAGCAGTGCTGAGCAGTCTAAGCCACAAAGAGAACACAGTATAAAAGTCTAGTCTGACAGTCAAGTGCCAGGAGTAAATAAAATGAAAAATGACAGGCCAGATTAACTAGTGCCAGCATTACTTCCCAGATTCATTCACATCACAACATGTCCCAGCCTCCCCTCTCCACCCCTTTAAAACACTCCAGTGTGAATCCAAGTATTTTATTGCCCTGACCCATACATCTCATTTTGTATTTGCTCTCTGCCTGTGGAAGGGAATTCAGGAAGAAAGCCAGAGGTGAATATTCTTACATGGAGGGTAATCCATAAATGTCTCCAGCAGAGCCAGGCTTTGCTTAGAGGAAGACAAAAAGGCAGTGTCTCAGGTACCTGGTGTATAGCTCTTGTGTGGAGCTCAAGTCCACTGCTGAGACACCAAGGCTTCTTCAGCCTCCTCCCAAGCAGTAGGTGGAAAAAGCAGTGCAGCATACAACAGACACAGACAGCAAGTGTCTGGCTTAACAGCCCCACAGCCAGAAAGCGCCAGAGGCAAAAGCAGATGATGCATCAGAATTTTAGCTGCTGCTAGGCTAAGTATTTACTGAGAGAGTTGTCTAAAAGTCTCATCTTAGGACCAGGAGTTTTATCTTCTATGCTTATGAAAGCCGGCTTTTGATGATGAGTTTGTAAAACAAAGTGTCATTTTCTTACATGTTTTGCCTTCATCATTTACTGATGATCCCATTATAAAAGAATACATTTCACACCAAGGCGCAGCAGTAACAGCGCACCTGTGCGGTGCAGAAACCCATGGAAGCTGAAAGCTGGATCCAGACTTTTGAATCTAAAGCCTTCTGCACACAGTTTATGTTATGTAAGTTTTTCCATGTCACCAGAAGTTTACTAACAATCAATTTGTAGCAAGGTCTGTAGCCTCCATTTCTTCCATGTGAGAAAGAAGACCTACTGCCTATAAAAGCATCACATAATTAAATGCATTTTCAGACACAGGGCAATCAATAGTCTGGGAAATCAGAAAGGTTGTAGCACAGTTTTAAGCAAGCCAAAGGCTACAGGGAGAGATTAAATAAGGACTATCATAACAAGTATACTCCATTTGGGATAGCCCATCTATTCAGGTAATTATCTATTACTTAAAACCAGACTGGACAGTAATCCCTTTTGCATGTGGAAGCCTAAGAAGAAATGGTCAGAGCAAATCAGCAGTTGTGTGTGTCACCTCAACAGAAGCACACTGGACCACAGAAAATGACAGTGGCTGAAGTTACCCTTCACATGGCACCTGGCCTCTGCCAAGGATAAGGAGGTCAAGGGGACAAGGCTAATATATCACAGGACAGACAAAAGACTTTTACATTATCTTTTCCCAAGTTCTGTCCTCAGTTCTGTAGTGCCAACATTAAACTTCATTACAAGAGCCATGATTACTTCTACCTTATAAGCCAAGCTCTGCCTCAGAAGTCTTGCTTTTGTATTTGTCACCTATCCAATGATTAAAGAATTTTTTCCCCTACAAATTAAAATAAGCTTCAGGGTATAAGCAATGCCACCCAGCTGCTCTGCCAAGGTCTGAACTTTAGACACAGGACAGCCTGGTTGCTCATCGCCTCATGTAGCACAGAGAAGAAAAGCATCAGCATAGCCAAGCCTTCAAATTTGGAAGGACCAAATGTATTCTGTGGGATATCAAAATAACCACACCTATGTCAATGAGCACACTATGATCCAAAAAGTAAAGGTAACATTTCACCCTCCAAACTTTTTCATACTCTTACATGAACAAATATAGAGAAACTTCTACAAAGATAGCAACTTCCTGCTGACCAAGTCCCTTTACCTAGTCTGCTCATGAGGCATTAAGAAACCCTGTAGCAATAGGATTTTTGGTTTTGGAGCACCAAATATTTCAGCTTTCCTGCCCAGTGAAGTCTGGTGAGGAAGCACTCCAGTTTGATGCAAAACGAGGTAAGTCAGAGCTACTGCAGAAAGAAAGCAGCAGCAGCACCCAAATCCCTTTCCTCCCTGCACACCTACAAGGTCACTTCCCCCCCGTGTGCCAGGTGTGGCTGGCACAACCCTACCCCAGCAGCTGAAAACCTGGCAACCTTACAGACTTACACATTGGGAAAACCACAACGTAATGAAGTCACACAGAGGCATGCAGCAGCCACACGTTACACCCTATTACTCTGGAAACAGACATTAATTGTGGAAGCATGTAAGTTTTACTTCATGAGTTTTTGCTTATGTACTTCAGCTATTTTAGTTGTTCTTCCAGAAGACATAAAATAAGCTCAGCCTTTGCTACAGAGTTTCCTATAGAACACAGACAAGTTGTCCAAGTGCAAGGCTCAGCCCAGCAACGTCTTCATCATAGAAAGGCCAAGGAGAATGAACGGGACTTAAGCTTTTAATACAAATAAAAAGTGAACTGGATTAAATTTACCTAAAACTTATTTTGCCAAACACAGCCTAAAGGCAAAAATCTATGGCCAAATGATAATTCTTCCTCACAGGAAGCTAAATGAACATGATTGCATTCCAAGAACTAGCTCTGGGACAACAGGAGACTGGTAGATTTTTGCAAGGTTTGTCTTCCCAAACGTACTCCTATCACCACCATCCTAAGACTAACATCACATAAAAGTAACAGGCTATTTCAGTTTTAATTAGTTACATTTTTACATGCCTTTTTCCCCCCTTACCTGTCTCCATCGCATGTTACTGGCCTTTGACTGGGATTTGTGTCTTCACTTGGGAGCACTGCCTAGCACACTGTAGATTACACCTTGATTACAGACAGATAAATACTGAGGAAACTGATCTACTCTCAAAAATTGCACACATATAGGTGTGCAAGAATCCACAAGTGATCAAAACAAGCTAATCTAATTTACTGTGCCATTTCCTGCAGATGCTTTGAACAGCAGGAAGCTCACAGACAAGCCAGGCCGCAGCTACACAACATTCATGGCACTATACAAAGCTTGCATTAACACTGCCTACACTAATCAACTTTCCTAACCTCATGGGTATTTTTCCTGCGACACCAATAGAGCCTCAGCCCCCAGAGCTATCAGTCTGTTTTCACAGGCAGTGCAAGTCAAATACCTTTCTCAGTATCCAATTCTCAGCTAGCAGGCACAGCATCACACTCCTCAAGGCATTCCACACACTCTGTGTGCAACATTCTTGTTTTACTTCCCTTGGCCAAAACTGGAAAGGATCTCTGCAATAGTGCTTCCAACATCAGGTGAGGGTGTAACAGCAATCACCTTTATGTGCAACTCTGAAGTAACTCTACCAAACTCATGGGATAATCCCAGTATACTAAAGTATCAAGCCAGCTTCAATAAGCCTTCTTCAAATATCTCATTTTCCTCCTGAACCTCACCTACACTCCAAATCATTTTTTTTTCAATTTGAAAAACAGGCTGCCTATCATTATCACACATAACATTTTTGGCTCCATAGCCAAGAAGGAGAAGAAGTCAAAGAAAAGAAAGACTAAAGTAATTGTAAGTCCTAGAGGAAAAAACATGTAGATAAAATTTACTGATTCTACATTTAATATTGATCTTTGTGGCATGGAAGACAAAAACCCCAAACCTCTGTTAGTGTATCAATCCTATAAAATTCACCACTTATGGGGGTTAAACAAATTGAACAGTCCGTGTGAGCTGCTGAAAGAAAGTGTTGCCTTTAACTTCTCTGAGCACCTTGACAGTGCCTGGCTCTATCCTCACAGAGTTTAGGATATACACAAGCCCTTGTTAAGACACAGCATTGTGTTTTCTAAGCTGAATAATACCTCTGAATAGCTCCAAGTACTACTTTAAGTGGAAAGAGGGTACAAATTTTCCCTATGTACTGGGAGGCTGTTAAACAAATGGTATTAAAAAAACCCAAATCAATGTTGGCATAAAAACCCCCAAATCAATGTATGCTTGACACAGAATGAATCAGTTATGCAGCAATTAAATGCACAATGCAAGAGGACTATAAAATACCAGCTTGCTTTAGCAAGTATGGTTGCTTGACACCAAGTACATCAGACAATAAAAGTAAATCTTATCACATATCTCAAATTCAGCAAGGCTTGTCTGGAACAATGCCTGGAAAGCCTGCAGCATGCACATCACTCTGTAAGATGCCCAGCTGCAGATGGTAGAAAACACTGGGCACAGGTACCCATGCCAACCAAGCTAACAGAGATCAATCTACTTTGTTTCAAATCACAAAGGATGAGCAGGATGTTGAGAAGTGATAGAATATGAATAACTAAGTACAGGGCACTCATTTGCAGGAAATGCCCTGTATATACAAATCAAGGGTAAAGAAAAGATAAAACCAACACCACATACATATTCCAGGATTTATTTTCAGGTTGTAAAAGCAATCACTCTGAAAATGAGCCTTTCCTGGGATTCAACAACTGTTGGGTTAATAGCAAAGGCAGTTACACCTAATTACACCATAATTTTACCCACATAAGATGTACCGTTATCAGGTAGTGATGTCTCTTGAGGATATTGTCAACAGAATCAACCTTGAAAAACAACACTGTTTAGAAGTGCTGATAAACCCCTTCCCACAGCTAATGCTTCCATGCAGGTTTGCATCAAGGAGCCAGGATGGATTACTTTGAAATTTACACCCTGCATCTCTGAGTAGTCCCTGGCAGAAAGCACTTCAGCCAGTCTCCTCAGTTGAGCATCTTCTGATGGAGCTTTTCTCCCTCTGCCCCATTACCGCTTCACACATGTTTTTGGGCTCAACTTATCTAGATATTCTATGTCTACATAGGCAAAAATTGTGCAGTTTGCAAAGAAATCAGATTTTACATCATCACTGCAGGACTTCTCCAATTTTGCATTAGGGAAAAACACTCCACCAAAATGAAACATGAGAGCATTGCACCAATATGCTCATGGTAGCTGTGCACGCATACACTGTCTTCTAGGGAAGATCTTTAATTTGTTTGATTCCCTCCCAACCGTCTGTTCCGTACTGATACCAAAAAGGGTCTCAAACCACCCTGTGGAGGGAACAGCCCCTAGTGAAAGACCGCAAACTCCCTTACAAACTCACCAGAAGGCCAGCCCAGCCAGAGCCAGGACAGATTACCCATGGAGGATTGGCACCACTGATCCTCAGAGAGCCCACTATCACTAACAGCACTGCTATATGAGAGACCTGCTTTTAGGAGCACAAGGATGAGCTTCTCATCAGCTTCTTACGGCCAAGGAAAGGCTAAAGAGGCTAACTCCGAACACTTCTTCCTTCCTCTTCTTGATCTGCGTGACATTCTTTAACAGCTCTGTCTGATGCAAGCACTTCACATGAGACGTAACCATATTTTCACCACCATCCTTTCCCCATTGTCACAAATAAGATGTGGTGAAGAGGCATTATTTTTTGTGTTACATCACAGGCAGAGTCATATTTCACTATATACTTATGTTTCAAGCTTATTTCTAATGCTGTGCAGATTATGTCTAGGCTGAGAGCGGATTACCGGTATAAACCAAAACATTATCTAGGTTGCACACACATTCACTATAGAAACTTACAGAGCTCTTTTGACTATGGATCCAAAGTTAGTCTCTTAAGGAATCCTTAAAAGCATCTGAGAAATAACATTTGTTTCCTTTGGCCAAGAAGAGACAGAATGAAAAACACCTTCTAAATTTCAGTTACGAGTACCAACATGTAGCAAAAGATGCCACTGCATTCAATCCAGCGTGTCCACTCGCATCAACAGACTTGTGGGGTTTTTTTCTTAATGATTCGAAAAATAAACACCACACACACAGCCACCAACATACCTGTTAAACTGAGGTGTACAAGTACCACCCAGGAGCACCCCAAAAAATCTCATAATATTTAAGCAAACATTCCTAATGAGGTCTTCTTAAAGCTTGAAACTTTGCACTCAAGGTAGCAGTTACAGAAAACGAGGACATCAGGGAGGCGCAGCAAAAAGAGAGGTAGCAAAGGAGCTTAATGCCTTATCAATGCTAGAGGGTTCTGAAGAGAAGCAGGCATAGACAGAAGAATTATCCCTATCTTGATTAGCATCAGAACAAAGGCTCAGGATTAGTTTGTCTGCACGAGGACTCCCCTGGAGCACTGGATAATAGCCTTGTCGAAAGCATTAAAGGGATTTCCTCCCCATTTCACCCCCCTGCAATCTACACCCCTTCTCTAAAGGGGGATAAATGGATGAGGTCCAAATAACAGCTTTATGTTTAATTCTCTAAAAGACATATCTGGGAAGCTTTTTACAACTAAAACCTCAAATATACAATACACAAGTAAGATCCTTCTGTGATAGGTTTTCAAAGGTAACATTTGGGAGCAGGTAGGGAAAAAAATCAAAACAAAACCTATTTTTTGTTCAAGAGAAAAGGTCAGATAGTACAGGTGACTTATCATACATGCTTAACTCTGGATGGCAGGAAGGACTTTGGTAGTTTCTACAGCAAAACCAGGGAGTGATAAGGGAGTGAGGAATACAAGGAAAAAAACACAGCTTGTGGTACCTGAACACCACAAAAACCAGGTTAACAGAGGTGTCAAGAAAAATGCTAAGGCATGGTTACAAAGGAGTCAGAACCTAAGAACATTTTAGAATACTTCCTGTTTCAAAAGCTAGAGAGGCTAACACCAGTGGCTGTCTCACTGCAGAATGAGAACATGGAAGGCAGCACATTCTGCCTTCAGCTTACAGAAGAGTCATGGCATTTGGACAAAATGCAGGTTTTAAAAGCAAAAACTCAGGAAAAACAAAGCAACAGCATCAGCTTTCATCTTACCTGGTATTGACTCAGGCTGGCATACAACAGTTGTCAAATCAGCAAGATTAAACTGACAATTCAGTGACGATAGGTTGATTCACACACCTAGAACTGCACAAAAAAAGTAGGTATTAGCCCTGTAAGTACTAATCTCTCACATAAAAGAGCAGGAGACTTGAGGGGCAGAAGTTGTTCTATGTTTTTAGGACAAAGGCACACAGCTACGCTTCAGGTACAGGCGTTACTCACAAAATTCAGATCTGGGTCTGAGATATACTGCACAAGTTACTCAAAATCAAAGAATATGCAAACTATCCTCACACATTCAATTTAAAAATCTCAAGGATAAGAAGAGAACAGTTTCAATTGTAGCAGAGTGTTACCAAAAACATTTTTCAGCAGCACTCAGGCTTCCTTTTTTTTTTTTTTTCCCAGTAGGACAGAAACTTCCCAAAAGTTACCCAAAATAAAATATTAAAACTGCATCAAGTCCAGCCATCAGATACACACTTGCAGTTTCAGTGATCGCAAACACTGTCTACCTCCCAGATAAGCATAGGAGAAATTTACTTCTACAGTGCCGAAATTCAGAAGTATGTCCTATTTATATTATTATTCATTACCGTATACACCCTTTTTATTCAGCATTACTACTAAAAATTCCAATATTTAAAGAGATGGTTATTAATACGGCAACCTTCTCCACTTTGGAAAGTAAAACAACTGAGAACTGGGAAAACTGGTCATCCAAGTGAGAGCAAAAGCCATGCAGCTGAAAGGAATTTTTGTCTAGCCTGCTTAAAGATCTCCTTTGTTGCTAAACATTTCATTGTCACATTTAAATGTCAGCTTTTTAAGTCACAGAAGTGTGCAAGCCCTGCAAAACAGGAAACCACAAACAGACTTGAGACGAAGGTTCTCACAGCTAATGAAATGAAAAGTAAACCTCGCAAACTGCTCTTCACAAAAGACACAAACCCTGATCATAAAACCTTGCTCCCTGTACCCATGAAATTATTTTTAATTAATCTCTTAGTAAGTTTCTATGATTTTATAGTCTCCTTATACACCAGGGCAAAGCTTGCAGTGAGTCTCCAGCACACATTTGTTGCACATCACAGAATGAGTCCGTAGCATTTCAGGATCACACAGCTCTTTGCAATAGTGCTTTAGATTATCAAGACACACTACTCGATTTTCCTACAGGGAAAACAGGACCCTCCCTTTCCTGAAGCAAGCAGCATGCCCTTTTTGGACTTTGAAAAGGAGTGAGGGGCCCTCAGAGAGAAGCTGGCTTTAAAGCTTTCAGGATGATCGCACATATGGCCACTGGCTCGCCAGCAGCATATGCAGCAGCAGATGGAGAAGTGAAGCTTTCATACCCTCTGAGCAATGCTCTGCAATTTTGACACTTCTCTTGAAAAGCAGATATGTCAATCACCCTCCCAGGCTGGTGGGACAGAAGAGATTTTGGCACAGAAGAGATTCTCCTCAGTCTGCGTACCAATACCAAAGGATAACCTACACGGTATTTGCGAAGCAGTTTCTGTCTTAGATTTCAAATATAATGAATCCATACACAGCAGAGAATGATAAATTACTGTTGTCTTCACTGCACATCAGCTGGCTTTCAGCTCATTAGAGAGCAACACATACCCAGTATGCATTCTTTCCTTTAAAGAAGGGTGGGGGGAGGTGCTTTAATTAACATTAGAGCACCTTACTAGGTCTAACAAATAAAATGCCTTTTGAGAGCAGTCAGCACCAATGGGCTCCAATACCCAAAGGGGATTCTGGCACGTCCCCCAGTAAAACTATTAGTGTGGCCTGCTCTAATATATTGTGTCCTTCAAGACTTTTAAGAAATTATTTACAAAGAAAAGAAAACCCAAAGAGCCTAAATAGGTCAAAGACATTCAAACATTTCACTAATCTATAGATTTAACACTACACATACAAGCTACAACTCCTTTCAAAGTAAGCAGCCTTTAACAGCTACTGTTAGAAATCACATTAGAAGCCTAGCTATTTAGACATCTGCATTTGTATATAAGGTAAGAACATAATTCTCAAGATCACTTACAGAAATTGGGGGTTTGGGAAGGGCGTTGTTTGGTTTTGGTTTGCTTGGTCATTTTTTAAAGACTGATTTATCAGCAAGGTTTCCCCTCTATGTACCCCTAAAAGTCCTGCAAAAAGACATCCAATATACCAACATAACTTCTTTTCTATCTTTATTCCCAAACAAGCTGCAAACTTGGTTTTGATCAGAAATTCTTGCAATTCCCACTGATTTTATTACAAAATCCCATTAAATCAATGCAAGGAAAAAACAGGAACGGCAGTGAAGCACAGCAACGTTATAAACTGTAAGAATTAGTTGAGGAAAAATTTAAATGGCTTTGAAGTTTTCCAAATGGTCCTGGCACTTTTGAAGTGTAAGCTAATGGAGCTATGAACAGAGACACGGTATTGATGCTGGCTCACTTCTGAGCAAGAGGTTTAAATGGTGCACATTTCAGCCCTGCAAAGTTCAATTGCCTACAAGGAAGTTACTCCTATGGCAAGTGTACACTGTGAGAATGAAACTCATTGTGTTCTACAGCACAAATATGATGTGGTGTTTTATTTACCACATAAAAAGCGATTCCAGTGGCCAATTTCCCTTGACTGTGGAACCAGCTCCAAAAGCTGTACTTTGCCTTGTTACAAGGTTACCGCAGAAGTGATGACCAACCCATTCCACTCAACACTCACTTATACCGGGAAGCCAATTTACTGCTGGTGGGCTGGTTGCCAGCATAGCAGCTCCCCTCAGGGAATCCCCAGAGTGACATGAGACACATACATCCTTTGTGCTGCAAATTTCTCCAAGTACACTTCACTTCTGGAGCCTGTCCACCACACAGGGAAAGACAGAAGCTGGGGGGACAACTGAGACAGTGGGAAAGAAGTAGGGGTTTTACACCTCTAACTCCTGGCCCTGCAGCTCTTCAGTGTGAGCTTCCTCATAAAACTATCTTGAATTACCACACACAAAACAAATAAATAAGCAAGCGAACAACAGGCCAGGCTTTCACTGGTCTCTTATTAGCATCACTATGCTTAGTCTGAAAACAGACTTTGCAGCCTGCATCATGTAGTAAGCCACGTGAGAGCACTAAGCTTCCTGTGAGAGGGTGGTAGCTGCCACCGCTCGGTAACAAAACAGCCAGCATACAAATGGCAGATGAAAACTTTTTCTGGTACATACAAAAGCTCACTTCCTGACATTTATAGGAAATATTTCTACTGATTAAACTTAAAACCAATTTTTTGCAGCTGCATAAACAAGACTTCTAGCAGAGTCAGGAAGATATTGTCTGTGTAACTACAGAGCAGCAAAGCCAGATGAATTACACAGATGGGCTTAAAAAGACAGAGAGGCCTTCACTGACATCATCTACCTGTTCCCATCTACACTCTGTGCTGGAGGTTAAATTGTTACATCTGAAATAATTCTATTTGTACCCAGAGTAACAAGGGATTAGACATGTAGGATGGCATTTCTAAGGACATGACACTTGTCATAACAACTAGATAAACATAATTAGACTACTGTATTTTGGCAAAAGATATCTACTGTAAGTAATACCACAATACCTTTGCTATATATGGGTTAATTTTTCCCTTCTCCTGTTCTAGGAAATGCCTTCATGTTTCTATTTACATATTCCTAAAGCAGAATTCAATCCCTGCTGCCTCCCCTCCCTCCCTCCGTCTTTGAGGCAAACAAGTTGTGGGACCAACCCGGCCAGTGAAAGATGCCCCTCCCAGCTAAGCCTGATCAGCTGGGATCAGCTGGTTGCAGCAGCCGACAAGTAGCTCAGAGGGCAGAGGAGCTGCAGGAAGTCCCTGTGCCAAGCAGAGTGCACAAAAGGACAGAGTCCAGGAAACTCTGGAGCAAGGCTTGCAAGCTACTGTCCTTTCATGCAGTTATTCGTATATAATAGGCTTCTCTGGAAGTAGCTCAGGCAAGCAAAAAGAGATGCAACTTTCAAAAGGGGAAAAAAAAAAAAAAAAATACAACAGCAGCGGCCTGACACAGACCCTGAGCACAGCATCCAACCTTCCTGGACCGACTGAGCCCAGTAACTTGCATGTTTGCTCATAAAATCAGAACAAGAAAGAGGCATATTTGGGCAGTACAGCCGTAGATGGCTGTGGTGTGATCAAGTACACCAATAAAAAGCAGAAGTGACACAACAGGAACAGTCACAGAAACCTAAATCTATGGTTAAGATGTTGCACAGCTGAGGTTAGACCACGGCAGGCTGCTCTGAGAGTTGTAACAATCCTTGAGGCAGGAGCAATATAGCAGAAAACAACCAAGACAGAACGAATTCCATCAAAACCACTACACTCCAGGCAGAACACACATTTAGTGGCTTCAGTCACCATTACTTGCTGACTGCCCAGGCAGCTGTGCTCAAGCAGCCATTTCAGTCCACCTTCACACTCTGCACTAAATATAAACTGCTGATAACTGTGTGGAAACTGCTTCAGCAGAGACACGGAGCACTGCACAACTCAAGGACGTTGGGTCCTCCTCAGAGTCTACAGGTGGCCAATTTGCATGACAAGCAGAAAGAGAAGGGGACAGAGCCAAAGCCTCTGCTATACTTGTGGTTGGGAAATTTCTGCCTCGAGATCAGTACTTTCCCAGACACACACTTCAGAGAGTCATCTGCCTTTCAAGAGGATATGGGGGCACCTGGGTTTTTTGACAATGACTTGTCTAAGAGAAAGTTATGTCTCTCTTATCATGTGCTACTTTGCTCTACAATGAACTTCAATTTAAAAATCTAGTTAGAGTAAAATGCCAATCTTTTAAGCATGTCCTTCACCCAGTGGCCCTTAAAGAAACATACTTTCCTACTTTCAGACGGTACTGTCTTTTCTAGCGGTCCATAAAACACTCACTTAAATAACAGGACAAGCCAATGTAAGAGGGAAGATGAAACTGCAAATAAGAAAAACAAAAGTAGTTTTTTCTAAAAGTTTTGCTTAGAGAATTACTACCAGAAACAATATGAAAGTTACAAAGACAGAAGTATGATCTGTAAAGCTGCCGCTGCCACAACTAGCCACCAGATTATACTACTAGAAAGAATTATTCTCTCTGCATCAAAATATACCCCCCAAAAATAGCATGTCATGAAAAGAAGAAAAGGAGGCAGACTTGCAAAGAGATTTATGGCAGACACCTGAAGAGGAGGTGGATAAAATCAATGATAAACTACAAACACCACAGAGAGCACCGATCCTTAGAGCACTGGCATGTAATGTGTAAATTCCTTCTCTGCTTAGGTGTTTTACCTCCCTTTCATCTATGCAGACAAGTTCAAACTAGAGATGAGAACAGGGAGAGTTCCCTTCCTCCATTATCTCAAGTTTTTTTCTTGTCTAAGCAACAGCTAGGTACTCTAACTATATCACTTTTGCATCTGTTCAAAGGGGAAAACAGAAAACCCCCACTAAATAGAGAAGTATAACAAATACTATTAAAGGAGAGAGCCAATGTTTTCCTAGCTCTGATGCAGATGTAAGCAGGAAGCTGGTGCTCGACAGCTATAGCGCAGCCTAGGAGAAGAGAAAGACAAGCTGAACAACAGAGGACAGCAAAGATACTCTGGAAAAGATCCAGATGCTTAAGCTTAGTCCTGCTGCATGAAAAATTAAAGAGGTTAAAACCTTCTCTTAAGAACTTTTCTTCCCATTGTTCTGACCACGACTCTTCTGAACAAGCTCCATTGCTCCAGAAACCTCAGGAATTACGGTGACAAAAGATTCCTGCCAAGAGAAGCACCATTACATAATAGCTTTTATGGGAACATGCACAGAAAGCCACTAGGAAGTGCAACGAGACAAGTGCAAGATCTCTGCCCATCGGCTCAGTTTAGCTCTTGACTACTTCAGGATATTTTTAATTTATATATTTACTTCCTCTCATCCCCTTCCACTCAACAAAATCCGTGTTACTGTAACTATACTGAGATCACATCCATTCCCCACAAAAACGTAACCCCCTTGAGAATACGCCCACTTCAAACTACTGTATTTGCATTAATCTGTTTAAAAGAACACGACAAAAATGAAAAACTGTGTCACTATTTCCATTAGTATATTAGAAATAAGAACAATTTGTTATGGTATTTTTTCACCCTTTACCCAATTTTAGGGATCCTTACAACAATTCTTGCTTGTCAGTTCTGAGAAGCCTAGCATAGCTATTTTTGAGTTCCAGGTCTTCTGCAGGGGATTTACCATAGATCTGTTACACACACACAGGTAGATGCTCAGCCTAAGCACTGTACACGTGTAAAGGCAGCTGCTAGGGAAGCTCTGACCTCTGGGCTGTTTTACGGCACCATAAAGAAGAAAGCAAAGACGAAAACCTAACAAACACAAAGTTTCTCACGTTGAACTGTCCACAGCAGTGCTTCCACTAACACCTCCATCTCAGACACCACTTTCCCCGTGTCTCCCCAAGCACCCAAAAGCTCTACGAAAGAAAAAAGAAAAGACAGCGGTAAACGCTTACCCGCTGTTACTCAGGGGTATTAAACCCTCGAGGTTCATCCCGCACCAAGCGAATCCTCACGCCCAAACACACAAACACTTTAAGACCGCTGACCTCAGAGAAAGCCCAGCTCTGCCGTCCCCACCGACCACCCGCCGCCGTGACACGAGGGAGCCGCAGGTATCACAGGTGACATTATGTAAGGGAGGCGGCGGGGCACTCGGGCGGGGAAGGGCTCCCGCCGCAGCCCCGAGCACCGCCAGCTCCGTGCGGGGCCGCAGCCGGGCACGGCTCCCCTCGCTCCCCGCGGGGGCCACCCGGGGGAGCTCCGCCGACACCTCCCGGCTCCCGGCCCCGCCGCCCGGCCCCCGCCCCGTACGCGCTCCCCGCTCCCCGGCGGCGGGCCCGGCTCCGCGCCCCGCCGCAACAGCCCGCCGCCCCCGCCCCGCGGCCCCTCGGCTGCGCGCCCTCCCCCCCGCGGCGGCGGCGGCGGGTGCTCACCGGGCGGGCGGCGGGCTCGGCGGCCGGGCTGGGGGCGGCGGTGCCGCAGGCGCTGCAGGTCGGCGGCCGCACGCCCCGGCCGCCCCGGCGTCTCGCCCGCCCAACGCCCCGGCCGCCGCCGCGCGCCAGGCCCCGCCCCGCCCCGCCAGCCGGGCCCGGCGGCGCGAGGGGCGGGGCGGCCCTTAAAGGGGGCCGCGCGAAGGGGGGCGGCCGGAGGGGGGCGCTGCGGCGCGGCCCGCGCGGGGCGGAGCGCGGCCCGGGGCCCGGCAGCCGCCGCTGAGGGACGGGGCGGAGCGAGGCGGGACGCGGCGTCCAGCGACGGCCGCCGTCGGAAGACGGCGGGAGCGTTGCGAGCCTCCTCGCCTCTCCGCGGGCCGGCGTGCGGCTGCACGGACACGTGGCCCTCGCTCTCGGCCCGGCACCGGGGCACAGCGGCTGTGAGCGGAGCTGAAGCCCTCTCCGGCCTTCTGCCGCTCTGTGCCGGAGCAGAAGGAGAGCGGTATTGCATCGCCCCGGCCGTTTCCTTGCTCTGCCAGCCCCTTCTCGCCGGGCCGCGGGGGCAGCGCACGGTGAGGGGTGCCCCTTGCCTTTGTCGCGGTGCGGAGCCACCGCAGAGGTCGGGCAGTGCGGAGACTCAGCCGTGGGCACGCTTCTGCGAACTTCCACGGCGGCACAGAAGCCATGCCAATGCTCCTGCAGCAGGCGCGCTCCTGCCAGCCCGTTCCCTGCCCTGTCCCGCCAGCTCACCTGCTGGCACACCCTTCGTCACTCCGCTGGTGACAGCCTGTGGTAGCACAAGCCACGGCTGGGTCAATCCTGCTGGGCAGCACCAGCAGAGTCAGATTGCTGGCTGAAAGATCCTAGGCTAGGCTGTTGCAGGAGGTCACACTCATGCTCACGAGGGTTTAGTGTATACAAGTGTAGGGCCATGCTTACACCTTCTTGCCACCTTCTCTCTTTTCATCTGCTTTCTATGGCCTCTCAGTAAAAAGATGAAGACAACACTCCTGTACCCAAAAGTGCCTTCAGGGAATCAAGGAAGGATTCCTTGCTTTGCTTTGCTTTCCTTTCTATTGCTTGAACTAACACCTGCCTTCTATGGATCTGCTACATTATTCAAATTTGGCTGTGGAGAGTGAGCTGTTCTCCCTCTTTTATGGGGAAGGAACCATATGTAGTTCTACTGGAAAGGTGAAGGGACGTTTACCTTTTTTTCTGCAATAGTACGGAGATCATAGTAAAAGCCCATAATAAGTTATAGCTTAACTATGGCTTACCATGATTTCATCAAATGTAGGAGATGAATATGATACATCACAAAACATTCCCTATAAATACTCCCCTTGTAAACACTTCAACACCAAAAAGCAGGAAAAAACTACATCATCATCCGGAAAACATGCCTAAAGGCAGGAAGGAAGAGTGGGAGCTAGAGCTGCGCACAAACCTGCTGATTCACACAGCTGTTCTTTTTGTGAAATCTCAGATGCAAAGGTGGAAGGCACAGAGTGAAAATATTGGCCTGTGTTTTGCTGTGCTTTGATCAATCAGTGCAGCTGTCCTGGGCCTGAAGGAAAAGTTCAGAAACCTTTATACCTCTGAGATAAAAGAGCTGTGAGGAGGCGGCCACAGTACTCCCTCTTCTCATGGCATTAATGCGCAGAGAAAGGTGCAATTCCTGCCAAATTCTCACTAAAATGACCTCTCACTAGGGACTGATTCATCACATTTTTAGCTTCAACCAGTTCAACATTTTTTAACATTTATAGATCCTTTTATCTCTGTGCCATACTTTGCTTCTGTAATTTTCATTCATACATATTTCTCTTTATAACTGTATCAAGCCATAATAAAAATCACTATATTCTTCCTTTGAGGCTCAGATACACTAATTTGGGTGCACTTTTTTTTTTTCTTTGTTTTGTTTATTGTGGAATCACAGAAATCAGCATTTACAGACCATCTTAAATGTCCAAAGTATGACACAGACATTAACAAATGCCTTTTACATTGGATTTGCCACACTGCATCAGACCACCAGCCAGTGTAATCTAACATCCTGTTATCAGCAATAGCCTACCGCCAACACTTCAGAGGAAGTAAATACCACCAACTGCCCCCAAAACAGTTACAGCCCTCTTCCAGGCAAATGCCTGTGACCAACTGGTTCCAATCTTTTCAGGCCCCAGGTTTTAAAGAAGGAGGTGGAACATTTTCTCTTTATTACATGTATCAATAAAGCAAAGTCAGGAGCTGCCACCATCAGAGCACCTATCCCCAAGGCACAAAGCTTATGGTCTCAAGCCAGGTATTTTGGCACAATTTTCCTAATGTTTGCTTTCAGGTTGCTTGAATGGAGATGAAAATAAAAAATTCATTGAAACATTTCATTTTCAATAATAGAAATTTTAAAGCATAAAAGCTGCCAAACTCCACCAGAAGGTCAAAACATGCTTATTTTGTGTGGCCCCATCTGATTAAACAATTAATTTCTTATTCAATGGTTATGGATGTTGCTTTTACTCCACAGGAGTTTTACTATCACGTAAGTCTTAGTCCATCAATACACTCCTTTCTGGCAGAGACACCAATGGGATTTGGTCAGACTTATTAGCACAGGACTGGGGAAAAGGGCAGCCTGTACATAGGAGCAGTGAGACACACCACACCACATCTTGCCCAGTTTTTTTGGCAAACCTGCAGCAGCGGGATGGCAGTGAAAGCTGGGCTGGAGAGGATATGTTTATATAAAACATCTCTCATAGTGATGCAAATGCACACTGTTCTGCACAGCTTGACAGACCCCACAGGGAGAGTTGCTGCCCTCTGGATCCAGATCTGCCACTGGATTAATCAGATAAAAGAAACATATTTTTAATCCAGACTTAAAATTTGTATCTTGCCATTCAAACTGCCAAAAGCCTTTCACGACCTTGTGAAACAAATGGTACTTCTTACCCTCCTGCACACATCTTCCCATTCCTCCCCTTCCATGCTCGACTTCTGTAATAGGTTGATGATAGCTGGATTCCAGGCACCTACCAAAGCTTCTCTATCACTCTTGTCTGCAGCTGGACAGGAGAGAGAAAATATAACAAAGGGCTCATGGGTTGCAATAAGAACCAGGAGAGATCACTCATTAAATACCTTCATGGGCAAAACCAGGATAGAATTAGAGACATTAATTGAATTTATTAGTAAAAAAAATAGAGCAGGATAATAAGAAGTAAAATAAAACCTTTGAAACACCTTCCCTCCACCCCTCGCTCCTTTCTGAGCTCTACTTCCTCCCCCAGCAGTGCAGGAAGACAGGGGATGGGAGTTATGGTCAGTTCATCACCCATGGCACCTCACGCTGCTTAGGGAGAGGAGTCTTCCCCCTGTTCACTGTGGGTTGGTCCCACAGGAGACAGTTCTCCATGAACTTCTCCAACCTGAGTCCCTCCCACAGACAACAGTCCTGCTCAAACTGCTGCAGTGTGGGTCACTCTTCCATGGGGTGCAGTCCTTCAAGGACAGGCATTACCACCATTTCTAACTGCTGGTTATCCTTGATCAGAGGCACATCCAGCTGTGGAGCCACCAGGATTCGGCTCTGCTGGACATGGAGGAAGCTTCTAGCAGCTTCTCACAGAAGCCATCCCTGTACCCCTCCCCACTGCTACCAAAGCTTGGCCATGCAAACCCAATACAACTTTGAAAGTTATTGAACTCTGTTCAGGTGCCACATATCTAACATGACCCCAGTTTCAAGGTAACGTCACTTCTGAGAGAAGCCACTGATAAAATATGATTTCTGATGGTAGTGCTCAGCTAGGAAAAGTCTCATGACAATCTAAGCATTATCAGAAGAGAAAAAACCTAGTCTAAGAGATAATGTTACTTCAGGCTGTCACACAATCTATCCTTGGCCATGAGCCTTGGTAATGTTACCATCCTATGTGACCTCCTTCTCCCCAGCGCTCTGTGCCCCTGCAGACAAAAAGGGAGTGCTGTACTTGCTCCATGCCATTTGTTCTCTCATCCACATTGCTGCCCCGCCAGCAAACCAAAAGACTAAGACAGTTTCACTCTAAGGACAGGCTGCTACAGACACCCTGAGCTCCCATCTCAGTCATCAAAGACTTTTTAGCTGCAGAGGACTCTCTCACAAACCCTTTTTTCTCACAAAGAACTTACTGCTAAGATGCAGGAGAGCTACTCACATTTTTCTGCTTTCATCAAGCCCCCACATCCAGATTCCAGTGGGAACGCAGGTAGCTGGCAACACACCAGCTAAAAAAGAGATGCCTTTTTTTTCTTGGAGCTGCCAGCAGGCCTCATTCTAGCAAACAGCATCTGCCACTTGGGCATACATGACAGCCACATACACTCTTGGTCCTTTGCCTCCTTGCTGGTAACACCTCTGTGACCTATTCATTGACAACTTGTTTGAAATGGGATTTGTGCAGGAGTAAATCAGTTTTTAAGTGCTTTTGAAATCCTCACAGGCCACTAGCCTCCTGTAGATTATACCTCTCTTGTTTTGTTTTTGTTTTTTCCCCACTTCCTTCTGCACACATCTGGTCTGCTAGCCCTCACTTACACTTCCAGTATCATACACGGGAACCCACTCACATTTTTTGTGTTTAGCAGGGCATTATTCATTAATATTCAGAGTAGATGTAAATAGAGCAGCTCGTCTCTGAAAGACTATTAAAGCAACATGGGAAAAAAACAAGAATAAAAGAGAAATCTTGGCACACCATCCAGCTTTTTGCCTTGCTAGGGCACTTGAGTTCACAGTCTGCTGATGAAGAACAGGTAAGGCTAAACCGGCAATGAGCATCATCCTTGCCATGACATTTCCCTTCTTGGTGTACCATAAACATGCACTGCATTAAGAAATTTTTTCTTTCTGTGACTTGAAGTGCAGCATACAGTTGTGCAGCAGTCACCAGGGCTGTCATGGGAACCAGTAGACTCAGCTCACAACCTGGAGTTTATAGGGATTTGGGTCTTGAAGCTGCACTACATTTGTTCTATACATACAGGCCTGTACCAGAGAAGCTCAAAAAAAAAAAAAAAAATCATCTCCTGGAAACTACCCAGAGCTTTTCTCTCTGAGGGAAACAAATGAGGCCTTAATTAATTTTCTTTCAAATACAGCAAATTGACTTCTGCTCCAGTTGTGCTAGTTTCAAGCCACACAGCACAGTGGTATTCATTCCACTTCACTTGAGGGCTAAATGTTCAGAGCGAAAAAAAAAGGGAGTTTCCTGTAGGTCTTGCTATGGCTGAAGTCAACAAACCACCCTGGTTTTCACAGGAGCGGTTTCTTCAGAGTCTGCATTTCTGAGGGTGACTGTGACATGTCCCTGGGTTAGCACAGCAAAATGCAGGATATACATGAAAGGCACTGGCTGAGCAAATTGCCTGGTCCTTTGCATATTTTTAAAGGCCTGCCACATCCTGCCTCAAATTTCATTTTACAGGCTCAAAGATAGAAGCACTTTTAGTGCCCTGTCCTAAGGCAAGCTTACTGGTTCATTGACCATCCTAACTAGCCCTATTGTCTCAAACTGAATTTAATCTTTTTTAACACCAGAGTCTTTCCTGCAGGATTTCCCAACACAGGAATAACACACAATGTTCTGCACAGGGTCTCCTCAGTACCTTGCAAACCAATGGTGTACTCCCTTTCTATCAGAGACACTTTTCCCAATAAACCAGAAGATCACATTTGCCTTCTTAGCATTTGCTTCCTTTGGGTACAATCAGCACCTAAGCCATGCCCCAGAAATGGCAGTCAAATCCCAGCAGAACAATCTGCCTGGAAACAGTGCCACTGTACAGCAGCCATCCTGCACTATCTCCCTGTGGTGTTCTTCAGTGCCATGGATCTATACTAGGACCATCTCATGAATCTCATCCCTACACCGTGCTAAAAAGCATGAGAGTTAGAAGAAAAAAAAAAAAAAACTGTACAACAAAACCCAAATCACTGAGTACAGCCAGCGTGTTAGCTTAAGGAGAGAAACTGCAAGATCTGACCTATATACACATGTATAGGAAGCACCAATTCTACAAAACTGTTATGGTTAACTATCCATCCCACCCCCTTTAGTATGTTCAATGATACAGTAGCTGTATCACTGCTCATGTGTTACAGTAAAGAGGTAAAGGGGATCAAAGAGGATGAAGGACAAGACCTCCTTCACCATAAAATCCTGTAAGCATTTTAAGTTACCTTCCAACCATCTTAAAATCCTCCCACTGCCAAGTTTATCTAATTTATTTAATATATGGCTTCATTATCACATTGACTATGCAGTGCTTAGGGAAGGTGCTATTATTCCTCTTCACAGATGGAAGGGGGTGGTACAGATCCCATAGATACCAACTCATACCATTTGCTTAGTAAAAAGTGACAAGCAAAAAACTGAACCTGTTCCTGTCTAACACCCATTGTTCTCAACCCTTCCTTCCCAACAACTTCATGTTCCACGATTTCCCAAAAAGCAGTCCATTTTACTCTCAGCTTCTCTTCTGTCAACTCTGAAAATTAAATTAAGAAAGTCAGGCATCTCTTGACTAATTCTTCAAAATTAAGAGTAGCTGTAGAAGTCTTTCTATTACACGAGGAGGTTTTTGTTAAAGGACATTTGTTAACTTCTTGGATTCCCACCTGTTCCTTCCACATGATTTTGCATTGTTTGGCTACATACAGACTCTGTACACCTCAAGAAAGCAGCAAAACTTTTATTTTCTTTATATAAAAATAAGCCCTTTTCAAGCTGCATACTAGAACTACTGTCTGCTGAATTTGATATTTTCTGAGGCAGCATCTGGCATAAAAATTGATTGCAAATATGATCAGTTAGGAAGATTTTCTTCTAGCAGTCTTCCAGTTGGCTTTATTCCCAGAAATCAGCCCAATGGAAAAGAAAAATCTATTTGGCACTGTTGCAATTACTCATTCTTCAGGTAGAACAGTTTCCCCGCTTGGGGAGGTTTTGCTGACATGCGATTCAGATGATGGGTTCTGAACTGCACTGGAACAGGTATGGCCTCTGGTGTTCTGGACAGATGCTCTCTGATGCCTAAGGAATTCAGAATCCCAGCCCATGCTGTAGAAGAATAATAGAGGTTATCCTCTCCAAAGTCTAAGCATATAACTATAGGTATAACTCAAGGAATTTAAATGTAATCCTATCATTATGGGTAGATTAATTAATTAATTAAGCAGGATTATTCATAAGGGGCTTTGGCCAAAGTCATGGCAGCATTGGTAGCTCAGGTCTTTGTTAAACAGTGTTAAAACAGCAGGGACAACTCAAGGCCTGGGCTGCCTCCTGTGGACCTAATGTGGGAGAGTGATACAACTCTGCCCATGTGTGTTCACTTTGCCTCCATGAGTGGGATATTTGTCTTCCAGTTCTCCTGAATTCAAGAGCAGGCATCATGGGTTTAATACCTCCCTGCCTTTCTCCTCAGGCTGTAATAGCCACGAAGGCAGGCTGAGTGCACTGGCCCCATATACATCCTTTACACTCCATAAGCACGAGTGTATGGGCAGCAAAACAAGGGAAGATCCAGCTTCCAACTCCTGACCCGTCTCATGCTCCCTGCTGTGCATCACTCCCAGATGAGAGCAGAAGCAAACAGCAAATCTTTTCCTTCTGGCTGTGAGCTCCTTGGCACAGCATGATCAGGCAAGACCAAGTACAATCTAGGAATGGAAAAGTAGCTCATATTTAAATTGGAACATTAAATACTATATCCTAGAGTACTGTGTTCTGATGTGGCTTCCGATAGGCGAAGGAGTGATGTGAGATTTTGCAGTTCTAAAAATACCTAACTGATAAAATCCAAGCAGTGGTGAAGGTAAAAATCATACAAAAAGAGAAATAATCTTATCATTCAGCTAATAAACACCTCAGATTAGTTAAAACGAAAATAATTTAAAATCTTCAGCCTTAATCTGACAGTTTGTTCTGTTCGATTACACTTTGCATTTTACTTCCCTGGAAGAGCATCACTAGCAATGTCGCATTTCCCACTGTTCTTCAATAGCTTCATGTTGTGATTTCCAGGCCGTGCTAGAATAAATAGCACAGCTTGGAAACTGAAGCAGCATGCAAGACTGATCATTTGCTCAAAACCAATAGTTTTCAAGTAAATGAATGGCATGTTAATTGCATTTCAGCTTCAGCTTGAAAATGTAACCATGTAGCATTAGGATGTTGCCTTACTGTTGATTTTACATGCAATGGCACTTGCTTATCAGAGTCTGGGTCACTGCATTATTTGTATATGGATAATAGCTCTTGCATATGCATTCTGTAGGCCTGCATGGATCACTCCAGTGGTATGCACTGACCTCTCATAACAAAGACATCCTCATACTCTTTTCAGGTATTTGTTTACCCCATCTGAAGTTTGCTCTTTGACCTTGGGGCCAAATCCTCCTCGATTCACCATGTGCAAGGGCTTCATAACTCCCTCATGATCCATGAGTTCTCTAAAGAAGCCAAGTCTGATCAGAAGAACTGTGTGCATTAGGTTCAAGAGCCACATCTTAAGGTTTGGTTTCTGCCAATATATGCCAAAATTCTAATTGCTCTAGAAATAACCAGTGACAACAGAATATCTCGAAAACCAAATAAAATTTACCCTCACATCTATACTTGTTTCCATGGAAATAGGCAGTGACAAGGTTTTCCCCCTCATCTTCTCTGCCAGCTTACCACATAATCTTTTCAAACAGCCCTGGTAAATGACTAGGTTTACCCAAACACAAAACTACTGCAAACGTGCTGAACTTGCACGAAGCCAAATAGAGAGCTGTTCAGCATGACCCCAAGAACGCATCCATGCAGCAACACTGCTGCCAGTCCTCAATACAGAGAAAGACAACTCTTTGCAGATCCTTTCAGCCAGGGACCAACAAAATCTTTTCATTACTGAGGACTAACTGGTTTCAGTGAGACAGCAAACAGCACACGCCATGGTGTTTCCCAGCAAGATGAACACAAGTAACAACTCACCATCAGCACGCTGGCCTTAGACTCCGGCTTTATATTAGAGTGAAAGACACAGTATTTGCAATGCACGTCTGTCCCCAGTGGCTGCCAAACATTTTGCTTCTGGCAGTAGCCCTCTGCATCGCCCCCACCATATGTCACCATTCCCAGCTACCTCCTCACGCCCCTTCTCTTTGCTTCCCTGCTCTGTGCATCTGCCCCAGCCAGAAGTTCCATTTCCTTAGAGACTCTGATGAGGGTCAGCCACAGTTGACAACATTAGGCAAAGCCTCTGGGCTGTGAGCAGTGGGGACGGTGCCTCAGCTTTGGGCAGTTACTTTGAACTCTCTCAGGATGCTGTGCATTCACCACACCAGAACAGCCTGGCAGAGGCCACAGAGGAGGGAGGACTTGTCAAGTCCCCCCAGCAGGCAGTCTGTGGCAGCAGGAGGAAAGCAAATGCCCATCCTGCCACCCATGGAGGAAGGGAAAGGCAAGCTGTGCCAGGACTGCAGGCAGAGGAGAAGCACAGAGTGACAAAAACCAAAGGCAAAGCAAGGGAAACGTAAAAACTGAACCAAGACTGAAATCGCACAGAAGACTTTGGCTTGTGTCAGTTTGTTACACTGACATCGTGGTATACTGGGCTTTGGACCTTGGCGATCAGGCAATTCCAGTGTATAGTCAAAAGGGACTTTATGTTCAGCATTATCACATAGCAGGCTGTAAAATCACTCAGGTGGATGGCCTGCAGGACTGTAAACAGAGGATTATGGCATGTAACAAGTGGCTGTTCAGAGAGAAGGAACCAGGGATACCATGGTGATGGGGATCAGTAAAACATTAGACTGAGTGCCTCATTAAAGTTTTAAATTAGTGCTTAAACCATCCAGCTGGCAGAAGAAGGTTGTGCTGGAGAGGCTCTGGTGTGTCCTGGGAGAGGGGCAGGAGCTGCATCTGGGCAGGGACGGGACATATTTGGGCAAAAGCTTGGTGCCTGTGTCCCAGCTGCAGCTAGGAAAAGAAGGGCAATATGCCTGAGAGATACCAGAAAAACGGTGACACTTACTCTCCGCTCCCCAAGACTGTCACTTTCCCCTTATCTGCAGGGCTCAGGAAGGTGCAGGAATATTCTGCTGCAAATCCAGGAAGACTCTAAGCAAGAGGAAATAGGCTGAGAGCTGAAGTAGCTACACAGCAGGTCAGGGTCATCCCAACGACAGTATAAAAAGCCTGAGATAGAGTAGAAATTGCAAACTAGATGAAGACAGGATTCAACCTGGAAAACAAAGGCTATTTAGCAAGGAGGAAATAATTCACCGACTAACTGTCCTCTTGGCAGAAGAGAGAAAAGGCCTGGAAAGCCGAACTATATTGACTTAGGAGGGCTACAATATTAGAGAAGGGGACATAAAGAAATTAGCTAGAAGGGAGGAAGGCAACGCAGCAGCACCAGGAATGTGCACACAGCTACCCTACCAGGCAATACAGACCTGTGTGCTGGGCAGGAACCCACTGCTCAGTTCAGGGCTGTGGCTACCATGAGAGTCTGATACACTGGGAGAGACAGAAGGTGATAGCTCCTTTTGCAACTGTGGGGAATTGACTTGTGATGACAGTATGCGTTCCTTGTCTCTGCGGGGACATAGAAACAGTTTACAAACATTTGCAAGGTATACACCAAAGCAGGAGGGAGTACAAATTACTTAGAGAAGACAAAACAAAGAAAGGGAAAACCAAAGCTGAAAGTAACTCAAAAGCTTTTACCAATGAGCTACACTAGGTTGTGAAATAGCTCTCAGAAAGAGAGCAGAAAAGAACCCAGGTATGGGTAGTTTTAAAGTTGGATGGGAAGAAAGTAAATAATGCATGAGCAATGGAAGGCATATGGAAGAATTTGTTGAAGTGATACAAAAATTTCCACCCACTCTATCTGTAGTTCTGGTTTTCCACTGCCCTGCATCTCTTACTATCATTAGCAGTGATGCAAAACTGAAAAATGTTGATTAAAGCAGAACCTTATAGCACTGCTCCACCTGAGCACATAGATTTCTAGACATATCTAGCTAACAGAGAATTGGGCTTTATAATTGTGTCTGGGAAAATGACTCACTAGCAGCGATCCACTTAAACTCCTCCAATGATCTCCTCCTTCCCCATCCCAAATCTCCTTTAGTCTTGATGAGGTAGGGATATGACTCCGTGTTTGGACAGTGTGTGTTAATGTCTCCTAAAGTCACATCCAGCTCCTTCTAAAAATCTCCTGATAAATCCCTTTTTAATTGCATTTGGGAGACCACTTACAGGGCTCCCTAAGATCCACACGGAAACCTGAAAAGATCAAGGCCCAAATACAATCCCAACGAAGGCTGAAATAGCAACATGCCAAAAGCTGGGAGCAGTCTACACCTTACCTGGCATATACACTTACCAGCTTAATACTTCCCATGAGGAGGGAGCATGGCTATAGCTTGACAGCTACCGTGCTAAGCAAGTACTAATGGTTAGCCCCATCAGCCAGAAGGCTGGGCTCTTCATACGGCAGAGCTGCTCCCTGGCCTGAGGATTCTTCACATGACTAATAACCAAGCTTTATAACTGTCCTCTGCAGACTATCATGATGATGAATGAATGAGATCAGACTAGTCAATATGGCTTATTGGTGGAGTTTGCTCACTTGCTCTGGATGCATCATTACCCTGTGCATTCATCAGCACAGTCTTTGCCTGTAAAATATGAAATGACAACCAACCTGCAGCTTCTCAGCTTTCTGCTAAGAACTCCCAAGCCTTTTTGGGCCCTTCTTTTGCTCTGTATCCTTGTCCTGGGCCATTCTGGAAAAGTTGGTCGGTGAGTATCATATCCTTCCTTATTAAAGCAAAGCATATTAAGGCATACCTGTAGAAGTTAAATGAGAAATTGCTGAAAAACATCAACTTCATAACACACTAATGGTGCATTTACTACTCCCGTCCTCTGCCTGAGAAAATCAGAGTTGCTCCACTAAGTGGCACAGATGCTCTGCAGCTCCACAAGCAGCAGTGATCCTCTTTTGGCTGAATGGTATTTCCAGAGCAAAGGATTTCTCAACTCCACTGAGGCTGTTGAGCCCAGGATTCCTGTAGAAACCAGCGATATTTCAAGGTAACTGCAAGCACCATATTCAAAGTGGGTACTCAAAAAGGTGTACCGTATTGCCTGATGCATCCTTGCATCAAGCAACAGCTTACTTACACTAGCACAAAAGGGAATCGGGTTTCATGGTTGGAAACTGCTCTGAAATGAAATCTGAGAGCTTCACCATTGCTTTCTTTCAGCTCTGGCGTGAATTCCCTAGGTGACCCAAGGCAGGCACCTTCATCTCCCTGGGGCTCGGTTTGCCATCTGTAAAACTGGGTTAGCATGTCTTGTGCCTTCTTACACCCCTTTTATCCTCGTCCGTATTAACGGTAAATACAGGCGGGCTCGTTTGTGTGCAGGAACAGGGCAAAACAGGGGGCACGACCCTGAAAGTGCCGCTCATTTAGGGAAGGTCTTCAGGGAAAGACGTGAGCTCGGAGGGGCGGGTGCAGGGCAGGACACACGGATGAAGGGATGCGCACACAAGGAGTGCGGACGCCTGCAGGGAAGGGCACTCTCCTGGCGGCCCGGGCGCTCACCAGCCGCCCGAGCCAGCGCCGGGCCCGGCCCCTCGCGGCGGGGAGGCGGGGGCGGGTCCCCGCCCGGCCGCAGCGCTGCCCCCGGCCCGGCCCGGCGCCGCGGCGGGGCTGCGGGGCGGGCTCCCCCGCGCCCGCCTCCGCCCGCCCCCCCGCGCGGGGGCTGCAGCGGGCAGCGCGGGGCGCCGCAGCCTGCGGGCGGCCGCCGTGCCCGCAGGTGGGGGCGCCGCGCGGGGCCCGCGGTGCCATGGAGGAGCCGCCGCCCGCCTGATCCCCGAGGCCGCCGGCACCGAGACAAAAGAGCGGGGCTGCGGCCGCGCCCGCCCGGTGAGTGCCGCGGGGGACCGGGGCGGGCGGGGGACTCCGGCTTGCGCCGCGGGCGGCGGCCCGGGAGTAGGTCTCGATCCCGCTGCCAGCCCTGCCTGACACCTCCGAGCACCCCTTCCTCCGTTCGCCCATTTATGCACGCACACCCTTGTCCGCCGCTCCTCCAAGCCCAGAGCACCTAAAGCATCCTCTTTCATAGCCCGGCCACCTTCAGCCCAGACTGCCCTCCCGACCCAGACGCGCGCCGTGCGCCCCCAGCATCCCCGTTCCTTGCCGAACGATTCTGCGCCCACTGCCCAAACCTGCCGGAGGACTCTGAACGCCCCCCTCGTCACCCCGAACACCCCCGTCACCCCAAACGCCCCCGCACGCACCGCAGGGCAGAAGCCGCGAGTCCTAAAGACATCCCCGCCACGCCCCTGTGCCCGACCGCCCAAACGCGGCTCCCCGCCCCGGGCACCACCAGCCCGGGGACCTGCCCCTTCGCGCCCCGGACCTGCCGCAACCTGCCCCGTTCCCGCGCAAACACAGCCCGGCCCAGGCATCCCCGGCGCACAGCCCGCCGCCCTCTCCCAGCCGCTCCTCGCCCCTGCCCGGGGACACAAAGGGGGTCTGTGCGCCCGCTGCCCGCCCGCTCACCCGCCGCCGCTCTCTGCCCCGCAGGCCGAGCCATGGTGGAGCCGCCGGCCGAGCCTCCCCCGCAGCCCTGCCCGGCGCCCGGGGGGGCAGCGGGGGGAGAGCCGGCCCGTCCTGGAGAGCAGTCGCCGCTGCTGCACCTGGACCTGTACAACTTCGACTGCGCGGCGGCGGAGGGCAGCCGGTACGTGCTGACCAGCCCGCGGTCGCTGGAGGCCTGCGCCCGCTGCGCCGTGCGGCCCGTGGAGCTGCTGCCGCGGGCGCTGGGGGACCTGCTGAGAGAGGCGCCCGGGCGCTCCATGCGGGTCGCCGCCGGCCTCTACGAGGCCTACGAGCGGGAGCGCCGCCGCAAGCTGCAGCAGTGCCGGGAGGAGCGGGAGAGGATTATCCGTGAGGAGAAGAGGCGGATCCTCGCGCCCCTCGGCAGCCTGCCGCCTTCGCCCGCCGCCCGCGTCTCCTCCCGGGCTGCGGCCGCGGCTGCCGGCGGGCCCCGGGCCCGTGGCGGGGGGAAGGCCAGGGCCTCGAGGGGTGCCAAGGGCAAGAGTCACTCGCTGGACTCGCTGCAGAAGCGCCGCGAGGGTAGCTGGGGCAAGACCTCCTCTGAGTCGGGCGCTTCGTCGTCCTACAGCGGGGAGAGCCTGCGGGAGCGCGGGGGCAAGGTGTGCGGCCGGGGTCGGGGGGTAGCCACCGCCAATGGGACTCTTCTGGGGCGCAGCTTCAGCCTGGGCGACCTCAGCCACTCACCACAGACTGCCCAGAAAGTCGAGAGGATCGTCAGGGAGGTAAAGAGGAAGAAGGGTGTCTCAGAGGTGCCGGAGAGAGACAAGAAGATCGCGGCGCTAATGATCGCCAAGCACCAGGAGGCCAACCTCCTGCGGGAGCAGCGGCAGGCGGCCCACCTGCAGTGGGACAGTCAGCGGCGCCTGGCTGAGCAGCGGAAGGAGCAGGAGGAGAAGGAGAAACAGAGGGCCCTCCTGCAGGGTCAGCGGATGTGGGAGAGCCAGGTGGAGAAGCGGCGAGGGAGACTGAACCAGGAGCAGGAGGAAGCCGCCCTGATGAAGCAGAGGCAGCTCCTGGTGTGCGAGGAGAAGTGGCGGGAGCAAGCGGAGAAGCAGGAGCGGTTGCGGAGGGAGAGGCTGGAGAGGGCTATCAAGGAGGACAAGCAGAAGAAGCTCCATCAAGAGCTCAACCTGAAGGCGAAGGAAGAGGTCAAGAAGGAGCACCAGGAGCGAGAAGAGCAGCTCCTGCAAGAGAAGATGTCCACAGCTGCACAGAAGAGGCTGAAGAAGGAGGTGCAGCTGCAGAAGGAAAAGAGACTGTTCAACCAAGCAGAGAAGCTGAAGCATGAGGCCTTGCTCAAGGAACTGGCCAAGCAGGAGGCAGAAGAGAAGGAAATGCTGAAGGCATCCCTGAAGATGAGTTTGACAAAGGCTCAGGAGAATTACGAGCAGCTTGTGGAGAAGAGGAACCAGGAGCTGAGGGAGAAGGCCAGGCGTGAGGACATGCAGATCCAGAGAGCTAAACTGGCAGCAGAGAAGAAGGAAAGAGAGCAGAGGGAGCACTTGGAAGCACTGGCTAGAGAGAGAGAGAGAAAGCTCCAGCATGCTGCACAGGTGGTTGAAGAGGCTGTCCAAGAAAAAGCCCGCAAAGTGGTCTTGAGCCGTCTGGAAAAGGAAAAGGTGCAGAAGATGAACAAGCAAAAGGTGGAAGAGTATGAGGACTTAAGGCGCAGGGAAATTCTCCTCTCTATAGAGAGGAAGCTGGAGAGAAGTGAACAGATCTTCAAGGAGAAGAAGACTGTCTTAGAAAATGCCAGGTCTGTTGCTCGAGCATCCTTCCATGTCCGGGAAAGGGTGCGAGAGGAGACGAATGTGCGCACCTTTGACAAGATGGCCTTCGAAGCAGAACTGCACGCTCACCTTAGTAAGAAATGAAAGATCTTGTCATGGATAAGTGAGGATGCACCACTGGTTGTCCATCATAATGTGACAGAAAGCTCCTTGTCATGAGCATTTAAAAAACAGCAAAAACCAACATCCACCCTAATTTCGTATTTTGGGAGAGCAGGGTACCGCACAAAAATGTGGCAGCTATTTTGCATACTGTTTTAAATACATTTTTCTTTATGGGTGTGTTTTAAAGACAGACCTCAGTCATCTTTACAGAGAGGAAGCAAGTTTTTGTGTCCTCCACCCCACAAGCACATGCATTTTTTCAAAGAGGGCTGCAAAATCTGCTTGAAGCCTCTGACTTACTGATTGATTGTTTACACCAGAGATGACTACAGCTGCACTCCCCAGCTCGAAGTGCAAACAGAGGTTGCTGAATACTAGAGTCTGCTGAATGGGAACCAAAACCGCCCAAGCTGATTCTGCCTGGAGTGATGGGCAGTTTAGTTTAAGTTATGGGATTTTCAAAGCTGCTGCACTCCCATGCTGAAGGTGAGAAAGGCTGGAGTACAAAATGCTATACACCCTGTGTGCCCCTTGGCTGCTGCTAGTACCAAGCTAGGGGAAGCACAGATCAAGGCCATGTAAGTAGACATCACGATCAGAGCTGGACAGAAGCTGTCTGAAAGTGCTCACAAACACAATTTTATTTTTGCTGTTTGTAGCTATTACCCCTCCCAGGTATCCTCACCTTTCCTTCTTTCCAAGTTTTTCGTACAAACATCTGTAGAATTCCTCCTTTTCTTTTGGAGGAGGGAGAAGGGAAGAGAAATTTGTGGACAGTCCACAAACTGAAGAGCACCCACACAAGCCACTTCTTCATTAAGATATAAAAATGAATGAACCTGTGTAATCTGGACTTTGGGGGAAATACGGAGGTCACTTGTAAATGAAAATCACCATCCTCAGTAATTCTTGAAACTCAAGGCAACCCTCAGCCACCTTATCCAATTTGCCCTATCTTGGAGCAGGAGGTTGGACCAAACGTTTTCCAGAGTTCCCTTCCAACCTTATAGTTCTCATGAGCTGCATACAGTGAGATGTTCATCCAGCTCTTATCATCGTCTGCTGAGCAGGGCGGCATTTCTCTGCCACTGGTGCTAAGAGTTGTATTCTTACATAGAGCACAAGAAAGAGTAGATGCACAAAATAAGGTACATTACAGATTCTCTTAGATGAGGATCATGTCTTTTTTATAAGAGTTAACTTGATGCTGTTTAGAGGGAACTGAGTCCTTCTGCAATTAAATACAGCAGAAATGTGAAAAGCCTACCTGTGCCCTGTGCATAGCATTCAAGTACAGCAGTGTTCCGCTCCAGGTTTCCACATTTACTCTTTGTTGAGTTGGAGTTGCAAGCACACATCCAAAGCAGGCACTTTGGTTTTTTCCTGGCTCCGGGCAGCATCAGCTCTCTGTTCCACCTCTGTGATGCCGTATTGCTCTGGTGATAGCAGTCAGACCTGGAGCATGGAGGAGAAGCAGCAAGAAAAGCCAGGATCTTGTTTCTCTGCGGATGTCTCTGACGTACAGCGCAGTAGAAGAGACAGCCAGGAGAGGGTTGACATATGGCACAGACATGCAGTCTCACATGCATAGATTGCTTACCAGAATTTCCCAGGAGGTAACAGCAGGTCAGAACTCTCCTAGAAGGCTTTAAAGACGGTGTTAAATGAACATTAACAATAGACCAAATAGACCTTGGTGCCCTGCAAGGCTAGAGACATTATTCAATCAGTGTTGGAAATGAAGAAGTAGGGGGGGGGGGGCGGGTTTGTTATTTTTATAGAATTTGCTCTTCTTTGAACATGGTACAAATGGTGGTGTTAAGGGCAGGCAGCATGAAAGTAGGAATTAGGGCACCTGAGCAATGTTTGTTCTGTCAGTCATTGGCTCACTGTAATGCCAGGCAAGTCCTCAGAGGCTGGACTTGCTCCTCTTGATATAAATGGAAGCAGAGTTGGGCTCTTGGGATTGCTGGTACTCACAAGAAGGGGTATGACTCAGCTTGGCAAAGCGATTCAAAGGCTTTGGACAAATGTTGCTTATAAAGCACAAAGTAATATTTATTTATGTATGTATTTATTTATTGATTTGAGTGGTTATTAAAGTAAAACATCCCTTGGTGAAAAACATTAACACCCAAATCTTGTAGCTGTGGAAAGAACAGCTGCATTACTGTTTCCAGCACGGAGGCTGTCCCCTCACCCTTGTCCTCAAAGCAGCAATTAGAACAGTGAAACGGATCCTGCTGTAACACTGGACAAGGTCCTTGAAAAAAACAGACTTCTCTACGTGTTGTCCATGCCACAGTGATCTGTGTGTGCCCTTGTAGCTGCAAAGACCTAGAAAAGAAATGGCCAGTGGCCCAAATCCAGCCAGTGCAAAACTGCCCTTGCTCCCTGACAGCGCTAGAGTTGGGATAAAGCCTGCAGTGACTCCAGCATAGCCAATGTTTCACCTGATTTGTAGCCTTTGGGGCTGCAGAAAAAGCCTGCCACCATGGATATGAGGGGTTTTGCTTCCTGTGTCGTTGCACTGTGGTTGAAATTCACTGCTTGGTTCATTCAGCAGAGGGACAATGGAGAGAGCTGGGAAACAGTGAAAAGAAGGCAAATGGTGGTGGGTGAATGGGCAGGCAGCCTATAACTGGAGCGGCACGTTTTCCCTAAAGCTCTACTGCAATCTACTGGAAGACTGTCCAAACCTCCTTCTGACAAGGGCATTACCAGACAGAGAACATGCCCAGGAGACATGTCTTGGCCACTGACTGTAATTACACCTGGAGTCCATCTCTTGCTGCTGACTGAGTTTGACACCTTGGGGCTACAGCTGAACTAATCAACACAAACCTACATGATGGTAATTGGATTGGCAAACTAGTGTTCCTATACTGTGCAGTGTACAGTTCAAGTTTTGAATGTCCAATCTGAGAAAAAATATTTTTTTCAAAAGACGTTAATCTGTGTATGGATATTTTTTTAATTCTGTAGTGGTTTAAGTCCAAAGTCCATGAAATTCAGTGGAATTTATGAGTCTAAAATTACAGCATAGAAAATTTAAGTCAGCAGTTTGGGTGGAGGCATGAGAGGTATTTCTTGAGTCTGCTTATGCTTCTGTTTATTTGAGAAGGAATTCTGCTGGATTTCTGTAAGAACAGAAATTAAACCGTGGGTCACATAAAAAGTATGGCCCTTTTAGATGGGGCCTATTTGGTGTTTTTGCTATTGAGCTGCAGGTTAGGGAGAACTAAAAAACCAATCACATGGAGGAGAAGCACTGACTAAGGAGCAGTTTCTTTTGGCTGGGCTCTGGAGGAATTTTGGAACACAATGGAACACATTTTGTATGTTCAGAAACTTGTTTATGTGGATTGTCTAGTTTTTAATGGTATCTGCTGAAACGAGCCCTTCAGTGCTGGAGAGAGTGCCAACTATCTTACCTGTGTGCTTCCTCTTCACCCAAAATTCATCACTAAAACACATTCTCTCTGTCAAGATTGAATTTGGCAGATACATCTAAAAGCTATCAGGAGGAGCAGCTGCACCACCCCTAGTTAATATTTTACAAGGTAAATTTTAAGCCAGTTTATACTAAGTTCTTTCACCACATAAATAAGAGGGATGTGAGGATTAGATTTCTCGCTTTGGTTACCGACTGTTTTCCTCTTAGGATTCTTGTGGTGCTCCAAACCCATTCTGTGTTAAAATTTCTCCCAGTGCCAGGGGAATTCTGTTCGCTAAACAAATGCTGAATATGCAGTGCTCACATGTTTGAGAGGGGACTTAGTTTGATTTACATCTTTATTAAGCCAAGGCTGAACTGGGAGGCATGGGAAACAGAATTTGCAATACACAGTCAAGCTTATAGTTTCCTACCTGAGGATGGCTTCTCGTTGCTGCAGTTGTTGCATCGAAGAAAGATTTGCTTTAAGCTGTGGGTGTTCTTCTGCTGGTAAGGACAAAAATGTGGTAGTTGAGATGCCATTTTGAACATGGTTTTTTGTTTTGTTTTGTTTGGGCTTTTTTTGTTTGTTTTGTTAGGGTTTTGTTTTAAAGAAGATGCAGGGAGATGTAAGGATGAGATACAAAGCTAGTTAGATGTGGCACATTATGGATGGTAACTGTGTCTTCACACATAGTTCTGCTCTGTGGACCTGGGACTGTGCTGTTGTTTAGCAGAGCAGCCACTACATCCAGGAGAGCAGAGGTGCTCTGGGAGGTGCTCTGTGATCTGTTCTCAGATCACACAGGCTCCCTTTAAAGCAATCAAATGTAAGCTCTAATGCTTTGCTGAGTCAAGGGAATATAGTGTGTTACAACTGGACTTAGCCTGCGTAGTTGTAAAAGATGCCTGGCATAGGCAAAGAAGAGGAAGACGCTGGCTTAGCCCAGTCCCTCTGGAAATCAGCCCCAAGACACCTGCTTTGCAGCGCAGTACAGGGACACTGCAGGGGGAGCTGACGGGGCCCTACTACTACTAATACGATGCTTGGGGGAGTGCAGCCCCACAGTCCTTGGCAAGCAAGTAGCACCCACTCTGGAGAGCCAGTACAGGGGCACAGTAAGAAAATCATAATGCTTCTGGTTTTTAGGCAGGCTGCAGCTCTGCCCTCTTTTTTGGTGAGATATTACTAGGTGATGGTTTGAAGAGAAAACACTGGGAACAAGAAAAAAAAATGCAAAACTCTTGCAACACAAGATTCTCCATTCATGGAGAGCATCCAGCACTCTGGGGAAGCCAGTCTTCAGAGCCTTTCTAATGGAATATGCCCCACACCCCACATGCCTCTCAACACTAAGACATGAAAAAAATTCAGTTCTAGATCTGACTTCTTTGTTGTTTGCCCATTTTTTGAGCATGCATCTTTACTGTGAAACATTACCTTGTTATTGTAAGATTCTAGTCTGAACCCAAGTCTTTCTCTGGCAACTTTGCACACATGTACATCCCTGCCATTCAGCAAGGAATCATCTGCATTACAAAACCACTCTGGCAGTAAGAATCATCCTGTATTACAAAACCAGTGCTATTACCAGTGCTATTTTGTTCTTATGTGCTTTACACAGCTCCCTGCATCTCATCTCAGGACCAGGCTGTGAGGTAATCTAGTTATTGCCCCCAGCCTAAGTACAAGCAAACTGAAGCAGAAAGAATTGATGTGATTTGCCCCGGGCCACGTTGACCTCCCTGATCTAGCTGGAGCTCTCACTCATGTCCTCCCTAATCCCCGTGCAGTCCTCTCATTAACCTCTCCTGGTCGCAGTGGAGGGATATCCCTGTGTCCCTGCTGTGACAGCTCCCCTGACTCCTGATCTGCAGCTGGTGCTTCATGGAGGATAAAGACTTTAAGCCACCAGCCACCACTTTTGGGCATTGTCCCCAAATCCTGAAACACTTTTAAATTGGGGGCCTGAAGGTTAGATAAGGCTGCACTGGGAGCCCAAGACAGGCACAGGGTGAGAGGAAGGTGCATTAGCAGAAATGGGCAGGAGCTACAGATGGAAATGTTAAAGGAATGAGTAAACATGGACTGAGTATCCTTATACCATCCTGGCTAGCTAGAATCACTTAAATCTTTATGTATGACAGCATACAATAACACTTTCTTTCGGCACATTAAACTTACAGGGCCCAGTTCATCCCCTGAGTTACCTCTCTAGGGCCAGCAGAGTTATTCCAAGAGTGAATACAGCCTAGATATTTTAAACTTTTCATTATTTATGTAAATCGCAGTGGCTTAGCAGAGCTTATGCTTTCAAGAGCTTGGTGGAAATTTCCTCCTGCCTGAGCAGTACCAGGCAATGGGATGGGAGGGTGACATATCAGTTGATATTTTTAGACTGGGTGACAAATTTGTCAATACCCTAGTGCTGGACACTGTGTTCCTGGGTGTTTACAGAGCAGTGTCTGCTTAAGCAGCTCAGTGCAGCTGAGGGGAAGAGCAGCTGGCACAGAAGTACCTTGTCAGACAGTAAACTAAACAGTGGGGAGTAAGAGATTTGGCTCTTTGTCTACTGGGCGCTACTGGGAATACTTTGGTTTGTAGGAGGGTGATGCGATAATTTTGTCCCTTTTTTAATCAACTCCAAAGTAAGCTGTGCTATTTTTGACAATTATTTAATGATTTATAAGAGACAGGAAAATAAATGAGGAAGGGAGCACAAAACACAGATGTATAGGTAAAGCTGAAAGCCATTTTTCTTTCCCTCCTGAAAGAAGCTGTTTTATGCCAGCAGGTGAAAGTTTTGTTAAGTGCCATGTTTTTTTAAATGCGTGCAATTTCTTAGACACTAGGAGGGGACCACTCTGTTCACAAGCTTTGCTACTTATACATCTGTCTACTGTACATGCTGACCAGACAGGCTTCAAGTTTATCTCTCAGCAACAGCTATTTCTTCAGTTTTCAAGGAAAAGGTGAGATCCCATGAACAGGCACTATTTTCACTGTAGAAGGACCACTGCACAGCCATCCTGGGTAGGCTCGGTCCACATTTGATGTGAACCCCGATGGAAGAGTGGTACTTTGTTCTCATCAGGGAATTTCAGCAGCCCTCATCCAGACATTCCAGGAGCCTCTACACCATTTTCAGCTTCCATCTGAAGCTGTCAAGCTGTCCTTGTTTCCTAGTTTGATCCTGAGGCTCCTGCACCCATTGCCTGCAGCTAGGTAGCTGGGGAGCTGACCATAGGGTGCAACCAAGTCTCCACTTGTCTGCAGAGGCTTCAAGAAAACTAATTTGCCCTGCTCTTCCTTAAACTGGGGCACATCTGTGCAAGAGTAACTTCAGGAACTGTCTGGATCTGGGCTTTGGGTGGCATAGGTTAAAAACCTACAGAAAAACTGGGATGGTGTGGCACAGCAAAGGGATGCTACTGTTTTTAATTATCAAACACCGCTGCTAATTTACTTTGCCTGCATTTCTTTCCCAGATGGTACCATGAGTGAGGCAAGCATTGACAGCCGCAGAGGAAGTGCTTAGCTGTTGCCCTCCCCACTTTGACCAGTGCTTGGCATGGGAAGCAGTGTCCCTCCTTGCCGGAGAGGGGAGCCTTCCTTTCTGCAATCATCACCGCATCATGCACAGGTGCTCTGGGGACAGGCTGTATCCTAAGATACATCGATCCTATCATCACTATCACCAGCTTCTCCTTATGTCCTGAACTCTACCAGTAAATTCGTATCTAGCTCATATAGCTCTGCATGACCTGTCATGACAGGAATTTTGGATGTGTTGTAACGGCTATAAGTCATGATGTTGCTTTTTCTGTTATCAGTTGTAGGCAGGTAGACAAGCTGAGAGCTTCAGGGCTTTATGCAACACTGGAACACCTGACATCCTAGGTTAGCTGTAGGTATACTCCATATCCCTTTTCATGGTAGCTGTCACTCCAACTTACATCTCTTGGGTGCTGTGAGCCCTAATATTTTCCAAGCAGAAGGTACTCTTTTCTTGTAACAGAAGTTTTCTGTGATTCCTACAATTTTTAAAAAATCCTGCACAATCTGTTTGCAGAATCAGGTATTTCAATGCATTTTACTTATGGTTCCATCAAAAAAATTGAAGAAGTAGAGATTCCTGAAGGCAATGATGTTCACACCCAGAGCTACTGTTCTCCCTAAGTGTCTCTGATCAGACTACACTCCGCCACTCCAGAGATTTCTTGCAGCCCCTGCTGCCTCTGGGAACCTGCAGATCCCTCCCTGCAGACACTGTGCCATAACGTAGCTGCCACGTGAGTCAGTCACAGGCTGTGAGTCCCCAAATGCACAGAAGATCTGCTGTAAGCTACCAGGGGAATTTCTGCAGAGTCTCCTGGAACCCGCAGGGCCCTTTCCATCCGTCCTGACGCCAGTGCTCTATAAACTCCCGTGCTGTACAGTACCTGCTGACCCAGTAATGCTGTCTGAGTCCTCTCCATGGCAACGCACTGCAGTGTCCTCAGGTACAGGGAGGCATCTTGCAAGCAGGCAGGGCTGGCCAGAGGGTCCTTGTATCAGATGTATAGAGGATAATTTTAGCCTAAGTTTTTCCATGGGGAGATTGGAGGCACAAAATGACTCCCCAGGGGAAATGAAAGGATGTCTGAAGAAGAAAGAAATAATAAAATGAGTTATTTAAATATCCTCAAAATCATAGGAGACATGGTTTATATATCTCATGCAACAGATGTACATAGCCAAGCATCTTCACACATTTAGGTACCCTCAGGGAATGAAGAGCAGTGGAAAGTACTTAGGACCTCAGGCAAGATAGGAATGATGTTTTCCAACAAGGGTTAGGGTTGGCCAGAGTGGAAAATTATAGAAAAACTGTTCTAGACCTCTCCAACAATGTTGGCTCTCATACCATTACAGCAAAGAAACATGTCATGAATGCACGGTGGGAAGTAAGGATGGAAAAGAGAAGCCTGGGATAAGCACATACAGGACTTAAACAGATGTATGCTGTAATGAAAATAAGATTGGGACCCTACATGAAAGTCATGATGAATTGTGAATTTTTTTAGGTCTCCTTCCTGTTGAATGCTTCTCCATTACAACAGCAGACAAATGCCTTCTGGAGCACCCCAGCCCAGTGGCTTCCTCTACCCCAGGCCTGCATGGGTGCTGCTCTAGGCATCTGTCAGGCAGCACCCACAATGTTAGGAAGGAGCCTGAGCTAAACCACCTCCCTTTGGGCTCTGGGGCAGCAGCCATGTGTGCCCAGGGTTCTCCTGTAAAGCAGAGGGTGGTGGGGAGTGCCTCTTTCAGTATTTGAATCTGGGCTGGCAGAGAAAAGATTTTACTGGGTGTCAATGCTCGGATCAGGAGGATGAGCTAAGAAGAGGTATGTATCTCAGCACCACAGGATGAAGAAGCACTATTCTACTAAAGACTGTTTTAATTTTTTTTTTTGGGGGGGGGGGCGGGTAGGTGGAGGAGGGGTTGGTTGGGTTTTGGGGGTATGTGTTTGTTTAGGTTTTGGGTGGCTTTTTGTTTTTTTGTGAGGTTTTGTTTTTTTTTGGGTGGGTTGGTTTGGGTTTTTTTTTTTTTTTTTTGTTTTTTTTTTTTTTTGTTTGTTTGTTTGTTTCATTTTCTTTTATTTTTCTTTTAAAGTTGTTTAGTTTTTTCTTCCTCAAAGACCAAATTTAATATCAAACTGCCAGGGTCTGGTAGAGACCCATAGCTCGCCCGTAGTCCAGTTCTCATTAGGGAACTGGATTGCTGGCTGACAGTGTTCCACAAAGACCAGATCCATACCCGCCTGTATTTGTAATCAACCATTTCGATTCAGCCACCAGACCCGGGATTGGTCCCTGCCTGCTAAGGTCAATTACCCAAGGGCAAGCACTTAGTGACGGCCAGCACATTCCTGTGTCCGACAGAGGTGGCACCACAGCCAGAGGTAATCTGAGGCTGGCGCTGTTTCCGAAGAGAGCAGGGATCTCGTGAAAGGGAAAAACCAGATTAAAGGGGAACCATAATCCTTAACTATGCAGTGACAGCCTGGGAAGAGAGGATTGTTCAAAAAAACCCAAGGGTCTTCCCTCAAGAATGATAGTGCCTCACTGCTGGCAAGCTGCATGTGGGCTCGTGTCTCCATCTTCTCCTTGTCTGGCAGGGGCAAGAAACAGAATTAGACCAAAAAGCAGGGGACAGAAGTCTGGCTGTGGGGATGAAACCTCCTAGGTGAGACCCTGTCAGTCCAAGCTCTCCCCAATTTCACTTGCAGTCAGCACCCTAAATACCACTGGAAGAATGGGCTTCAACCCATTTGTACAGCCTGAAACCTGGTAATGCACCCATGCTCTGATGCATTTGCTGCACTTGCTTGGAATAAGGCAGGCTTGTGGGGCTTTCCAGCATGCCAGCTGCATGCTTCACAGCCATATCCCAGCCACAGATTTGAAGCAGCAGGAAAGGTTTCATCTGATTCTTTCCCAGTTCAAATCAGCAGGATTAGCTGTTTATTCAGGAGTCCCTTCCCCCACTGGCAGGAAAAAATAATTATAAACCTTATTTTTATCTATGCCAGCTAGCAGACAGGATCAGTACGCAAAGGGACTCCCTGATTTCTGACATGCCTAAGTCCTCAGACGACTGTGGGGTTTTTGCACCATATGGCTCTATCACTTGACAAAATAGTGCCCCAGATAGGCTGTTTGTTTTCCAGTCTGCCACCAAATTAACTTAGGAGGATGGGCACATACAGCCTCAGTTTCTGCATTGTTGCCACCGTTTCTGAGGTCTCCAGACCTATTGCCAGCCACTGTATTTTTGCAGCCCCTCCTGCCCCCCTCCAGGAACAGCTACCAAAGGGATTAAACACGGCATGTTATCTACTGCAGTGGCTTAATCACTAAGCAAAGCACTCATCCCCTGACCACAAGGTCAAGGAATTATCTTCCTGACAGATAACGCAGCCAGGGCTTGGAACAAAATGAGGAGCTGAACTGTCACTGCAAGCGCACTAGCCATGGTTTTATTGCTGCTTCTGGGAAAGTAATGCTGCTAAGATGCTATGGAAGTGCAGCATGACTCTTCTCACCTGCCCCAGAATGTCTTTTGGTGTCAGGGGAAGATAAACACAACAGAAATGGTATTCAGTTTTGGGTACATACATCTTACTCTCTTAAACATCCCTTATTCGAAATTTACCCCTCTGAGAGCAAGAGGTTTTGATGGCTGGATGTTTTTGGCACCGTGTACTAAAGGCACTGAAGAACTAACTGAGCACTAAGACTGGGCCAAAAGAGAAATGACCTTGGGGGAAACATACATATCTAGAAATACAATTTCAGAGGACATAGGCTGTACACATCAGTTTCAGCAGAAGGTGGCAAGTCCTATTCCCACGTAAGCTGGCCTGTTAGGGCAGAGCTGCAGGGCCTGCCAGCCCCACAGCTCACTGCACTGCGCGAGAGCGACTCACACCAACGGGGGAGAAAGTTCTTCATCTGAGATTTAAATACAGAGAGCCCGGGTCTGCTGCCACCATAAAAGAGTGAGGAGAACTCCTGCCACAGAGAGCTGCAAAGCCAGGTTCTTACTAGGCGCTAGCAGGGGGCATCATCCCCCGCAGCACTGCTGTGAGGGCCGCGGGCCGCTCTGCGCAGAGCCAGGCTCTCCGCAGGATAAACCACGGCCTCCTGCCTGCGGCTGCCGGGAGCTGCGCCTTTTCACGGGAGGGGAAGGTGGAAACGGGGATTGCAGGAAAAGGCTGAGGGGATGCGGCTCTCCACCCGAAGCTGGGCAATGCAAATCGCTTGTAGCTTTCCAGGTGACTTCCTCACATACATGACAGGAGCTCCAGAGGAGGAATCCTTATCTCTACAGCAGTCTAGGTCCTGAAGACTCTGGTTGAAATTACACAGGTGCTAAATCTTCCTTGTTGTGCCTTTCAAAAGCAGCTAAGAAGTCAAATGACATTTTCTCACCTCCCTCAGCGAATCCTGCCGTTTGCAGTCCCTGAAGGGCGCGGTTGTTACCATTTGTCTGTGAAGCATTCACACCCTGCCAAGTCTGTGTGCCTTACCTGTGAACAGCAAGGATCCACTCTGCAGCCGGGGGCACTGCTCTTCTCCATCTTCCCACCAGGAGATGCTTCCTGCAGCGCTGATGTGGAATGTGAGAGAAGCAGCTCCCACCTTAAAGTGCAAGATTAACACAGCCTAGCTGTTCTTCAGCTATAAATCAAAAATAAAAATGTTTTCTATTACTTTAGCTCAGAACATGAAGGGTCTGATTATCTCTGAAATGTTTGTCTCTGTTAAGCTTGGTGGATCCTCCAAAGAGCTCACTGAGGTTATGTGGATGCTGTTCATCCTCCTGGGACTGATATCAGGACTTTCCATACACGCACCTCAAACCTAACAGCTAAGGCTCAGCAGAGACACAGGCAGGACAGTTAACCTGCCTGCCCTGCAAGGGGCCTGGATGAGCTAGCTGCAGGTAAAGGTCCTTTTTCCCTATCTCTTATCTCAGGCAAAGGAGACAACACTCCACAGTGCTCTGTGGAAAACCGAGTGCTAACAAAGCTTTAACTTTTCCAGTCAACTGCTGCTCCTCGGCTCCCCTCATTTTCCCACCTGCGTTTCTCTGTGACGTTGAGAAAATCCAACATTACGTGTTTTCTACGTTGTTCCTAATTAGGAAAAAGAAAAAATCTTCCATTAAGTGACTCTCAAGAGCAGAGACAGGGGGACATGCACTGAGAACCATCTGCCTTGCAGTCTGTGGGGGCCCTCTCCTCAGTGTCTCTCCCATGCCCAATGTCCCCGCAGCCCCAGGATCTGCAGAAAGCACAATCCAAGCCCCAACATCACTTTGTCCATAGCAGAAAGCTGCACAGCCCCTTCAGAAAAACCACATCCCTCTTCTAGAGCATGTGAAGGAAAGGACCCCTTTTAACCAGATGGAAATCAAGCACTGCCCTACCTGTCTTGTGTGTGCTTCTCTCCGCAGGGATGTGGCTGTGAAATGCAGGGGGTACACAACCCAGAGCTTGTACTGACCAAGCTACAAGGTTCTCAAGGTTCTCCCCAGAAATGGAAATGGCTGCACGGGTTCACCAGGTCAGCTGGGGAATGGCATGAGTTGCTTTCTCCTCCCGTGGAGCTCCAGCCTGGCACCTCTACTTGCTAATTTTTCCATTTCGTTATGTTTCACCTCCTCCCTACAAGTAAACTTTAATCATGACATCTCTACATTTCTGCTATGCTCCAGATGACAGCATGGCCACCAATCACAGGACCATCTCCCCCAGAGGATCCACCAACCTTGAGCCTCCAAAGGTTACAGTACCTAGCCTGGAGAACAATCTTCTCCCCAAAAGGGTCCATATATGTTTAGATACAAATAGCTCTTGGAAAATGTATGTAATTAAATATAGCCCCACCAGTAGTAAGTCTAAGAGTCTGGGACAGCAATTGCTTTACTTCTTCTCCCCATTAGAGGTAGCAGACCCTGCCTGCTGTGTGAGATGGGCTCCCTCCCACCAGGCACCCCAGTTCCTCTCCTTCCCCTTGCTCAAGCAAGCTGGGTTTGCCAGGTTTCCCTTGGGGGCTCCTCTGCCTTCTGGCTCTCAGTGTGCAGCCAAGCCTGCTAGCCCACACGCTCCCCAGCCAGCTGCTGCTCCTGAATACCTCCTGGAGGGTCTGTGCTGGGTGTGCGTAGGAATGTGTTGGTCCGGGCAGCAGTTATTGCAGATGGGGAAATCCCGATGTATGCCAGAGATGGCAGCTGCAGATCCTGTTCCCAAGCCTTTTTTGTCGTAGATTAAGAATGGCACTAAAATTTTCCCTGTGATAAGTAGTAGAAACGTACTTGTCTGTGGCAAGCAGAAGAGATTAGAGCCTGTTTTCAATAAATCTCTGATGATTAAGGAGAAAGGAGATTCCATAAAGTAAAATCTGATTTCTCTTTGGCACAGCTGTCTATCTAAAGATGAGTACCCACATGCCACTTCTGTACAATTCACATTTCTCCACACACAGCCTCCAGAAAGCGAGCTGAAGTCACGGCTTTACTGCTGTAACTAGCATGCATAACATGGCAGGCTGTGGTATCAGGGCTGTGGGGAGGGCAGATACTGACCCATTTCTCCTTAGAAAGGAGGCAGGATTCATTTCACATTACCTTGGGAACTCACACCCTGCCATGGCAAACATCACAGGCAGAGAAAAAGCTGAATATAGTCCTGTCTGTCCTACTGTCTTCTGACCTTAAACAGCACAGCCTGCTTCTTTCATAATTGATGTCTCCTGCTGCAGAGGCAGCCACAGCTTCTGATTCTCTGGCTATCCCATTACAGCAGTAGTAAATGTAAGCTCATTATTCTGCAAAACAATTCAAATTCATTCAGAGCCTTAAACCAGGAAGTCTTTCTTTATAACACCACCTCTCCCTTGCTGCACTGCAGCTACAAGAAATCAGCAGCTCCATCCCTCCATTTTCCCCATGAGCCCATTGTCTGGGACACACACGCCATCTCCTCCAAGGAAAGAGTTTCTTGGTTTTTCTCAGTGACATTCAGAGATACTTAAAACATCCCTGGTGCATGTAAGAGGGATGTCTTTCCAGAGCTCTTAGGATATAGCTGCAGTCTGTTAAATCATGCAAGTAGGAAAATGTTGAGGAAATTTCTGGCACACCACATGCCTGACCTGACTTATTTACATGAGCTACATCCTAGCTAGAGCTAGGAAATGCGCTAGTTTTTATAGCCCTTGTGATTTGAGACTGTTTTTCCAGCAAGGAAGAGGGCACATCAGGCTTTCTATGTGCTTAGCTGCAGAAACCACATTATCCTCGAGCCTCGTGCCCCAGCCCCTGCCCTAGGACAGGCAGAGCCCCCTTCCCCAGCACAAGAGCCACCACCAAACCTCATCCAGGGCAGCTGGGAAGGAGCTCAGCCTTTAGCAGGTTGCTGGAAGGCTTGGAAAAGCTGAGGCCACCGTTAACCTGGCAGCTGCACAGACGTGTCTCTAATGCAGGATTACCAGGCTGCTGTCCTTGCCAGGGCTGTTTGCCCACCCACGGCTTTCTCTGTGGGTCTGGCCGTGCAGCTGCAGTAAAGACACAGCCTCCAGGGCCACCTTCAGTTACAAAGCACTCCAAGCTTCACCTGAAGGTAAAACTTTCTGCTCTGCTCTCTGTCTCTGAGGAAAAAATGGAAATTACTTTTCGACAAATTATTTTCAGGGAAAACAATAAAAATAAAATAAAATAAATAAACCGATGATGAAATATTTCTTTGAATAGATTACAAACTCCTCTGATTGAAGGTCCAGTGAAGGGGACCGGTTCCTCAGCCTGCCCCTCGCCCCTGTGAAGCAAACTGGGACAGGACCTGGCACAAAGACTCTGAAATGGCTCCCGCTGCATGTCCGAGGTGAGGGGACACCCAGCACCACGCTGCCCAGCTCTGTACCCACGTGTGCCCCACGCCACATGTGAGGTGGGCTGTGAGGCAGGGAGGGAAGGGGCCTGGTTAAGAGCCCGTGGTGTTCACTGCCCATCGCTGTGCATTTTCTGCATGAAATGCTCAAGTCGGAAAGGCTTTGGAGCAGGAGGAATAATATTTCTAGACAGGAAGCCAGTGTTATGAAAACAGCATGAGCAGCTATGAGGGCGGGTCTCACCTCCTTTGCACTCTGAGGAGAACAGCCCCCCCATCTCCACCATGGCAGAACTGTCCTCCCACTGTTCCTGTTGCTGCAAACCCCACCAGGGTGAGGCTTGGGGAGACAGCCCCAGCTAGCCAAAGACAGAAAGCTGAGGGAGCAGCCTGGAGGGGAAGGTGAGCAACAGCCAGCTTGCAATCCTGTTCAAAGCTAGGGAGAGCTGGATAGACAGGAAAGGGTGTATAGTCACTGTGGAAAGCAGTGTTTGTTTGCTAGCTTTGTGATCCTCTTCCAGTAGAGACAGGATGGAAACTCTGCCTATGGGCAGTGCACCAGAACCGAGGCCCAGAAACTTATTTCAAGTCCGTTCCCTCCTGTCTTCAGTACACTTCATTCCTTTGCAGGGTTCTACCCACAACAGCTATTGTTTGCTTCCCTGCTAGGACTCTCCTTTCTTTCCCATTCACCTGGAAAGCATCTGTTCTCTCCTGTCCTTCTCTGCTTCCCTGCTCCGGGAATGAAGCAGAGCCCACACACAGCCCCTGTGACAGCCAGGCTGCACCTAGGAGCTGAACCAGGTGCTTATAGCAGAGCGCTATGGGGCCAGGATGAGGAGATGCTCTTCTCCCTTCACCCCTGTTGCCAGTAGCCTTTCCTAAGGCTGGCTTACTAAACCTGCTTCTTTCCGTTCTGCTGCTGAAACCTTGGTGGCAAGGTCTGTCTCAGCGTGCTGGAATCCAACAGGCCTGGGGCGGCAGGAGCAGCTCAGGCTGTGGGCATGGGGCTCTCTGCTCCTGGGTGGCAGCAGAGCTGCAGGCTGAGCTGGTGCCCACTTGCAAGGGGAAGTCAAACGCTCCCATGGCATGGAAACGCTGTGAGTGTGTCAGGAGGGGCATCATGCACATCCTTTGGGGCATCCAGGTCTGAGGGTGCTCCCTGGATCCACAACCACCACCACTGTTTCTGAACAAGGCTATAATTCAGCAGCAGTTGGTCACAGCTGGAGGGATTTTCTGTGTAGCGATCAGCCATCAAAACTAATTCTATGCCAGCACCAGGAGCTAGCCACATGCTGAAAGTGGGCTATTTGTGGATGTCCTCTTCTAGTTCCTTCAGCATCAGCCAGGGCAAGGCACTAAAACATTTTCTTCTCCAAAGAAATTAATTTTCCCTTACTGCAAGGCTTCAAGCTTCAAATACAGCGTGTCCCATTACTCCCCCTTATCCAGGCTTGATATATGTGATAAGCACAATTATTTTACCCATCTGTGATACCTTTGAATGGCTGAGAATTTTCTGTCCTCATTTCGGAGCCCACGTTCCCCCTACACAGGCAGGAAATATAGCTCTGCCTACACTTTCTTTTTCTTAACCTAAAATAAGTTCCACATTAAATTACACTTGATCTGTGTTTGTGTAAGGGAGGAAACCACTGCAGGAGAAATTTAGGGGAGGGAGAAGAAGCAGAATTAGAAAAGCAGCTTTCACTGTCATGCCTCACCTCCCTTCATGGGTTGCAGCATCTCTCTGAAGTACTACGCACTTGATCAGAGGGATCTAGAGGGCTGCTGCTCCAGGTTAGAGGAGTTTCTGAACATCCAAATCCCTTGAGAATTACTGGAATTTCCAATCTCTTCCAGTCCATGTTTAGATACCCAAAACCTTTCCAACACCTTTTCAGCTCCCCTGAGCAGCCTTTGTATAAAAAAAGCTACCCACAAAGAATAACCATAAGTGTATCCCTGAATCACAGGGATCATAATCCTGCATCACAGGGCATGCCTCCTGTAAACTAGGGAGAGGGGGAAAAAGGCCTTAGCTGCAGACTCCTTTTCTCTGAGCACATGGGGCTACACTCCTCAGTTGGATTCAGTAAGCTTTTTGCTTACTGGGAAATCGCACAGCTGTCTCCAGGTTATTGAAATGAGCTTGTCACAGCACACACTTTGTTTTTGAAGCACACCGACTATCAGCAGTGCTCCAGCTTTTAGTCACACCTGCTGCACTCCTACCTTTCAATCTCCTTCCTCTTGATGCCTCCTCACCTTCCCATCGCCCACAACAGGCGTGTGGTGTGCCTTTGGCAGAATCAGGAAAGGAAGAGAGAAATTAAAACAGCAGCTACTCCCAAGTAAGTCACAATCCAATCAATCTCAGGCAATCTTTGCATTAAAAGCCTGCTTCTCTACTTTTGTACAGAAGCCACAGCATTCTTACCTTCTTGCTGTGTCACTTTTATTGCTGGTAAGTTTAGTGAACCTAAAAGCACAGCCCATCTCTGCCACCCAGGGACCTCGAACGCTCTGTGGACTGTCCCAAAGACAGAGTTCTGCCAAACATGCTATCATCCTGGTCATGGCTATGCTTTCAGCAGTGACTGACACAAGCCTTCAGCCTTACTCCATCAAGGCTGAGAGCCAGAACCTCATATGAACAGGGCTTAATTCCATTGCAGGGAGTCAGTTTTCTCACACCCACCATGAACAGCTTGTTTTCAAACCCCTGTATTAATATGAAGATGTCAAAAATATTAATTACTGTTTTGCAGAACTTAGATTAAAAAAAAAAACCCACAACAAAAAACAGAACCTGTTTTCCTCATGCTGGAGAGGCAGGGGCTGCATCTTCTATGGGCAGCTGCTGATGTGTGGAGGAGCAGGGAGCTCTCTCCCACCCCCGAGTTAAAGATGGAGAAACCAATGAGAAGAGCAGCTCTAGGAAAGGACATATACCACCACTCTTGGGTGGTTTCCACAGAGAGGTCTGAGGCAGGGGTGCAGTCAAGAAGAACTCAAGGGTAACCAGAGTTCATTTAGTATTTTAAGCAATGCCAAGTTTGCACTTTTCAGGATACAGCAAAATAAGAGCACATGACCCTGCTGAGTTATTTATTGCAACACCTCTGAGTTAGCAAAAGGTGCCTTTGTTCCCCCCACAAAATGGCCTTTATCATTTTTCTTCCTCTGAAGTGCCAGATCTGCCAACACTGAAGAAAACCCCAAAATCTGTATGATGGTTCAAGCACTACAGTGTATCCTGCAAAGAGCAGGAAGGACTCACAGACCTGAGTACTGGGCTGGACCTTTCTGCACCTTGGCAATGGAGCTGAGCTTGCAGTAAGAAGTGTTAATATAGAAAAAGGGATGTTGCCTCAGTGCACAGAAACACACTGCAGGTTGTTCAACAAACCACACATAGCAGCCAAACTCATGGCCATTGTCACCCTAACAGGCCACCTCAGACCCGGCTCTCATGTGACTCGCTACAACAATTCCTCTGGCTTGGTCATTTCACCCATTCAAAGACATGCTCGGACTGGGCAGGTAAAAAACTGTACACGGACTAGGTGAAAAACTGCAGAGTTGTCCCTGTGCATGAGGAAGAAGATGCCAGATTTAATGTATCCTTCACAGGCACACCAGCACCAAGGAGCACCGAGCGTCCAGGCGAGTCCCTGCCTTGGACAGGATGGGCACGGGCCACTTTCCTGGGTGAAAACCTCTCCTTACTAGATACAACATGAGCCAGCTTCTGTCCCTCTAATAACCACAAAATGTGACTGCACTGAAAAGATTCCAGACTATTCCTATGGAAATCTATCATTTCCATAGAGATATACTAATATTATACTAAGTCCTGAGCAGAAAGCCTGCCTACTATCTGGAGCTTAAAAAAAGCCATACTTTGTCGCTGAAAATCGCTACCAGCCTGTCACATGTGTGCCATGCACAGCAACGCACAACACGCACCAGCAACCATTTATCTCTTATTATTGACTTCTGACCCGAGGGCAATTTCCATTTCTTATGCACTTTCTCTGCTTGAGAAGCAGCACAGTTTGGGGACAGCAGGGCTAGAGCTGCCTTCTTTTCTCTGTCATTTACTTCTGTGCAAGAGCAAAGCCTTGGGGCAGTGGGCACTTCAGCAGGAACTGCTCTTCTTCACCAAGGACTGAAACAGCCTGTGCATCCTTCAAGGAGGACAACGTTAACCTTTAACAGGAGCCATCCTTCACACAGTGAAAAGTAGCCAAGACAACGCAGAGGAGAATCAGCAGGCTTCACACTTAGCAGTGTCTCTGACAGGAACAACAGGGAACGTTGTCATAGGGAAAAGAAGTTCCCAGGTGTTACCCAGAAGGTGCAGGTAGTGAAGAATGGCCATAGGCTTCTCAGAGCCAGTCTAGCTGTTTTGCAACTCCTGAAGTGAAATCTTAAAGGTGTAAACCATCCTATATTTTCTTCTATCCTCAGACACAAAAGAACAAGTTAAAGAACTCTTCTCTTTGGAGGAAGTTTTTACCTTGTTCCCAGTTTTCCCAGCAGAAGAAAGCAATCTAGGATTGATTACTAGTGGAGGTCATTTGAATAGAGGTGAGTTGTTCCCTAAGCCGTCTTCCTATTACTGCATTGCGTTGAAAATACGCAGAGAACATTGAAATCAGTAATTTCTGTGTCCTTTGAAAGGAGACAGTCACTTAATTAAGATGCTGTGGTGCACAGACACAGCTCCGTGCTGACTCTGCCAGGGAGATTACAGGGTAGTAGATTCCTGTGCAGCAGGGAAGGACTGATGGAAAGCATCTCCTCACTGGTGGCTCAGGGCACATCTTGCTGGTTGCAACACAAAGTTGTTCACTGACTTCAGGTAAGCAAGTGGGAGCTTTCAGCTTCAGATGTGATACATTCTGCTTTAACTTTATACACAATTTAAAAGTGGAAGTGGGTAGCAAGGGTGAAAGCTTGTTACATACAGCTAATCCTTCTGAGAGGTGATGTTAAGCACAAAACATAACTCAGTGAGGCAGAGGAACTGCACTGGCAGTAAATGAGAGTGTCACAATGATTTGTTTAAACTCCTGCAGAGACAATTTAACATCATTTTGGTGACAGTGCATTAAGAACACACAGGAATTCATGCTAGTGTCAGCATAACTTTTATTTACTTATTGCTGTCAATATGCACAGTAAAGGAAGACCTGATGTGGCCACCTCCTGCATACAATACTTCTGAAGAGTCAGATACTGTGGCTTTGATGGTAATAGAACAAAAATGTTGTATTCACAGGCCACAGGGTGATTTTCCTAATTGCCTAAATTATAGATGCATTCCCTAGCTATCCTTTATTCTGTCTCTTCCAGCATTACCTAATATAGACCTTGTAACTGCAAAATAGCTAGAGATGATTTGGGAGCAGCATAAAGGAAAAAAAAAAAAAAAAAAAAACCCACAAAACTATTTCTGTATTGCTTTATCACAGCCCTTCAGCCTTGTAGGAGCAAGAATTCATTTGTGGTTTTCTAGCATATAAACACAAGTAGATAAACCACAGAAGGATCAGGTACGCTAAGGAAGGATGGAAACAATCTTCTCCTACCATATGACCTATTATCACAAAAACATCATCCTTCAGAGCTGGATTCTCTGACTGGATGAAACCTCCCAATGCCTGGCAGAGGGCTACTAGTCAGTAACTGACTGAAATGGGAAGCACAGGCTGTGCTTTCAAAGCTTTTCCTCTGGTCACAATAGAGTGATTCCATTCAGGAGCATTACCCTGTCACAGGATGCTCCTCTACTCAGCCTTAGCCCTTCTCCTCTGGCTTGCCAGCCAAGGCTTGCTTCCCAGCCTCATCCTTGCCTTTTCCATAGGGAAAAGTCACTAAACACTAAACTGGTAGGGAATTATGTGGGTGGTGGGAAGCCAAAGGCTGTGAGCGGACACTGTCACAGTCTGAATGGGACAGTAGCAAGAAACTACCTCTGTGTCGCTGGACATACATAATAGCCAGGGGTCCTGATGCCATGAAAGGTACAGTAAATCTGCACTTTACCACCCCCTAACTGTACTCCTGATGCTAACTTTATTCACCTTTGTACTGTCTATTCCCTTATTTCCTAAGGAGAAAACAGGGAATCACTCCAAGTGTGCTTTTCCTGCGCTCTGCAAGCACCAGGCAGTGCTGTTTCTACAGCATGGGTAATTATTAGCCAACTGCTTGCTTAAAAATAGGTGGGAGAGGCTGCAAGTGGTTTGACAACAAAGTGACTCCTCTCCTGTACTCTTCTTTCACGGCCCTGACAGCTTGCCTGAAGTGGTAGTGGGTCTTGTTGCTGGACAGTCCTCACCCTCCTGCACTCCAACTCATTTTACAAAGGTGTTGAGAAAGCCATCAAAACTCAGTCAAAGGCTTCTTCACACTGAGGAACAGATAGCCAAGACCTAACACCTTCCATAGCACATATTTCTCTGTTCTGACACAGCTCAATGTCCCAGTGCAAAAAATGTGCAAAGGTAGCCCTGGAATGTTCTGTCCACCATGAATAAAATAGAACCCTCCCTCCAGCTTGCATCAATGCCACTGAGTTACCTATAAGTTCTTCTCTGTTCATGATCCTCCTGGGACCCAAATCCACAGCATCCTCCTGTTGTCTTCACCTTGTGTTGTTGCTGTTTGCTTGAAATGATGTAGCATCAAGACAGAAAGTTTGGCCCTGTGTTCGATACTTTTGCCTGTGCTTGGGAGTCTGGGACTGCTGCAGTCTTCCGGAAATGTGCCCCACCAAAGTGCTGATTGACTGAGGGTGTGCAGCAAGCCATCTCCTAGAGGGGATCAGGCAGAGCAGGGTGAGCTGTGTTCTGCTGAGATTACACTAGCTGGAACATAGGCTGCACACTAGACAGGGAAGGGAAGGAAAGGAGAGGCACTTCCTAAGCTACGGTCTCTGGTTCACTTTAACACCAACTGTGGCATCTTGGCAAAACGTGGCTTAATGTAAGCAGCTGAAGCAAACAGGTCTGGAGTGATCAGCAGAGAAGGTCTGCCAGGCTGCAGGAGCACCCAAACTAAAGCAAAGCCAGTAACTGAAGGGATTGCCAACACACAACTCTCCCTCACCTTCCCCACCAAATGCCCAATCTCCCTTCTGAGCCTAGTGCCCAAGGCTGTGACTTTTGCAGAGCTGAATGGCAGGTTGATCTCAGAGGCCTCCTCCCAAGAAGTCACTTTTTGTCTGCTGAAGCAGAATCCTTTTGTGACCTCATGATTTGATAGATAGTTTTCCTAAAACGCTGGTCCCGGCTCAGTCTTTTGGCTGCTTCTTTCAGCTCTTCAATGTTTTCAGCTTCTGCATGCGAGAAGATGAAGGACTGGGACTGCTTCACTGAAACAAGAACAGCACAGAAAGGTAAGCACTTGCCATCAGGGACACAAACTGAAGATAAAGCTTCACTAGAGTTCACGAGCCAGGTGTCCAACATGACAATTTGTGATTAGGCATTCCAATGAAGTCATATTTAAGTATGTTTTTTAGGGGCCCAGGACCATGACAGAAGTTTTGCTTTCAACATATAAAAAGAAATGGGCAACAAGTACACAGGCTCAATGCCTGCTCTCTGGGAAAGGAAGCTCCAAGTTTCACTGTGGCTCCGTTCCACTGCTAAGGAACATGAAGTACAAACAGCATTTGCAGAGTTTACTGCTCTGCCAGCCCCACCAGCACATATCTGCTCCTGCAGGATACACAGTAGAAGGCTGCCCGACACCTACTGTCATTCCACGAAGCACTGGTTCTCCGGCAGCGGAAGCGGCAGCTCTTTATGCGGCGTGTGGCGGCCTTGTGGATGTACACGGAGTTCTTCATGATCACAGGCATCTTGGCCTCCAGCTCAGCGTTGCGGATGCACTCTTCAAAGAACTCTGTGGGGAGAACACCACGGTAACAGTGATGGGACAGACACTCCAAACAATGAACCGTTCCCAAGGGACTGCACTCGTTGATGGGCTGAGCCAGGTAATGATGACCTTCATGAACAACAATCCATAAAGCTCCAGAATATCATCAGAAATATTATTTTCAAATGTTCATTTTCAAAGTGACAGAAACCTCCAGCTCCCAACAAATGCAAACTCAAATTCAGAAAGAACTGCAGCCATCCATTCCACATCAGTAGTTCTCACAACTGCTCATGATTCAACTGCCAAAAGTCTCTGATACTGTGATAAAACTTCTCAACTCTGAAGCCCTGCTCATCATTCTTTCTTTGAAGGACTTCTAAAACTCAGGTCTAACTGGGAAAGGAAGGTGTTGGCAACACCAGCACAGGGACACACGTCCAGACTACACACGGTAAGGGATTTCTTAATAGCATAGCAAATACTAGCACATAGTTACATATATTATGGGCTCCAAGAAAAGCCCCATGTCCAGACTGATTTCTGCCCTGATCTGCCACACAAACTGCTTTTCCGGGCCCATTTCCCCTCTTATGGTCTGACCAGTGCCTATTCTGTCATTTCAGTCTTGCTGTCCTCCTGCCTGTTGCTGGTCCCTTGCTGTTCTCAAAGGCACCATGTGCTAATGTGCCCAAACTCTTCCATAAAGGGCAGGGCAGAGCTGCAGGAACCACTTGGAAGGACAGAGGCAATCTGTGCTGGGACTAATGTTATGGGAAACATTGCTGGTCCCTTATTTTTTCTAGTGCTCTGCTCATCAGTACATTTTTACTCTTTTGGAAAAAACATCCCCCAAAATCTAAGGCTAGAAATATCAGGAGACATTCCGTACCAGTTACTCACTTATGCCCTGTGAAGCTCTACTTGAATGCTGAGCTCAGCACATCCTCTGTAGATCTGTTTTATTACCATGGCTCTGAGCCAGTGGGATGAAGTTCAGAATCATGCCTGGTTTTCTCCATTTAGAAATCTTATGTAGAAACTACTGAATAATACTTGTTTTATTTCAATATATATAAATTATAAGTATGCAAATAGATATAAAACTATTTATACGTTTATTTATCCCTATTTGCCTAACAGTACTCAGAATACCACAGGACTTTTTGACTTTTCTGTATTGGCCCAGTACATCCACCCTTCACTGAAATGGAGCCTTAACTGTACAGACACAGCATCTTCATAAACGCTTCTCCCTGCACTATAGCTTGAGCAGGGGAAACGAGCAAGCTTTGACTCAAATGAGGCTGCTGATGTCAGTTCCCAAGCCTGACTCAAGCCAAATGCCGGAGTAATGCCCCCAAGAGAACCCAAAAAGCCCCAACCCAAACAAACCATAAAAAGGCAAATAAGCAGGGATAACCTGTGAGGAACATCAGTCTTACACCTGCCTCGTGCTTGGCCGATGCTGTGATTCAGCTCTGAGTAAAGATCCAAACTTCACCATCTGGGTCACCTACCAGCATGTTGCTACAGCAGCCATGGGCCTCCTTAACCTGGTGATATTCTTGTAACCAAGGCTGAGAAATAAAGCCTTGAGGGGAATCAGAGGACTCCTTCTGACTCAGACCTAGTCAGTAGCTAGAATTTGTAGCTCTGCCACAGCTTCCCTGTTTGACATTTTGGAAAGTATTTGCTCATCTCTAGGTTTGTCTTCTGCCCAACAGAGAAGGCTGGAATTATTTCATGCTCCTTTGAGAGGCTGGAATAATTTCAACCTCCTTTGAGGACAAAACAACAACTACCTGTGTGGCACATCATGGCTCCTCAAAGGGGAGGACTGGTGGAGGTACAAGAACTTGGGAGACCTCATTTATGTACAGCTTCGCTAATTTGGAATCTTCTTTTTGTGTCTGGGAAGATAGGCAGAAATTTCCTCTCTTAAGTTTGTTCATCAGTAGAGAGGATGGATGACTAACTTACTTCTCAAGTTACTGACATCTGCTTTCATCTTCTTCTCTTTCTCCTTGTTGCAATTCAGGGAATTTAAGCCTTGCTCCAAGCTCTGCAACGCTTCCTCAGCTTCCCTCAGTCTCTTCTCCAGATCCATGCGTACCTTCACTTCAGCCTGAGGAAGAAAATAAGAATTGCTGAAAAACAACTTGTTTCTCAGTAAACATCCTGGTAACTCACAAGGCCTGTGAGGGACTTGCCATAGATGAAAATGAAAAGACAACAGTGATGAAAATCCTTAGAAATCTTGCAAGGCAACATTTCTCATGTCTTCAGACAGAATCTGAAGTCCAGACTATTACAGTAATTCTCCTTTACTCTGACATCATTCTTCACAGCTTTCCTCCCATTTCATAAACCATATGGAATCAGAGATGGTGTTTTAACACATGAATTTGTGCTAATGCAAGTGCTTGTAGCTGAGCAGGAACAGAAGGACATCAATCCAGCTGAGACAGACTGAGATAAAGGCAGACAACTCCCACATTGGGACACACAGTTCTTAGTTTCAGAAACAAAATACAAGAGAAGTTAGAAATACAGTACTAGTTTAGCAAAAGAGAAAGATTACACAGCTTAGGTCAACTTAGCTTTAGTCTGGCCAAGTATGTTACAAGATAAGAAAATATTGGACATGCAGGAAAAAGAATATCTCAGGTTTGGGGTTTTTTTTACAAAATATTTGTATAAGGAGGTCAAGTGTCAAACAGCCGATTATTAACATAACCTTTACATTATTTAGTCTTAAATAAAATACCATACTTTGTCCAGTTACCTTTGCACAGATTAATGTATTGTCTGTTACGAAGGAGCTGGTCCCTCAGCTGAATTCCTCTGCTTTTGAACCCAAGTTCTTGCAGAGGTTACTGAATATTTAAAATTCTTAAGGCTGGTTTTCTGAGCACAAGTGGTGAGGGAAGACATCTGTTCAGTTCTGCAACATCCATATTAGCATTTCTTTGAAACCATTATTCTTGATTGTGTCTACTTTCCTCCTTTACTTTTTTTTCTTCCCTCCATCTATAGATTATGCTTTCACAGTAGCGAATTAAAAGACTTGTACTGAATGGATTAATCAGGCTTCAGGATACAAAAATAAATAGTAGCACTACATAGATATAAGATGGCAATTTCATGTGTTACCATGATATCATAGTGCTTTGTGTAGGAAGAGACCTTAAAGATCGTCTCATTCCAACCCCTTGGCCATGGAAAGGGGTAATTTTCACTCAACCAGGTTTCTCAGAGCTCCATCAAACCGAGTCCTGAACGCTTCCAGGGATGGAATATCCGCAACTTCTCTGAGCAACTTGTTTCAATGCCTCACCACCCTCACAGTAAAGAATATCTTTCTAATACCAAATCTAAACCTCTTCTCTTTCAGTTTGAAGCCAATCTCACCTGCCCTATCACTACATGTCCTTGTAAATATTCCTTCTCCCGCTCTCTTGTAGACACCTTTAGGCACTGGAGATGCTATGAGGCTTCCTTCTCAGAGCCTTCTCTTCCCTAGGCCAAACAGCCCCAACTCCCTCAGCCAGTCTTCACAGGAGAGGTGCTCCAGCCCTCTGAGCACCTTGGTGGACTTCCTCTGGGCTCATTCCAGCAAGCTGATGTCCTTCCAGAGCTGGATGCAGCACTGCAGGTGGGGTCTCACCAGAGTGGAGCAGAGGGACAGAATCACCTCCCTCGCCCTGCCTCCTACTCTGCTTTGGGTGCAGGCCAGGATACAGTTGGCAGTAGAGCACAGCTAATGAAGATTCATGACCATAATGTGAAAACTGAATAAAACCAAGAGTTTGCCTTGATGGGGGATGAACTGAAAGAGAAAATGGAAGCACTCTGAGCCCAGGGACAGCAATATGTGACATATGCAGGGGATACCTTGAGGTCTCTCTCTGCCTGCTGTTTCTCTGCAGTCAGCTCCGAGAGCGAGTTCTGCAGCGCTTGGGACTGGGAAGAGTAAAACTCCCGCTCCTCTTCCAGTGCTCGAGACCGCTCCTCATTCTCCTTCATCCTGGTGCATGGCACAGCAAAGAAAGATGACCATTCCCACCCAACACAACTCACAGGAAGGAAAGGAGCTCAGTATCATGATGGGGCATGCTCAACTACCTGACTGCCCAGAGCAAAGAGACACTAACAGATGCACTGTGTGCTCCATTACAATAACACAGGCATTGCTGCAGAAAGCCAGGTGGACAGTTCTTGAATGGAACATTCTCAGCTCCAAGATGGGGCCCAGGAGCACTAAACACTCCTTATGGACAGGCCATGAACACCTTCACATGCCCAAATCCTGGTTTGAAAGGAGCAGGCCCAAGTTCACCTGTCCTGCCTCACTCTGTCTCCTTTGAAGGATTTGTGACCTCAACTCCTGCCGCTGGAACCAGGCGAGCTTCCAGACTTGTCTGGTTCTGGCAGTCACAAAGCAAGTCAGCAGACAGTCACATCATTCAGCAACACTAAGCCTGAGCAGAAGTGTCCTCTTTCCCCACTTCACCTTTTCTCTGCTAGGAGTTTCTCCTGCAGAAGTTGCTGCATCTTCTCTTCAATCTGTCGCAGGCTGCAGTGCAGTCCCCAGATGGGACTTTGCTCCTTGTTGGGGCTGGTTGGAGGTGGGACCTGGTTCTCATTTTCTTCCAGCATCTCCAGCATTTGTTGTTTTTCCAGGGAGAGCTCCTTGAAGAAGGACAGGGATTGTGAGTATCAGCCAAGTCTAACGTTTCTGCTCCTGTTCCTGCCTGTTTCCTCTTTACTAAGTGCCTCTATCCTTACGTCCTCATGCCTCATTCAGGTTAAACACAGGAATAACAAAATTTGGGTTTCATTTCATAACTGCTTCGTGGGGAGCAAGCCTCCACCATAGCCTTCATTACAAAGGGGTGAACCAGCAGGCTCCTTTGATGCTAGCAAGGACACAGCTCAGGGACTGGCACCTTGGGCTTCCCTGGTGCATCAGACATGCAGGCAGCTGCCCTGCCTTCCCTGCTCCGCTTGCTCCTTAGTGGGAACTGGAGGCACCTCCTCTGTGGTGCTTCTCACTGTGGGCAATAGGACACATCATGCTGTTTGCCTCTGAAGTGCTCAGGGTGCAATTAGGACAGGAATGGTACTTCCATAGCTTTCCAGTTCTTTTTTTCATAACTGGGGGCAAGGAGAAGAGCTCAAAGGAACAGATTTTTGGACAAAATTGCAGGATCTGACAGAAACATTAAAGATGATCTTGCAGCTTCAGAATGCCAACTGTGTGGAAATTTCACAAACAATATACATTTAGAAAAGACACTTTCCACAAATCCACCAGTAAGGAATGATTTCAATACATCAAGACTCTGTTTCCTAGATTCCATTTCCTTGGGACTCATGCTCCCTTCTGAACAAAGAATGCCCCTCTGCCACTTCAAATTCCACCAGAAGGTAAGGAGGTGCAGCTAAAAGAGAAAAAATGCTCATCACAGATTTACAGTCCTGTTGGCTGGGAGGGACCTTCCAGTAGACCCTTGTCCAGCCTGCTGTTCAGAGCCAGTCTGTCAGCACAGCAGGATATGGTCAGCTGTTTACAGTCTGAAAACAGTCCATGATGAAGGTTGCTCAGCCTCTCTGACTGCCTGCCTACCCATCTGGCGAAATTTTTCTTCCTCCTGTTCCACCTACACTTCCTAAACTACAGCTTATTATGGTTATTGTCCTACCACCATATCACCTGGTACTGCTGAGCAAGTCTTGGTTCAATTGTGTGCTGTGTCATTTCTCATCCTTTTCTGCAGGGGATTTTGGTGTTCATATCAGCTACCAACTGAACCTGTTCATCTGTACAGCGCTTCAACTCTGGCATTAGCAGATGTTGGGTTCATTCCATGGGACATCATTGCTTTCAGGCCAAGATTCTGTCATTAGGAGGGGAGGAATGGTCACTCACCTCTAGGGTGTTCTGTAAGGACTGTGTCAGGCTTCCCAACTCTTTCTTTTCTTCCTCCACTCCTTTAAGGGAGTGGGCTGTGAGCTCCAGCTCCCTAAAGAAGCAAAAAGGGTGACAGCTATTGCAGGGGAACAATAGGCCCACAAACTGTGCCCAGGCTGTGGCTCTCCTGCAACCATCGGTTGGCATTGCCAGTCCTGGAGAGCCTGGAGCTTGCCAGGAAGCATCACATCCTGCCTTCAACACACTATGGGTGTTCAGGAACTTCACTGTGCCTCCTGATCATCAAACCCAACCCAGCAGTTCCTGTGCTTCTCCAGCAAGGGCAGGGCCATGGTTGCAACTGAAAGAGCTCAGACAGGGCAGTCACATCTAAGCAGAGCCTATGAGAACAAAAATGGTTTGCAAAATCACACTGGCTTTTCTGAGATGCTACTTAGGGGAAAAAAAAAGAAAAATAAAAAAGAGAACAATAGCAAAAAATGCCCTTTCAACACTCGGGGCAAAGCACTTGGATCCTTCTATTTCTAAGTACGTTTGCTGCTCATATTTTGCATAATTAACTTTAAAAATTGCAAAACTAATCTTGGTGAAGCAACATCATGATACATCCATTGTCATTCAGCTGATGGTGGAAAACCAGATCCAGGTGTCTGGACCCCGCACAGCTGTTCAGTCAGTTGAACTAATTTCCTCTCTGAACTCTTCTCTTGCACCTGTCCATTGCCATGCCACCCCAATTAATGTGGGGGTTGCTTGTGTCCCAGCACTTTGAAATTAAATTGCTGGAGGCCTGAGTGCAAAACGAAGCTAAGCTGTGTTCTATTGGTAACATGCAATAGCAAATGCAGGTAAAGAGCCCACAGCCAGTCCTGGTTTGGTCAATGTAGCATCTCCTTCCTACTTGCACAAAGCAGGTGGATTTTACAAGTGTTTTGATTCACCACCACAGTGGCACTTTTGCCTAGTGTGGGAGTTGTGTCCTTTTCGTGCCCTGCGGCCGTACCGTCTGATCTCCTCCTGCTCCAGCCGCAGTTCCCGCACCACCTCTTCAAAACGCTGCTTCTCTGCTTCCAGGATCTGGTTCAGACGCTCAAGTTCCTGCTCCAAAAGAGAGAGAGGATTGTACTCAGCCAACAGTTAGGAGAGGTTCCCCTCTTAACAACGCCTGCATCTTCTAACACGGCATTTAACTCAAGCTGTGTAGAACTACGGGGTGTCTGATTCCACCACACTTTTGTCCTGGGGCAATTAGAAGCATTTGAGGTTGGCTGAGGCTTTTCAGACATCCCAAAGTCCCAGCCAGGTTACCAAGCACCTGGAAATCTCAGACATGCTCCCCACACAGGTCAGCTCAGCCACATATATACAGAAGGTCCAAAACTCCCTGGGAAAGTTGGCCTCACTTGTATGTCCCATTTTCAGGGACACATGTGCAGATACAGAAAAGCCAGACAGCCTCAGAATGCAGCAACTCCAGTATTTCTGTGCCTGATGTGTGATACTTAGAAAGGCCAGCCCAGCCTTTCTTCTCACCCCCACTGGGGCAGGAAAGCACAAACAATTCCGTTACAGCTTTGCACAGTTTAATCAGCCTGTCACTATCTTTGTGCTGATAAAACCATGCTTAGAGATCACCAAATACAATAAGCTGTCCTTCATGCAGTGAAACAGTCTCTTCTAGTCTAGAGGAAGCAGTTGCACTGAGACCTACTGCAGATGGAGACAGATAGGCCCAAAATTCAGCAAGGGTCCCTCTCCTGGCCAGGTCCCCTTTGCAGCCATAGCTGCTGTGCAGAACTCCTGCCAGAGGCCCATGCCAGTCACAGAACAGTGCTGGCACTGCATAAATTCATAATAACACTTTTGCTCCATGTGCAGGTACACAGTTCAAGCTGCTTTCCCAACATACTGCTCTGAAGCCTTCAGGCTCCCAGAGGGTCAAACCACAGTCCAGTGAGCTCTGCCTTCCGTCCTTCACAGCACCAAGCTCCTTCAACCTAACCCAACCCCATCTGCTCTTTGTGGGCAACAGAGTTACTGTGCATGGCTTTGGAAGAGCAGAGGTTTCTTCCAAGATCTTCAGACCATTTCCCTCCCTGTGGCTGTGGGCTGTGCAGCAGGCCACCTCACCAGAGGGAGAAGTCTCTCTGCAAAGGGAAAAGGAGCTGAGCCCTAAGCAAGTGTCCAAGCCACGTTTGGATTTTATCTCTCCAGAAATGTATGCAAGAAATATATAGGCCTGAGAAACCTAGGTCATCATTGCCATCTTTTCCTAAGGAGAGGGAACAGTCATTTTGGATTAACTGGAAAAGAGCATAAACTGGAAAAGAGGTGCTTTTGCAAGGTCTGGTCCATATCCATGCAGACTTTCTAACAGCACATTAGGACAATCCATTTGCACAGTTATCTGGCCATGACTTTATGATGGTGCTATAAAAATCAGGATAGATTTGGATCAGAAAACAAAAGGAAGTGCTACTTTTATTATATTAAGCAATTATAAGTTAGAAATAATTTGACAAGCAATTATAAACTTGATAAAGCAACCTGGTCTAGTAGAAGATGTCCCTCCCTGCCCATGGCAGGGGGGTCAGAATGGGATGATCTTTAAGGGCCCTTCCAACCCAAACCATTCTATTCTAAGGTAAATTAAGGTATAATAGTCACATCTAAGGGAGGGCTCTCTTGATTTTTCCCTACTGCAACATTTTTTATTCTCCCCATCTCTGTTATGTCCAAAAAACGAACCACATTGGTTTTGTGCTCCTTGTTTCTCACAACAGTATTTCTATACTAGAACAATGTTTGTTTATTTGCTTTCTAACTGTGGAGATAGGTCTTAATTGCCTCAATGTTCTCCAGTCTATAACAATTGTGTAATTCAATCCAGCGTGTATGAATTTCCTTTGATCTTCCTCCCTGGTCTTGCCGGAGACCTTATGGCAAACCCGCTGCATGGAGAGTAATAGGGAAAGGGAGCAGGGATACACCACCATGACCCATCTCATGGCACAGGTCTTACTCCTTTCCTCATCCACAGGACCCACAGGTTGGCTGGAGACTCTTGTGCCTCCACAAGCCTCTCTCCCTGAACACCGGCATGCCTTCGAACCGGCAAGTCCCAGCCTCCCAGCCCTGCCACATGGCAGCTGAAGGGAATTGGCTTGTGATGAACTCACCTCTTTTTGCTCCCTCTGCAGACACAGCTCTTCTGTTTCTTCCATTAGTTTATCTGCAAGCACACAAAAAAAGTCCAAGCACAGAGAAAAGCATTTTGTATCCTCGGGATATTTACAAACAAGGAACACTGACTTTTTGGAAGCTTGAAAATGCAGCATTCCCTGTTCTTTTGTGTGTCCTCCTGTCTGGGAGGCTCCAAAGGCTGAGATGGCACTAATGGGAAGTTCTGTAATTTCCCTCCTGCCAAATAACTTAATAAACTAAACAAGCATATTACAAGCAACTACTAGAAGAAGTACTCCTTCTAAGGTTTCCTCTTAAGGTTCTTAAAGACCATTAATGAACCATCCTTCACCATCCTCTAGCTGAGTCAGGAAAATATTCTTATCTCTGCTTCACAGATAAGGAGCAAGGCACAGAAAGGACAAGTGAGTGCAGAGGGTCGCACAACATGTAGCAGCAGTCAGTTTTCCTGCAGCTCAGTGCCCCATCCTCACCTGCCTAGCCCATCATCCTCTCCTTAGCCCTCTGGGCAGCACTGCCACCTCCCTCTCGTCACCTTGGGGTACCCCAGCCAAGTCCAGAAATCAATCCTTAACTTAACCACCAAACTTCTGCTGCACAGAGCAGTTCCCCTCAACATCAGCTGCTCTTGTCCACTGAAGGCACACACGCCCAGCAGAGGCTGTGCTCCTCACCCTGCAGCCTAGTGCACCTGTGCTGTGCTAGCCCCAAGCTCAGAGGCTCTGCCTCGGGCAGCTCTCAGCCACGCTCACAGAGCCCAGACAGAAAGGCTCCTCATGGTCAAGCCTCGGGTTCAGCTCTCAGCTCTGACACCTGGCACCCACCGGAGCAGGGGCAGATTGGCTGTAGCACTTCTATCGTCCCCATGGCAGGTGAGTGAGATGCTACTGCTTTCCCTGTTTCTGAGGGCCTGACAAGGTTACTGCTGCTGGCAGGGTTACTACTTCTAAGAGGAATGCAGACCCCTACCTCCTGCCCAGAGCAGGGCTCCTGGTGCCACAGAAGCAGTGTTGCATTACCAAAGCTCTGCTGAGCACCACTGCTGCCTTTCTCTCTCACTCCCTCTCCCTCCTGGCCAGAACCCAGCACAGATGCACTGTAATTACACAGAGGCTCTCCCACCCTCCCTCTTCTGCCCCTCCTGAGGGGCCCACGCCCTGGACTTGATGGGCTTCTGTAAAGTCCACGTCTGACCGTGAAACCTGGATCCCAGCTGGGTGGAAGATAACTCAGTGTGGATTCAAGAAATTCCTCAGAGCAGTGTTCCTCCAGAAAACCTTGACCTGCTTCCAGGAACAGTGCCTGACCTCAAAGCTTGACTACAGGATGGACACAGATCATTGAAGGTAAGGCCAATGAGGCAGAAGCTGTAGTACTTATACAGAAATAGACAGTTCCTGTCAAAAGTAACCAAGTGTGACAATTGACCGGCTCTGAATGTTCTTGTCACGGACCAAGGAACCCAGTGAAATATATATTTTATATTCCAAATATCTCCTGTTTGCCACAGAACGTGTAAACCTCTATTCCTCCACGACCTTTTCTTTTATCATACCAAAGACCTCTTTAGTCTTTCAAGTCCTTTAGTTTGCTCTGGTGGTTGCAAAATAATGTTTTGACTAAACTTTCCTGTTTCTAATTTTCCTCCTGTTTCTGTCCCTTCAGGTCCTCCTCCCAGCATCCCCTGTTATTCCTTTCTCAGATGTGGAACCACTTCTGCCTGTCTGTCTCATGTAGGAGCCCATCCGTCATCTCACGTGTGAATGGTGCACACAATAAGCATGCCTTGATGCTTGAGATATGATCACTGTTACATGTGAGACCATATACTGAGATAAGCCCTGATCAGCATGGATGCAGAAATGCAAAAAGCTCCTTAAGATTCCACCAGTGGCTTGATGATTAGGAGTAGATACCATGAGCCCCTGCTCAAGGCATCACCAACCTGAAGCACCCAAATTTCTGTTACCTTATTTAAAGCAGCTAACTCTCCAGGCAAGCGACCCACAGCCCCCAGGTCAGAAGGTCAGGGGACATCTGGGTGAAAAGGGCTTCTCTCCCTTGGCTCTTCCTGTAGCAATGTGGGGATCTCCCAGGGCAGTCAGAGCATCCAAGGTATCAGGCCAAGCAGAGGCTGGTTGCTAATAGGGGATTGGATTACATAATCTACCTCTCTGCAAACCTAAATTATTTTACATTCATCTGGAACAACTGTTCATTCTCCACTGTCTGCAGAGAGAGACAAATTAGCACTGACAAATTAGCCACTGCCATTAGATACCCCAAACAAGCCCATGTAAATGCTCCCACTTCCAGTATGAAGCGTGAGCAAACACAAAGATCAAGTAGAGTAAGACCAAGAAAAACCACCAGCTAGGTGAAGAAAACTCAAGTATGAGAAGGTGTGACCAGCCTCAGAAGTATCAGTCCTGTCTGATTCAGGGAGACAAAGCTATTGTCTGTTTGCCTGTGGGCAGCTGAAACCAGCAGGTCCAAACCTCTCAGGGGTGGCAAATGTTTGTCAGATGAGCCATGGAGGACTGCAGCTTGTTGGGCAAAGCACATTCCTCCTTCACACTCCACACAGATGTCCAGATCCCACCCTAACTTTTGCATGTTTTGACTCCCTTCAGACCTGAATTTCAGCTGCTGACTACTCAAAAGCTTTATCCAGAGAAAACCTGAAGCTGCTTGGCTTGACCACACTGACAACTCCGGAAAAGCAAAATTACTATTTTGGCCTTTATGTCTTTTCAGAGTAAGAGTTTCCTACCTAAATATTCCTGTTTCTCCTTGGCCAGCTGTAGTCCTTGAGCTTCCAGGCTCTCGATCATGGCTTCTCCCAGCTGGGCATTCTTCCAAGTCCTAGGGAGAGCAGACAAAAAGGAGGCAACATAAGAGAGCTAAGGGTCCCACAGACTAGGGTAGGGGACTCAGCCTAGCAAAATACCAAGGAATTCGAACGTACAGACTCATCAGCTGGGACCATGATCCTCTAAAAGTTTTCTCCACAAATAAATTGGAGAAATTTCCCTGGCATTCAGTAATTTATTTTTTTAAAAAAATACATGGGCTGCATGTCAACACCTCACAGCTATTCAAATATTTTTTCCAGCGTTTTGGAGAGTACTATACTGAACCTAATTTTGAGAGCTCTCCAGACCAATCCAGCACATCCACAGCCTCCAACTGCAACAGGCCATACCTGGAACCCTTTAAACGACAGTCTTGAGAACCAGATTTTAGCTGTCAGCTCTAGTAACTTCCCACCGCCAGCAATACTGTCTTCTGCAGCCTTTACAATGTTTTGCTGTTAGAGTGACTCTTCCCCTTGACATCAACAACTTATTGAATCCTTCCTATGGCCTTTTACCTTCAGTCTTTCTGGTATCCATTATCCAACCTGGAACCAATCAACCACTCCTCTGCCAGAGCTGGAAGCCACTAGGACTTGGTGTCTGGCCCTACACTGGGAGTCAAGGCTTTTTCCTGACAATGAAGTAGCAGAGATAAAAACCAGACAAGATGCTGGCAAGTAGAGAATGTTAAAGGAAGCAGGCATATTCAAAGGGCACCTTGTAGGACCACTGGCCAGAGGATCTCAAGGTCTCTTAAACACTTTATGAAGCAAAGCTGAAAAAAAGGGCCTGTGGAGCAGATACCCATTACTGATTGAGTTGACGGGCTAGGCTTTAATACAGATGTTAAACACCAAGGAGACACAAAAAAACCAAAAATAGAACCAGAAATGGAGTGTGCTGCTCACTTCCATTCATGTTTCATTAGGAAAAAATCTACACATATAAAATACATAACATTAAAACGCACATAAAATTGATTGCAATCTATTGTACATACAGGAATTGTTGCCCAGAAATTTTGCCGTATTTTTTAACTCCTAAGGGATCTTATAAATATCTGTAAAGGCCTCTTTGTGAACGATTTGAAACTGTAGCTTTTTGGAAACTGTTAATTTGGCAATATCTTATTTCAAGGCAAGCTGTACTTTGTCTCTTATAAAAGCCAGGCAAATAAATTAAACACACACCACCCCAGGGACCAGGCAGCTCACAGCTCCAGCAGCCCAAGCCCTTTGCAGATATATGTGCTTCTTGTCAGAAACAAGGCTATTTCTTAACTAGAGAGGAAATTAGAATGCTAATTTAAAAGGTGCTGTTTTGCCCACAGGTAGACATCTTCATCTGGAGTGAGAAAAGGGGCTGTGAATGCGTTTTCTCACTAACATTCCCTGTCAGAGGATGAATCTGATCCCAGAGAACCAAACAGGTCAAGATGGGAGTGGGGGGAACAACAGAGTTTATCATACGATTACCTGGAGGGTTTCAAAACATCTGTAGCCTTTAGGGTGTCTGTTTATAGATTCACCTTTCCAGCGCTCCCTCCCTTCCCCAGACTAACAAGCTATTTCCCTGTTACTCAAAGGTTACTACACCCACTGCTGTATGACTTAAGAAATGCACTCCTATCACTGCGTAGCATTTAAGCTTTTATTCCTTCATCTGCTGGAACCAGTGCCAGTGTAACCTCAGCTACAGGGAGGTACCAGGCTATGACTTCAGCTGAGGGGCAAGCAAGGGCTTCTTTTACTTTGTATTTCTTGTCAAGTGAGTTTTCATAAGAAAAATCTGCATTGCTTAAAGTATTGGAAAACATGAGGCCAGGAAGGCTCACAGGACAATTAGAAAGCCTCTGCCTGAAACAAACAAACAAACAAAAAAAACCAAACAAAAAGCCACCCCACCCCAACACTGTAGAGAATCTCCACCACATATACATCTCAATCACTGTGTGTTCCAGTCCTTCTGCAGCACTGGGAATATCTCTTTAGCTTTGGCTGCATTTTACCTTTCTTGGGAGCACCCACAGCCAATTTTTGGAGACTCTTAGCACTTTATAGTCCACAGGACATAAGTACCATGTTACTTTTTTTCTTCTGCATTGCCCACCAAAGTTAACTTTCAACCAGTTGAGGGCATGCTGCTGCGGGCAGAGGGAGGTTATGTGTGCCCTTCTCCCCCACTAGCAGCAGCAGCAAGGCCTCTCTGGGTGGGAAGAGAGCCTGGCAGTCTGGGAGTCAGGGCTTTGTGCATTTCCAAAAAGCTTTCACAATCTGGCAAGTGTGGTAAGGCCAAGCCACAACACTTTGGAAGCATGGGGAGCCCATCGGTTCCCCTCTGCATTGAAGAAGCCATTTCCCTATCAGGGCAGGGGGCTTGGAAAGGAGTGAAGAACTGAAAGGATCACCAAGCAGACTGTGGTGGTGCAGGCAATAACCAGCTGTGCAGACACATACACATGACCCACCCCAGATGGAAAGAGGCAGTGGACAAAATTGAAAAAAAGGACAGAGGATATTTCCCAGCCTGGATCTGTTTGTCCCCCCTTGCATATTTCCATATTTCAGTCTATGGAGTTTGTTTTGGGCTTGGGATTTTTTTTTTTTTTTTTTTTTTTTTTTTTTTTTTTTTTTTTTTGAGGTTGTTTGTTTGTGTGGTTTTGGTTTTTCGTTGGGTTTTTGGTTTGTTTTTTTTGTTGTTGTTGTTGGGTGTTTTTTGGGTTTTTTTTTTTTGTCAGCTTTAGATAATGATGGAAACAGCAGGATGGTCCCAGCTAACTGTTGCGGTGCGACCAGCAGTACAATCTCCATCTAGGAACAAAAGAACATCATAACAGATTGCCTAGAATTATTCAACTGTATTCTTTCAGCTTTTCTATTCACTTCAGATCAATTTACTGGTCCATACTGGCCTTTCTGACTGCTGTTTAGCCCCCAGCCGGACCCTGTTATATCACATTATCTGTGCTTTTCCTCACATGCAGGCTACCACCAGCACTGATGAGACTGGCACTGGAGCTGCATCACTCTCTGAGGTGGGAACAGAAGCAGAGAGGGGAGGAAAGGTGCCTCAGGCAGATTTTCAGCTAGGTTCAGGTGGTCTGCTGTATGATAGCAGCCACTTCTAGCTTCTGTTCTAAATGCTACTGCTGGAATATTGAAGCAAGGACTAGAGAAAAGGCTGGCTCTGTGACAAACACAGCCATGCAGGGTTTACTTGCACGTACTCCTCCTGAGTTGTGCTGCCTTCCTTCCTTCTTCCCTCCCATACACACCTGAAAGATGAACTTGGTCCCAAACTACTGCCCTTGGCAATAGTTGATCCTAACACAGGCAAAGGCAAGTGCAGACCTGTGCTATTCAATAAAAATCTCCAAACTGCTCCAGGGCTAACTCTGTCTTGTCACTCCCCATCTGCAGCGGCCAAGGCTGCTCATGCCAAGTGGGTGGCAGGCCTCTGCCTTGGGTCTTGTGTCCCATGGGACTCCTGCTCCCATGGAGCTTCAATGGACAGCTTTGTGTTGCAGTTCATACACTGCCATGGAGGTAACAGCTTGCCCCAGCACCAAAGCCAAGCACACTGTGGCAGCACAGAGCCTGGCTTGGGCTGATCCATCATAACATTAGGTTCCTCATTAATTACAAATTGACATTTTGAGCCTCACAACATTGAAATTAACTGAGATATTGCCTTATCATGTACACACTGGTATTAGGAGTTAAACAGCTTTTGTTCCTACAGTGACAAGAGACCACACGTGTTGTAATGCAGCCAAGGAGGGCAGAGTAAAATGCTCATTGCTTTAAGCCTCACAGCTGAATGGTAGGCTCTGCCCTGCAGACCCAGGAAGTTTCTATATCTCATTTGGAGAAGTCAAATCCCTGTTTAAGTGTTATCTCTCCCTGCATCTGCTGAGATTTAGAAGGAGCCTGCTCTGGTTTTGCAGGATGGCTGCTCATTGCACTGTCAGGCTCCTGGGTGCTGGGGAATTGCAGAGCTGGAGGCCAACAGACTGCAAATCTCTGTCCTGCATTCTCAGCAGAGTGTGAACCAGCACTGGATGCATACAGCAATCAAACCCTCTCACCCCTGCAGGTGGGCTGGAAACGCTTTGCTAACACTGCCTCTCCTGGGATTTAGGCTGCCTCGGCAGTTCACAATTAAACTGTTTTGAGAGGCCAAATCCTGCTGCTGCACGGCCTGAGCACCCACAGATCTGGGCAGAAGGAATGCACACCCCACAGACACAGAACTGCATCACAATTACTGTTACTGATCAGTTCTGTGCTGCTGAGGCCCCTGCTCTCAGCAGCACATAGAGCCACGTGCACCGGTGCTCACCAGCTTCATGTCTTGCCTTTTTTTGCTCTTACTTTACCCCAAATTCTTACAGAGGGGTTATCTGACTCCCGCTTCTGTCAAGCCTGCGAACATTGCTTCCCAGACAAAATGGACCAGGAGGATTCCTGTTCAGACTCATGTCCCACCTCTCTGAGGCACAGGAGAGGGACAGCACATGGAATTCAGTGTGTCAGCACCTGGCAGATGACAGCCTGGGGTGGTGAGTAGAGAGCCGCACTGCACACGCACTGCACACGCACTGCACACGCACTGCACACGGCAGGAAGCTCTGCATCCTGCAAAAGAGCACTCTCCTTTAGAGAAAGGCATGGGTCCAGGAGGCAAGTGAAGCTCTCACTCTTTCTAAAGAGCTTGTCTGACTCCCCACAGCCCTTCTAGTCAGGCTTCTTCCTCTTTATCCTTTACACATCTACAGAGCAGATCAAAGCAAATAAGGAATAGAAAGAAGCTTACACTTTTCCAGACTCCTGTAGCATCTCCAGCCACTGAGCCTGCTCAAACTCTGATTCCGCTGCTAGAACAATGTTACCCTGGAAGAGGGGAGGGAAAAAAAAAAAACCAGATTAGAGAGGCTGGTGCCTTATGTGCCTGTGTGCACTCATGGCATGAACTGGACACAGCTGCGGTGGGAGGAGAGCCCACCACAGCCTCCCACCTCCACAAGAAGCATCACACGGGAGCAAATACGGCCTGGGCGTGGCACACATTGGAAGTGTGCACACAGCAAAGAGTCAGGGTAGGAATAAACCGACTGGGCAACATGAGCTCTAGGGCACCTGAGAATCTGTCTACTGGTCTGCTAGTATCATAAAACCTGGTGTCAGAAAGTGCAAGTTTCCTTGCTGACTGTCAAAGCAGCAGCAGCAAAACCTTGAGGGGACTTGGGACGCTCAGTCATCCTTGCTCTCAGGTTAGTCTGTCCAGAGAGGGTAGGCGTACCTTGGTGGGGAGGGAAAAGACTGCCAATGCAGCTCTGCTCACCAGCATTAACTGTTCTGCGGTGTTTGGAGCACTTTAGAAGGAAAGAAATCTACTTACGTGGAAGTCTTCATGAGAGATTTTTATGGCATAAGGCATGTTGGCCTCTTCTTTGGGCTCCACAATGCAGCCTCCCAGGGGTATAACACCCTGGGGATAAACCAGAGCACTCTCATCAGTCAGAAAAATCAAGAATAACTACCAACTAACCAGGAGCTGAACTTTCACCCTCAGTCCCTTTGTTGGCCCTTGCCATGCTTTGGCTACCCCGGGAGGGGCAATACACACAATTCCTGAAAAGAGCAGAGGGACTCTCATTGCCACCAGGAAACCCTCAGCCAGTATCTGGAAGGGGGTAAAGACAGCACTGCTGCCTTCAGCACGGAGGGAAAGCTGTTAGCTAGAACATGGCAGCAGAAACTGTTTCACTAAGGAGGAAATGATCTCCCAACAGGGCCAAACCTTGCAGATGCAGTGTGGCATCATGAGAGAGGCTGTGCATTCATTGCAGTCACTGACAGCACTCAAAACCCCACAGGTGCTGTGTGGGGCAGCAGGCAGCTGGCTGCCCCTAAGCAGGATGGATGAAATCAGCACCTTCAGAAGCTCATGTGCTACATCAGCCTCCAGTGACCTCAGAGGACAGAAGCAGGCTCAGAGCACAGGGTCCCCCTGTGGAGCTCCAGAGGCCCCTCAGTGCTGGGGCAGGTGGGCTGTCAGCTGCTGACAGGTGCAAGCGCGGCTTAGGAACAAGAGGCAAACGGAGCTCTTAACCCCACCACTGGCTTTGCCAACAGTATTTTTATAGCTGCAAGATTAGATGACTAGATCATGAAAACAAGGGAATATATCTACTATCAGGTTAAAAAAAAAAAAAAATCATATGCCTGCTGAATCATTAAATATCCTGAAAAGGTACCAACATGATTCTCTCTCTTTTGAGGCTTCCCTAGACCTGTGGGATGTCTGGGACTTACTGGGATTTACCTCTTCATCACTTGCCGGGCCCATGGAGGAAGGGGGGAGGCAATGCTAGAAACAGTAACTCCTTCCTTGTGCAAACACTGCTCACCTTGGGATGGATATTGAAGTATTTATTGCTTTCAAAACTCTTCTTCTCACTCTCAGCATAGTAGAGCAGGAAGCTTTCCTTAATGATGAAGAACCTTTAAGACAGAGAAGGGAAATACATTCTGGTGAAATGGAGGTTGGGATTCACAGCACAAGAAAATCTCCACCTAGCTAAACCTGCTTTCTGGGCAGGAGAGTTTACTGCTCCCACCTGAGACTAAGGTGAGGTGCCTCACTTCTGCTCACAGCCAAGAGCTGGTGCGTAGCAGCAAGCGCCTTGCTCAAGCAGCTTGTGCCTGCAGTTCACCCCAGCAGGCACCCACCAGAGCTGAGGGCAAACCATGGTGCCACAGGCTCACAGGGCACTGGGACAGCGCTCTGTGCCCAAGACAGGAACACACACCTTTGGCATCTCTACGTGTGTGCCCTCTCTAGCTCATGCGTTGAATTCAACCTATTGCAGAGAGCTGCTCTTTTATTCAAGGGCCTCTTGCGTGAGCTAAGACCAACTAAAAGCTTATTTTGCAATATGCTGCCTGCCACCCTCTTCCTTCCCTTCTCAAAGTAAGCCAGAAGGGAAGTGCTTCCACTCTAGCAGAATCACAGCCTAGCATCCCCAAGCGACTCTTGAGGCAAAAATTGGCCACCAAAGCACTCAGGACCAGAAATAAATTTGAGAGATATTTTTAAGCAGAGCACCTGGCAAACTCTCCTGTCACTGACCTTCACAACTACAAAGGAAATTGAATATTTTTTTTCTCATGTGTGAAACATTAAAATATGCCTTGTTCTGCTCACTTAGCCTTAGGTATGGTGATCATCATATAGTAGCCACAAAATGTCACAACTTCTGTAAGCCAAGCCCCTAACTTACTGGAGCGTGTCCTCAAATTTATGATGAAAGGAGTGCTGCCTTTAACTTATTTGGATTTTTGAAATGCCCCTTAGAGAGTCCCTACTCCCTTCAAAAATTGAGGTTGCACGTACTCTGCAGGCAGTAGGACAGGGGAGAGATACCTGACTTAGTTTCAATTTGGTCTAAATCCCTGCAGCACTCAAAAATTATGAGGAGTAGCTGAAAATAAATGGGGACAAGTGTAGTAGGGAGTTTTCAAAAGAGTAAGTGAAAAAGAAAATGTATTGTTCTGTTCTGTACATATTTTCTGACACAAGAAAGAGGTATTTGGGAAGGAAGCAAAAGGCAAGAAGGTGAAAATTATTTTAAAATGCCTTTTTACACTTCACAAAACACAGCTGTGTAAACCACTTTCATGTGATCATGTGGAAACTGGAAAGGATAAGGTGTTCCTTTGAATAATAAGAATGTTCCCAAGAAACCCGTGTTCCCGTGTTTCTAGGGGGGAACAAGAGGAGACCCCTACAGGCAGTGCTGCCCACGTGTGCAGCCTGCATTCCTGCACCTTTCCTTGGAGCCACCATTAGTAATAGGCTACAGGCTGAGGGGACTGACCCCCAAGGACAATTCCAATGCCTTCATGTGTCCATCTCTCCCCAGTCCTCTCCTGAAGGGGATGGGTTGTCAAATGGAGCCAAGTCCTGCCTCCAGTACAGATGAGCACAGCAGTCTCGTATCAGTTTCATTCCAAAAGCTAAAGAAAGATGTTGAAGCTGCCAGATAATTATCATAATCATAACAAAATAATATATATAATTATTAATAATTATTATTCTCATCATTTTACCTGGGTGAAACTTTACTGTTTCCATCAGCTTCTGTCTCTTGCTCTTCTGCTATGGCTCTGGCAACACAGATGAAATTGCCAAATGCCATGGAAACAGAGACCACGGGTTCTTGAGGCAATTAAAAAAAAATGCAGAACAAAGCAAAACTTCTGAAAATCTGCAGCAAACTCAAACTCTAGACCTACTTTGTACCTTCTCTAAAGTGTTTAAAAGTGACCGTCATTGAACAGGTCCATATTTACATCCAAAAATCTTCAGAATGTACAAACACCAGCAGCAGTTATTGTTCCCCATTTTTTTCCTTCTCCTTGCCCTCTCAGTTATACCTGCTCACGTTGACATCAGAGATGGGGAGAAGCAGGCACTTTGCCAAGGCAGACATCAGAGATCTCCAGAGAGCAGACAAGGCTTGTTCCTCCTGTCCACATCACTTCTGCGAACAGCAGCCCTGTGCCTTCCAGATTATTTTTTTCTCGCATCTCTGATCATTAACTCCATAAGAAAGTTTTCCTTTGAGTAGCTGCATCTTTTTATTGTCTCCAACTCTATGCTTAGTTCAAGCAGGACTTCATTTTTTTAGAGAGAAATGTTGCCTTATCTGCACAATGAATACAGAAATAGCATCTTTAAAGAACAAACCTGCCTCCCCAATGGCCTGTGCTTGGTCCAGCGGGTCAGAGGGAACCAGATACTGTGGGCACAAGTATGAATCTAGGGATGCCAAAAGTCAGCACACCACATGAAACAGAGAAAGTCTACCCATCACTTTCAACACTCTTTTCAGTCTAACTAATCTCAAGAAACATTTGCCAGACAGGTAAAGATATTGATCTTTAACTCTGTGTGATTTTTTTAATCTAAATGTTAAACCCCAGTTAAAGCCAGGGTTTAGTTAGTTACATACTTTTTATTGCTCAGTGCTGATAATCCTCATATTATAGATTATGCTCCAATGGAAATCAAAATCAAAGCAAAAATAAGAACAAAACATAGCACAATCTCCGAAAATTGATGGGTCTCTCACAGATAAATGAAATTTTAGATCCATGACCTCACAGATGTGGAGAGAAAATGTGGGGATTTGGAATGAAAATATACAAAACAAGAGTTTAAAAAATAACAAAATTCCACTGCAAGTAATGAAGGAAAACCATTGAAAAACTGGTTAGCTTGTGCACCTAATGTATTTATGCTCAGATCATATTCCCTCATCTATCTTGATCTGGAAAGCAACACTTGAGCAACCAAGACCATCACTTTAAATGACCTTCAGGACAAAGTCTCCACACAACAATCCAGGGAAAACTGATGCAGCATGTTGAAAAGAGGGATGAAGCAAAAGAAGAGTTACAAGATTCAAGAGCAGGTTGGAAACTAAAGCAGCAGGCAGGTAAGAGCAGAAAGGGAAAAGATAGCCAAGGGAGAATGGGGAGAGACACCCAGTTAGGACTGTGTCCGGAGGACTGGAGACACTGAACATGTGTCTCAATTAGGCACAGGTGTGGCAGCAGGAGAAAATAGGGTGCTGTAAAGGCAGGGGAAGATTCTGAATACAAACGAGAGCCCAAAAAAGAAGCAATTTAAAAACAGAGTTCAAAACTTTGGAGAACAGCAGCAAAGGTGTGAGAGGTGAGACAGGCTGGCACAGCCACACTCCACAGGCAGCACAGGTAATACAAGAGCCATTCATGTGGTCAGCAGCTCTGGTCACCCATCCCTGCTGCTGGATCCTGCACTAAGGAACCACTGAAACCACAGTGCAATTAAGCCAGAGTAGCAGAGGAACGGTAACAATTCGAGTGACTCGGATGTAAAGCAGAAACGACAGCTCTATACCGGACAAATTGAGATACCTGATCTCTGTGGAACAAGTGCTCTCTTTGTATCACGCAGGGCTAATGAAATTAATTAGCTAATCTTCGTACGAGTTTTTGACATGACAATGGCCCAGATGAAGTAGTTACACTATAAAGCTGCAGCAGTCTCCCTGGTCCTTTATTCCGATGGTGTTTCTCTGGGCCAGGAGCACAGGCAGCCAATCCCATTTACTCGATGAGCCCAGCACTCTGTCCCCGGGGACAGCTCAGGAAACCGATGGGAGAATGACCTTTATCAGCACAAGGACCAGAGCCCGCAGTACCTGCCCCTCGCTCTTCCTCTCCTGACAGCCCCCGGCTTCCCTGCCTGCATCCCGGCAGCCGGAGCACGCCCGGCCTGGCAGGCAGCGGGAAGAGGCGGATGCTTCCTGGCGGCAAGCAGCAAAATGGGAAGATGACAAGGGCGAGGGGGAAGCACACGCTCTCGCAGCCCCATCTGGGCACCTCCTGCTGCCCTGCGCTGCACACGCAAGGTGCGCTGCAGCTGCGTGATTCCCCGAGGGCTCCTGAGCACAAAGCTCCTAAACAATTACCTTGTTCGTCTGTCCTGTGACCACGTGCAGGGACTGTTAGGAGCCACTGTGGAAAACAAGGCTACGTGTCTGCTTTGGAACGCCACAGACAGGACTGGGTCAAGAAAAGACAGAAATTCTCTCTTAACCGTGCTACGTTTTGCTCCTTCCAGCGTGTCGTCTCTGATGGATTTACAGAGAGATAGAGGCATATTTTGTGTTTTGTTCTCTCCTGTTTTCAATTTCTCGTGCTTCATGTTGCTTTTCTGATGCTCAATTGTCCACCAAGCAGATGCCCCTTCCCGGCACCGTCCCACTGAACTCCACAGTCTCAGACATGGATGGGGACAGTTTAGAGCCTGACATTTCTGTATGGGACTGAGATTATTCATAGTAAAGAAGGATATGCCCCTTCCCTCCTGGAAAGCTAAAGCACCCTGTTCATGCCATATCCTGGGCAGGCATGCACATTATGCATTTCACTCCAGCATCCGAGCCAGGCTGGTGCCATTAACAGTAAAACTTTTGTAGTAAGAGAGAGTATAATTGCTTGTTATGCATTGGAAGGAAGAGTGGCGTGCAGTTGTTCAGAGGAGGAGGACCATTAGTCAGGGACTGAGAATATGATTTTCCAAAGCCACTCCAGCAGTGACCCAAGCTTAGACTGGTCAAAAGCACCAGTAAACTCAGAAGACAGTTGCCTCTCCGTTGGAAGGATATTACTTCACAAGGAAAGAAAATTCACATTAGGAATAGAACTCCCTTTCTTTAAGAGATAGGCATTAGGGTGCTGCTAACAGCATTTCAAAAATCAAGGCAGCATGCTCAGATGTCAGCCCTGGCAGATAAACACAGCTACACTGGTCCAGTGCCAGAAGCATCCAGCCCATTCTTGGACAGTACCTGAGGCAGTACACAAATATCTGGGCTTCAGGGCAGACCACTGCATGGGCAAAAGAAAGGACTGAAAATGCTCCAGACAGCTGCCTCAGGTCAAGTTCAGCTGTGTCCACAGGTGCCATCAGACCTAGCCCAAGGTTGATTAAAACAAGACTCTGCTATCCCTCCCTGCTCCCTTCACAACCACTGCTGCTGTGAAATTCCAAAACCTGGGATTTTCATCACCAAAGTACTGGACACCATGCCTGGACACTTCTTCCTTGATCTCCCATCAAGTCAGATTCCATCCTTCCCTTAAACCGTTGCTTTTCTCAGTTTCTCCAGAAGCATTGCTGCTACAGCCAAATGAAGGGGATCAAGCCAGTAAATATCAAGTATCTCCCACATAGACCCATCTTCATGGCTCATGGCCTGATGAGATCAGTCCTCCCCTTACACACTGCTTTATCTCCCGTATCTTGGAAAGACTTTCCTTGGGAGTGGGAGTAGTACTGTTGTCCAAGGCTTCAGGACAAACCCTACATTGATCAGAGATCTGGTCCTCAGTGACATCAAGCAATAGTCAATTTCTTTTCTTAATCTAACTGGAGTGGGAAACATATTTTCTCCTTTTCATTTAAAAAATGTACTTGGCCAGCTATGTGTTACTGGGCATGGGGGGAAGAAGGGGAAATGAATTAATTGCTCCTTACCTCCCCATAATGATTTGTTATAATAACATGCAAGGTTATTTTACTTTAAAACAAGTCTCTCCCATGATAAAACAAACAAACAGATCAACAACGCCTTTTTCCTCCTGTTCAAATCATTTTACCCCAGTTCTCACTTCCTTCCAAACCCTACAGATTCCACATTCAGCTCTCACTAACCTGTGTCTGGTCCCCAGGACCCTCAGCTGCTGTGCTTGCAACTAATCTTCCACATCATCCCTGCCCCACAGGCACCTCCTCTTCTCTTCCCAGCTGCTATCACTAAAATATTTACCACTTGCCAAAGGTGGGGGTGACTTCTAGGAATAGAACAGCACTAAATAAATAATGACAGAGGGAGCAGAGATAGGCCATTTGCCTGTAAGAAATTTTTTATCAGGGAGAGCCTTTTAAGAATGCCTTCTCCATGGCAAATTACCTTCCCCTTTGTTATTCTGTCCACTTCTTTTCCGTAACACAACCACATTAGTTTCCAGACATAATTCATTTATTTATCAATATTTGGGAGCTGAGTAGGGAGCATCAGCACAAATTCTTTTCTGGGTGAAAATACGCTGTTCTTGGCACAGGAGGGAATAAAACCCACATACAGGTCAAAGACTGCTACAAATACAAAACTGCTTCCCAAGTAATGGGTTTTTTTCAGGCTATGCCACCTTCACAGACTGGGCAGCACTATGGTTACTACAGAGAGCAAATCTGGGAAAGCTGGCTTTAGAAATGGATTGTTTGTATCTACACTGCAGACTGCAGCAAAGGTACTTACCCACAAAAGGCAAGTGCCAGAGATTCAGTGATTTGCATAAAGAAACTGCACCAGCTCTAAACTTAAAACTTACCCACTACTTCAGTACTATAGAACATACTTCTGTCCTTGGTTAAAGGTTATAGCAAACGCTTTTCAGCTCAGAACTTCCTGGCTGCTGATAGACAACACACAGCAGCTTACAACTCCCTAACACCAGATGGGAGAGAATTCAGAGGCACCTTCTCCCCAGGGAAGAGTCTGCCTGTGCTGTTCCAAGCACGCCGTCGCTGTCAGGCGGCACAGCGGTGCTGGAGCTGGTGCACAGCGCCCTGCAGACCACACACACGCACACACAGAGCCACACGCAGCCAGCTCGGCCCTGCCATCTCGCACCCAAAGGACTCAAACACCTTGGGGGGCTGAAACAAAAAGGTCAGGCGGTTTCGGGGCAAAATGCACGAGCTGACTGTTCCCCTTTCGTGAAACTACCGTAATTGTCCAGAGGAGGCAGCTAGTCTCTATTCCCACCCCGAAGTACGCATAGCACAAGGACTGGACAGATAAAGAAGCGGGCACAATGGGGTGCCACGTGCGTGAAGCAGACTCAGAATAGCAGGGAAGCCCCAGGTTTTACCCCCAGCCTCTGCCCGGCTGGCTGCACTTGAAGAGTCAACCGCTGAGGCTCTTAACTTATCCCAGAACCCTTAGGCTTTGCATTTCACCCGAGCATCCCTCACAACCGCGGCTTACCTCCTGGACCATTTGGCTGACTGCCTCCCAAAGGGTCTCTTCCAGAGCACACCGTACAGCTGCACTTTGGTGCTGATGTCCAGAGCATCTGAATCTGCCTGTTCCATGGACGGAGAAGGGGATACAGAACTGGATTTTGAAGCGAACATTATAGATGGATCTGGTTCTAACTCGCCCCCTCCGCGTGGCAGCTCAGGGAATCCGATTAAATGCAATGAACCAGCAGGATGTAACCAGCCCAGCAGACAGAGAGACTGGGCTTTGGTTTGAATCAATAACTTGACTGCTCAGCACTCAGTCAGTAATTCTCTCCCTGATGCACAGATGATGAGAGTTTTCTCATTGCGTATTACTTCCTGATGCATTGCAAACAGCACACATCCCAGCCCAAGGGAAAAAGAAGAGTGAAGAGAGTCAGACATCAGAAACACAGAGAGGCAGAAAGAGCTCATAAGAAAGAAAGCTCTCAGCAATAACATAAGCCAAAATACCTCTGCACCAGAGCCAGCTTGAAAGGTTATTTCAGTCGACATTGCAGCACTCCATGCAGAAATTAGGGCAAGACGGATGTTTTACTGACAGGCATCTCTGACACATATTCCCAAAATCTTGCGCTTGGAGACAGGTTCTTCTCATTTGTCCTGAGGAAAATCGGGGCAGAGTGAGTGGGAGCCAGCAAGTTCAATCAGCTCCCTCTGTCATCAGGGAGGGTGAGGGGGCCTTGCTGTGCCAGCCTGGCACTGCCCACCTGGGGACAGTTCACGTGGCTGCTGGGTTTGGACTGGGCAGTGTCCATACTGCACGCCTTGCTCTGCCTTAAAGGGCCATTGCTGATCAAAGATAGAGCATAAAATTCTGCCTGTCTTCAGGCTTTGCTGCATCTTGGAGAGGTGGCAAGAACAGCCTCTGCCCTGCCTCTTAGGTGCCAGCTCCTTCTTGGCCCCAACACAGACACATAGGAATATGTCACACAGCTCAGGTCCATGTTGATCTCCTGCTTAGTACTCCCACAGCAAGTTTTTTAATCTGGTTCCTTATGTCCTTGTTCCTCTCTTGAAACCCTTTCTCCCAGCATAGATACAAACACAGTTCTCCAAAAGAACGTGTCTTTTGTAATGCCCACAGCAAAGCAGTTTAGCATCATACCGTTCTTTACTGCATCTGGCTTCCCCTCCAGGTTTAGAATTTAGGGAAGAACCCCAGCTGCTAAAGCCTCCGAGGTTTTGGGATATCCAATAACCAATACAGACACGTATATCCTGTATGGCATGTATGCCATAGATTCTGAGGTCTATGCTCCTGATTTAACCTGTGTCATCCTTTGTGAAGAGATTTTGATGCTGTAGTTGTTGGATGTCAGCCCTTCCCGACACAGTTGTTCAGAAGAGACAGTGCAGACACATGATCCTCTCCTGTTGCCCATCAGAAACCTGGAATGTGCTATAGACTAGGTCACACCACAGGACATGGGCTCACTTAGCTTTACACAGTCAGAGGCACCCGCAGAGCATCTTAAAGAAAAGAGGTACAGACAGCCCGCCTCAGGTTCACAGGCTGCATTCAGTATTAGACAAATTAGAGATGCAGGTCCCTGATAAAAGTCACAGTTGATCAATAGATGAGAGAGTCAGCAAACTCCGTGATTTTGTTACTTTCTCTCACCCTAGCTTTGACCAACCCTTTGGTCCCAGACAGGACATGTCCCATCTCAGAGTGACATTAAGGCAGAGGGTGGAGAAGAGAGCAGCAGATACTGCCTCTGTCCCACCTGAGCTCTAACTCTTGAATATAACACTGCATTGCAGAAGAGAATCATTAATGCTATAGATGCCATTCCGTACACAGCACCGAGAAGGAAATACAGCTCATAACCAGGAGAGGGAACATCTTCCCTCAAATTATGTTGCATAAAGGGTAAAAATTATTCTGGGCCCTACGGCCTTATTCTACTCTATAAATGTGTGGTGAAAAGCCACGGAGCTCACATGTAAAGACGATCCAGTGTCCCTGCCATTGTACTGCACCAAAAATGCAAAGATCTGACAGCAGTGGCCTGCCATGAAGAGACAGATTTTCACCCTTTACTTCTTTTTCTTTCTTATTTTCACCTTATACAGACTAAGAGAGTAAAAAGGTTTCTAGCTTTGAACATCAAAAAGTGAGATTTTTTTTTTTTTTTTTCCTCTGGAGGCCTCTAAGACAAGCAAGGCACTGCATTGTTACAGCAAGTTCTTTAAAGTCAATAGACCAGGGGAGGGAAAAAGCAACTTGCTTTTGTCAAGTGACAGGCCAGCAGTGCTAGGGCAATAGATAGCAGCAAGATGAATTTTGCAACTGCTGGCGTCTAGACACAGTAATTTGTAGTAATTTCCCTTATGTGTGTACTAATCTAATAAAGAGGAAACAGAGCTGTACATCCTTGAGAGACAGCACTGGACCTTTAATTAGAAAATCTTTCTTTGGAGTAACAGGCTGCACTGGTATGGCAATTATTTTGCTAATATGTTGCTTTTATTTTTCCTACACATCAAGCCAATAAAATTTTGCTAAAAATAAACATTTGAAGCAGGCAGCAGCGCAAGCTATACAGAAGTAACACTTCTTAACAGAATATCCTGAGTCAGAAGGGACCTACAAGGAGCATCGAGTCCAACTCTTAGCCCTGCACAGGAAATGCCCAAGAATTACCCCATGTGCCTCCATCACAGGCCACCCTACAGCTCAAAGACACTCCCTTTCATTTTAAAGAGACACATACTGGCTAACTTCAGCTGCTGAGGAGGCTTGTGTATTTTTTTTTTTTTAAGTGAAAAGTTATACCTTCGTGTTCTGGGCAGCCTGACAACACTGTGTTATGCAGAAAAGAACAAACTGCTTCTTGGGCTGGGGCCAGTAAGTTGAGACAGATCAGAGCCACTGCAGAGTTGGAGAGATTCAGATCTTACCTTCCAGTAAGGCGGATTCCCTTTCCTTTTACAGCTTCTGATGGATTCCATAGCCATTTTTAACCCTGAGAAACATTAGCAATTATGGGAGTTATTAGCAGGTACCCAAACAATGTGGAGAAGAAAAGTCCAGCTCCAGTCTCATTTACGATACATCATTCTTGCAAAGACAAAATGTCACGTGTACTCCTCAAAGTGATGCTCCAGCTTCCTAGGTGCATCAGCTGTGTGCAGAGGTGATTTTAAGTAGAAAAACAGCTACCATCAATTCTCCTCTAGTGAGATACACTAACAGAGCATGTTTCTTTTGCACAATGATTACATTTTCAGTGTCAGATGGAAAGTCAGATGTTCTGCAGAACGAAAGAAAAGTTACTCAGCAAACAGCATTAAAGTCAAGTGCCTCTGCAGATTTGCAACCCCATCAGACACCACACCTACAGATGTATGACCCCATTTGGCACCATCCCTTGGTAAGAATTACATGGTCTCAGTGACCTGTTCCAACCAAAGCCCTTCACCAGTCCCAGACCTTCAAACACACTCAGATCCACGGTGCATGGCCCTGGAGTCATATTAATCCAACTATTTGCTGTGGATATAGTGCCACTTCAGAAGACTTAGAGGAAGACAGAAAATAAGATAACAGTGTACTGAAACAAAGGGATCTGATAGCAAGCAGCCAGCCCCGTAGCTTGGCTTTTGGGAGGTAGCCTTCTCAGGAACTGACACCATAGTCATGACTATTTCTCTCAGCATAAAAAGAAGATAATTTTAAAAAATCCTACTAAGATATCTCATCTGGAAGAAGACTCATTTACTCTGGTGTTTTGTTAAACAAAGATTTCTGCTAAAAAGTCATTATTCAGAACATATCAGTGTGATCAGCTACCTGTGAAAGCTTCCTCCAGAAGACAGCCCACAGGCTTCCTGCAAGGCACCAGTTTTTTCCCCCATCAAGCCTAAATACCACAAAATGATCACATGGCTGACAAACAGAAAATGCTTGGAGCTTCAGTAGTTAAATAGACTGTTTATCCGGTGCCCTGTGCAGGGCCAGGAGTTGGACTTGGATGACCATTGTGGGTCTCTTCCTACAGAATATTCTATGGATCTAAGCAGGTAACTTGATGTCCCTCAGCCACTGTTGCTCATTTGTGACACGGGTACTAAACCCAGAACATCACAAGAATACATATACCAAGGCAGTAGTTTGGGTACCATGGGCAGCCAAAAAGTCCTGCAAAAGAGAAGGATTTGTTAGCATTTCCTTGGCAGAATAATGGAGGAGGGAAATGTATTGCCTCTACATACTAAAACAAGCAAACAAGAGAACCAACAGCACATTTCGGATATAACAAAACAGTCCAGCAAGAAGCAAATGAGATCCAGGGCTGCCCATTCAGGAGTTCTTTAGCTGTTTCAACACCAGTAACTGTATCTGAACTCTCCAAGTTTCTAAAAACAGGTTAGCTGCTGGATTTCTGTCCACAAGGTGTTTCTCAGCTGCAAAGGTTTCAATATTGATTGCAGTCCACCAGCTTCAACCCACTTTGTTCCCCTTGTTCAAAAGAAGGAAAGAATTCACAGGCTTAACTTTTGAGCAATAAATACATATCCAGGAAAACAGAACTGGCCAACCCCCATTTTTATGTAATCGGAAGTTCGTAAAATGCCCCCCACATGCACACAGAGACCACAATGGCTCTTGCATACTCATTCAGTGCTTCCTTTACACCTACCATTGCTGTGATCACTGAAGGCAAGGCCTTAAAAAGTACAGACATTACAATTAAGACTTCACTCAGGAGTGGAAACTGCAGGGACCACAGCATCAATATTTTTCACACCCTTCCCCTATACATTGTGCAGTACCCCTCAGCTCTGGCTGCAGCAGCCTCCACTTCAAGTTCTTCCTTCCTGGTCCTGCTCATCCAGGCAGTCACAGCAAGGTCAGAACTCCTGCTGCACACATACACAGGGCAGGCACTTACCTCCTTCCCATCCACTTTCTCAAATCTTATCTAAGTACAGAGGCCCAAAGATCTACTGCTGCCATCTATCATAGCACCAGACCATGACAGCTGTACTACAAATTTTGCAAGGTTGAGGAGAGCCAGCAGCCAGATGAAAGATAAAATATCTGGCAAGGAAGGGCATCGAAGACTTCGCTCTCTACAACATACAGCAGGCTAAGAGGGCCATCTCTTTTAATCCGCCTGTGAGCTGTGCTGCCACACAGCTTCTGTAGATGAGGCTTCTTTCATAATGCTGAATTCTAGATTGTAGGGATAAACACGGAATAGCTCCCAGACCCACTGCCTAGTCATCCACTTGTATCCAATCACTTTCATATGAAGTGTCTGCACAGAGATGTGAGGGGTACAAAGTTTTGTTCAAGATCAGTAACCTCTCAGTTTCTCTGTCAGAAAGAGACAACCGAACATAGGAAATGCATTGCAGTCCTAGAACTTGATTCAGTCTACTCACAGCATCGCCCTCTGAGGGCAAGAAACGCTTGAGTAAGAGTAACAGTAAGACTCACCCAGAGTACTAACTAGCCAGGCCTGTAAGCAGGGTTTTTAGCAGGCCTCCTCAACCCTGTATAACCAGAAGCATCTCACTGAAAGTGTTCCTTCAGACAGCAGAAGCCCATTAACTCCACAGACTCCCACATAACTATAATCATGTACCATCAGTTAATTACCACTTCAGATACTGGCTGGGCATACAGATACAAAATAAGCATTTTCCCCCTATTAATTTCAATCTGCTTTTAGATTTTCCAAATACCATGTAACTTTGGTGTCAGCATAATACAGCTTAATTTTTATTAGGTCTACAAGTTTTTCTGAATGAGGCATTTTTCTTTAACTCCCATCCACAAAAATAGTTTGTTAATCTCTCAGCCTCTCAGACAAGAGGGAGAAGTGCTGTGATAAGGAGGGTGGAATGTTGTGCAAATCTGCCTGCAGGAATATAAGGCTTGCACATATCAGTAGAATGACTTAATTTGTCAGCTGGAACAATAGATGACAGCTCATCGTCTTGCTGCTGTGCTCTTCCTTAATGAGTTGCTCGCAAAAATGCTGATGTACATTTTTATTTCCTTAACAAATGAAGGAACAGTCTACTGCAATCACCAGGAAGCCTGCAATACCACAGCTCCTAAATATTTAAGTTTGTAGTAGTAACTCTTGTAACATAAATGCACCCAAAGCACTTCCTCACATCTCCAAAAGGATTTACCGCAGACTATAGTGATTAAATCTCCAGTTACTGAGGTGACACATTTACTAAATACACTTAAAGAATGCTAATATACTGCATAATGCTTTACCATTAAAGCTGACTTTTACTTACCCAAAAACAAGTCTGGGAAAAATACTGGCTTTCTCTTCTTACTGCTTTACATTTGCTTGTACCAGCTTTAACAGCACCTCTGTTGTTTGCTTCAGTTCTCCTACTGACTTTACATTAATCATATTCTCTTATGCTTAAGCCAGTATAAAGAGATTACACTTTCTTAATGACACAAGTCCTGGGAGCTACCAGAAAAATCAAAAGCAAGCAACTGGCTGAGAGGATTGCTTATTGCTGGAGTGAAAGAGCTAAAACACTGTGACGGGATCTTAGATAAGTCTGTAGACAGCAAGTGCAGGAGAAAAACATAAATCCATTTTTTAAAATGAATTGCTTATGAATCATCTCCATCAAGCGCTCTCTCTTAAATGGATGCACGAAGTTTGCAAATGCGTACATCACTCATCCTATAACAGCACCATTACTCTTTTTCTTTTCTGAAAATGCAGGTCTAAACCTGTCTTGCTTACAGGGCAGCTGAAAAGTATGGAGAACATCTATACACTATGTCAACTCAGCAGCTCTAAGAGGAATCTCACCAACGTATACAAATACTTGAGAGAAGGGTGCAAAGGGGATGGAGCCAGACTCAGTGTTTGCTTTTTTGGTTTGGGACTGACAAGACTGAGAGGAGGGATGGAAAAAAGATTATTTTCTTTAGGTCCAAAGGGTCCTCAAGCCTTTTAACAGTGGCCTGGAGCAACCTTAAGCCCATCATCTCCTTGTTGCCCTCCAAAGAGGTCTCAGCCTTGTAAACTCCAGGGATCTCCCAGGGGGTGCAGGAGATCGCTTCAGGGCAATGCCAACTCCTAAGCAATCTGTGAATTGCCAAATGCCCGACTCAAGCAGAGTTCTCACATCTTCTCTGCATTAATACCTCTGAAGGCTTTCAGAGCAACATCCAAATCCACATGCTACACTGCCTCCTAACATGCAGTTTCACATTCCAGGTTTGCAAGAGGTGCTCAGACATCATGAAAAAGCACAGAAAACACACTCCCACAAAAATAAAACACTGTCTGTAACGCCTGCATTCCATTTAAGACTGTCATTTCTTTCCATCAGACCTGTCACAAAACCCCATGCAGTAAATGAGAAGCCAACTCCAAAGCACTGCACCTAGTAAAAATTTAATATAATAAAACAAATTGAAAACAGCAATATTATTTTAACCATTCACAATTAAAGTGGAAAAATTATAAGGCAGCCATTCATGGAATGATTATGTGTACAAATGGTTTGGAAAAAAGACATTAAAATTACAGTCCCATACATGGAGTCAGGTAAACAGCGATGACCACACGTTCTTCCCTGGAGAGCCAAGGCTGCTAAGAGATATAAGAACAGTAAGGGAAAAAAAATTTTTTTAAAAGAAGTTTGATGTGAACAGGAATCTGAAATTTGTGATAAAGAACCTGATATTCATCACAAACTTTCCCACCAGACTGCAATCACTCCTTCTTCCACCCTCAAAACAATACAAGTACACTTTCCTTCTCTTTTACCCAAGTGCCAGCACAGAACTGGAAGGGAGCAGCAGGAGCATTTATTCCATATCAACTCTGTTTTCTGCAATCAGCTGATACCACATGGCCACACCTGCTATTGTCAAAAGCTCCTTGAAGGCTCTGAACTAGTTCCTGAATAAACAGTGGTTTTCCTGGGCCTCTTGGGTAAGATTAGCCTTTTATATAATCCACCTGGAAATAGTTCTTTGGAGTCAACAGTGGGTTTCTGTGTTTAACACCCAGCCACCTGACAAGCCAAAACAATCAAAAAATCCTGTCTTGGTGTGACAGCTCTACCATCCTTACTTAAGTTAATGTCAATGCAGCTTCTGCCTCTGTCATTGGATGCTGAAAAAGTAGTATTTCCCTTCTTTGTACAAGGAACAACAAAAGCATTAGAACAGTGGGGAAAGTACCTGAGGATCAACAGAAACAGCTCTAGTCCAATTCCTACTGCCAATTAGGAAATCATTAACTGGAAAGAAACAGGTGATGGGAAGATTATAGATTTCCTAGAGGGACTTACAGAAGTGGGACACGGCTGGCACTTGGTTTAGAGCATTTACCTGCTAGACCTACTGCCACCTACCTCACAGAAAAAAAACCAGGCAGAGAGGCTATTACAGAGAGGGCAAGAGGAATTTGTTTGCACCAAGGTCTCCTGAGGAGTAGAAAATGATACCAGATGGCCCTGACTACATGCAATGCTTGGATTTACTGTGACAGATGGGGAGATAGGTAGAAAGAAAGGGCTATAATAAAATGGACCATTTAATTTAAATCATTAAAATACTCTGCTTCAATAAAATAATCCTCCATTTGGTACTAAAATTTTGGAAATGTTTGATAATATAAAATTTTACATTCTCCATATCAACATAACCAAAAGCTTCTTTAGTCATCACTGCAGATTCAGTTACAGAATTGAAAATAATAATTCAACAGAGATAACAGGCAGCCAAAACAAAAAGCTGTTGCTAGTTCTAAATGGGTAGAAATAAAAAATAAAAATCACTGAAGTCTTCTGTCACTTAACCAAATGCCAAAATAAAAAGTATCTTTTTAGAATTTTTGTGCCATTTTTAAGTTGCAAATGTTTTCATTCAAATTCCCTCACCTGCTGCTATAACTTGGCCTCTATACTTCATGAATCATTAAACTGAGTATTACTATTTCTGATGACTGCCCCAGAAACTGGAAACATGATGTGAAGGATAGGAAAATGGAAAGATGACAAGACCTCTCAGCAGTGGCACCGGTGATGATTATGCCAGAGGTTATGTCAGCAATGAAAAGCCTGACTGTCACATCTTCACCAATACACAGTGAACCATGTAAAAAGGTACTATCCACATATCCAGCCAGAAAAAGGCATGAAACAGGACCTTAGCTCTGTCAACCATCGCTGCTGTTACACACAAAGGGAGGCTGAAGGGGAATTCAGTCAGGGAGTCAACTCCCAGGGTGGGCTGCACATGAAAAGTGGCAGGACACAGGTTAAAGAATAAAAACTTACTGCTTTACGAAATGCAAGCACCTTGTGCTGCACTCCTGCTCTTGCAGACCCTCCGGTTTTTGGAAATGGTTATGTGGAAAGATTAAACATGGTAAAATAGTGAGATTATCAAGGAAGAAAGTAATTAGGGGGAAAATCAGGAAGAACAGAACCCTGGAATAAACATCCCCATGTATCATTCGCATGTGTTGGGAACCTGTCCTACTGAACTTTTTAAACCAGTAACTTACCACTTGCATTATGTGTGTTGTAAAAATCCCAAATCCAAAACAAACAGACCAAAAATCCACCAAAAAACACACAGAAGAGGATCCCATCCACATCACTAACTTTGCAGTGGCTTTTCAGAATACAATATTGAAGGTCTAATGGAAAAAAAAATGCTTCTTTACGTCTGAAGCACTAATTCTATCTGAAAATACTGTCTTATGGGAAAATATGACTTCTAATAATTTTGCATTGATCTTACATAGTAAAACACACAAATGAACGAGCACTCCAGGGAATCAATACTAGGTTCAATCCTGGGATACATCAGTATTGTTACAGAACCAACAGACAAAGCCATCACTAGTCCAAGAGCCAGGCCATACCCATCACTCTCTGAACTAACAGACAAACAGGACAATAACAAAAATGAAAAGAAGTTATGAGGCACAATGGGCTCTGCAGTTTAAGTAACAAATGGCATGACAAACAGTCTCACTCATTCATATGGAAACAAGAAGCACTTCAGTTAAGAAGATATCTCTTCAAAATTCATTAAAAAGAAAAAATATATTTGGCAATGTTATCTTCAAAAAGTGCAGGCAAAGTATAGCTTAAAAGGGGTTCAGCAATAAAAAGTTTTCCCCTAAAGAAAGAATTTTATGCTGATTCTGTGCATGTCAAGCACTCCTGACTTTTCAATGCACATTAGAGTATAACATGTTTTGCACAAGGGAAATGGTGCCTGGTAAGACAAAGCTGTGCCTTGAAAATGGAGGGATCTTTTACCACTCCTCTGCAGTGAGAGATATCAGCAATTGGCAGAAAATCCTCCAGTAGATTCACCAAAACTAATGCTTATCAGTAACAGGAAAATGAACAATTCCCAAAGGAAAAGCAAAATGTCTGACAGGTCCACTGGGAACCCATCAGTTTGGTTTTTCGTTTGTGGGTTTGAGTTTTTTCTGTTCAGAACTGCTTTAGAAACACTTTGTATTCTATCTGCAGCATAAATACTTAACTGAACATCTTGTTTTGTTAACTGTAATACCTTTATTTAGTGAAAAACCCACACAGCCCGCCACTGATTTCAGCAGTTCAGGTTTTTGAAAATGAGCTAGAAAAGTTCTCTGGTCCCTCAACAGCCGTCTCCATCAGATTTCTACTCCTCAGAGCCCAGAACAGCTCTATTTCAAAGGGCACTATGGGTATCTCTCTCAACAGAAGCAGTAGTGTATCACAATAGCCAATACATAATTCCTGCTGACATTTTTGGTGCTTAACAGTTTGACTGACTTGGCAGAAGACTATCTCCGAAAAAACAGTATCTTTTTAGAATTTATTAACAATTGAATAAAAAAAAAATCAAAACTCTATTCTCCTTGCTTTTACCCTTCGTCTTAAACGATGGAATACACCACAAAACTCATTTGCACTGTCTTAACCAGCTGATTTCTTCCTCTAATCCTACACATTGTCAACATAATTTATTTCCTATCAAGTGACACTTCTGTGACAACAGCAGTATTATGCAGAACTCCCTGTGCAGCCCATTTCTGCAACACAATTAATGACAAGCATCGCAAGGGCCAGTAGCATTGCCAGGACAATGTAGAACCGATGGGGGAGAGCCCCCTTCTTCATTAGCACCACTTCCACCTCTCACAACGCAGCCTTGGGTTTTGCTCTCAGCTGTGAAAGCTGAACTGCAGGATACTTTGGTGATTGCAATTTCATGATGAGTCGCTATGTTCTTCCCTGCTCACCTTTCTTCCACTTCAAGTTCCATCTTCCCTGAGAATAGGGCCAGAAGTAACAATTAAAATAGCAAACATCTTCAGAAAAGAAAGTTACACAGAATTTGCGTCCGGCTGCCAAAGTACATTTTGCTACACTAAAAACTTTCCCAGTATTCCTCATTTTGCAATCAAGATTCCCTCTGAACTCCATAAAGTGGATGGGATGAATGATGGGTAAAAGATTGATAAAGGGAGCAGCAGACATTTACTGCTCATGTCTTATCGAAGAGAACAGTGAAATTTGAGCGTTTAGTGATGATGTCCAACGGACAAAACTAGAGGAATGAGACACCCTAATACTAGGGCTGCCACCTCCAGACGACTGAGTCCTTTTCCTCCAGTTGATTCAGGTTTGTGGCTATGGGCAATTCCTCCTACTTCTGGGAGAACATGAACTGTGGCAACATAAAGGAAAGTCCCAGCAGAAAACAGCATAGCAACTCCAGTGGCATTGACTTCTGAAAGGGCTTCTTTGCTGCTCTGAAACACAAAGAGCAAAAAAGTAAGAATAAGCAGAAGTTTTTCAATCAGTAATAAAAAAAACCTCTCTCCAGACACAGTAGGACTTCTATCAAGACTCGCCTCACAATGACAATGGTTTAATGTGGTTTTTTGTATCTTGCACCTTACATGTAGTAACTGGCACCCTGAAGTTGTGGGGGAGCAAAAAGACATCCCTTCTGCTAGTTATTTCACTTTGGACTTACAAAAGAAAAAACCCTTACAAAAGAACCCTCAGAAAAGGAAAAAAGTCACAAAAGATGCTGAAGCATCTTCTTTGATCAGCTCAGAGCCAAGACACTAAACAGGTTTAGAAAAAAAATAAAATTCATATTGCAAAGCCACAAATTCTAAGGAGGATGCTCAAGATTGATTTTTTCCTCCATTTTTCTAAACAAAGGGTTTAAATTAGATGTTAGCCTTTAAAAACCTGCTCCACTACTCTACTGAACCAAGTCCCAAAACATTTCTTATTAAATATTTCATTTGTATGTAGAAGTTAACACCCAAAACTTTTCCACCATTCCCATGCAAAGTTCATGAAGAATTCTGCATCTAAACTGAGCATATCTTCACCTTCATAATAGGATTAAGATATGCTACAGATCATGCAGTAAATGCAATGAAATGCAAACCCACTCATATCAGATTCAAATACTTCTTCAGTGCTCTCCAGCTCAGGTGTAATCTTAGTTCTTGTGTTTACTCTTGGGCCATTTTTCCAAAGAGAAAGATACATCATCTGGAACTACAAAACCACTGTGACAGCCCTGACGCCTTATCAATTCTCTGTTCTTTCTGAAGGGCAAAATGTAAACCCAACTCTTGATGAGGACACTTCAAAAGAGTGCTCAAAGAGAATTATCTTTTCTATTTACAGAACCAACCCTTTTTTCTGCTGTCTTTTGTACTGAAATGTCAAATAAAATCCTATCCAGCAAGTAAAGGATTAGCCCAGATGATTTATTTAATCTTTCCTTTCATGCCTTGAGTTTCGTGAGATCACATTATGTCCTTTACAACACGCCACCACAGCATGTCACCAGCAGGACACCGCAGCTGAGAAATACAGGAGCATCCCAGGATATGCTATGAGAAGCTGAAACATTTAATTTGGACAGAGATGATAAACTCATGTACAGTGTCCCATTTCACAAGCTATTTGTTGTACAGACCCAAGACACAACGATGGTTTCTAGGGAGTAAGGGAAAAAGACTGTTTTAGCTGAGGACTCAACCACTGACAGAGACTCTGAATATAGAGGAACATTCTGGGGTGATGGGGGAAGATAGAGGAGATTATTTCCTACCTGCATAGTCAAAGAAGAATGCATGCAACAGTGCTGAAAATTACTTATTTAAATAGCCATCACATAAAACCTGCTCTATGAATAAATTGTTCTCAGTGGGGAGCAGCATAAAGGATAAAAGACAGAAATCAGACTTCCTTAAAAAAACTATACCAAACTCTATAAAGGAGTTATGTCACTGATTCTGATGGAAATGCATGAATTAATATTTGTTTTGTGCATTCCTACTGCTACCTTTTCATCAACTTTTCTTATATCTTAATTCTGCTGAATTTTTCAAACAGTTTGAAATTATGCAATATGAAACTCGTATCATGGTCCTTTCCCCAAACTTCACCACTAAGCCAGATTTTGGGCAGAACAAAACCATGGACCTACCTTGCTTAGCCCTAAGTATGTCACCATTGACATAACAGGTGCTGCTAGTGCAAAGACCAGCAAATGTTTTCTGATTCGATTCCGTTCTAGCCCAGCGTGCATCAGGAAGGAAACCAGGCCAAAGGCAGCTGGTGCCTGCAAAAAACAATATTCACTGCTAATACAATACCTTCTAAAACACACTGAAAAATGAGAAAAGGTTGAACTGCTACATTGAAATGGACTGAACTGGAAGACATTCAGGGCAGGCACTAGCATGCTGCAGCTAACCCAAATCAAGAGCATTCTGCAGACTGCCCACTTTAATAACCAACCTAATGGAAACTCACGTTCTGGCTATCAGAAAACATGTACTTGTGTACATTATAAATACTAAAATATTCATTCTGACTACAATCATTGCTATAGTCCCAAAGACTCCATCAACTTAGGTAATTTCTTTTTTCATCCTGTTACTATCACACATCCTTAGACAGTTTCTACATGTGCAGTAGAAGAATTCTACAATTAACCTGAGTAGGGAAACAATTGCCCAAAGACAGTTAACAGTCAGCCTCCATGTTAACAAAGACTTAAAAGCTGTTTTGATTAGTTCATTCCTGTTCTCACCAGGAAGAAAACAAATACTTCCTTCTCCCTCTGCTGGCATCTAGTTTCTCATCCAAAAGGCAGAGATGTCCCACTACTCACAGAATTTATTGTATTTTTGCTTGTATAAAGACAATAGCAATCCACCCTGATATTTCTGAGGTAAGACACAGAACTAAAATACCTTAAGCAGTTTTGTACACAGAATTATTCTTTTTTTAATACAAAAGGAAATCATGAGTGAAAAAAATATAAGAAAAACAAAAGAATCAGTAAGGATCAGAAGAACAGAAAAAAGACACCAGAGAAGAAATAAGTTTCTCTTCTAATACCAAATAATCATAGGAGAAATTTTCCTCCTCTAAAATTGTACCCTTCCAGAAGTCAGTTAAGAACATGAAGAATAACAAAAGCAAGTTTCACCTGGCAATAGCCAGAAGTTAAGCTCCAAGATGAGACTGTGACATTGCCACCCGCAAAGAAAGCTACGTAAACCACAATTACTTGTATGAACACTGAAGAAAAGACATGATACATATGCATTTCCTAACATTTTGAACATGTCATTATGTATGATTTCTGACGAATTTATGACTAACCACTGTAATCCATGCTGCCATAAGGCAAATGTCATCTGCACAGGTATGTTTAGAGACTGCATAGCCAATAAGTTCACATTCACACAAGTATTCAGCAAAAATCTCCCCATCTTCAAGAGCCACTGTTTGCTTGTTACCATCAGCAAAACAAATGTTTTCCTACAAAAATGGTATATGAGTGGTGTCGAAGCTACTACAGCAGAGGTAACCAGAAGTCATAATTTAGTACTCTGATATTCAGTGGTTTCAAAAGGCTAACCATTTAAACACTAAAACCTTTCACAACAAATACCCTCCCCATTTTCTGATGAACATCACAGAACCAAGATTGTTGTAATCAGCATAAAACTGCTCTTCCTCCTTGAATGCACTAGCATATACTTCCATGCCTCACTCTTTCAAACTTCTCTAAATATACCTCTTACAGAAGTAATAACACAGGGGTTTTTTGTTCGTTAAATAAACACTACCACACTTGCTTCAGAAGAAGTCAGTGTGAAGCTGACACATTACTTCATGAGCTACTCTTTCTCTTTGCTTTTGGGAGACTTTTACCAACCTCTGCAACCAAGGTAGGCAGTAGGCAGTCAGAATCCTCGCTCACTTGCACCCTACTCAGACTTAGCGTTAATCATGTGCTCTTCTGTCATATCTCATACCTGTCCTTTTTGGACCTTGACACTGTACCAACCCCTTAATTTCAATGGCATTAAACATTTCTGTATTACATCACTAATGAAAATGTAGATCTTCAGCAATTCCTGTGAGTATTAACAGTCTTATGAAGAACAAGCAAGATTTTTTTGATAACTCACCTTGTGCAACATAATCGCAACAAACACTATCAACTGGACACTAGTCTGAGAAGTAGAAGCTGCTGCACCCAATGCAACACCATCAGCTGAAAAAGGAGCGCAGATTTATGGATTATTCTTCTACATGAGCTTCCCCACCCCCTCAAAGGCTAACAGTAGAAAATGTTGATTTAAGAAACTCTGTTGCTGAAAATTGCCATTAACAATAGCAACCCAACAGAGGATTGACTTGCCTTTGTTTGTTAAGCCATAACATTTCAGAATATCAGAAAACCCTCTGCAAGAACTGTCTCATATTTCCCAAGACCATAAAACCCATAATGGGAATCTACTCTGTATTGGCACATTCCTTCAAATTAGAACAAGTAACAAGTTTAGTTATTTTAGTCTTCTGTAATAGAAGAGACAGCCTCTCTAAATTAAAAAAATGTGTTTTAGATACTAAGCATTGCAAGAATCTTAATTATTACCCTTTAAATGATTTTTCAAATATAAATACTATTGTATGTATTTTTTATCACTTACAATAAATATACTGTCTAAATGAAATAAAACATGGATACTATATTACTCCTTAATATATAGACACTTTGTTTAGTGAAGAAGTGCCTTTTTATGAACATCTTCTGACTTATCTAGACAACAACATTCAGCAGGACATGAAAAAGCACCACTTACACTACACATGTATAGTATAGAATCACTATGTGAACATGGCTTGACTAACACACATCTAACAGTCAGTCCTTGCAAGTCAGCCTAAATTTGTTTCAGTCAAGTCTTTGTGCTCCACCTTATAATGTCCTTTTTTCCCCCCTACAGAGTACTATTCTTTTAAATTAGTATTTTTTTAAAAAAAATCAACCAACAAGCAAATCAAAGGTGTTTCATACAGCTTATCAAATGTTAGTGTGAACTGAAATTTAGCAGCTAAAGGAGTCAGCAAAGGAACTGAAGAGGCACTGAAGAGAGTGAGCACCACACAACCTTTCAGATGGGAAAAACAAAAGAATAAAGTAAAGAGTAAAAGAGAAAATTTTGTACTCAAATAAAACTCCATGAACCATCTGAGCTCCCAGTTAGTTCTGGGAAAGATCCTTAGTCCTCCCTGCCTTTTTTTCTTTCTTTCTTTTATAAAAAGCCACCTCCAAAAGCAAAACCCAAATGTCTCCATCACACCAAAAGATGACCCACACAGCAAGGCATATATTTGTCAAGCACTAATAATAGGTCCCACATTACCTGCAGCGTGGACTACTAGTCCCAGTGTTGTGGTGATTTTGGAGTTGCTTGATCTTGCAGCTTCTGGATCTGAAACAGTCATAAGAACAGTTATGATAAAAAGATCAAATTAATAAATTATGCTGAGAAAAAAAATTAAGTATCACTGTACATATCTTCCCCAGCTGCTTAGGCAGTTGTACTCAAAACTACCAGCTTTTGTATTCCTGCATTAGATTGACTGTAAAATAGTTTGACACTTAACACCTTCAAACCACCTGAAATTCTACCAACAAAAAAGTGACGGACTCACAATTCTTTGCAATTTGCAGGATCTCTCTCATAGGCAGAAGCAGATGTTTTTCTTAACCTTCTAAAATGAAATGTTAAAGGTCTGTGCCATCAAGAAAAAGAAAAGCTATTTTTGGATCCCAAGAAACCAGAGCTGCTTTGAGAGTCAGGATGATTTTCCCCACACAGCTCAATGTTCATAGCTCAGGTGACAGCCTGGGTCAGTTTTTGTTGCAGTGATTCCTTGGCAGTTCCTAATAAACAAAAAAGTCTAGCACAGCACCAGTTGCAAAGATTTCCCTTTGACGTTATACACCACAAAGGAGAAATGCAGCCAGGGCTGTTTGAGATCCAGTGTTTTGACCAGAACTGCCTGACATTTGTAGGTTAGCTCATTACACAGCACAACAGGGCAACATCAATATCCAGCACTACACAATCAGTGATGAAACTGTTACAAAGAATCACTGCAGGGTGGGTAAGCCCTACACAAGTGTAGAAACATCTTATATTCAACTGCTTAATTCCAGTTTGAACAGCCATGACTGAATTATCCCAGTGGCCTGTAAAACAACAGTAAGCACACCTACACTGCTTCACTAACTCTGCAGTGATGCCAAAACAGAAATTCCAGTCCTTTTCCTTCCTCCTGCCTGTCCCCTTACACCCTCTTCATTCCCAGGCACACATGCAGTTTCCCAAGGAGTCAGCTTGTTCCTCTGAATGAAGGGGAAACCATGTGAGTAATTAATTGCATAAGCTGTACTTGCATGACAGCAATGGTAAACTCACGTCAAACAGGAGGAGATACTCACAAAAAGCGTTTCCTTTACAATTGTTTTGGATTGACCGTTACCAAACACAAAGAATCACATTTGACTTCATACCTTCATTCTGGCCTACTGAATTTTTCTAGTTTAGATGAAGTAACATCTAGTCACTTGGTAGATAATAAACTACAAGACATTGGTTCCAGAGAAAACTCTTTTTCTTCAGTCTCTTTAAAAAAGCATTACAAAAACACTGCTACATCTCCTGCGACAGGTAGAGGCTAGATAAAACTTTACTTAATACTCTATTTTATTGTGTCTCTCTAACACAGATCACAGTCTTCTGGTATTTGCTATGATCAGAGACATAGAAAAGGGTCACAACCTATACAAATCAAGGATCCTTTTGGAAGTTGCTCACCTGCATCTCCCTGACATCCTCATTGCCAGTGTTTCTTTAGAACAACCCTGAAAATCAGCTACCCATGGCTGTGGCTCCATTTACGCTTTTTCAGCAGTACACAGGTGACATAGCCCCTGCACTGGCCTTTCATCTGTCCCACCACAGTAACCCCATACAAACAAGCTGCAAGAACTGACAGGAATCCAGACAAAATCTATCCCCCTGCCTTTGCGGGTGTTTTACTTTTCCTTTAAAATCAATTCCTTATTTTTTCAGGGCCGAATGCCAGCATCAGAGGACATTGTGTGGGAGAAAATGAGCAGCCAAAGGCAATAAAATACTTTTTCAAATGACAGAACACCTTTGGTGCATTTCAAGCTACACTCTGAGCATGCAGTCACATGCAGGAAAAAAAGGCAACCGTAGGGTATTTTTAGTCTCTTGCAAGAAGCTGACAGATCTTTACACAAAACAAGAAGTATTTTGAAGTATGTGAGGCTTTAGACTAGCGTGGGAGGTCCAGCTATGCAGTTAAAGTACCAGAGCATACATCTAATAATTTCTGCCATCTTACTTAAGATAACTTGCTGTTCTTTGCAAATTTTACCTACAAATATAACAATTAAGTGGGAAAAACAAACTAGTATAAGACTAACCTGAAGTTTTTTGGAAAGCCAAAGAAATCCCCTATGGGTGATACTGTAAAACAGACAATAACTCAAGTGTCAAGTCACCCTTCACCCCCAACATGCTCATACATGTTACTGAGGCAAGCTCTCAAATTATGGTGAATTTTGAGACAGATTTCCAGCATAAACATTTTACATGAACCATGGTTTATGTTTTTAAAGTACCTACCGAAACTCTGGACATGACTGGACAAATTACATCCTGGTAGCATTAAAAAAAATTTGAAACTTGTTAATGAAGACTAATTAGCAAGTTTAATTGAAGTGAATCTTTACTTACCATCTGCAGGGTGCACATGAGAGCTGCCTATCTGATCCACCAACAGCATGAAGACAAAGCCAAGGACAAGGGACACACCAATATAGGCATGCAGCCTGGAATGGTCGTGGCTGTGCTCATGTACCGCTGGGATTTTCGCTACCTTCTCAGACTCCATCACGTGCTGCATCTCGCTCGCTGGGTGATGCTTTCCTGTCACAGGTGAACAAATAGATCAGGTCACAGGAGAGTAAACGCGACACAGTCACTTCTTTCCTCCTCTGCCAAAAGCCTTCCTCGCACTTTCCTGGACAATACACAGAAGTCCTTGTTTAAGGTCTTTCCTAGACAATGTTCTTAGCAAAGCCTGGTTGGTTTCCCTTCATACATCTTCATCATGGAAAAGCAAGGAAATGATTAATATGTTATAATCCAGGTTGCATTTTAAATACAAATTAATTCACAAAAACTGCTGCGTAACTCCTTTTTTAACTGAAGTCGTCAGTTTTGTCAATATTCAGAGATACTGTCAAACAGTTACTTCATTATCTTCATTTAAGTGAGAAAATACAGGATGAGATAAAATAGGTTCCATCCGTTAAAAGATTTAATACCATCTTTAAGAAGATTAACTGATGCTGAGATATAAACAAGCTAGTATTGATACAGACTACAATAGTTAAGTCAAAGACACTGATCTACAAACGTCAGTACCATCCCAGAATACCAAAGTCCAAGCCTTGGGGATGAACGATGTGTGGTTTCCTTTCTCTACACAAGCTACTCCATTAAAGCTTGTCCATGTTTTTTTTCATTTTTAGAAGGCCTTTTGGATGGCAGCTACGCTTCAGAAGCTTTGAAACTTATACCAAGAACTTGACTTAACATCATTGTCTTGCTGGAATACTCATACATCCTCTTGGATGAGACAAGCGTAGGTTCATCCCACTGTACAAAAGATCGCAATGCCATTACTCCAGTCAAAGCACAACAGAATAAACCTGGTAGCAGAGATTTCAAACATATCTTTGCTGAACAAGATTGAGCAATAAAATTACTTCAGACCTCACAAGATTTTTTTGCCATGTCTATTATGAAGTTGACCTTGCTTCAGATCATTTTAAGCCGTAAAACTGTGTAACTCACGGCAATCTTTCTGACAGTGGTTACACAGTTTCAGCAGGTCAGCAAAGGAATTGTATTTGCTGGTAGTACTCAAACCAAGGTTTCACTACACAGATACACAGGTTTATGACCAAAGAATAATCCAAGTCATGATATGCTATTTTCTCTCAGCCTACAAGGTTGAAAATCAGAAGTTATTTATTCCATAGCCTGTGGGTAAAAACAGAAGTAATAGTAAATTACTTCCATTATAATGATAAACACTAAAATGCTTGCTAGCAAGCAACCACTCAGAGTTAATCTACACCTGAAAGAGGGAAAACAAAGATTTCTCTTTTTGTTCTTCCACTTACATGAACATACCTCAAGGTTTCCCTTAGTTGCACCTTTCTAGGTGTATTTATGTAAATAGGTGAACTTAAAAAAGAGAAAGATATTCTCACAGTCCTAAATTTAACTTTGAATATCCTCCTTTAAAAAAAAAATTAGAAATAGTTTTTGTAGTTAAATCTGTAATACCTATTAATACCTATTAATTCTGCCCCTTTGCAATTAAAAAAAAAAAAATCAGATAAACTGTTGTTAGACACAATACTGTGAGTTAGAAGCTTCAAGTCTGAAGCCATTCACAAATTCTTTTCTCCCAGGTAAATACTTCTGCTATTACTACTGCAGTACTGTGAAATGTGGGTTTTTTGCCATATATTAAACAAAGTTATAGCCCATACAGCTCTACACAGCAAGCTGTCAAGTCATACATGAATAGGATGCACCATTAACTGAAAAAGTATTAAAACTGACAAATGTTCACAGCAATTGTATGCATTGCTAGCTGTACCATTACAAAGAGAAAATCAGTCTACTCAGAATTACAATTGAATGGAGAGCAAACCCACAACTGCAGCTCATTACAGACATCCAACATCAGAGTGCACAAATTATGGTACAGTATAAAAGCATAATCAGAGCTTCTTTCACTTCTTGATAAAGGATGATTTTATGTATTATCTTCTATTTATTCTAAGCCTAAACAAAACAACATAAATTTAGTGGAAGCTAAAACAGTATACATTAAAGCATATTACTAAAATGAAATTTAAAAGTTTAGAAACACAAACCCCAGCACTACAGGAAAAGCAAAGGACTACAGCTACCTCTCAATCCCAGATTAGCAACAACAGTACACCAGATGCTTGCACGCCTCTCTACAGCCTCAACTTCCCCTGTAATCAGTAAGCCACTGCCATTCACCTCCAAAGTTTTGATTCTGCGCATACTGGAAAAATCAAGCAAAAGCAAAATTTAAAGCGCATTCCAAAGAGACGTGATGAGCCCTGGCTATTTAATACAATGTCATAACCTCAAACTGAGCTCTGTTAAGGCTTTTGAAAATGAGACATGCTCCACACAAACATCCCTGCAAGACACAATCTCTGCTCTCTTTGAGCTCTTCATTAGAAGTGGTTAAGACAGTGACAGCAGGCTAGAACTGCATGCTTGAACACAGAGATTTAGGTGTGTAATGTATACCACCACCTAGGAAGAAATGCCTGCTACCCTGTAAATTAGCCCTATATAACCCTAATTTTCAGCTAAATATACTAATTCCATGATGCTTTTCACCTTTGGAAGAAATTCTTGTTAGGGCAGAAACACAGATTTGTAAAACACCTCCTGCAATTGCTTTAATGAGAAGCAGTCTAAACTACAAAGAGAAGCAGCAAACACTCCATAATTTCATCCTCTGGCCAAGGCACCTTTACATCTCCTTTGAAGTTCCAGTGGAAGTTAAATTCTCCCCAGAATAAGAAACACTACACGTGACCTGTCATAAAAGGCTGTTATTCCATGAACAGTAGAGTATCCAGATCCATAAATGATTGGATAACTCAGCAAGAGTCATCAATCTGCAGTCTGATCATATCCCTCAATGTGCAGTATCTTGCCTACGCTACTTTTGCATTTCTATGCCTGCTTTGTGTCTTGCTGCTTTGAAGCTCTTCCATCAATCTCACGTTAAAAACTCTAAAAAAGAAGTCTCAGTATATCATAACACACCATGATCTAAATTACCCTGAATGAGGCCATCTGGGTTTGGTTCTTACCCTCCAAAACATCTTCATAAAGTGCATGTACTCCTTCTGGTACAATGACAGCCAAGGCAGTTCCACACAGCAGCCCAGCACCCAGAACAGTCACCAGCTTCAATCTCTCCTGCAAGTAAGTACAAAACAAGTATCATCTTTAAGAATGAAAACACTCTCCCTTATTAACAGAGGTTGGGGAAGGGTGTTAATTGTGACATAGATATTGAGAATTTGCAATTAAATCTTAACAATCATACATAAACCTAATGTTTTATAGTAAAGAATAATAAAGTTTTGTTCATATTTTTGGAAGAATTTCTATAACAAAAATAAGAAACACACATAGTTGCTACTATTAAAGTTATCTTCCCAGTTATATTCTAGTTTTGGGCAAAAAGCTTAGAAGTATCTTCCTCCCAAACTAATTACGTTCTGGTTAATCAATAAATTCACCAGTTCACTTCCTCGTGACTACATTGACATGCCAAAGTCAAAGCCACGTACTAAAATCCAATTACATAAACATATAATTGGGTCTAAAACATGACAGTTTGCAGAGACCTTTACCAATAATTTCTGTAAGAGCCCCTGTGGTATAACATCTAGCAACCATGGCAGTTCAGATCCTCCTAGTAACTGTGTAGCACACATTCAGTGGCAGAACTATTGTCATCTTCCATATTCAATAAGAAGTCTACCAAAACACTCATGCTGACTACCGAGGACCCAGAGACAGGGGTCAGCATTTGAACAACAGGAAACCATTTGTTCCGTATCATTGTGATGCCATCCATTCTTCTTCATGCACTGCAATGACACAAATTGTTCAGTCTCACCAAAATGTGCCACACTTACACAGAAGAAGCAGGAGGCACTAGGGAGATGCAAAACCAGCTTCCTGAAAGTAAGCCAAATGTGACCACAAAGGAGTAACTGCAGCATTATTGGAGAAAACCCTAACAGTAATATGCAAGAAAGTGTAAAGTTTCAAAGTTTTCACAGAAAACAAGTGTAAAGTTCCCAGAAATATGCACTGTATATTAGCATATACAATAATCATACTTGGTAAATTGCCATACAGTGGCAATCTACATGAGAACATAAATTTTCAACATCTTCTGTTCATAAAGTAATTCTGCAAAAATATAGTACCATACAAGGAAAAAACCCCATTATTTTTATCTGCAACACTATAGTATTTTTTGCATACACACATAAACACAGAGGAAAGTGCCAGCAGTAATACTGATTTATTACAACTGCAAATATATAGCATAGCTTGCCTTCAACTTGGGCACCTGTGAATTTTAAAGATCCATGAGAATAATACACACTAAGAAGTTATAATTTCAAGGTAAGTCACCATCTCCTTTTCAGTACAAAATAGTTAGGTGTGGTGAATACAGAAGTTTAATAAAAACAACCCACATAGATAGGCAAAAGGAATACCGCTTCATCCAAGCAATCAAACCATTTCTGTTAAATACATTTGCATGTGAAAAAACAAGAGCAACACAGTAAGCAGTGCTAAAACTCCACGGGAAAAAAAATCTCAGATTCCTCAAATTAGCAAACTGTTCCACTGCTCAGTATTTTTTTAGGTCTGTATGGCATTGAAACTCTTGAACCTCACACCTGCTTTCAGGAGGAAGTGGCCCCAGTTCCTGCCTCTGTTACACCACCAAAACATCCAAACTGCCACAACTTTTTTTAAATTTTATTTTATTTTTTTTATTTAGGCTACAGTTTAAGATGCAGCCTCATAACTGGCAGAGTGCTGTTTCCAGCCCTAAGTTAGACCAACAAAGTCCTGAAAATTAGGATCAAAGTGAAAGGGCACTTCTGCACACAGAACTAAGGCAAAGTTCTGTTCAGTTGGCACCTTTTACCATTCAAGTTTAGTCATACCTGGCTTTCCCAGAGTTTTATACTTTCAAGACTATCCTAATCTAATTGAAACAATAGAACACATCATGAAATCAAACACAAATAATAAATTCCATATAAAAAAATAATCTGAAGGAATGTATTAACACTAATTAATAATTTTAATGTTCTCTACCATCTGGGGTATATTATGCACAGCATTCACTCTTGTTTTCAACTCAACCATTACAAATGGCCAGTGGGAAGAGGCATTTTTACTCACGTTGGCTATCTGCAAAACTTTTTGCAAACTACAGAATGGACCATCCAAACAGTTATTTGAGTTTGCAATTATCTTTGTTGCAGACTCCCTAAGCAATAATTTTAAACAAAACAATTATAACTTCTAATTCGACACTTCCAGGATTTGTACATCATGTGCAGAGATATTTTGCCCTTTTAAACCAGCACTGCATGCAAACCCTTAAAAATATCTAAGATTTAAATCAAGTGTAAAACCGAGTCAAGAACTTCTGAGAGCTTAAGATACCACAATAAACTTGACTGCACATTGCATACTGATGGTAAAATACCACACACACAAAAGGCTAATTAGGTACATGATTACTGCTTAGGCAGCTTCGGATCCACAACAGATCTGTATTCCTGCAGCTGCTGGAAGCCACTGATTCAACTACACAAAGAAAGCACAGACAGAACAAGAACCTTAACTTCAAACAACACTGAATATAAGTCAAGAGTTAACAGGAAACTGTCAAGCACATACATGACAAAATGTAAAATTAAATTTAAAAAGAGATAAGATTAGCACACGAGGCAGTGCTCTCAGCAAATCTGCAAGAAAACCCTCCATGGGATTCAGGGCAGAAGTGAGTTTTGAAGAGCAAGACAGTGGAAGCAACAACACTGAAGACACATAAGGGAAGGCCCACCAAAGCATCAGATGAAGCACTGGCAAAACAGAACTCTGCTGATGTTCACGTGGAGACGCCCAAATACATTGTTAAGTTCAATTCATTCTGATGAGTTGTACTTTTCCTAAAATGAACAGCCCTTCCTTCCATGCTGCTCAGGGTCTACTGCTCCTGGAATGTCCTAGCAATGATGGGACCAAAGGACAGGTGCAAGCAGCCCTCTGACTTGATGGAAGACAAAGGCACATTTCTCCTCCAGCGCCTTGCTTCCCAAAAGTAGCACTGCTTCCAAGAGAAATAGGAATCCCCCACAGAGAGCTCTTACTACCTTAGAACAACTAAACCCTCAGTACACCATACCTCTACAATAACCTTCATCTAGAAAGAGAAAAAACCCTTGGTTATCAGAGGATACTGGGAAACCTATAGAGAGACTGTGACAACCATCATCATCTCAACAAGTATTTCTTAGAAGCACACAAATATGTTTAATCAGGAACTCCTGTACTGTTTGGGAACTTGCCCAATCTATCAGTCTCCCTCTCCTCTAACAGTAACTTATTTATCCAAGATATTTTTTCAAAATAATGCCTTGAGTTACACGGAGCAGTAACTTAAAGTTCTATACTAATCAAAAAGCTAAGGTTTAATTTTCAACAGTGCAAGCTGTGAGCAAAATTGTGAATCAAAGTTTTTTCCGATAATATACTTGGAATTGTTTTTAAAAGCCTTTATTTGAGTAGCCCACAGGCACAGAGGACATAATCACTGACTTCAGCAATTTCTTATACAAGCTTCTAAGAATATGCATGCTTTTCGTGTCCTTACACTACATGCTGAGACTTTCCTTCACCTGTAGGAGAGACTCGACTCAAACCTGACAAGTTTAAATGGCCACTCTAAAACAAGCATAATTTTACACAGCAGTTTTGAATGAAAATTAATACTGCACTCATAACTTTTAAAGATAAAACTTCATCCTTAACAGCGTTGCCGTATTGCAAGAGGACGGCACCAATTCCTACTGGGAGACCTCTCTGGTTTCTCCTTTATCAACCCGCAAGCAGTTTGACGGAGTGGTCTTACCTCGGAAAAATTAACTGCCAAGGGTATAATTCCTGCCACATAGCAGGCGACCAGCATGGCCAGGGACAGCAGGCAGATGGAGGGGAAGTCATCCATTTCGCCGCTTTCTGTCGGCTCCCTTGAAGTGAAATCCAACAGCAACTTTTCCACCTCTCCCCAGCGCACGCCTTAACCCGTGCAGACACCGAGCTCCCAGGAGAGGCTTTCAGCCATGTCTCTCTCGCCGGGCGGCAGCGGCCGGCTCGGCCCCCGGCCGGAGGTGCGCGGCCGTGGGGCGGGGGCGGCTCGGCCACCGGCGGGCGGGCCCGGCCCTCACCTGAGGCGGGGGAACTTTCACCCGCACCGCGCTGCTCCCAGGGGAGGCGGGAGGGAGGGCCGGGGGACAGCGAGCGAGCACGCAGGCGGCTCCTCACGGCGGGGCAGCCTCAGACGGCGCCGAGAGCACCCTGCAGGACCGGCGCTCCCACCTCGCACCCACGGCCGCTGCCCCGGCGGCCAAGTGGCACCTCGGCGCTTCCCCTTCCGGGACGGGCCGCGGCCGCCCCGCCCCGCCCGGCGCGCTGCCCGACTCCGCCATGGCGGGCGGGGCCTCGGCCGGCGGCGGGCCACGCGCGGTCCCTCACCAAAGATGGCGGCGGCCGCGCCCCGCCCCCGCCAGCCTGGCCGCCGGCCCTGCGGGCGCGTGCGCGCGCGCGCGCGGGCGGCGCTCTGGCGCGAGCGGCTCTATGGTGGCGGCCGTTGGCGCGGCGGCGCTTCCGGCGGGCGCGGGGGCCTGTGGGGGATCGCCGCGCGCCACTTCTGCCCGGCGGTGCTGAAGGAGCGGAGCCGCCATGGTGAGAACGAGACGGGACGGGACGGGATCGGATCGCCGGGCTTCGCGCACACCGCGCCCGCCAGGGCGGCCTTCCCTTCCCCTCCTCTCCCTGTCCCCCGGGTCACTGCGGGCGGGAAGGCGGCGGCCGGTGCTGCGGGCCCGAGCGGGCGGCAGCACGTTTTGGCGGGGCAGAGCAGGACGGGGCGGGGGCACAAAGGCGGCGGCGGCGCTCGGGGAGCGGCGCGCTGGAGGCTCCCGCCCTTCTCCCCCGACCGCTTCGGCCCCTTCTCAGGGCGCTGCTGGAAGCGCAGCGCTTTCCCACGAGTCTCGCCCGTCGTGCGAGCCGGCCTTAAATGGCTGATTTGTGCTTTCCATGCTGCTTTCCCTGCTCCTCCCCTCTGCTCGGAGGAGGGAAAGGCGGGAGCTTGCGTTGGTGATCTCTGGGAATTGCACGCCGAAGCTCAAAGGCCTCCCTATCACCGTGGTTTGTTGCGTTCATCTAATGAATTTAAATGTGCTGAAGCAAGTTGTTGCCGTGCGGTGGGAGGACAGCTGCTTGTGGTTTACAGCGAAGTTCCATATCTGCCTGGTACTTGCTCCAATGCAGTTGGCTTCGGCCATGATGAGCCCTGTCCTTGTTGGCCAAATTGAAAGGTGGTCCTTAGAGCACTTTTTCTGCCTGGCACTTAGCTGTGTGCAGTATGCTGCTGGTTAGTATTTGCATCACTGTGCATCTATCTTACCCTTGCAGTATGTGTTTATCTTCCACTTTTATTGTTTCGGGGCTGCTTTTTGTTGTTTTTTTTTTTTAACGCTTAATTGTCAAATACACTACAGTTGATGGGAGCTTCTTTGGGCAGATGCTGCATAGCTTTTAAAGTCCTGCTGGTTTCGCTCTTGGCACTGCCTTAACCAGTTTTACAGGGGTCTGCCTTTAGTAACAGGAGCAATTTCTAAAGTGCTCTCTAGAAGTTCGAAATTGGTATAATATAAACCATGTGGTGTCTCATTCCATGTCCCACTCAAAAGCAGCCAGTACAACTGTGCTTTTAAGGAAAATGCAAAGAAATTCAACATATGTATTAAAATAATTAGGGTCCGTATTGGGCTTCTCCAGGTCACCTGGTGCTAATGCAGAAAGGTTCATAGATCTTCCCTTGTTTTGGTTTTGTCACCTAGGCACAAGGGACAGGTAATAATAGTTGGAGGAGGCTTCCCTCAGGCTTCTGAACTTGTAATTTTTTTGTACCTATGTGGTAGGACAGGACAGCGATTCTATCAAATCAAACAATTTTTTTTTCCTTTAAAGTAAAATAATGTCAAGTTCCCAAAATGTTTGAAATGTTTGAAAATCATTAATACTACAATACATGTGATCCAATGGTATTAATTTTAATGTTTTTCTGGGCCAGTATCTAATAATCCATATTATATAGTGTCTGAAGTGATAAATGGCTTGAATTCAGAAACCCAAATGATTTCTGCTGCGGAGTTCTGAAAGAACTGGCTCACATGTCTGGCTCACTGATTTTTCTATAATCTGATTATTTGGATGATTTCAGAATTTATACATTCATTTAGCACTCCTCAGTGACCATCTAATTAAAATGATAGTGCTGGAAAAACTGTTTTGTGATAATCTTTGGCAGTCGTTTGGACTCCCTGCTAAGACATGCCTGTTCAAGTACAATGCATTAGGAACAGCCAGATACCAGCCCCCCTTGGGGAATTCTCTTCAAATCAATCATCCTCTGGCATACATGAAAGTGGATTTAAATGATCTGCTCTCCTTTGTATGGCTTTTGTTGTTACAGTGTGCAGCTCAGAATTCCCCTTTTTTCCATTTCTGATTAGGAAAAGTCTTGCTCTTATTTTTCTCTGTGTAACATTTTCCTGAAACGTTTTCTGAGAATTCCATTCTCAGAATCTGCTGTTGCTGTGTTGAGACAATTTAAAGCACAGAAAACTGTATTCCAAGGATGGGAGCACTGTCAGTTATAGGATAAGAATTTGTCCTGTTAGTTTTTCTTCCCTACAAATCCTAACATTTGCCATTTCCATTTCCTATCATTGCTTTTCACAAGCACTGAACTGGTATCTTCACTGATTTCCGAAGTATGGGTCAGGATTTTTCTGTCAGCCACTGATTAATCCAAGCCAAATAATGTCTTACCCTGCAGTTGCCTCTGTGTTGTGTGCTCACCTCATATATTAGCAGTGAAAATGTTGGATCCAATTAGTAGCACTGGAAACGGCCATTTGCAGCATGCTTGCAAACTTTCTGTGGTATGCAGCCTGTTAATTAGATCACAGATTGTGTACACTTTTAAAATCTTGCTTCTTTGCTCAAATTACTTGCTGTAGCCAAGTGAAAAATGTTATGGAAATGATGGAAGCCACAGAGTGTACAATCATCTAAGCCTTCCCTGCAGAAGAACAAGCTTATGGACCCCAACATTTGGAACCATTTTCTGTGCCATAATTACTGTTTAAGTAAACTCACTGAAGTGTGAAAAACCAGTACATCTGTTTTGCTAGAAATAATCTTGAGTGCTAAGTGCAGATTTATTGTATCATTGGTGTTCCCTTGAAGTTAAATGGATAACACAAATCAGTTATTTGTTAAAATCCTTCAGATGAGACTGACAATGTGGTTAAGTTGGGTCCCCTCCTTGCTCTTTCACTGGGGCATTGAAAATTTTACTAACAGCTTGCATTTGGAATAAAAAAAGCAAATGCACTAATGCCACAGCTCTTGCACATTGGACTTTATTGCTTTGCTTGTCTGTCTAAATAGAAACTATTGCAGTGGTAGTTTTTTTCAACACAATAGCTGCTTTACTGGTGATTTTACACATTTTAAGGTTCCATAAGGATTGATAGGACTTGTTAGAAACAAAACTTTTTAACACAGCTTATATAAATAGTAAATGCTATGTGGAAAATGTCAGTGTCCTTTATTGCTAATCTAGTATTTTACTGTTATGCTTCTTTTTACTCCTTCTTTCATATAAATAACTTAATTCAAACAAAAGTCAGTCAAAGTGTGCAAGTGACCTGTATTTTTGTGTTCGTTTTGTTTTCCAGTCTCACACAATTCTACTTGTCCAGCCTACCAAGAGGCCGGAAGGAAGGACATATGCTGATTATGAATCAGTGAATGAATGCATGGAAGGTGGGTGGATGCAGACATGGGAGTTAAAAACTATTGTTAAAATCCTATTTTTGACATATTCACAAACTTAATAAGAAAATAAGTTCTCTTCATGTTTTTCAAAGGTAATTCACAAAAAAGAAACCCTCATGCTTTTAGCTTACTAATGTTCTAGCAAACTAACAACTAGTTATTTTTTTGTTTCTAAAACTTCCTTTTTCTATTAAATGTCTGGTTTTGATTTAACGCGATGAAATCACATCCAGTTTGGGAGAGCAGACCGTATTCTTTCTGGACCCATGCAGCAAACTTGTTTCAATGCATTTCATTGCAGGATCAGCACTTAATTCTTTTCTTCTCACTGTAAAGCAAAGATTGCTACTGGAAATAATATATTAAATAAAGGATTGTGTGCAGTTGATACTTAATTTGCAGTCGTATGGCACATGTGCCAGAGTAAAGATCCTGCAAAACTTTGATACACATAATGAGCATGGGAAGAAAATTGAAATATTAGAGCTGTAGTTCACTTAACATTAATCTTGCAGGAGGTTTTGTGAGGCAAACAAAAGTATAACAAAGAGCGTGTCAAGTCTCTGTGCTCCTTTTAGTATTATATTCTTCTCGAATGTATCTGAATTATTAGTGGACTAGTTTAAATAAATTAAAAGTTTTGTGCTGTCACTCTTACCTCAATATCCTGTTTAACTCTTGGATCAAGGACGATCATTCTTACGCGTTCTTTTGTTTCTCAGGTGTTTGTGCAGTAGGAATATATGTTCTAGTTGCTATCTTAAAATTATTAGGAGTTCCAGATGTCCATTGGAGCTTACTGCGTGGAAAGTTACATATTTGACAGAACTGAAACTTCTTCCCCTAGATGAAGAAAACTTTTCTTACCATATATCTTACCTGATTTTATGGTATTACATTTCAGTGCAAATTGCTAGGAACAAAAGAATTTCAGCTCTAGAAAAATTGGTTGTTTTTATGGTGGTAATCGCTAAACTTTTATTTGTGGATCAAGAGCTGAAAAAGTTTCAGCTAATGCAGTTTTTTTATATTGCATTGTTAATCTTGTTTCTCTGTAGGAGTCTGTAAAATGTATGAAGAGCATCTGAAGAGAATGAATCCCAACAGTCCATCCATTACATATGATATCAGCCAATTGTTTGACTTCATTGATGACTTGGCAGACCTCAGCTGTCTTGTGTAAGTTCAGTTGTACAAGGCCATTTCAGTGACTTAGGAAAGTCAGAAGTTTTCCTTGTAAACTCTTCTATGTGTGTTTAACATAATGCTTTTTCATGTGGTTTTAGCAGTATTGCAGCTGCCCTAGCAAGTTACCCAGTCCAGTTAACTGCACAGATACAAGGTACCTCTGAAGAAGGCTTAGAAACTAACAGTTCCATTTGGATTTTACTTCTCATTGAAGCTGACTGAAATCCAACAATTAAATATGGCTGACTCTTTTATTACCACTAGAATCTGTTTAAATTTGCCTTTGTGCTGTTCATCCAGTTCCTCAGGAGGAATTCTTTTCAGTTGAGGGCAGTACTTGTGGTAGGGTAGAAGGCTACAGAAGTGCATTGCAGCAAAAAGTTAGTTTTGACCAAGATTCAGCAAGATGAAAGTTTATCTAATAGACTGAAAGTAGCCACTTGTTTTAGAAGGTAACAACTGTTTCTACGATAGTCTTGTGCCTTTCTTAATCAGGCTTCTAAAATCAGTGTCGTGCCAAATTCTACTTAGCTTACAGTTTTCCACCAGATGGCACACGTAGCACAAGATGTAATAAGACATGTCTTGTGTTCACGGAAATTCCTGAAGTACTGGATGTCTGCTCTTGCTGTGTAGCATTATGGAAGGATTTGGGGATGGAGGGTAGAAATCAGTAACTTTTCCTGAAACTAGCATTTCTTACATTGCACTAGAACTGCTGCTATATGAACGTAGACTGAAGCTCTTTGTTTGGTCTTGATACAATCATGCTGGGGTTTAAATAGTAACACTTCCTTAGAAACAGCATGCTTAGGGTTTTTTCCTAAGGTAAGAACTATAAATCGTTCTGGAATGGGTTGACTTGGGATTTTTACTCAGCTTCTTACCACTGACCAGAAATAAAAGTATACCAGGATTTAAAGACTGACCAGGACTTTAGTAGTTCTTACATCATTCACTGAAAGTACATCTTCATGAACAAAATATTCAGGTTTAATGACTGAGGATGAAAGGAGGGCATGAGCCTACATACAATTTCACTAAGATTGCTTCCATTATTCAGTCTCATTCTGTTTTAATTCAGCATGCCTTGAGTAACTGAATTCTCTGGCCCTTGCTAGTGAACTGCTTTTATAAACTATCCTTGAGTAGCAAAGAAAATGCATCCATGGGTTCTTAGTTTCAGTTTGCTTTTTATGAAGTATCTTTGTTAGATGTAAGCTTGCCCTCAATGCCAAATGGCAGTAATCCTTTGTCATCCATCTGTGAGTTAGCCTTTGCTCCTGGAAACACTTGATGTTTAAAAAAAAAAAAAAAAAAAATCCACACAGAAGTTGAACACTTGAAAACTTAAATTTGAAAACTTAAATCCTTGAACTAAAGTTTAAGAAGTGTTTGACTCATTAAGACAAATTTGATTTTTTTCCTGGTGGAACTATTCTTCTGCAGGCTGAGCTCTAAAATGCTAAGATTCTTTACTTGTCTCCCTTAAGTAATTAAATGCATGAATTAAAATGTGAACACACTATGATCCAGTCATTCAGTAGTGCTTGGAACATCTAGTTTTGTTTCAGGCTCAGACTGATCTGATAGACAACTGTTTTTTAAGAGAACAGGAAAAATCCATTTGATAAGTGGCAATTCCCACCTACTTCTGATACTACCTTCTGTACACCACTTTCTGCCTCATACACTCGAGGACAATTAATTGTTGGTGAAGTTCTTCTGGTAAACGTACTGCCGAGCAGACTGACGTTGTTTTCTTGTTTCCTCTGCAGTTACCGTGCTGATACTCAGACGTACCAACCGTACAACAAAGACTGGATAAAGGAGAAGATCTACGTCCTCCTCCGCAGGCAGGCCCAGCAAGCAAGCAAATAATGAGGGCACCATTGCTCCGTGGGCTTGGGGAGGGTTTGGACAACAGGTGTGTACAGAGTGTAGTAGTGAGCGTTTTGTATTATGGTCATCCTGTTGCCATCTTGATAAACTCATTAGCCAGGACTGATTGTATTTTTAGAGATACGAGGATTTTGTTGGATTTGACTTTTTTTTTCTAGTGTAAATGGAAAGGAAAGTACAACATCTTCAGCAGAGTTTTGGATTTTTTTTCCTCCGGTTTGCTTACGGTCCTATCTTATTTGAACCCCTGGGGCTGTTCACATTGTACTTCACCCCATTTGCTGTATGTGCCCCTCTGTGGGTTCTTAACATTCAGTTGTGTCCTCGAGATGTCTTTAATGGGAAATAAAAGAGCAACCCTTTAGTTAAATTTGAGTGCTCAATTTTGTGGTTCCTGCCAAAAGACACAGATCTTTTTTCCCTATTATCCATGGGCTAGGGATTGAAAGGTCATGTGGATTGAAGGAACAGTTGTTTCCTGTATTACAGAACAGTGCAAATTCTGGCATAGTCTTGGTACTGTTTTCCCCAGGCATCTTTGGGAAACGCAGCAACCCTCTTGCAATGCACAGCTGATCTCTCTACGAGGCACTTGTATATAGGTGTGTCTGCTCTGGGATTGGTGATGGATAAGAGCAAGCTGAATGGATCACATCACAGGCCTCTTGAATTAGTCTGCTTACAACTTTCCCCCAAGAAAAAAATAGGCAAAGCAGATTGGGGCAGATTTTCATGGGAACAAACTTCATATTCTCTTCACAGAAGAAAAAGACTTCACCACTGTTGGCCCATGCTATAAATTATATCTGCCCCCATCTATCTTGAATGCTGATGTTTTTGCATTTTCGCTGTGATGGGAGGACACATCAGACCAAAAAATAGAGCAGGTAGGAAAGAAAGCCTGATTTGGTACTCTGTACCTTTAGAGTTTGCCTGCTATAGGACCAGACTGTACAAATACCACTCAACCAAGAGCAGTTCTGGGATTGACAGAGGAATGCAATTCTCTCCAATGCACTTAACTTCCTAATTACATGTCAGTAGTTTCTGATGGACATCACAGGAAATGCCCTGGCTGAAAAGAATCTGAGGTAAAGTGACTGTCTATAGTAAAGCTTTAATGAAAGTAGCTTTACTTAAGTGATAAGTAATAGCTGCTGAAGACTGGGAATCAAGTTACTGAAGGGATATAGATTCTTAGAAAGAAACCAAGTGAGGGTGTTAAACTTCTCAGCACAAATACAGGTTGGAGATTAGACCTACTAGCTCTAGAATTTATAGTGACCAGGAATAAATTCAATCTGCTAACATCAAAACATGCTTCCTTTATAATGAATAGCGATTTCCAAAACATAGTATGTCAGAAATATATTGGTATACTTAAGATTATTAAATCTGAAAATACTTTGGCATGTAAGTCTTATATCCATCTTGACACAGTAATACTTAAAAAATTCACTATTGCCCCTCTAACAACATTCAGATTTAACACAAGCAATGTTATTTAAACAGTTTTTATAGTTTATCCTCCTGAATAGCACGTACTAAAATAACATGTTTTCTTCTAACATGTTTGAGGTTAACTTAATTTTTTTTTTTGGTAAAAATTCCAGTATTCTCATGGATGCAATTTTGCAGTCTTTAAATGAAGCCAAATAAACATTTACCTAGTTCTGTGGACTGGCTTTCAATTTAAAGAAAACCAGTAATGTGGTCTCTTTCCTTACTGTGAAAAGCATGACTCTCTAGTAATCAGGCACTGGAACACAGCACAGCTCTTCCTTCAAAGGTGCCTTGTGTTTGGTCTGATTTAAAAAAAAAAATCATCCTCTTCCTTGATTTTGGTTGTACTATAATGACTGTGCAAACTCAGACCAGTAAACAGGTATAAAATATCAATTTCTTACATTAGAACAGAAAATAGGAAGAAGGCACTTTAAAGGAGATGGTAATGAACCTTTCTGCTTTTTGAAAGGAGCTTTGTGAAAGTAAGTTTTTTAGTGTTTTGGAAAGTAGATTTGCAAGCTTTAACTTAAAGGTTAGTTCACTCTTTTAACATACAAACTGCCATGGTCATTTCACTAACTGAAGTTTTCACAGAATTGAAAAATGCGAGTAAGTGTTCCTTTCATTACTCTGGAGCCAGATTTGGCCTTCTGCAGACAGAAAAGTGTGGTTTGTCGGCCACTTTAGGAGAAGGGACTTGGGCATCATATCTCTTCCCCCTGTTCACCCCGCTACAAGTTTTTTTTCTTTTTCTGAAATAAGCTATTACTTGAAACTCTAGTGCATAGTTCTTGAGCTGCTCTTTTCCACAGTCCTTCAGTGCATTTTACTTGATTAACTATTTATGAAACAATAGATTTGTTGCTTAGCTGAGCAACTGACCAAATACACTGAAATGAAGAAAGAATGCTACAGTATCTATTAGGTGCAAGGAGCTAGAAAGAAGAATCTGGAAAGCTGTCTCTCACTAGCCACATGGTGCCTCCAGAAATTTAGTGAAGAGGGTTATGAGCACTTGGAAACCTACTACATGCCAGTAGACTGGGCACTCTAGTAATGTAGGCTGTTCTAACAGACTGTGAAAAGTGATTTCAATTTGCTGCTGTGCTCCTAGTGAGTAATGGATGACAGCAGGGCATGTAGTACCTTCTGCAGTTGCACTTGTCCTCAGAGGCATCAGCACTTTGATAGCAAGATACTGATAATTGCCCAAGTTCAGCGAGTGAGATTCAGTAGCAGCATTTTGCATGTAAAGCCATAAAAAATGGCATGATTACAGAAAGTGTGTCAAAAAAGAATCTGTCATCCCATGCATGCTTTGCCTGCAGCAAATTGGTGCTTCTTACATAAGGATAGATACAAGCAATTGTGCTGGTCATGCCTGCTACAGTGTAGGAATAAGTGACAAAGGAAATTACATTGGCTGCTTCTGCAGGAGAGCATACAATATTTTAAAACGGATTAAGAATGGAATCCAGAGACCTAGTATTTCAAAGTGTGTGGAAATACTTAATTTTTTTAAAAGCAGGTCCATTAAGGAAGCCTAGCCTCAGACCAAGGAGCTGTATGAGCTATTTGCCAGGATTGTGGAGGAATTGAGGTGCTTGCCTGACTTCTGCTTGCCTTGTGGAGCCATGAACCATGCTACTTCTTAGCTAATCACAGAGTCAGGAAGTCCTCCCGCAGTTTCTGGACTGGTCCTGCCATGGACTTCAAGTTGAGACACAACCAGACTGGCACAACTCATTTCTTGGCAGGGCTATTCACTAAGCAAATAGTAGGGTGAAGTTATGCGAGGTGGCTGAGCAGAAGTAGCAGTTCCCTGCTCTTGAAAGGCATAATGCTACTTCACACTATGTACAAAAGGAATATAGAGTGTTGTGGGGAAGGGGAGAACAGGACTGCTAGTCAGCACCCACAAGCAGAGCAGCTGGTTGTTTAAAAAAATAAAACCTGATATTTTGAGAACAAGGACAAGCATGTAGAAATGGGTGCATATATAAAGCACCCATTTATCTGCCATTGCAAGCTCCTGCCAGTCAGTAATGCACTGGGTCAGGGAGTAATCCTACTAAGATTAGAATGTGTGTTGTGTTTGACACCACAATAATAACAGAATCACTCTTACAGGAATCCCACTCTGTAGCCTCCTTCAGTATGCTGAAGGAGAATTGTGAAGAGCAAAACTGAGTTTGCATTCCTGCTCTCGGGGTGAAATAAGCGAGGTAGTTAAAGTACTTGCCTACTATTGCTTCCATCATCATGTTCTTTTAAAATAGACCAAAATCTTGACATTCATCACAACGCACCATAAGCACAGCAGGAAAGCAGCATCACTGCTAGATCAGTCTGTTCTTGTGCTTCTTGTTCTTGTGTTTCCACCACTGTCAATGTTCAGTGGAGGAAAAAAGTAGTCAAGACCACGTTGTTATCTTCCTTAGTAACTAATAAACAGGTTTAGAGTAAGATGAGACTTGGATACCCACAGTATTTTAAGGTTGAAAGAACTACCAGATTTTTTCACTTGCATTAGAAAAGGGTAAGTTGCAAAGTTGCTGGTTGGGTTCTCATTACCATATGCCAAGCAATTTGTGCTGGTTCATGATACACTGAAAGCAAGGATGCTTCTTAGAATGATTTACTCTCAGAGGGAAGAGCGGAAAGGTCCAGCTGCTTGACTTAAGAGTAGATAAACAATTATGTACATTTGCAGTTGTCACTGAGTAAGGGTCTGATTGTACTGAAACTCAGCTGCACTGAAAACTCAATCCATCAAAAAATGTAATAAACAGAAAAATCAAGGGTAGCTGAGTTACAAGTGCAAAATATTTTAAACCACCTGTTTTTTCAATTGCTATGAAATTGGTGTTTTCTAGACCCTGGTGAGCATTGAAACAAGTTGTTTTACCATTATCATAGGTTGAGGGGGGCAGGGAGTTTAAGTTATTGATTATCCAGTCAGAGATGGGCTGTGGGTAAAGCTAAAGATTCTCAGCCTCAGTGAGCATTACGTACCCACTGGCCTTTGAAGTCTAAAAGCGTAGACTTCAGGGTAAAAGGATAAATAATTTGTACTAGGTATAGATAATCCGAAAGAGTGCGTCTGTTAAAGCAGAAAATATTGTGCTTCTCACACTAGTCAATTCCCTCAGGTTTTCTACATTGAGTGTATTGTCTGCTATAACGTTACTCAAATACAAGGTACCATTCACAGAAACAGCAGGGGAATTAATCTGCCACTGAAGCTCACTGAATGGAGATGCTCAGCTTTGTATAGTACAAGGCAGCTCTCTATTATCACCAACTAATATATGCTTCTTCCTCACTATGTCTGAAAAGGATTAGAGTAAAGCCTGTCTTGATTTGTCATAGGAAAACATTGGATTGTAAGAATTAGTTTCTTCATTACTGTAATCTGAACTATGCCTGTAGGAACATTTTATCTGGATGATGTTTGCGCATAGCTCCAATTCATAGGGTTTATTCAGGCTCTTTGTGTGGAGTTAGCAGTGACAAGCAAGTAAAACTTGCACGCTGCAGATGCCTGCTCAGTGGTGAGCATTAGCAAGGGTTTTGTTACCAATGTTGCACACACCTGTTAAAAAAAAAAGTCTGCTGCTGCTGCACCCCCTGCAGTGTCTCCACAGTCCCCAACCAAGACTGTTACGTGTATCAGAGACACACACATCTTCTGGAACTCTAGCTGCTACCTGCCTTATGCTTGTGCCAGGTAAGTCCAACAAGACCAGCAGAAGTGTAAAATTTGGCAGTGTACTTGGAGGCTGTTGTGTCGGGGCTCTACCACTGGCTTGATCCAACACTTGTATTGCCCAGATCTGTAACACACTGGTGCTTCTATCTAGTGTATTTCATTGCATCACTTCATTAGCTGTGCAGGAAACAGGCTCCCAAATTTAAATTATCTTCTTGGTTACCATGGGCACTGGGTTACACATACAAACACAAACCTGCTGCCCTGAGAGGTGGGGAATAGCCATCCTTGGAGATGTTCAAGACCTGATTGGACACAGCACTGATCTGGTTAGACCCCTTAGGCCAAATCTGAGCAGCGTTTGACTAGACAACTTCTGGACCTCTCTTCCAATCTAAATTATCCCTCATTCTGTTGGAGTCACAACTAGAAAATCCCACATCATGAAAAATGGGAAATCTGAGTCCATACTCTGACCAGTTTCATAGAGCTGCTAGAACTCAGTATTCCCCAGGCCACTGAGGACCTTGCTGGAATTGGTAGGCCATCGTATATTCCTAGTGGATTTGGGTGACACAAGAGTAGCATTCACCGCAGTTGCTACAGAAAGTGCAACTGCTCCCCAGTGGTAAAGACAGGGTGCAGAACAGTCAAATTTGATTTTGTTCTCATATGAACATTTGATTTTGTTCTCATATTCTCTTCATATGAATGAAGGTTCGCATGGGACACAGAATAATGCCTTGTCACAGAGGTTAAGTCCCTAGAGGTCATCAGACTTGCCACCCACACACAACCCTCCATACCCCCCACACCTTTCCAGCCCTCAAGTAAAAGAAGAAAAAATAACTATAAAAGGCCTCAGAAATCTGTGGTGTAGTATTAGGAAAACCCAGAGACATTGCAAAATGCCAGGGGAAGGTAAGAAGCAGGCCATACGTGGCAATGGAAAAGAGAGAATTGCACCTGTGCTTCCACACCAGCCCCCTGCTGATCTGACTGGAGGCAAAGGCATCTTCATGCAGTATCAAGTAATGTACTAGCAAGGGAAAGTGGAAAGTCAGTACTGCCAGAACTAAACATAAACCTTTTTTCACATTTCTTTTTTAACTATGTCTGTTTTCAGATTCAAGAAAGAAATGAGGGGCAAGAGGGATTTTCTTCATCTCTCAATACATTAACCTGGTCTCTGAGGGAATTCTTGGCTTGTACATTGATTCCACTGGTACGCAGTAGAAGCACTAACCAGAACATAACAAGCAGAGTCAGTGTTCAAATCTTCAAAGTGCATTCCTCAAATACAGAATTGTTTCTTCTCCATCCTCATGGTCTCTAGAAATTCAGCTAGTGCCAAAACAGTGCTGCTTTCCTTGCCTGGCTTGCAATGGTCTTCTTGAACACACTTCTCAGCTCATTAGTATCCATCTAAATTCTGGGCCAAGTGAGTTTAATTTCAGTTTCTACTTAACTTATGTTTGGCTCCTGCTAATGCTAGTAGTTTTCTGCAGGTTTTCCTCTCTGTATTTGAACCCAGTTCAATGAAATAATCATGGCACCAGCAGCTCTAAATGAAGATTACCAGTCTTTCATACTGTGGTAATGATACTGCTTTAGTCTTAACCAGGAATTAATCATTCAATGCCCTGTAAAATTGCATTTTTTGTTTTTGTGTTTAAAACATAATTATTTGGTGACCACTCAGTACCTCTATTCCTTGCCTCTATCACAGCCAAGTAAAAACACTCATTATTTATACAAAATTAAATAACTTCAACTAGAAAGCTTAAGAAAGAAACACATGAGAATAACCAAGTATTTGATCTTAATGAGGACACTCACCTCAGATATTCCAGAGAACTCAAAGCTTGTCTGAAATAAGCAGAGAATAAGCGGAGTAGGAGCTACATTTAACTGTGTTGCTCTGTTTTTTGGCAGAAAGGCACCCAAATCAGGTCAGCCATAGCTCCAGGAGGTATTTCCCTTCTGAAAAGTCCAAGGAAAAACACGCACTTCCCTCCATCTTGTAATTAATGGACTAAACATTGTGATAGCATGTTGCATAACCTAGGCAGCTCTCTGCTCAGTGTGCTGGCTTCACTGTCTCTCACTCCTCAGACCCCCTTCTTGAGTACAGGACACCTCAGCAGCTTACTTAGAGCCCCACATGCCTCTTAGGAGGGAATAGCAACCAGCAGAATTTTCATCAGCCTCCACCTGCCCCCAAAGACACCTCAAATAACACATTTTAAGCTCCATAAATCTGACTCCTCTGTTTAAACTATCTCCATGGAAAATTCATGACTACCTCCAGGCATACTGTCTTTAGCAGTTAGACATCACTCCAACCTACTTGCAGGGAAAACAGAGGTCCAGCCTCAATGTACTTGACACATAATTCAGATTGGAAAAAATTACCTGTGTGTCTTGCCCAGATTCTCCTATGGCTCCTGGAGGAACGTAAGAGTAAAACGCAGGTCCCAACCCAGTACCAGCTGAGCAGCTTAATAATGAGCACTTTGGTGCGCTTCCTTCTTTTCCCTCCTCACACATGCATCCACCTAACTGATAATCTCCTACTCTACCTTTGTCAAAAATCTGATACTCACCCTAACTAGCAATTAATACTGCTAATTAGTCAATGCAGATGATCCTCAGAGAATGGAAACACACCCTCTTCCTATTTACTTAGATAAACCTATGTATCAAGAGAAATCCATGATGGCTGGTAAATGCAAGGATAACAGCCCTGGCTCAGGGTGTCAGTGCATCAGAATTAACTGATGGCCCTGGGAGTGTTTTGGGAGAGGGACTACCATGCAATTGCCCTGTTCTTACTTTTACCCCTAGATACTTGGTGTAGGTCATTGACAGGAACAGGTTAATGGGCTTTGTGGTGCTTGTATCTGATCAGATATGCAGAGGAACTCTACTGTTGGGGAGTTTTGTTGGATTTTTTTTTTTTTTTTGCTTACTTGGCAAACATCTCACACATATATTTTTCAGGGAATATGAAAGGGTTTATGCAGACCTAAGGTCAAAAGGTAGTGTTTTATTCCATGTACTTTCCACATATTTTCCTTGTTGTTTCCACAAGTTTGATGCTTTGGGCATGGTGTCCTGAGAATGAGAACTGGTGATGAAGTAATTAGCTGATACAGTTACTGTTCAGGAGCTGTTTACTCATGGGCTTCATGAAAACTCAGAAAACATTTGCTCCAGAATGCAAGTGGTGCAATATATTAGTTGAAATTTGTACTTCATGGCACTGGGTGGTTTTTAAAGTGACCCTTAACATGGCAGATAGCATTTTTTTTGTAAACTTAAATGTAATTAATAATACAGAATTAGCCACATCCGCATTTCTTTGAAGTCTAATGCTTCAGCACTCCTGCAATTACTTCTCCAGATAAGTTCTAGGGGCCTTGGCAATTGCTTGCTGCTGCTATTTTGATCCTACGCCCTAGGAGTATAAACTCAGTTATAGAAACTCCATCTGAGTCCATTTAATGAACTACATGAATCAGAGATCTGCAATAAAGCCCAATTAGAAATGAGTGCACAGGGAATATTGATCTCCTTAAAACCTTTTACAGCTTTCAGGATCTGCCTGGTCACTCATCACTGCAGCAGGCACCGGCCCTTTCCTGCTAGTTCCCTTTCACTCACGTGCTAGGATTATGGTCAGATTAAGATGTGATTGAACAGATCAGCTGGTCGGAACCCTGGGGTATGAGGGAGAGCCTCCAGATAACCATTCTCACACATGCTCCCCATCCTCTGGTCAGGTTTTATTACTAATTTGAGGGAATTTGTACAGCAGTGCCTCCTTTTCCTCTGAGCAACACCAAAAAAAACCCCTCTGAGATTTTTATCATCCTTCTTACTAATGAACATGGTGTCTGGAGGCTCTGAGTTAACAGAGGTCACAGCTGACAGCATTACCATGCAAAGCACACCCATGAAAAGGTCCTGTGAACTCCCCTCACTCAAGACCTTCAGCTTTGTTTGCAGTATATTACAGGGTAAGAACCTCTGTGGAAATGAAGCACACATTATTCAAATGAGACATTTGAATAAGAAGTTTAAGAAGTGTGCAGTAAAGGGGATTTGTGGCATCCTAGCCAAAACACCACTCAAAGTGAGATGATTTCAGACACTTTTCCAGGCTGCACCCCCGATGATGTAAAGTGTCCAGAAGCCTGTATACAAAGGCTGTAGGTGGGATTAGAATCGTTTGGATCATTGGATTTTTGGAATTATAAAAGTCTCTGTTCAGTTGTTGTCCAAAGCTGGATACATGTCAGATATGCACATTTTGGCCTTCACAATTCCAGGATTTGCTTCAGCACCCACACAGAAGCACTCTAATCTCAGCTGTGTTCAGACCACCTGCATGAGTAAGTGCTAAGGGAACTCATAAACAAAGTTTGCTTGATTTGATAAGCCTCCTCCAAACACAGCCACTGCAAATAAATAGCCAAGAGTCAAAGCTTTCTCTGTTTCACCAAGCTGTATAAGTTTGTCTGGGGCTGACAAGAGGGATTAAAGGACAAAATATTGAATGTCTTATGATGAGAAATCGTTGGTGTGGAGTATCTGGGGATGACCTGCACCAGAGGAAAGTAATTATAGTTTTCTAGTAGCAGCTGGGGTATTTACAGGAAGGTCTTTCATTCCAGGCACTGTTCCAAAGGCTGTTTATGAGCTTGAAATTAAATAGTTGCTGAATAAAAATGCAAAGTAATTCCTGAAGTAATCTTGGGCTCCGGGCCTTGCCCCAGAGACTGAAAGCTCTTCAACCACTAGGTTAGAATCCTACACCCTTTGTTCAAACCAAGCTTTATTATCACATGAAGTCCAAAGAAGAACAGCCTTAGCAGGCAGAGCTAAGAACAGCTCCACCTTGAGAAACCCCAGTTTCCCAAAGAGCGTGTTCCCGCTGCGATACATGGCACTGGTACAAGGGTGGGAGTGATTCCCGACGGCCCGTGAGGTACAGCGAGCAGCCGCCTCCTATGGATCTCCCCAGCACGGCTCTGCTCGCGGCGGGAAAGCCGCTGCACAGGCCCTGTGGGATACATAGACCAGCGTGTGCTACCCATGGCCCTGGTGCTGCCCCTGCCAAGGGCTCTTGGATGCTGCAAGGACCCACCAGCGACCCAGCTGTATCCTGCTCTAACCTGGGAAAGAAAAGCTGCAAAGACAGCTACAAGCCAGCTTTTCTGCTGCTCCAGGCTAAGCTCGCCTCTGATTTGGGTACCAGCTTTACACCGCTGCCAGGCTGCTGTAGGCCACTGGCACTATTTATTTTTAATAAGATCAAAATGAAACTGGGAAGGGAGAAATGGAAGAGTTTTGAAGATATACAGACCTGTTCCCTCCCAGGACAAGAGGATTCGTGCTCTAGAGGCTTTCTCAGACTCTTCAGCATAAACTCAGTACTTGCAGATACCTGACAAACTCCTGCCACGAAAGTTTAGAGTAAACAGAGGTGATGTGTGACACGTTAAATGTTGCTAATGAGCATCAGGTGTTTGCAGGGGGAAATGGCTCCTCGTCTTCGATATGGTAATTATTTTAAAGATCTATTTAGCATTTAGATTGCTTGGGGGGAGAAGAGCTTGGAAAAGTTGATTGCCTTGAAAAGCGCTCCGGTACCAAGTGGGTCTCTTTGAACATCGCTTTCATCTCCTCAGAAAGAAAGCGGAGGAGACACTTCATCTTGGGTAATTAGAGGGACTTTTACATCATAGTCCTTGTAAACAGCGTTATAACGGGCAGCCTCCAGTTAAAGAACCGTTTAAGAGAGATAAAATCGAGAGACTGAACAATCTGCGCTGAAGCTCTGGGAGGAGCTGTCAAAGTACCAGCTTGAACGTTCGCACTCCGTAATTCCACCCCAGCAGAAGACCCTTTGGCACGCTTTTAGACTCCGCTACATCTGTTGCATTTTTAATTACACCGTTTCATCAGCAGGCTGCCACATCATCAGCTCTCACACGATGAGTGATTTAGCCTAAACAAATCTCCTGGAGGTACGGGAGTACACTCCATGAAAATCCCAGATGCGGCAGGACGTTAGAGCAAGGAACCCGAGTCCTCTCTAGCAGCTGAATATCCTCACCTACAGGTTATATTCAGAAAAAAAATAAAATAAAATTATATATATATATACATATATATATATATATATATTCTGGTTATATGCAGAATATATTCACCTTCGGGCTGCACCGTGCTGGTAAGCCTGGTCCAGGGCATGAATTAAAACTTCTCAGGCCAAAAGGTCAAAGAGCCTGCAAGCCTAATACACCAGGCTGAGCAAACCCGGCAACTCTGAATAGGTCTGCTACGATATGTCTCCTTTTCTCAAAAATCTGAGAAATGGCCCGAAGAAGATGCCTTCTGCCTCAACTAGATCCCTCCACACCTGAGTCACTGAAACACCCCTGGCATGCCCCCTGCCCTGCAGCACGCTGAGCAGCAAAGGCAGCCCAGGTGATAAGCCAACACAGTCAAGCCTTCATCTACATCTGTACTAAGATGTTCTTATTGGGCAGAAGAATCAGTGTAGTAAGCAGTATTGCCGATTAACAACTTGAGAGAAGTAGGGCGTTTCAGAAGGGAATCGATGCTGGACACTGAGGGAGGATCTCTACAGAGCACACTGCCAGTACAGAATGCAGACCCTATCCAAGCATTAGTTGTTTTTCTCTCCTTCCTAGTAGTCCCTTCCAGATTCGTATTACGTTTCCCTGTTGCTGAAGAAATACCAAGCAGGAAAACCACCAAGCTGCACTCTAGCCCTCAGTCTCACGCCTGCCTTTGTCCAAGCTCTTTATTGCTGCTTCTGCCACAAAGCTGGTGACTGCCAAGCAGCATTCTCCCAGCCACTCGCGTTTCTTAAAGCCAATAATGTCAAAATGCACAAATTGAAATTTAGACCAAGCAGGATCAATTCAGACTGAGTCTGTGTCCCAAATCTGACAAGTGTATGCACTAATGAATAACGTCCACACAACCCTGCAAAAAGAGAAAGAAAACTGCAGCAGTGAGGAGAAAGTCTGACATCAATTTCTGCTAAGAAAAATATTTCTCTGTTCTGCCTCCTCACCCATAAAATCTACTTCAAGACTAGAATGGAGGAATACAGACGTAAGTGAAGGTGATAGCAGAACACACAAGGACCAAATCGAGCAGAATTTCATCCTGTGGCAGGCAAGGCCGTAGGTGTAGGTGGGCTGCTGTAGTTAGCACAGCAAGGGGATCAGGACAGGCAAACTGCTGCAGCACCAGCACGGTGGCCTCAGCCGCTTGTACAGCCCAGCCTGAGGTCCAGGCAGTGCCAGCTGCGGTGCAAGTGCTGAGCCTGAGGGAGAGTCTCCTTTTTTCATACTGCACCATGAGCACAGAGAACTCAGACACCACTCAGGCAAGGAAAAAAAGTCAACAAACAACTAAATGACTCACAGGAGGAGCTTTATTAGGAAACACCACCAACAAAAATGGTTCCTATTTGCTTTTCCAAGATGGCTGGATTCAAGTGCACTTCATGTTGCAGTATTGGGATGATGTGACTGGTCTGTGGTCTCTGAGGATCACAGCTGACAGCAGAACACATTCTTTTTGCTCTAACCCTTGGTAAGATGAGGCAAAACTGAGAATTACCTGTCCTTGTTTATGTTCTCACCACTGAACTTGCAGCTGTAGTACTGGTGGTTCTTGTGTTCATTTTAAAACAGAAAGAATCACTGGGGTGAGAGGTGGAAAAGATCTAGTTCAGTCCTGGTCAGCCTTGGCCTGTCTGATCCTCACTGAGATCCAGAGAAAAAAGACTCAAGAAACAATATTCAGAGACAGCAGGGAGAGAGGCAGGTGGCTCCAAGACTGGGCTGAGACATCAGCCACAGCTCACCCCTGTGCCCACTTTCTGCTGCAGCCTGAGATACAGCCACCCTTACACCAGTGCACTCCGCTGCCAGTGGCATGACAACTCTTCTGTGAGAGCCAGGTTTGAAACTCACAGCCTGAGCATATTCTTCCAAGTCCTGGCTGGCTGGCACAGGCCAAGCTGTCTCCTGAAATGGAAATGGGACAGATTGCAGAAAGGCTGGGAGTAGCTGGCACTAGAAACAAGAGGCAGGCCTATGTGTTCCTCAGAGCCTGACCCAACAGTCTTGTCCTAGAAACACCCCCAGTCATTACAGGAGGACTCCTACTCCTTTCACGTCTCTTTCTTCTTCACCCTGTTGCTCTATTACTGATTGGGCTGAAAGGCATTCAAGCTTCTTCCCATTTTTCCTACAATGGAAACTATGGCCACATTTAAGTGTCCTCAGACCTACTTCAGCCCTTCCCTATCCACTACTTTTCTGATTTCCCAACACCGCATCTCTTCAACAAAGGCGAAAAGCAAGCCATTGCCTACAAAATATACCAGCATTGACATAATTTCTGGTGTGCCCTCATTATATGTTGGGAGGACTGGGAAACAAGGCATTTTGGTGGGTAAAGAAATTCACACAAACTTTGGTGAGCTATAAAATATGCCATCTCTTCAAATAAACTGCTCTCTGCACTTTGTGTGCAGGTGTCCCACTTCTTTGAAACTGCTGTGGGCACCTCCAAAATGCAGCCATACTGCAGGGCCAGTTCTGGTACCCAGCAGCTGAAAGGAAGCCAACAGCAGACAGCAGCAGGTCCACAGAACTGAACAGCCACCAGGAGACCCCACGGCAGCTGCAAGGGGCAGTGACATGAAATGCCAGGGCAGGAGCTGAAAAGGGACATCAAGAGCTGGGGTGAAGCCTGGGAACGCTCACAAACACCCCAGCAGATAACAGCTACTGTGCTTACAAGGAGCTCAGGCTGCTTGAGAAGGGCATACTGAGATCCACCCATCAGCTGAGACTGGGATGGGGAAAGGCAAAGCAGCCCTGCACTCTTGAACAAAAAATTCCAGGAGAAGAGCCATTGGGAAAAGAAAGTAGACAGACCTGGAAGTGCAGAGGGGTTCACAGGTGGCCTTTTGGGTCAGTGAACCCATTCTGTTCACTTCATGCTCATGAATTTGTGCCTCCCCCAGGCACTGGCCAGCTCATCACCCAGCACACCGCTGCTCTTACTTCCAAGCTCAGCCCTGCTGCAGGCAATGCTAAGCTGTACTAGTTTCCATGGAAATCAAAGAGAGAGAAGCTGGTTTCCACCAAAATCGCATTCAAAACACAATTTTGTCCCAAGTGGATTATTTTGTTTTCTTTTCTCTCATCCTTGTTTTTTTTTCCACCATGCAGTACAGATGAAACTGAATTTATTTTTAATGACTCAGATTTGTAAAGCACAAGTTTCATCAGTAAGTCGAGCAGAAGTAGCTATTTCCATTCAGATGGGATGTCTAAAGAAAAAGGCAAGTCTGACCACTTACCAGTGTCATTTTCAGCACAGAAATACTGCCTTGTTCTGGCCTGGTTTTAATAACTGATCAGTCACTGGTGAGATTCAAGCAGCATTTCTCAAACAGACGCAGATCAGTCAAAAGGTTGTTCACTTCCCTCACGTCCCCAGGCTTCCCTTACCCAGTGGCTCCTTTGCAACATGCTGCAGCAAAGAAACATTTTTTTAACACAGCTCTGGACTGTATGACAGCTGTTTGCAAAACACCTTACAGAAACAAAGCCCTAGAAATGGGGATGGCTGATACCTTGCACCCCAGCTGGGAGAGTGATGGAAAGGCAACACCTCCTCTCCTCACATGGGCACAGAGTTCTCCACTGGGGAAGCAGAGCCAGAAGCCCAGCATGCTGCAAATATCTTGTTTATTTTCACAGGGCACTGTACTGCTGATATTTTCGCTACTATAGCAGCAAAACAAACACACTGAAAACAAGTTTTGTTTCAGGTAGATCTAAACATCTAATTTCAATATTTGCAGTTCTCCAGGGCTTCTCTGCTTCTGTTTAAAGTTCTCACAAGTCACAATGAAGGAATGAATCTTAGGCCGCCTAAAGGGGAGGGAGCCAGGAGCTCTTCAGCTCCTGTCTGAACACTCACCAAGCAGTAGAGACCAAAAGGGAAAGCATGCAGAGGGCATGTTAGGATGCTTGCTCGAGGGAAGAGCAGCAGTCAGGCTTCCAGATGCTTCTGAACTTAAGAGTGTGCTTCTAAAATGCTGAAGAAGTCCAGTTAGAGGGCTAGAGATACCCCATTCCACACACCCTACAGCTCAATACCAGAGGGTCTTGAGAATTGAGAGACACTCCCATAAAGTCTCTGTATCAAGCAAATACCTTTTAACAAACTGCAGAAAGAGATGGCCCCTTAGCACCTAGATTTTTACTGACTGTAGCCTGGAGAACACTTCTGTTTCTAAGAAAATAATCTGCTTTGTGAGCTCTTAAATAAGGTAATTGCGTATTTTTAAAAACCCAACAAACAACAAATCCAAACAACAATTGGTTTTCCTTTTCAGATAAAGCATCTACTGAATTTGACCCAGCTGTATGACTGCTGTGGACATGGTATTTCTAGGTTTTCAGCCTCCAGCAGAGAAATTACTCCCCTATAATTTTTCCCACACGATGTTCTAGTCCCGTTTGAGGCACCTGTTTCTACTGCAAACTCTTCTCTATCTTATGTACGTGTCAGATGACTGCATGTCTCACCCTGTTCTCCTCAGAGGGTGACCCAGCCCTCACCCATTTCTCCTTCCCTCCCAACCCCCCCAGTCAGGCTCTTCAGAAGATCAGAACCCTATCATTTTCCTAGGCAGAACTAAAAAAAGTCTTCCAGCCATCATTGCAGCCTGAGAACCTCCTGGTTTCTAGGGCTCTTTGGTGGTCATCACTCAGGGTGTGCATGGCAGGGCTCCAGGGACACAGCCCAAGTACGTCCTGCTACAAGGGGAGGAGCACTAAGAGAGAAAGCCCCAACTCTTCCCCTTTTTATTGAGTTCCCACAGCACCCAACCATCAGGCAGCATAGATAAGCAGTGGTTCCCCCCACACCAGCTGATTTCCAGCATATCTTCACCCTCCTTCCTTAGATGGATGCTCTGGCACAGCTGCTTTCTGTATAGGGAGGCCCAGCTGATCCTGGTTTGAAAAAGCCTCTGCCAGGTGAACTGGCAGGCTGTTAAGCCCTGATTGTAAGCTCAAAGTCTCCAAATTGGCACTGCTGGCTGGGCTTTTTTTTTTTTTTTTTCTTCTTTTATCTCTCTTTTTCCCCCCTATCTTTTTGTTTTAAATAATACGAGGTTAGAAAAGCTTACCAGCCTCCTTGGGGAGCAACAATATTTGAAGCTCAGTGATGCACATGCTAGGAGACATCTGTGGGTGGTGATGCTTCTTTGGCCTCAAGCCAGAAGCAGAAGAAAAGTCTTTGGGAAGCTTATGTCAAAAACAGTCAGGCTGGTAGCTTAAGGAAAATGTCGAGGAGTGAGTAACAGGAAGAGTTAATTCCCCACAGCCCCAGCCATTTCTTTCGGCATGTAAGTCAGCCCATTAACTGCCAGGAAGGATACCTGTCTCCCTATCCAACTGAGAAGGACCATTTCAGTCCTTTTTGACTGGTACACCATTGTATCCTAGAAGCATCTCTGCCTGCTCCAGCAGTATCCCTCCTGAGGCAACCCAGGAACCCATGCAAAGAGCTGGAGTATGTATATCTACCAAACCCAGTGAGAGACAGAGGAGGGGACCAGACAAGAAAGGATGCTCTTTTCCAGTAGAGGAAGAGAAGGGGAATAAGAACAGGCTGAAACACTTATTTCAAAATGGATTTTATTTCAGGCATTAACAGATTCTCGCACATGCTTTTTTTGAAGAAAAAGGAAAACTAATCGGGGTTCCACATAAATTACATCTGGCAAAGTGCAACTTACAAGTGAGTGGGAAAAATAAATCTTTTGAAACCGATTTCTGTACAACAGTAGATTCAGCTCCTCTTAAATAAACCCCCACTGGTTCACAGCACAGGAAATTACATTGGATGCTCTGGTACAGTAACAGCTTTCTTTAGGGGTTTTACCAATGCAAATGCTCTGTCTTGACAGTCTAGGGGGCTGTTTAAAGTAAACAGGAAAACAAGGGTGAGCAGCTGCTTGTTCTGACTGTTAAGAATAGTCAGTTTGCTTGAAGAAATCCTAACAGACACCTGTTACAAAACATGGCACTGCGGGGACCTTGGGGAAAAAAGTAGAGATAACATTGTTCTTCCTTCCCTTCAGTGCAAGGAAAATGTAGAGTATGCTAATAATGAGTTTGAACAAGACTTTGTTCATTCCAATAAGTTCAGTTTGCCCACACTTGACAGCAGCCTTTTGTAATGTACCTCCTTTTCGGCAACTGCTAAAATACGCTGGAAACCAACAGCTTCCAAAAGATGATGTGTGGGGAGGTCCGTGGAGCTAAAGCAATGCTTTAGCAGACAGAGGAGGGAGAAGCTGGGAGGTGACCTCAGGTGAACATGTCCAAAATCAGCTAGAATTAAAAAATGAAACTCCAAACTCCACAGGCAATTTGAGTTACTGACACTTAGCATATGTCCACCTTTTCCCTTTCCTCCCCCAGGCCAGGGTACCTGAAGAAGCAGAGTGTCCCATCTTCAGCAGCCCCAGCTTACCCCCTTCGGACATTTCCTCCCAAATTTACCCTAAACCAAGACACAGCCCAAGAAGGATGCCAGTTCACACTCTGCCAGGAGAGCAGTAGGAAGAGAGGCACAAATCAACACAGCTAGTCCAGCTATGTCTGCTCCAGGAGCAGTCAGCAGCCTCCAGCATGGGAGCCAAACACACAGTCAAGGGCAGCAGTCATCATGCTGACAAGAGCCCTTTGAATTAGGGCTGGCCCAGAGCTTGGAGACTGCAAATAAGCAGAGCTTCTGTGGTCTGCAGCAGTCAGGAGCATTGTTTGTAGAGGAGCTGGGTCCTGGTCCCAGAGTGGTTATGAAGAAGGAACTGCAAGAAAGCTGCACACACACAGTGGGAGCAGGGAGGAAGGAGGCAGCACCTGGTAGAGGAGTGAACATGCTGTTAGCTGCCACACATGAGCTGCTGGAGAGTGAAATGGGGGGAGGTCAGATGATCCACTTAGGCTTTGTTTTGACGAAAATATGTAATCCTTTCACACTTCATTGTATACAGAGCTACAAACAGTACCAGCTCAGTGCCCCTTCATCTGTCTTTGCATCAATATTTTTCAAGACAGGTAGGTAAGAACTTGACTGTTCCTGTCTCCTACTTCATAATGATGCTATTCTAAAGGACAATTTCCTGTATATTCTTGTTTAAAAATGCAGTAGCTAATAGGATGGCATCTCTCCCCTCAGTGGGTCAGTCTGCTCTCATTCCCTTCCTAGGCTGTTTTCCTTCCTTCTCTGCCCTGTCCTGCCCCCAATGGTTCCAGCCCAAAGCATCTCTACACAGGAAAAGAGAAGTCACTGCAGTCAGTGCCCTCATTTCCACACAGAAGAGCAGCTGCACCGTTCTGTAAGGATCAAAAAGAGCTCCTTTGTGAGTTTTCACCGTGCAGGCAGGTCATTCCTCTGGCTAATCAGTGCTGAGATGGGGATCTGCTATCAAAGTGAAGAGGGACACAGGATAAGAGCTCCTGCCATATGATGGATTTAATTTTTTTAAACCAGGAACAAAAAACATTGTCCAGTTTTCACACTAAGCACATGCAATGTACGAAGAACATTATCTGTTCTTTTGTCAACTGTTTGGGCTAATACCAAGCTAACAGAAAGAATTAAAAAGGGATACAGACATGATCAAAAGCAAACAGCTGTTCAGAATCCAAATGATCGACCTATTTCTTCTATACCAGATCAGAAAGGATCCGGGCAAGCAATTGCCTGATGAAGATAGTCCCACCATCTGGTTCCCCTGTCAGGTTCTTGGAAAGGAGGGTTGGTCTACAAAACCTGTCTCAAGAGGAAAAGTTAACAGATCTAGTTAGGTGATGGTAAGGTTGTGGGGACTATTGGAATAGGTAAGCATCCCTTGGCAGGTTTGAAAACCCACACATGGCTAGAGCTGACTGCTAACTGGGAGCAGGATTGGGATGCTAGCTAGGAACCACCCGTGACTTTGGTATTTCCAGAACATGAAGGAGCCTCTCCTAGGGCAGGCCTGCACTGTGGCAGCATTTGTGCAGGGGGCAGTTTCAGCTTCACCAGCTAACCTCTCCCCAAGGTGCTCAAGGGGAAGAGAGAGGAATGTCAAAAGTAGAGCAGCCCCGGCCTTTTTGCCTTTTCTTTCTCAAAAAGAGAAGGAAAAGCAACGAGACAGAGGAAGCGGGTGGTTTGTCATGCCAGGCTCTGTTCACAGGGACTATGCAGAACTGGAGAGACAAGCACGAGAACTGGCCCTGCCCAGCCAGCAGCAAGGAGTCTGCTATGACCTAGGGCCTGTCCCCTTCTGTCTCTCACAGTGGGGATCTGGGTGGGCTCCTGCCACAGGCCTGAGCCATGTGCAGCACCTCTGCCTGTGTGTGCTGCCCACTCAGCTCTGTGCACCACCTTTGGTGGGGGCTGAAGTGGGCTGTGGCTGGTAGCACCAGGAAGAGCAGCCAGAGAACAGCCCCAGCTTCCCTAGCACCCCCAGGTGCTGGCACCTGTCTCTGACTGGCTCCACCAGAACATGGTATCCTGAACCTGCAGGCTTGGGCAACTCTTGGAGGCAGGGCTGGCCTTCCACACACGAAAAAGCTGTAAGGAAGACTTCAACAGGGAACAGTCCCTGAAACATCCCTGCTTAGGCTGGTGAAAGAGATGGCCCCTTTTCAATCTCTCTTGTCAGCACTGCCCAACCTCAGCACATTTGGCTGTAGGGCAGCTACTGTGGGCAGAGGAAGGAACAAGCCCACCAAAAAGAGGTGACAAACCTGCCCCAGGGTCTGCTAGCTGTTTTCCAGCCTCTCCGCTGATCACGATGACTCCTCTGGCAGTCCTCACTGAGGGACATATGCATAAATGATGCACAATGTTAGAACCAAAAGCCAGGGAAGCCAAAGAGCTACCAAGGTCTGTACAAGCATAGTCTAACCTGCTGGACTGAAGTTTGTGGACTCTGGAAGCAGAGAAAGGAAAGGATGGGGAGAGCTGCGAGTATTGGGCTGGGTCCTCCTCCACCTATAGGTGCAGCTGTGCACAGGCATCAGCTACAAAGGAGAACTTAAGACAACAGATGGGAAGATTTTGACAACTGTCCTGATCCCTCTCATCCCCAGCTTCTTCTCTGTAAAGCTCAAAAACATCAAGTGCTCAGCTGAAATGGCTTACTGATGGGCACAATGAAAACATTTAGGGTCAGACATACAAAACCATTCCTCCCTTCCTGATTCCCCTCTGTTCCCAAAGTCTCATGCACAAAGAAACAAGGAGATCCCTGTGCTACCATCATGTTGCTTGTAGCAGCTCCCACTGTTGGCCAGGTACACCTGCTTGACAGGGGCTGGTCACCACTCTTCCAGTCTGGTTTTCCAGGCAGAGACCGCTGACAAAGTGTTGAATGAAACTGCCTTTCATCTTCCACTTCTGAGAGAAGACACAGAAAAAACATAATGTTACTTCCATTCCCCTACAGAACTGTGACTTCAAGTTGAGGGTAATCCCAAGTAAATTCCAGCAACCGGGGAGAACAAAAATCTGGGTATGGGCAGCTTCTCTAAATCCCTGATTTCCTGTACTAATGATACCTGCAGTTAGGTAGGGTTAGGGTTTAGATGAACTACAGGGCTGCACACTCAGAAGCATCTAGAAGGCAAACGACAGTAGTGGTGACAGCACCAAGCCTTGTCTGAATTGAAGGGGCACAATGCTCTCAGGCACATGATGTAACTCCTGGGGTGTTGTGTGAAGGACCAGGAACTGGACTCAGTGATCCAGATGGGTCTCTTCCAACCCAGCATATTCTCTGACTGTGTGCTTCTAGCAACACAAAAATTAGCAAGTAATGGCATTTTCATAGCATATTATGGTCACAGTTTCCAGGCCATTCTCTGTCCTGGGCACCCACATACTTGCCAAAACTTGAAACCCTCCTATGGGTGCTTTCCAATCCATGGAAAGCAAAGCACTGAAATGTGCTTTGCAACACTGAAAGCAACCTGTGCACAAAAAGCAAAAATCACACTTCCGACTGCTTGATTGGATCTCTCTCTTATCCACTGTTCCCTCATCTCTTCTTTCATCAAATTCAAAAGGTCCCATATACAACCCTTTCCTGAAGGTCCACTTTGGTCATGCTACTTACCAGGAAACAAAAATATATCCTAACCTTGAATTTAAAATTCTGCTGGGAAAGGGCTGTACCTTCCATCCCTGCTGGAAAAAAAAAAAACCCAAAACTGGGAATACTGTGGCTGATAATAAGAGAAAGAAGCAGAAACTAGTCTGTGGATTTGGGATCTCCCAGATGAGGCAGTGTAGTTAATCTCTAATGGGTCACAGCTGAGCTCAACTCAGCTCAGTTGAGGGGTCCAGGCTCCAGGGATTTTCCCTTCGTTCTTTTCAGCCACACAGATGACCCAGTTAGAATCGCGGTCTAGGTGCTCAATCAGTAAAGAGCTTAGGAATATTATGAGGATGTTTTGGCTAACCCATGAGACTGATGAAGAAAAAGAAAGTTTGACAACACTGATGTGAAAAGATATGCAATGGGAATTTAAAAATTTGCTGCAGTATCTGGACATCGTCAAAACCTACAAACATTTTAATTCTTGGGTAGCATGGCAAAAGGACTGCCACACGCTGTGTGGTTTAAGATATTCAGTTATGTTCACATATTGCTGCCAGCTGATGGGTGTCTTGGAGGGCAGGGCAGTTGCAAAGCCCAGAGTAATCTATTGCTCCTGTATCACGTATTTCTCCATGCCTTAATACCAGAGGCAGCATCAATTTGCAGTATTGCTAGCCCTGTTTGACAGGAAAACACTAAAGGAAAGCTGTTTGTGGAGCAGGAAGAAGCTGATTTTAACGGACAAGGGGGCAGAGGAATGCAGTGATGATGGACAGGAAGATACAATGCAGTCCTTGCACTACAATGCCCTCACCAGCTGCTGCAACCCACTGCCTTCACAGGTCCTAGAGCCATCTGGCTCCCATCTGGCAGAAGCCTCCCTACAAAGAGCTGAGCAAGAGTTAATATCATAAAGCAGCAGCTGTAATAATGGAATGCAAAAGAGGGGGTCTTCTCCCCTGGCAAGCTGCATTCTGTGCCTAGCTGATGCCGTTGCTGCACGACAGCCTCCCCACCAGGGTCTCCCAGTGTCACAGACACCCCAGGGAAGAGTCTTTTGACATTCTCCAAAGCACACCTACTTCCTTGCCCTCCGCTTTCCCACTACCTCAGTGTGTTTGTGAATCGTCAGCCTCCATGCTCCCCTGTGCACGCGCGAGAGGAACGTGCCAGCTGCCTCTCCCACACACCCCACAGCTCACCAAAAGACCCTGCTGTAAAAGAATATGCTGTTAGGAGATTTGAGATGGAGGACAAGGCCGATGACCAGGAGACACTGGTTTTCTTCTTCCCCCTCGCTGTTCAGGAGAAAACTAGCTCCACGGGAGGCTTGCTCATGTTATTCCTTCAGATGAGAGATCTGCTACTGGGGCACCTGTCCGTGCTGAGCAGGTACCCACTGCGACGTCTGTAGGGAGAGTCTGCAGCAACAGGCTCAGCAGGACACCAGCAAACACTCCCCAGAGCCCATCTACTGCTGCTAGCAAAATCAAACAGCTTCTCAGTGAGGCACACCACTGGAAAGCCCAGCAGGACAAGTCACCCCAGATCCCTTTGTTCAAAATAAAGTGGGGCAAGGATGGAGAAGGGGGAGGAGGAGGGAAGGTGAGAGTTGAAGGTGAGGCTCACCTGGGCTGCAGGGAGATGCTATGTATGTAGCTGTTATAAAGCACACTGACAGTAAAAGCCAAAGCAGGGCTCCTCATCTCAAATGCACATTTTCAGAATGATGAATTTTACCTATTCTGATCAGAAACTGTGCTTTTCTGCCCTTCATGAGATACCAGAGCAACTCCCCTGACTTCAACTGAACCTTCACAAGGCCTGACTGCAGACCACGGGATTACCAAAGGCAGCTCAATATCCTGCCACAACATATCCCAGACCTTTCAGGAGGGTGGGCAGTAGAAATGGGAACAGGGGATAGGACACTCATCTCCCGCTGTCAGCCACCTCAGAAATGAGCAATTTAGTCTAAACTAGTTGCCTGGTGACATAGTTAGGGAGCGGTCCAAGGTACAAGCCCCTTCTGGGAGGGCCCAGCTTTCTACACAGACCACAAGGGAAGCCTGGACTGATAAGTTTTAAATGACAGCAATAATGACCATCTTTAGCAAAAAATAAACAGAGCAGACACCTCCTGCACACATGTTACAGGGAGTCCTCTCTTCTCCTGCACCCAGACATTATGACTGGCCTGTACTTGGAAGGAAAGCTTTTGGAAGATACAGGCGTTACACAATCTGAAAAGGTTTGGCTTGAAAATTCTCTTTGGTCTCCATTTCTTGTGCAGATGGAGATAATACAGTTTACTGGCCACAGTAAGTTTGGAGTGAAGATGGAGGAAGAAAAAAAAAGAATCAATTTTTTCTTTGAAATACTGTGTCTTGATCCTCTTCCCCGGTGTCAACCAAAAATTTCTCCCATTTTTTTTGTAAATCTCTCTCTCCCTCTTTTTTATCTACCATTTCAACGTACTTTTAGGTGGCTGGATAGCATCACTCCATGTACAATTACTAAGAGAAAAGTCAGAAATAGGCAGTCCTCTTCAATATATACAAGAGCAGAAATTGTTTACACTAGCCTAATTTTTCAGGGTAATCAAAAGTTTTCTTTTAACCTCCAGTAATCCAGGCAGTCCAGGGTTTCTCTCAAAATCCTAACTGTGAAACAGTGGAATTGGCCAAGCTCAGGAGGCACAGCTGAGAAAGGTGAATTTTGCTCATGAGGACTGAGATGCTTCAAACAGAAATGTATGGAGATCTGATAACTGGAGTGGCCAAGGATGTTTTAAGTTGTAATTGAGTGTATTTGCAGAGCCATGGGCAGCCTGAAGCTGGTCTTGAACACTAAGTTTTAAATATATGAGTAGAGACAGAGGATGGAAAAGCTTACACCAGCATCCAGCAAGTACTGTCTTCCTTTGAGCACTTAATTTTTAAAAGTAAATCACAACTAAGAGAAACTCTTGTCTCCTGAAAACAACTTTCAACATATAGCATACTGCCAGTATTGTTTTACCTACTTATTGTCATGAAGATGCTGAGTCAGGTGCTTTCAAAAGATAGGCTTTCACTCCTTTTCTTTTCAGATACTCTATATAAAGTTGCATTCAACTTCAGGTAATATACACTGAGAAGTAAAGTGGGAAAAAATTTCCCAATCGTATACAAAGGAACACAGGCTTTCAAATAGTGTTTGTCTCACAAGAAAACTCAGTGTCCTCATTTTCAGGCTGAGGTCACATTCCTTCTGAACATTTTCATGAAATATAGCTGTTTAATAGGATTTCTCAGCATTTCTTGTTCTGTTGGGAAATACTGTGCCAATGTTTCTCATTTTCATTCTCTTGTTTTAGTGTCTGACTCTCACTTTGCCTTCTATTTGTCCTCACTATAATACAAATTAAAACACCACTCCTACTGTCAGTCAGAGCCAAAAAACAAAGCTGAAGGCAATAATTCATTGTGCATTCAACTAAAAATGCTATTCTCCAAATAACATTATGGATAACATCCATCTGCTTTGAAATCTAGTTCTGATTGTGCAGAATAGCTTTTGGCTGGTCTTCTGCTAGCAGTGCCAGCTGTTGCTGTTGAATGATCAACAGGATCATGCTGCCAAAGAGATTTCATTTCTGGTTTCTTTCAACCCAAGGGAGTCTGACAGCACCAAAAATCATCTAAAGTGTGACTATTGTCTCATATCCTCCTGCTTGCAAAATTCTAGACTTATTTTGAGGTAGTACTCTAGACAGAAGTCATAATACTCTAAATCTTCTGCTAGAGTATTACCTATATGTTAGATGGACTGTTTTTAGCACTCAAAGCTTACAACAAAATTAACTGTCCTTGGGACATGCTTAATGCAGAACAGCTGTGTAGCATGGGCACAGCTTCGGTATGTTTGAAAGCAAAAACCAACTTTAGGAGCTGTGTGGTGCTGTCATAATGATCTAACCAATCTACTCCCAGGACACTAAAAACCAAAGCTATCACACGTACTATCTTTTGTCAGAAATGTTGCTTTTTCATGGCTCAGACACAGACATGAAATCTACATCCAGAAAAACCCAAACGTCTTTCACCACAGATCTCTGATGACAGTGACAGGAAGGATGTTCAAAGCTGGGCTTTCATTACGCTGCCGTCTCCTTTCAGGACGTTGTACTGATATTGTGATGCGTGTGTTGCATGCTGCCCACACTCACCCTCCTCCACTCAGACCACATCACAGAGTCAGCACTCAGCTCTGCAAAGGGACTCAGCTCCCCTCACTCTGCTCAGCTCCTCTGACTTTCTGAGAAGCCCACTTGTGGATCCACAAGTGGATCCACTCATGCACGGTTTGGAAGCACTGCAATCCCCCAGCACTTGCACTTTGGGCTGTGAGTATCCATGGAGAGACAGGCAAGCTGTAGGGCAACTGAGGGAATTTGTTCCTTCCATCTTTGGTCTTTCTTGGAAATCTACCTCTCAAATATCAGGAGGAGAGAGAATGGAATAGTTTACAAGATGACTGACTTCTAGCTAATTAAAATCTAATGTCAGCGTTAACAACAATTACTGTTGTGTTTATGGAAAGAAAGAACCATAACAACGTTCCCTAGGAACACAACAAACTTGAGCAGTGCAAGTAGAATTGGCTTTATAAGTAGAAATTTCTAAATGGGAATTTGGGAATACAAAAAAAGACCCCAACATTTAAGAGCATTTCAACCCAAATTACATTAAAAATGCAGATGCATTTCTCCCACTTCACCCCACCTTATCCCTTCAGCCGCAAGGCAGTTTGGAACAGCAGCTGCAATTCAAATCAGTCTCTAATTATTTGAAATGCTTATACAACATCCTTGCTTAGAATCAGTTGGTTAAATCATCTGCTAGGTCAAGTCCTTGATGTAAGCGCAGTTTGCTCACATAAGGTAATGGAAAACAACAGCTTACACCTTTAAGTGTGTGTATGTTTTTATAATGAGCCTGTATATAATCAACACACCAAGACTCAATAAATCCTATTCCAGCAGCTGAATAAGCCTGCTTGTATTACTGTGGATTAATCTCTCTTCAGGCTTCTGCTACAGCTTGGACTCCACCCGCCTTGGGGGACCCTTGTCCTTCCGTGACAGAGGAAGCAGGGAAAGACAGCTGATTTTGGCAGCTGCTAAAGTCCTCTCTGCTGCCAGGGAGGAAAATACTTCCAGGCACATCAGGAGAAGCTAAGTGACCTAATTACACAGAAATGGGATGAGTGATTGCCAACAAGAAAAGGGAGCAGGCAAGTACGGCCCACCTGGGATACCCTTGCAGACTAATCCAAACTCAGAGTTTTCCCAGTGTATTCATGGTGACAACTCTTCAAGGCATTTCTGCATTAACCAACCCTCCAGAGGAAAGTCTACACGGGTTTTCCATACATGGGCAGGACTGGATTTCAGTGCTTTCTTTCAGGAAGAACTAAATCCAAGGATTCATATAGCATTAGAAAGCATTGACAAAAGAAGATGTTGCTGAGAACAGGTCAAAGCTGAGCCACCCTCTGCCTTTGGGCTATCAAAACAACAAGCATGTCAGAAAGCACAGAGTCAGCACAGCCTTAGATGACAGAAAATTTGTTCTCTCTTGGTGTAGAGGGAAGCACGGGAACTAGGAATGAAACAAGTCCAATCTGCTGCCTGCCAGTGTTGCGTTGTTGCTTCCTGTGCTTTGCCCACTCCTGATAAAAAGGCACATCACACCTCTGTTGAGGGCACCCTAGCCATTGCAGAGGCCATCCCTTACCTGGTGTTGTAAGGCAAAAGGATTGATTTGTCCTGGCAGATCAGGGATGCACATCTTGGAAACAGCATAAGTCAAAGAGCTGCATTTTGGTGGGAACACTGCTGATGTGTATTTTTCCTCTAGGGAGCAGTTCAGGTGGAACATACAGTTCTTTGTGTCAGTCAGTATCTCTTAAATGAATTTCACGCACTCAGTTTTAAAGGTCTGCTGACATGTCCAAAGACAGCACAAAGAACACAGCTCTCTCACTTCAAATTAAATAAACAAATGATAGCAAACACCACCCTTGCCTCAGGTCTCTCAAAGCAGTTGTCTCACCTATCTCTCTTTGGTGCCATGCTTCATCCTTGCACCAGTCTGGCTGCACATAAACTTCTCCAAGAGGCAAAGTTGGGGTGCTGCTGAGCTGGAGCCAACCATGCTGCCAAGGGCCCAGGCAGAGCAGACACCCACATGCTGGCTCCTCCTGCCTGGTCACACATCCTCTCATACATGCAAGCTTATGAAACACACCAGAGTGGGAGATGCAGAAGATGGAAAGGACTTTAATGTGCTTTGCTAATACTGGGTTTGCCCCTGCTGGCTGCACTGATGTAGGCACACTGGTACGTGGCAATGAAGGCATCAGAAAGACATGCACAGTTACCTACCTGTCTGCCATCTTTTTGATTGCAAGCTTCCAGTGTGATTTGAGAACCAGTAGAGAAGGAGGTAATGGAAAGACACTTGTCCTGCTGTCTAATTAAAGGGTCACTGAATATCCATTCCTGTAGAATAAGAAAAAGAAAGGTTCCATTAGGATCCCAACAATGATCAGATGAGGGAGAGAGAGCTTTTTCTATCAGATCTTTAAAAAACCTCTGTCTTTTGTTCTCTTCCTACGAAAGGCTCCCTGGGAAGACTACCACAGCAGTTGTCACCTGATCAGAAATTTATGCTCAGGCCTGGTGCATCATGACCATTTCAAAGCCTGCAGCTGGCTCCCCTCACTATCTGAGGTGTCTGACTAACCCTGGATCCCATGCAACTCTCTGCAGCTTTACAGATTCAGGCCTACATAGCAAGGAGGATCCTGGCCCTGACACACATGATGTGAGACTGCTTCTGCATATGTCACACAGCAGACATGTTCTCTAACAGGTATCTGGGACCTATAGATTGTGCAGCAAAGCATAACACATGCAAGCATATCCATATATCACCAGCACGCTTAAGGGACAAACAGAATCATTTTTTTCCTCTCTCTGACCAGATGGATACCTGATCCTATCAACTGCTACTACTATACATTCCCCAAGGAAGAAATACAAAATGCAGTAGGTTTCAGAGGTTTCAAATGGTAATGACACAGAGCAATGAGTCAGGTTAAATGGCACACTGAAAGCTGGCTGCCAACTAGTTTCCGAAAGTTAACAGACATGAATATGTATTTTCTGGCATAAAATACCCTACTGTGACCCTTAACTTTCTCAAGCTGCTCCCTGCTGCTTTCAGTCGCCAACAGAGAGTCTGAGTGCAGATCTTCAGCTTGTATATACCATCACAGCTCCACTGCAGTAAGGAGAACTGGACCACATTACTGCCATTTGGGTCAGCTATTTAAACTCTATTTGTGCTTTATACTGAGACACATCTGCAATACAGCACAGTTCAAGTCATCTGCAGCTACAGCTGAGCTGGCAGAGCAAGGAACGTTTCTAATCCCCAAAAAATTTCTTACCCACATGCCAGGGTACTAGCCAAGCACAGCCCCAAAATGATTCTTAATGAGTCTGTCACTCCCTGAGCATTTAAGCACTACCTGCTGTCTCTGAGTGATGAAAACCTTCACGTTCTATGCCTGACCGCTGAGTCTGTTGAGCCAACAGAGCTCTGAGAGATGGGCTTCTTTTTCTGCTTACTATTAAAATCATTACAGGGTCAAATTCCTCCTTCCTTCCCCTCCATATCAACCCACCAAGGCCAGAGATTCCAGCCTCTTCATTCAGATAATAAAAAGGGTAGGAGCAGGAGCAAAGCACCAAACTGAAGCCTGCCTTACCTGAGTGACAGGTGGATTATTCACTGTCCCTTTACAGTTTCCCATGCCAGCCAACATATTCCCTGTGGTGTCCTGTGCTTGAGACTCCAGACAGTTTCCTCCTTGTCTAATTATTCCTGGAATCAACTCTTTTTCAGGAATCCTTGAAGTAAAATGAGAGTTGCATGGTACTTCATACACAGAAATGTCCAAAGTACTTTCACATTTATAAGGGTGCAATTGGCCCCTGAACCGAAACACAGTCCCCTGCATTTGACAGAAAATAAACACCATCATGCTACCCACTGGAAATACCTGGAGGAGGCAAAAATCAAGTGAGAACTTGGTCAGAGGACTGGTACCTTTTTGTTTCAGAAGGTGCACCAGGATCTTTAGGGGCACCCTAAGCAGTTTAAAGTGATGATTCTGAAAGAGTCTGAAAGGTAGAAAGAAGCTGTTTCCAGCAAAAAGCCATACCCATGCTGATTTGTTCTGCTTCTTCCTCCCCCTTTCTCAGTCTTCTCCCCAGCTAACACATATTCTGCCTTGCTGGTAGGAATGCAGGCAAGATCTGTCCAGGCCAGACTACAGCTGGATGTTTCAGCCTCCACACACGCTAGCCACAGGCTGAGGTGTAAAGATGTGCTGCCAGGGTGTGCTGATTTGCACATGCCAACAACACAGCTCTACCCAGGCTGCCTCCCAGCTGAGCAAGGGCACAACACAACCGTGTCCTGACCCAGGGCAGGCGAAGCCACAGGGACAGCTGTTCTGGCATTCCTTAATTCCTTAGAGCCTTCTCTCAACCACCCAAAACCTCTGCACTGAGGCTTTCCAGTTCTACTTGGCTGAACTCCGTCCAGACAGAGCATCCAACAGGCAGAGGCCAAGTCAAAACTGGGAGAGGTGTAGTGCTCTGGCACCCCTCTGCACCCCACACCTCTGAAAACACCACTGTTGCACATCTCCAAGGGACAGCCGTGTGGGGCAGAACAGAAGGCAGAGCTTTTGCAGAGCTTTGATAATACAAGCCAGGAAAACACAGGAGGTTCCTCACCAAAAAGAAGAACAGAGAAAATCTTTTCCAAGCATTAAGTATCTCTTTTCCCCACTGCTGTTAAGGCTCATCTTCCCGTTGTGACCCACCTCCCAAATCCTTCAGAGATTTCTACAAGCGAAGAAATGACTCACTTGAGCTCGGGGTAGACATTCTCCAGATACCACTGGAAGGATTTACAGCTCAGTTTGTGTCGCAGCTCCACCCGGTCTGCAACGCTGGAAACACAGGCAGTTTGCTGAGAATAAGGCAGTGAACAGGAGGGAGGGGAACAATGAAGACTGACCAGGAGGTTTGAGGGGATTACGTGACTTTTGGCCGTTACTCATTCTCCCACGTAATTGTTGCTGGGTTCAGAGCACTAGCAGTGACCTGAGGTGACAAGGAGGAGAGATGCAAGTGGCAGGAAGTAGAAATGGGAGACAAACACCTTCAGAGAGCTGCTCTCGCACTTCCTTCGGTCCAGAGCGATGGCAGGGCCCAGGTCCCAAGTTGTTAAATAATACATTGCAGTAAAACTGCTGTAAGATCAGGAAAGCGTTTGTGCCTCTGGGTGCCCCTGTAGAGGCACACCATGAAACCTGCACAACAGCCAGCTGCCGAAAAGGCCTAGAAAGTGTTTGTGCTCAGGTACACACAGATGGTTAATCTGTGTGTGCTAAAGCATGTCTCTAGCTCATGGCAGCAAGTCTAGGCTCAGGGTGGAGAACTTAATTATTTGTTCTTAAGCAGTTTGGAGGAAGGGTGGGAGTATAAGGGGAGATTACCTCCACATCTCAGTAGCTGTCTACTGTGGCAGTCCTCCCACTACTGATTTGTTTGGCTTTAGCTGGCTGAAGAAGAGGATTTCCCTCCAGCAGTCCTACTGAGCAGCAAAACCAAGAACTCTTCTCTTTAAGCTATAACACTACATTTGTGTGTTGGGAAGGAATTTCAAGTGTACCCGTGTACCTCTCCATCCTCAGCCCACAGATGCCACATGTACATGAGGCCACATACCTCAGGGGAATGTTCTTAGATTTTATATCCACACCAAAATTGAGGGGAAGGAAGGTCCATTTTAGGCCCAATTGTCAATGATGGTGTCAAAGGCATTTGCACCCTAAAATCTAGATTTAATGCAGGTTCACAGAGCTGTTACTATAGGAAATTGCCTGAAATCAGTCTTAGGCTGTGCTCCAGCTTTTATTCAGCCAATGCTGTCAGTAAAGTCTACAGAAAGTCCGTGTGAACAAGAACTGCAGATTTTGCCACTAAAACACGACTGATATATCCACATATGATATGCAATAGCCTGGTTTCCTCCACAAGCAGGGTTACTTGCTATGTGGTCCTAACCCAGCTACTGCAGTCAGCTGAAGGGCTGATAAATTAGGTAGACAAAGCTATTTTATGAAGATATGTAATGCATCATGATTATAAAGCAAAGTGTACAGCAGGAAAAGTGACCTGGTTGTCATAAATAAGTAGGAGATTCATCATTATCCTGTGCACACAGCTACACATTTAAGATACAACCACATTTGCCAAGTCCTTACACTGATACAACAATAGCCTTTTGTTCACAGGCAGATAAAACCCACAGAAATAAAGCACTCCTGGGATTTTTTACATTTATTTGGGAGTCATAGGGGTTTGAGAGCACAGGCAGCAAGCTCTCCTCTCATCCCAGGTTTGGTGTCCATCACTGACTTCTGGGTCACAGAGAACTGTTAAGCTGATAACAATGAGTCCCATGTGGCTTGAAGACAACTTTAGCAAAGGTGCTGTAAGAAGCACAACTCTGCAGATTGATTTCGAACTCTTACCATTGGCCATGCTCTCTCCTGCCCTACAAACCAGGCAACCTACCCTCCATCCATCAGGAAAGTGGGGAGCGCAGCAAGGGCAACATGCCCCGTGTGCCAGCCAGCCATGCTTGCCCTGGGATTCTGCATCTGCACAGGAACTTCAGGTCAAGCTCAAAATACAGCTCACATTTCCACAACAGCTGCATGCTGTGATGGAAAAATATTCCTGTCTATCCACTTAAAATGTCTGGCCTTTTAATTTCATTACAGACCCCTTTGGCCTTCTGCTAACAAATGATTTATGCAGTGTTACCAGGGAAAAAAATAAAGTGAATTAGAAGCAAACCTCATTAGCCAGACACTCAAGCTACAACCTCCCCGGCAAACCAGGCATTCAGAGCACCTCTACTTCTCACACTTAGCCCCAGAGAAGACCTAAAAACTATTTCTTGCTACCAAGAGCCCTCCTACCAAGGTCTGGGGCAGCTTACCTTCCAAAGGACTTGCCAATGGCCGATGGCCGGGCCTCATAGTAGTACTGCTTGTATTCATCCATCCACACCTCTGCTGTGCGCTTGGTGTTCCTGCGTGGGCATGAGCAGATGCTGCGCTGAGGAGATGCTTTCCTGCAGAACCTGCCCTCCCAGCGAGCACGCGCTCGCTCTGCCGCTTGGGTGGGCAGACCCAAGGCCCTTCTGCCAGGAGGTAGTGGGGGACAGTCCCAAACACGAAACCGAGCAGGCAGTATGGATGGATAGAGGTCGAATGTGTTAAGTCTACAAAGCCTCGTAAGGACACTTCAGAAGTTAAAAATTTAACAGCCATAGTTTACCATGACTTTGTCACACATACTTCCTCTGCAGAGACACTGGGCCTGATTGTCACCATCACACGCGTTTACAGTATCCCTTTTCCCAGGTTAGAATAACGTTATGGGATGAACCAGCTTGGAAAGCAGCTCTGTCTAACCTCTAACCTCCTGCCCAAATCAGCCTAGCTTCATATTAGGTCATGTTGTTCAGGGTCTTGACTGGTTGAGTTTTGAAATCTCCAACCATGTCTCTGGGGCCCTGCAGCAGCGTTTGACCACTTTCATTGTCAAGTACATCGTCTCATCTCTCTTCTCTTTCCATCTGTCCTGCAGAAGTTGTCCTCAGGGTTTATCTTAGAGCATGTACAGCTCAGAGACAACAGAGATGTCCAAGGACTGCTGAGTCCCACGCACATGTCACGGGGCAGTATCTGTGAATGGCCAGGGTGTCTCTCTGGCATCTGCTCCCCACACCCCCCAGAGACTGAGAAGGAATAAGAGATGCTAATACAAACAGCAGAGAAGGAAACAGGTTTTGTTCACAGAAAACAGCAACTCATCCTTCCCTTGAGAACAGATGCTCAGCCACAAGCTGCTCTCCGTTACCAGGCAAAAGCACAACAAAGAATTCAGACTTATTTAGACATGCCCAACAGGAAGGTGGCCTGGCTGCTACCAGGAACTACCCAACACCTACTTGATGTAAGTCAGCGCGTTGCCCTCGGGAAAGTCATAGGGATGGCGCTTCCTGAACACGTGTCCCACTCGACTGCAGGGAACAATCTCCAAGCTGCCACCACACATCCACACTCGGAAAGAGAGCTCTGGAAGAGACCTCAAGAGTCATACAGCTGCAACAGTTCCAAGAAGGGCAATTTCCTTACCCCTCTGTTCTGGGTGTGTTGCTTGCAGCAGCAAAATCAGGGAAAGCAATGCCATGGTGAGAGTGGAGAAACTGTCCTCCCTTTGTTAAAATGGAGGCAACCATGGCAGCTCAGGGACCTCCAAGCCTTCTCCAGTCCTGCTCCTCTTTGGTCTCATTTCAGTGAGACACCTTTGCATTTGACCAGGTCCTCAAGGATGTCAGGCCCTCAGGATGGCATCTGGCAACAGACTGAGACCACTTCCCCACACACACCCCCTGTTTTGGACTTCTGTTACTCTCATCCATGCACATAGATGGAATCAGAAAGGAAGAATTTACTGTGTAACGCAAATCACGTGAGGAAGAAAGGGAGTTTAGAAGACAAGGGGAAAGAACAGAACAAGTTGAGGGTATAGGGAGTCAATGTCTAGAGCTAAGTCCTCTGCCTCAAACTTCTATGTTATCCACCCTACCATATATTTCCTTCTTCTCAGTTTGGTTGGCTCTATTACTAATGAATAGTGTTGCAGTTGCCTCTGCTGGGGGAACTGCTCAGAGCAGGTAGCAGTCTCATATAGCATGACTACGAAAATCCAGAGAGGGTCCTGCTGCTTGAAGCCAGATTCAAAATTTTGCTAAAGGATTAGAATAGCACAGAGCTTTGATGTGCAGGCACTTATTTGCATCACAGAAGGTATGTGACCTTCCTCTAGCTTATGGGTCTGTTCTCACAAGTTTAATCACTGTCACACCAGAGGAATTTTCCACTTTCAACTTAGGTGGTGATGAAAAGAGAAGGAAGGAGGAAGAAGGAAAATGAAAATTACCTGGGTAGTTTGGTAGTCTTTACCAAAAGTGCTTCAGATTGTATAGACTGTTTACTTCAAAAACTTTACTCAATTGGGATTTCCCTCCAGTAATACCTGATTTATGCGGCTCTGATGCTTTGAAATTAAAAGAATTATGCATCCAGAACTAAAGGATGTTTGAAACCATGTACACACACTAGCATCTTCCCAACCTTCATCCTTCTCCATAGCTTCCCTCTGCATACTGAGAGGTAGCTCAAACAGCGAGTTGCAGGGCAGGGGGAGATGGTCTATTTAATGCAGCTTCTCAGTAAAAAACCCCATTTGATTACACTGTATTTTGTAGTATTTCTTACTAGCTCTTTTCTCTCCTGACTCTTAGCCAGAGCTACTTATTTTCAGATTCTTTTTAACAGAGTTCCAGATTTCCAGAGTTCCACAAGAGAGGAAAGGTTTCAGAAACAAACAAACAAACAAAAAACCCAAAAAAACCAAAAAAACCCCACACAACCCCAAGACCTAAGTTTCTGTCTGGTGATGTGTCCAGCTGATATTTGCTCTCCTGGAATGAGCTTCTGACTCACTTTGGCCTACAAGAAAAACAAAACTCTCGGTCTGGCATGTGTAACTTGAAAGTGATGTCCATTTCCAAAGAGAAGATTTCTCACACCATCTTAGAGCTACTCTCTCATCTCATCTACAAATGAGGACCTAATTCAAACAGTCCCTTCCCAAGCAAAATTGTAATTTTAGTAAAAATCATGTTTCAGAATGTTACTAATATTTTTCCTTGACTGGAAAATCCAGTTTTCAATTGAGTACAGTAAACTGTCTTTTTTAAGAGGTTAAATTAACCATTCTGAATTCTTCAAGGAAAATGAATACTTTTGTTGTCAAATCCAGGTTGGTTTCTACCCCTCTGCTTTCAGCAGCAACAGCTTGATGGAGGATGAGGGACAAGTGATAGACAACACTGAATTTACCGAAAACCCTCCTAACAAGGCAAAACTGGCAAGCCCTGTACATGTGGCTGAGTCGCACACAGCCTGGCTGAGCCAATGCCAGGCTTTACAAGAGCTATTTCAAGGAGAATGAAGCAAATTCTGTGGAGCATTTCGATGATTTTGATAAGCACTATATGGAAGAGTGGCTGTGAGCATGCAAACAATTTACTTACGCTGCTTATGGCAGAGAGCTCTACTTAGCATCACGCTACTGACATATAGACCAAACTACAACACTGGACTCCCAGGTGGGCAGAAGCAGACAAAGAAAAGCCTAAATAAATATTCTTTCTCCATCTTTGGGGTTTACAGCTTTTACACAGACACAGCTCAGAGGCTGGCAGAATGGCCAAGTGGCTGGCTTTGCAGCTGGAGCAGGGCTAGCAATGGCAGGGAGCTTGGCTCTGCTCCTGAGGGTCACAAGGGACAGGATCTTCACACCTGGGTAAAGGCTTCCGTTACTTCTGCCACGGTGCTTAGCTGATGCTACTAGGACTGCTGAGATTCCAATGCCAGCACCATTTAATGTCTTTTTTTAATATAACAAATACCATAAAACTGAATCAAGATCTGGGAAAACAGAGAAGACTCATTATTAGATATTTTGTTTTTAAAATGTGGTACCTTGAGAGTCTATTATCAGCCCAAAATATTATTTAATGGTTTTAGAAAGCATTTCACAAAGAGGCAGCTCTCCCAGCTGTGTTCAGAGAAACAAGTTTCCTCTTCCTGACTACTTCATTCTTTCTAATTGGTTCTCCAGGTGCTAGGAAACACCATACAAATTCTTCTTTGAAAGGTTTTATTTACAAGGCTGTGACATTTATGGAACCTGTAGAAACAGATTTTTTTTTTTCAGTGTTAGCTACAGAGAAATCTACGTAAGTTGACTACAAACAGTAAAGCTTTTATCTCCTCAGCTCTATCTGCACCATCTCTAAATGAATGCTCCAAATACTTGACGTCTCCATGAACCTCTCTTTAAGGTTCATCTTTCTTTTGTCATTAACAGCTGGTGACATTGCAGCATCCCTTCACGTGGGGCAAAGAGAGATGCCTGGAATATCTGTGCCACTATTAAGTGCAAGCAGATGGGTTTAAGCATCATGCCCTAAAACAGCATGGGAGTGGACAGACCACACTGGGCCTCTGAATTCCTCAGATGTTTGTGATGCCCTAGCCTGCTTCTAAATGTTTGCATTCTGAGTCTATTTGTAACCAAATTCCATTTACAAAGAGGCTTATTTTATTAGGAAAAAATATCTCTCTAACTTTTCAAGCTGGGAGAGCAATTCAGACTTATCTGCAAGAGAGGAAGAGTTATAAGAAGAGGCTGCAGTAGTGGCTGCCCACTTCAGAGCTGGTGCGACACAGACTGTTGTGTGAAGAACTGGAGGAATATTCTCCAAAAACAAGCAACAATTTTAATATCATGAGGTTCCTCTTTCTTTCTTTCTTGTACTGTGGAAGCTCCTGTATAATAGCACATATGCCTGTAGGAGAGGGTAACCCTGATCACATGCACTTTATGCTGACAGCGATACAGCTCTGACCACCTTGCAGATAACCGGACCACTACACTGACCTAACCTTACACTGACATGCTGATTAGGTCTCTCAAAGAAAAAGCTCTGGTAAGCAATGAAGACTGGGAAGAGGTTCTGCATTAGTGTGTCATTCACTTGAAACATCCTTAACTCACCAAAATTTTCTCCTCCCCAGATATCCATTTGAGTATCGTATTTTCCCAGGTGGTTAAACCAGGACTTGTCAATCACAAAGATGCCTCCTGCTATGACAGGGGTTCTGGAAGAGAAAACAGAAATCTAGAAAAAATCATCACACATATGTAGCACCACAAGCCTAATTTTAAAGGGCAGAAAATTTGTCCAGGGCTCATTTAAAAGAGAAAAATAGTAGAGCTGGAACATGAGCCTGCAGCAGGTTTCTGAGATGCCCCTCACTAGATCATTCTCATGCCTTTGTTAGACGGTCTTCCAAGCACTACAAGAGTAATGCTGTGCCTTTTGCATTTATACAAATATGCACAGTGTGAAGGAATGAGGGGCACTGTTTGATGACTGTGTTCACCACTTAGGCATAGTGTGACAGGCTGCTGCATGTGCTACTCTGCTGTTAGCCAGCTGGTTGCTTCTGGAGTGCAAAAGAGAGGCTCACAAGTTACACAGAGGAACTAAATTATAATTTTATATTACAAATCGGGAGCTGTCTGCCTATACAGACAAGCACCATAACTCTTCATATCAGGATTTGTTACATTCTACATGTCTCAGAGCCATGTACCCTGCAGTGAGGCTGGCAACAAGTGCTCCAGCAAACAGAATCTCTTCTGTCCGTGGACATGCAGATTTAGTAGGTGGGAGTAATTCTGTGCTCACATTACAAGGTAAGATTCAGTTTTCTGACCTGCTTTACACATGTGGAATGACTGTTTATCTGCCTCATTCTTTAAGTTTTCATCTGAAAGATGGAGGTAATTAAAAAAACCCAAAGCGGTTTCTGAGGCGTTCAGAGTGTTGAGTTAGGGAGAACACAAGAACAAACACACAGAAGAAGAGGTGGTGTGCATAATAGTAAATAATTCTTACAATATTCAGAGAGCAGTACTCTCACACTTAGGGGATAGACCTCAATGTTTTCAGAAAACAACATGAAGAGTTTGTCATCACCAAGGGAAGGCTGTGGCATTTTGTCCTCCGCAAGGCAGTCCCTGTACCCTCCTTGCCACACCGGTGAAGGCTTCGTAAAGGTATTTGGAAAAGTGTACCCTGTCCATCAGAGTGTACCTTATAGACTGAGTTGGGTCTGTTCTGGACATCTTCTGTTCTATAGGAATCTGTTCCCACTTAAAGTGAAGGCTCCAGTCAAACCCTGAAAAGGAAAAAGACATGCCAAACTGGTTTCCTAATTGTAAAAACGGTACTCCTAGCTTTAGTGATAGTCTGCACCTTTATATCACAGGCTATCCCTATGTTCCTTCCCTGACCTCGCTCACAGTCTACCCAAAATGGCAATAGCCTATCCTAATGTAGACCTCACCAGCTTCTGTCTTGGCACTGTCATTCCTTAGCATTACAGATCCCTCCTCAATTTCACTCCACACTTTCAGGAGCGTGTTGTCAGGCTGAGATGCAATTGTATCCTGGTCACCTTGTTTTACCAAAGGCAAACCCTGTCTGCCAGAGTCATGAGGCTTTAATAAAGGACTTCGTGGGATGTGATATATTCTGGGAACAAAGGCCTGCAGATCACTGTAACCACCTTGTTTTTCAAGACTACCATGTACTTATAGCCTGCCTGTGGTGGATGGTAGAGCACAGCACAGTCACTAACTGTATACCATCGTTAAGGGTAGCCAAAGAACAGATAGCCTTTGGCTGACAAGCATCGTAGAAGTGAGCCCCAGCCATAAAAGACGTAGAAGGGCACCAGGAAGCGGGGTGGACACAGGAACAGCTGCAGCGGGTTCAGCTGTGAGGGGAGAGGTGTAAATGCTTTTCAGAAGATGCCATGAGATAGCCTGGCAGATCAAAGCAGCAACTGGAAGTGTCTGTCAGACTCCAGTGTACATGTAGCATAGTGAGGCTATTTAACCCATTAACCAGTTAGATATTTAACCAATTAACTAAGTCCTGAAACTGCTAAATGTTATGACAGTGATTCAAGTTCAAGAGGAAAATACTAGCTGAGTTTTGTTTTAACTCTTCAAAAGATCTGACTTTGCAAGCTGCAGAGAAAAAGAGACAGATAAGAAAAGGAAAGGTCATCACTGTGTTGTCTTGGAAAGCTGAAGAGAACACATCTTATTTATCATGCATGATCCCTCAGGTCCAACTTACATAAGCCGTACATGATACCCACCTCCCCTCAAATCTGCTGATGCTGCCAGGTAGGCAAAATTATCCAGGCTGATAACATCAATGATTGGACTCACCACTCGAGTATAATCCTGAGGGAGAGAGGGAAAGGAGGAAAAAAACAGAGTCAGGCTTTCTTGAGTGTCTGGCAAAGCTGCCAGAGATCAGGAAACACAAACTTGCAGATGTAGATCTTTGTCTGGTTCCTCCAATATGGTCCTGGTAGCTGTGCAAGGGATCTGTGGCCACAAAATCCAAACGTGGAGATGGTAGGTACTAGCAGCTGCACTCCTTGGATGTGGGGAATGGAGCTGGACTCCAGCACCTAGGAATGCTGCTAAGAAACAGCTCTATGTTTCCTGCCCAAGTCACTGGGCATCAATCACTGTCCCAAGGGTTTTGTGCTTGCTTTTGATATCTATTGACAGCACACTGTCTGCTCAACCATCCTTGAATTAACTCATTATCATCAGCCTAGAAATTATCAAACCCCTAAAAAAGCATTTTCCTAAGAAGTACTATGAATCAAGACCCCACATCAAAGGTTCATAGTGAAAACATACGTATGAATACATATGACACATTGTATTCATTATAATATCAAGATATTGTGAGTACTTTATTGCCATTAAGGCATATAGACATTTACAGTTTTCTTTTGCAATCTTTTTAGCAAGTAGAAGTTGAAAATTTTTCAGCATCATGAGACAGGACATTAAAGACAGTGTTGTGACAGCTGACATGTAAGATGGCACTGAGCTGGCAATGCCAGAAACAGCACCTTGTTATTGGACAGCTGCCAGCATCCGTGCCTTTCCTATCAAACCTTCATCTTGTGCCCTGCAATAGTTCCTCATCAGGTACCACACGTGGCTAGGATGGGACATCCTTGGTAAGAGAATTCATGTTTTCTCCCCTCTGAGCTGTGATGGTTGCCCAGCCAGAGTGTGTCTGCCCAGCTTGCGATCTGGCAGTCTGGTGTGCCAGCCACTACTCCAACCAATCTGTGCCAGGACTGGCTAGGGCAAGACTGCAACCTGAAATAGGATGCACAACAGAAATGTAGGAAGTAGGTCAAATTCCTCCCAAATTTGCCCTAAACCAGGACAATGATCTCCCCCTCCAGCTCTACAGCGCCGTCAGGGTGACAGCTGCTAATATTTCTGCCTCATTTTCATCCTTCCAGCCTTACGTCAATCCTTTGCCAAGTGAACCATCGAAGGGACATCCCTGTACTCACAGGCAGCTTCTCTGTGATAGGAAGCTGCCTGTATGCAAGTGATGTATGGTGGCAGCTCAGTGGGAACATTAATGGAAGGAAAATTTTAGCAGTGACAAGGCAGAGGGGAGGGTCCAGCAGCAAGAGAGATGGAAACCATGGAGAAATTTCACAATGTATGCTGCCCGAGGGGCTGTCCTACACGCAGGTGAACAGGTTGAGGAAGCACAATGCCTGCAGGAGACAAGAGGTACAAATTGCTGGTTCCAGCGTTCAGCATTGCATCCCCTCACTCTGCACCACCTGCCTTATCACTCTGGCAGAACAGAATCCCATCAGGGATCTCTTGCCCACCTAGCTCAGGCTGTACCTTCCTCTGTAACAGCCTGCCTGAGGAGCAGCTTGGCAGGCCTAGTTCTCCCCAGCTCTGCTGACGCATGTGAGGGCAGAGGATCCAGTGGCACAGGACAGGCCAGCTCCATCCATCCCAGGGCAGGGCCAGGCGCTCACCTCTTTCACTCTCTGAAGCATCGGCTGCAGCCACTCGCTGTTGACTTCACAGTGACTGTCCAAGAAGGTGAGGATGTCAGCAGCTGCCACCTCAGCTCCTCGCACCCGAGAGCGAATCAGCCCTACGAGGGGAAAGGGGCAGCAAAGGAGCAGGAAGGTCAGGAAAGGAAACATTTGAGCCTCCTTCAGAAAAAATACTTCGTGTGTCCATTACAGGGGAAGAGCAGGTGATTCTCCTATATCACATCTCTATCGGGAGCAGAGAGCAGCCTCAGAGCACGGCATACCCTGGGGACAGTCAGATGGACCCTCCCAGCACACAATGAATGACCTCTCCTGTCACTTCTGTCCATGACAGAGCTTCCACGTGGCTCCTTGCTCCTCCCTTCCCAGCCTTCCCCACAGACACCTGGCTGCTGCCTGCTCACTCGCTCTCCCACTGAGCACCCTGCTGCCTCCACCACCAATTCCCCATGGCCAAATTCTGCTCTCTGCTTTTTGCCTTCCTTACTGCTTATCTGCTTTGTTCCCATTTGCCCTTTATTCTGCCCTGCAGAGATATCAGCCTGGCTCTCAGATTACTCCTTACCTTCTTACAGACCATCCTACTATGTGGGATGCTCTTTGTGAACTAAACAGTCATTTTTGTCTTTCCTTCTAGGTCCTCCCTCCAAACCTGCTGTGCACTGACAGCTCTAGAAATAAGCCAGCGCATGTGAGTCAAATGAAAGAGCAGCTGGGAAAGTCAGAGTCATTTATGCATGTAGCAGATATGAGAAAAAATGTTCCTTAATTGTATCTCTTTATGATAGATACATGATTGTTTTTCCTTCTCCCATGCCACCTACACAGCTTGTTATCTTGCACTTGAAAGTGCAAGAATTAGCTTGTGTTTAAAAGGACAAGACTTTTATCTGTATCTTTTTTCATAAAGGTCTTAAAATGTGGTCTTTGTTCTAGCCAAGGCCTCTGGACGCCAGTTCTCATTATTCAAGTATTACATGAGTCTCCTGAAGCCTGAGAGTTGATAAGCTGCATTCTCCCTCCACTGAGCTTCCGAATGCTTACACTGAAAAAACAAACTTTAAGAAACAACACGTAAGCAGCTGGGAGGCAACCAGGGGTGTGTGGAAAAACAGGCAAACTCTTTGTTCTTAGAAAGCTCTCCACACTTACCTTCTCGATGGGTGTTTCGTAGACACTTGACCTTTGGGATCCTGGTAAGGAGCTGGCAGTCCTCAGCTAGGGGAAGGCAAAAAAGACATGCATGAATTATTTGGCTTCAACAGAGAACCCCAATTAACTGTCCTCCTGCTTCTCCATGGGAGGAGAAATTCTGTTTTCACTTAACATCACATCAATCAGCCTGATGGCCTCAGTCCTGTTGTCTGTAGAGTGCACAGAAGAGCACTGCCTGCTTGCTGTCCCCCTCAGGCAGCTGAGCCCGTGTTTCCCAGCCCTCTGAGCAGCCAGGCCTCCATCTCCCCTGCCCAGCATTTCACAAGAACAATGGGGCATGTGCTGGCAGCGTGGCACTGGGCACAATGAAATGGAGGGAACACAGGGAAGCAGGACTGCAAATCACCAAAGAGGCAAGGAAAGGAGAGTTCTGTAACATCAAGTGATCTTATCCACTCTCTCTGCCTTCAGGCTCAGCTGGGCAACTCCTGCCATTCGTGCTCAGGGCAGTTTCCAGTTGAATTTATTTAATAAAGGCCACTGGATGTGACCTGCTTCCTTGGAGACACCATCACATTGACGCATGGATGCCTGACCAAGGGCTTTGCTGGCAGCTTGCCAGAAACTCCTGGCATCCCTCATTTACATTTTCTAGGGAAGGTGAGGGAGAGGAAGAGTTACTTCCTCCAGCCAGATACCAGTGAGCACTGAGTCTTTAGTTCTCCATCATCCTCTCTATTCCTGCTCTAGCACATGTCATAGGAACAGCAATTTCTAACTTGCTCTTTTTTCTTGCTCCATCAAATTCACCCCAATTTCCATGTTTATTCCATATTCCTTTCCATGTCTCATGCTCCCTCTTCCTGCTGTCATCTTCCCACAGACTGAGCACTCTGGGGAGAATGCCAAGGCCCTTAGCCAAAGTGCACCTCTTAGCACGTTCCTGTACAAGCATTTCCATTCTCAAGGATACGTGCCATCTGAAATACTGCTCTTACATCGGCACTTTGGCTGATGCTGCATCATCCCAGGGAAGTGGCAGGTGCACTGACCTATAGAGCACCAAGATTTTGCTGGAACTCTGCTACAAGGGAAGGCAATGCTCTTATCTTTGCCAAGTCACAGCTCCAGGTATGAGAATCCTTATTCAGTCATTCACTCTGCAGGAGTGGAGCACTTCACTCTGCCTGTAGCTACTTGCCAGAGATGACAGACTCTGAGTATATATGGAGAAACTGAGGCAGGTATTAAAGGAAAGTGTCAAATATGTGCTGAAGTGTCTCCAGACACATGAAGGTGTCTCAAGGAATTAGCTACATCCACAAATATCAGCTGCCAGTGAAAAAATAACATCTGTGACAGGATGGAGCCTTTTAAAAATCTTTCTATTTACTGAAGAGCCTAAATGGGATTTTCTGTTTGAATCCTGTGCAGAACAGGTCCCAAAAATCCATCACAGTTGATGTGGAACAGTAAGAACTGAATTTTTAGGTGCAGAATGTGGAACACTTAGGACTGTTTGTTGGAAGTGCTCAGAAACACTGAAATTAAACAGCTGAGCACAGCTCAGTACTTATTCCACACACACTGTAAGGCCCTCAGAAACTTAAATCCCTCATCTCAGCATCCACCTTTAAAAGAGTTTTTTTTGCGGCCAAAGCTACATAAGCGTTTAGCTTCAAAATCAAAACAGCATCGCTTCCTTACCTCAGCAGGCCAAGGCGGGCATTCGCAGCTATCTGTAAAGTGTTCTGGAGGAGTAATTATCCATTATTATAAATGGCACATAACTAGATTGTCCTCGAATCTAGAACACATCATGGGAGAAGCAAGAAGTCTTCTGTCCCCACCACCTCACAACTACTACACAACAGCCAGGAGCAAGAGCAACTGTACAGATGGAAAGACTCCAGAGCCTCCAGTCTGCAGGTCTGGTGGAACTGATGCAGTAGACACTCCATCCCTGTGCCAAGCTGCAGAAGAAAATATGGTGCTGCCCAAAGCAGTAACTCTGCCACAGCTTCCCACAGGGACACCTGGGATTCCAGGCGCACGGGGGCAGACAGCCAGTCCCACCTAGGCCTGCCTGCAGGACCCCAGGCAGCAATTTTCTGTACACTCCACTGCATCCTTTTCTCACCTCGTGGTCTGTAAGTACCTGCTCTGCTCATGTATACCACTGCTACATATATATCTTGCTAAACAGCTCACCAAATGGTGCATAATGCAACTCAACAGAGATCTCTGGCGACCTAGCAAAAACTGCCACACTGACAGAAAAGGAAGACCCAATGGAAAGAAAAAGAGAGGAAGAAGCTCTGGCCTCTGCCATGCACGGACATTAAACACAGACATCTTTTCTTTTCCTTTTCTCCTGCACACAGACAAGAGGGAATCTGTGAGGGAGGAGGACTCAACAGAGCAAACAAAAAATGGGAAAACAGAAGGGAAGAAATAAGTGTAAAGGAAATAAGTCCAAACTTACGATCTGAGCTGAAGTCATCTACCAAAATGATCTCCTGGATGAGACTGGGAGGGGTGCGGTTCAGAACACTGCAGGGACCCAGGAAAGAAAAAGCCACTTTGTGAGCTGCCATAATAATGACAATGTTAGGACTGAGAAATCTGCTGTGCTATGCATTACAGCAGGAATATCAAACTCCAGTAAAGTGGAAGCGGTGACCTTGCCCTTGTAACAGTGTTCACAGGCAGGCCCAAACTACAAGTGAGAATATCCCAGAGAGCTATGGCTTCTCAGCCAGACTTTACAAGGACCCACAGCCAGGAGCTGACTGTGGGACATGCCTGGGGCAGCTAGCAAAGGATGCTGCAGCATGCTCTGCCCCTAAACAGAAGTGAAATGGAGAGAATCACCTGCCCCGAGGCAGCCTGATGGTCATTCCCACCTGCCAGCCTCGGGGTAAAAGTCATCACTGCTGGAGAGCATAAAGAGCTGCCACTTTTCCCAGCGAGGAGCTCTATCTCAATGCAACAGCTACAACTTGCTCGGGCTTTCTCACCGATTCCCTTCTTTGGAAGGAAGTATTGTCAACATTCTGGATTTGGATTTTTTTTCCCGTCTCTTGCTGGTTACCTGTCTGCCTTTCAAAGCAGCACCACACTTGCTGGAAGCACCCCCTTTTCTCAGGTTGGTTGCACCACACCATGTAATACCCTTGGATCTGCAAAGAGCTTGCATCTGCAGGACACACTCAAGGAAAGCAGAGAGAAGATTCTGCCCTCCTCAGACGTCAAAGCATTGTGGTACTCTGGAGTCTGAGCAGTTCAGTTCTGACTTCTTTATCAGTCTCATTCATTTAAAATGCTTGAATTCTTTTTCCATGGCTTTACTACCATCACACAACATATTCCCCCTTCAAGCCTCCTCCAACACCTCTGTGCACAGGCAGGTCCTCATTAACTTGAACAAGGTTGCTCAGTGATGCTTAGGCAGTGCAATGAAGAGGGCAGTTATGCAAATTTTAATACTGAAAAGAGCTGCAAACACTGTCCTCCTAGTTCTAGCAACCTGTCTCATTTCAGTGGCACCTGCTCGTTTGAGAAATACCGGAGAAAAATTTCTCTTTTGGATTCTGTTGCTGTTGTTGTGGTTGTTTTATATAGGAAACAGACAACAAGAATAGTCCCATACTCCCAGAAATGAAGGTGTAGAGAAATAAACTGCCATCTTGTTAAGTAACACCACTGATGGCTTTGCATACAGAGCCAAAGTTCCCTCAGTTTGGAAGATTTTTCTGCTTTCTCATACAGCAAAATTCTGACTGTTCTGCTGCTCAGTATCACATCCCACACTATTTCAGATTCACATTGCTTTATACGCCTCTGATAGTATTTGTATTTTGAGCTTTCATGTCCCTAGATGACTGAGTCTGCATTTTCCAATGCCGAATCTCATTTGCTTCTCTTGGCTTATGTCTCCCTGGATCCCCTAGCATGGTGGGGTGGGAGGTGGGGGGGGGGATGCTCCTGTGCTGTTCTAAGTGCAGCTTCTCCCAGCACAACCATCATCTGCATATTTTACAGACAAGGTTGACCTGAACTGAAATTCTTGTCTGTGCAGACACAATGCAAAACAACCCAGACATTCTGCAGTATAACGGCTGCAAAATGGTATTCTACACCTCCTTCCACTAGCTTGACTATTGGCAATGCTCATGTCTTCTCCACAAATTTCAGGACTTTCGACTCAACGTAACTGGTGAAAAAGCCCTGTTTTGGTCTCTGTTCTTTACCTGTCCACTGATTCCCCAGCAGGGAGACCATATCCCTTGAGGAGTTCACAGCTCATTGTACACTGCCCTGTTCTTCTCTCAGCTCTGCAATAACTTGCTGTAGATCCTTGGGAAAGGTACTTAATCTTCTTTGCACTTTGTTGTCCCTGTCTTTTTAACAAGGAGCACAGTAATCCTAATAATTCCCCTCACTGAGGTGCAGAGACTGCCATGACAAACACTTTTAGGCAGAAAAATGTACTATTAGAATTCCAAAATCCAAACTGCCTTTTACAGCAGAAACATGGAATGTTCCCTCCTCATCGCGTGGATTCCCCGTCTCCTTTGCTTTTTCTCACAGCTTCCTTCTTTCAGTATCAGAGTCCTTACTCTCTTGCACAAACGTGACATCAGCACTGCGAATGCTCTCCTCTGTCCATCCCCCCTGGGCTCACAGATAATCTTGTTTATTCTGGATGTTAGCAGAAGGGTATCTTTTTTTTCCTTTTTGGTCGAAAATAATATCTTTTTTTTTGCCATTATTTAAATTGTCATTGTAATGAGATGCTACACCAAATGCTCTAGCATTACAACAGCATTCTCTTAATCAGCATTTTTACAGGCCGTCTGCATAGGCACTGAACCACCGACAGCTGTTCAAATCCATTGACTTAGAGCCTGATAATTCACCTTTACATTTGCATGAAAACCAAAAGGTCCCTGCAATAAGGACTTTCTGAAATCAGAAAGAGAGGGACCAAACAACAAAGCACTTGACTTTTTCTTCTGCAAGAATAGTCACGGCAGCAGAAGTGATAGTATGGCTTAATGATTAATCATGCATAGACATCAATCATATAAAATGCCTTTTAAGTGACAGTTGTTTCTGAAGGAGAACAGGATGCCAAGCAAGTGACTGATTTGAGAGTGACAGCTATGTCCTAGCAAGGAAAAGAGATCAAAGCACGCAAGCAGCTCTTGACTGACACACATCTCCTGCAGGACTAAGAATGCCAGCAACAAGCCATTTGAACTGGTATGTTCACAGGTTTTGTCTGATAGCCCATTTTTGATTTCTCCCCCCCCCCATTCCCCTTCTTTAGACTCTTGCTGGATATTTTTAACCAGTTGTCTCCCTCTACACTGGAAACATATGGCTGGAGCCCACACTAGAAGGCAGGTATGCAGCCCATGCTGCCTCTGAAAACCAGGAGGGACAAGCAACAGGGTGCTTGAGGGAAGACATTATTCCTCCTCGTGGTGACTCCTCTATTCCCCCCCCCCCCAATACACAAACATTTCTCCCACTCTCAAGGAACAACAGGACATCATTCCTGTTGCTTCCACCCAGCAGCAGAGATTTCAGAGACAGGGGGGAGAAGTAGGCAACTGCTGAGCTGCCAGTGGCGTTTAAGTCCATGTGTTCACATGTGCATGTGAGGTTAGCAAGAAAGGTGTGCAGATGAGGATTTGGCTCCTAGAGCTGCCAGGTTTAGATCACCCTGAAATAAGCCTGTGATGCAGAAATACCATCCCTGGATCACTTCCCAAGATCTTTTGGTACCAGCATTGCCACTTCATTGAGTTACCTCGCAGTAAGCCACTATCTGGCTCAGGGGAGCACATTGGGGCTCCCTCTGGGTTTAAGATCAGTTCAACCCCAGTACCCTTTTCATGTACTTCATGCTAGAATTTCCCAAAGTCTTATGGCTGGTTTTTCACTGCTCAAATTCAGACACTCAAAAGCCACACTTGCAAAGACTTCACTGATGAAAATTTCAACTGGTAATAATTTTCTACTCACCTCAAAAGATTACACCTCTAAAAATGTTTTCAGACATAGAAAAGTGCTGCTCATTTCCATCAGTTTTCCTCCTTCACACCCATCTCTCTTACAGCATCCCCACAGTGTAATCATGATAACTGAACTTGGGAAAAGGCCCATAATAACAGTGGAATCATATTTTAACTTTCACCAGATGCATCTCAAATAGCTCATTCTAATTATCCAAATAATCATGCTCTACCTGGTTTAAGAAAGCTCTTGCCAATATAGAAATAATGACAAGCTGCAAGCCTGACTAGTCAGCAGGTAAGCAGGCAGTGCAATTATACGCTTCCTGTTGCTTAATATCACTGTGGTCCTCAGCAGACTCACAGCCAGGTCATAAACCCAACAGAACAGAACAGTCCTGTCCCTTTGATACTTGACTTATCCCAAAGTGCCAGGGATGCAAAGCAATTACATAGTACTGGTGCACTGACTGTGTATGTGACTTGAGCAACAATTACCCTCACAGCAGTAATTCAGCCTGGCACGTTCAGGTGAGTTTTGCTGAAAGATGGGACTCTCAGGTTACAGAAGAGGCCCTGCAGAGCTCTGTCAAATCCCTCTATAACATCAGTGTCAACCTGTAAGTCAGACTTGTGTCTATGCCTCTTCTAGCAGTGCAGCCATGACGTGAACCTGTATTGTGCTAGTCAAACCTTCAGTGCTCAAAGACGAGGCTACTAGCCAATGCTTGGTTGTGTGGCACTGCAAATACTGTAGAGCCCAAGGAGAATTCAGCCTTCAGGAGCTCTCATGAGACAGGGTTGAATTATCGACGCTTCTGGTGTGATTTAAGGGAGGAGTGAATCCATCACATGCACTGGCTGCAAACAGTCTGGCAATGAAGACCCCAGCTCTAGCCACAGGTCTGTGAGGAAATTCCATCCACTACACCATACATAGCAGAGTGCAGCCAGCTCCCCACAACAGCACCACTCCAGTGACAGCAGCATTGCAGGGACCAATGTGAAAAGATGGGTCACCCACTTTTCAAGGTCTTTGTTGGGGGCTCTGATTGCAGGAGACCACATCTGGGAGACTGGTAATATCACATCTTAAGTGCTGTGTCCAGTTCTGGGCTTTCCAGGACAAGAAGAAGTAGGACATACTACTATGGTTTTCAGCACCTATTTACTGTCTGACCTGTGACTGAAAAGGCAGAAATCTCCTCCAGCTGCCCTAGCAGCACCATGATTCCAAACAAGTCTGCCTGTTTTCTGGACAGTGACTCTGTAGAACTCATTGTACTGTTCAAATGAAAAGAAAATGACAGAAATAAAAAGACAAATTGTGCCAATGTAATATATACAGGTCTCTGGAAACACAATAGCACCAAACTTGGTGGCAGAAAGCCAGCCTTCTAGACATGAGGCCAGCTGGAAAAAGCCTGTTCTTTATTCACATAGCACATTTCTTTAGGTCCACAGGATCTGTCAAGGGAAGAAGTGGCAATGATGAATAATGCATTCCTGTTAGTGATACCATCAGCTCAAACTGCTACACAGACAATTCACTCTCCCTTCAGCCTCAACAGGCTGCTCCTGGGCCTGCTTGCAGGCTTCAGAGACCCTCTGAGAAATTACCTATATAAGTTAGAGAAGTCAGAGGGCATTTTTTTTTCTGTGGGAACTAAAGGAAGAAGAGCCTCCCTGGGTTCTGTGCGGGTGATGGAAGAGGGCAGTGAAGGAACAGCTGGAACATCACTTTGTGGTGTAGATAACTGCAAGCCTCCATCTATTTGGGGTTGCTGACAGACCCTATGCCACCTATTTACTTAGCTAGATTTGGCCACTGCTGATACTCAGATATGAGGAGACACTGGTAGAGGATAGCAAGTGCCCTGCAGGCTCAGCAGGAGCTGTGTGCAAAGCCCCAGAGAGCACCTGGTGAGCCATCAGGTTCATCAACTATTTACCAGCAAGGACTCGGTCTCCCTGAGACTCATTCGCCACTTTGCGCTTGAGAGACTCGAGAGCTACGCTGCTGCCCGCCCTGAGCCAGCCTCAGCACCTGTAACACGTGCCCTAGCTGGGAGCTGCCTGCTTCCTTCTGTTTATGGAACACGGTCCCTCCCTCTGCTGCACCTAGCAACACACAGCCTTCTCTTGGGTCCCCCCTCACTCTCCCAAGCCAAGCTCACACAGACTGTTCTCGCATGTGGATGCAGTCCCAGCTGCCCTTTCTTGCTGCTCGTGATTCCCCCGATTGGAGCCACGCAGTGGTGACTGCAGATACGCTCTGCATTTGCAGATATGCCCACAATGCCAATCCAAGCCTCTGGCTGGTCCTAGTGGGCCATCCTGAGAGCAGAACGCTCTCACCTGGGGAACTGCAGCCACCCTGCTTGTCCAGCAGCTGCAAAATGCCTCATTTTCCACCGGAGCCCTCCCAGACTGCACCACCTAGGCCCGGCACCCCGGGTGAACTCACCTCTTCACCGTGCGGAGCAGGGTAGATCGCGCCTCATTGTGGAAGGTGATGATGACACTGGTGGCTGGCAAGTCAGGGTCATAGCGCACAGAAGTGCACCTGCAGCACGGGAGAGCACAAGTGTGAGCCAAACATCACCCAGCAGTCGCCACTGCAGCAGCCTACCTGGAATTTCTAAAAAGAGAGTTATATGCTAAAATCAGAATTAGCAGTTGAGCTGCAGCAAGGGAGGCCTCAGCAGCCCCTGCACCATGGCTGGCAGAGCTTAAAAAGAACTGTGGTTATTGAAAATCAATGTTTGGAGGCTGTGATACCTGAACTGACAAAGCTGCATGCCAAGGAGGCCATGTGGGTTCTACAGTGAACTAAGTTTCAGTCGTGGATTCTAGTCCCTGGATTTACCTGTGATTGCACAGGGCACGGACAAGCTAAGGATGCACGGAGCTGGTACACCCAGGCATTGCTGTATAAAGCACTTCAAATCCTCTGGACACAAACTTCATAGGAAGGAAAACACTAGCTAGTTCTGTGATCTGTGTTGGGGAGTTGCTGAGGCTCAACACTAATGGACCCGCTGGCAATGAAGAGCAATTCTTTCTGTCTTCTCACCTGACTTTGCAATGTTAGGTACATACACACATTCTCACACTCAGAACCAAGGATTAACTCGCACCAGGCTGCTTCTCCCTGTGGAGAACAAGGTTTCTGTGAGGGGAACAACTCACAGATGTGAATCGTGAATCCAGTTCTGGCAGATGCTAAGCACAGCTGCTTTGGGCTGACCTGCTCCCCTAAAGCGTCTGCCTTCTTAACTTCCAGACAGTGCCAAACTGCAGCCAGTCTGCTCTAATTTCCTGCCTGATGAAGAAACCACACCTACTTTTAACAGCTCAAGGCTTTGCATAGACTGAATCGACATCCTGAGAGGGAATGCAATTTGCTTCTTAGACCCACTACTTGTACTTCCACATTTACTGACCATTCTTTTATGAGTATTGCTAAACTGTTACTGTTTTTACCATAATGTTCAATCCTACTGGCTTATGACTTTTTCACTGAAGTGTTTTATTAAGGACACAGCAGCTTCACATAGCAATTTTCAAACATATAGAGAAACCTGATAAAGTGAACAACATAAGAACAGACCTGAGACTGACCGTATTTATTGTTGTTTCAAAATAGCTCCATGATGTAATGCATACAAAATGTATTAAGGAATCAGGAAGTGGAAAAGAAGAAGAGGATGATGTATGTGTTATTTGGGGAAGTCTTCCCAATAGTTTAGCATTACTACAGCATCACTGAGGACAAGGACAAGGTTTGTGCTTGAAAGTTGACCCTCTCTTTGCTTTGGATCAAAGAAACAGCTATATGCTACGTCAGAAGGAGCTTGTAGGATGTGAAGTCAAGTATGTCCATGTTCTGGCTTGGGTGCCTGAAGAAAAATTGATATGTTAGCGAACTACAGACTCTCCCCATTCCTTAAACAAAGAGCCAGGTCCACAATCTAACTTGAATCAGCTGAAGTCCTCATCCTGAGTTGCCATCCCAGCAACTATTCCAATATTGTCATAACAGAGTGAAACACAGATTGCTCATTCCCAAATTGCCCCCTGTAAAGGGGAAAAATGTGGAAATAGGTTTATTTGTTCTGATTATTTACTACTTTGGACTCTCCATTACTCAAGGGAATCCTTGAAAAGCTGGCTCTGAAATGGCTATACATTTGTAGGGAATCACCTACATTTAGCTCTTCTGACTGAAGTGTCCAGATCAGGCCCTTCATAAAAAGCATGCACTGCAGGCTATCACAGATCAAAATAAACCATAATTCACCTTTGAAGTGAGCTGGGTTTAGGCCACGACAGCAGATTAATGAAAAACAGCAATTCTGCATGGCAGGGAGACCTGTCAGCGACACAGATCATGGCACCATTGCCTTTGAGTCACTAGGAAGCTATTCCCAAACACTATGCTGGAGAAGAGCAGCACAACACTTGGATCCCACAAGCATGGTCTTGACTGATTGCCTTTAAAAAGCACTCTGAGGGCTGGCAGTGCTGGCAGGCTCACAAAGCTCCATGTCTCCTGGCATTCTTTTCACAATTCCAACCAAGTTAGATGCCTGGTTTCCTGCTCCCAGCAGCTGTGAAACGTTGCTTTGCAACCATACCTAGAACCATAGATAGTTCTAGATAGAGTCCAGGACTGATGTAGACTATTGTATGCTATCCTATTACTATTAAACCTACAGTTTTCAAGAACTATTTTGTACTAAAGCATTACCTTTTTGTACTCCAGAAATTACAAAATAGTTACCCAAGCACTATCAGCAATTTAAGGATGATTTTTTTCAGCAGAATAAATACACCCTCAGCAAAACAAGGACAGAACAACAAGCACTTTGCAAGACACAAATTTGCATGTATTTGCATGTCAGTTTCATCACTACCCCAGCAGCCTCATCCGGTGATGTTCAGGCTGGAATGAATCAAACCAGATTCAGACAGGCAGGGCACAGCAGGTGAGGAACACCAGGCTAAAGCAAGGCTGCAACAAAGGTGTACTTTGCAGCCAGGACAGAAGGATGCCGAGGGAATCCGTGAGTGTGGGAGCAGTTGGACAAAAAACAACTGCCCAATGAACAATCCAAGCTGCAGTGGAGGGGCTGTGCTAAAACAGGATGATGCCTGGACCTGGAAAAAGAGATGTTAGAAAAGTCTCAAGCTGGGACTGAATCAGCCAAGGTTCTCTGAGCATTTGAGACCTTTCCACGTGAACCGTGAAATTCAGCGGAACAGTGGACCATAGCTGGCAGAGAAAAACCCAAAATATCCTTTGCCAGCACTGCAGACCTACACTGGAGAGCAGGGGACTCCCTGCGGCGAGCAGCAGCCACGGCTCACGGCGGGGGCTGCCGCGTACCTGTAGTGCCTGGTGTCCCGAATGGGCCGGTCGCTGCTGAGTTTGTCACTCTCCAGCTGGTTAAACGCGTGCTGGCGGTAGGGGTCTTCTCCGGCCTTCAGCACCTTGGAGGACAGGTAAGCCTTCTCGTCAAAACCCCGCCGGCTGTTCTTCTCTCCTTGGGGAGCCCTCGTCATCTAGAGCAGAGACAAGCACCAGAGCATCAGAGACAGCAGCCGGCCCACGTTTAGACAGAGGTAATAAGTTCAGGCATTGCCACGCATCTGGGGAAGGCGGGATAGGCAAGAGCTTGGAAAGGAAAGCGGGAGTCCTCACAGATAGGGTGTTGAAATTGCCATCTCTGAGGCAAACTGCAGGCTTCCCTATCCTTACTGACGGAGCTTGGGATGAAAGCTGCTGTTCCTGATGGCTCAGGCAGAGCCAAATTCCCTTTAGCACCTGTTACACAGAATGTGTGAGACTGCAGGCATTTGGAAATCCTTCCAGGCAATGAACGTCTGAGAGCAGTCTCCAGCCAAGGTGGCTGAGACACCGTATTTTGAGGAAAAGCACTTTCAGCCTTTGAACAATCACTACCACATGCAAACATGGAGGCAGCTGATTTAATAGGTGCCCTGCTGTGCCTTGCTCAGACTTGCCCAGCCTCACAGATGTCCGTGATACAGCTGAAAGCTGTACATGACTGTCCCCGGTACCCCACAAGAGTTAAAATACGAGAGCCACCCCTCTCCTCTCCTAACTTTCCTCTAACTTTCCCAGGCCACAGACTCAGTACAATATCAGCACCTGAAAACCATTCACTATGATCATCAGGAGGGTGGACAGGCACAGCTCTGGCCCTCTCTTAGGTCCATGATTCTGTTTGAAAACATCCTACAAACCCTAAAAATATTTGCTTATAAAGCAATCAAGACTGTTTATACAATAAAAGTAGTTTAACCAACTGTCTGCGGTAGCTGTTTGATAAACCAAATAAGGAAGAAGACAAAAAACTCCCAGCCTTGCAAGAGAGTGCTAGAGCTTCCTAAAACTGCTGCAAAAGTCAGACACCAGTACTTATATATCTCATTCAAAGCACTAGATAATCCCCAGATGTTGAGACCCTTTTATGTGAAATAGCTTGGGTACTCTCTAATACTAGGCTTGATCACGTTTCTTCCTCTCCTAAAGGTCTCCTTTTAGGAGTTGCAGAGGGCAAGAAACCAGAGAATGGTCCCCAGTATCACACAGCATGTTGGTTGAGCCATCCTAGTGGGCTGGGAGAGAATTCAAGAGACCCAACACCACACCAAATTCCTTAAGCAGGAGAGTGCTTAGAAGAACATTCATCTCTGCAACTTTCTCTGACAAGAGTGCAGACAGCCCTAGGAGAACCAGACAGTCAGATGAGATGATGGCAAATGAATTTCAGCACAGAGAAGCGCAAGACAATGAACATTAGAAGAAATAAATTGAACTACTGATGTACATTGATGGATTTCAAATGAACCGTGACCACTCAGGCTACAGATCTGAGCATCCCCATGGACTGCTCAAATGAAACCCTGCACTCCGTCTGCTGAGATGGGAAATGGAGCAAATTGAGTGCACTGCAAATGGGACAGAGAAAACTGAAACCATAGTGAGCAGTTATAGGAAATCAGTGACAGCTCAGCAGCCATGGCCAGAGCACCAGCTTTGTCAAGTCCGTATCTGGAAGGAAGCTACTGGAGGATGAAGAGAAATTAAAGGTTAGAACTATTCCTTTTGGAGAGAAGATGAGTTAAGTCAAAAAAAAAAAAAAAAAAGAGGGTGGCCCATAAAATTATGCCTTATACAGCCAAAGTTAGCCTGATGCTAAGATTTCCTTTTCTCACCATACAAGAATGAGGCAAACATCTTTTCATGGGGAAAAAAAAAGAAAAAAAAAAGAAAAAAAGAAAAGCTATTATTTTCAACACTGAGAAATTCCTTCAGCCACTGCACAACTAAGCCAATGTTTATGGATCTGCCCTTGTGTAGGACACACGTATGCACATTCCACTGGGTGAGTCCACCTCTGCTCTGCCCCTCCACGCAGAGTGTGCCCTGCTCTGCCACCCCTTCTCCAGGGATGCTGCTGCCATCCCCTCTGCCCCTTGCAGCCACCACCACATCATGGGCACGGTGCTGGGTTACAGGAACATCTTGACTACTTTTATGGCTGGTTGCACAGCCTGCTGCCTAGAATCTTCCTAGAATTTGTATTTTCAATATGAGGAGAAAATAATTGCTTCCATACCTCTAAAAACTGAAGTAATTTCTTTCCGTAAATCATACAAGGCGTTTTCTCAAACTCAGCTTCAATTTCCTTTTTTCCTTTTGTCCTAGAAAACAATTCTGTTTTGAAGCAAAAGCCTGGCTTATCATACACCTTTAAATATTTTGTAGCCACTCACTTGCCCTTTGATACTTATCTCCTGCCTCTGTCAAGTCCTGTAAAAGCAACAGCTGTTTTTGGTTTATGTTGCCAGGAACAATCTAGAAAATGCTGGAAATGACAACACATCTTCAGGAGACATTTTTCCCAGGACAGTGCGAGGGTTGGGATCCCTATAGTGGGGAGCAGGATCTGGCAGCCGGGGACAATCCTACGCCCCAGCCAGAAGTGTGCACCGGGGCAGGGGCACCAGGGCAGCCCCACCCCTGGGAATCAGGCAGCTCCCTGGGGAAGGACAGGATGAGAACCCACCTCTGGCAGGGCCCATGGCTGGGCAGGGTTGGAGAGCAGCCCTGCTGCAGCATCATTGGGGCAGGGGCTGTGAGACCCCGGGGTCCTGGCCACGGGCAGGGAGAGGAGAGCCCAGGGGAGTGGGCATGGACAGGAAGGCCCTTTATTGCCCTAAAAGCCATGACATATTTCAGCTTGAACTATCAAGGGGTAATTCTTCTAGATACCGTGGTTCTCACATTACTGACACATCAAAAAGTGGTAAAAGATCACTGGGAAATGATTGTCAGTTAAGTCCCACTTGCAGTATTATCTCAGATAGTATCTCTTTGTGGGAAAAGAGAGGATTCAGAGGATGATAGCTAGGAGGGCCTGGCTGCAGCTTCCAGAAAGGCAGCTAATCAATAGATAATCAACAAGTAACCAAACATCCATCTATGAGCACCAGGAAGATAAGAAGGTAATAAATAGGAGCTAACTGAGATTTGTCAAGACCGAGTCATGTCAGACCAGTCTAATTTTCTTCTGTGATGGAGTAATCAGGCTCAAGGGTATGGAGAAGCGGGAGACAGATACACCTTGACTTTGATAATGTTTTTGGTAGGAGCTGTTAAGATGCTGTCATTAGCAAGCTAGAAAAATAATAGTCTGGGTGAAACTACTGCAGAATGGGTGAAACTGGTTGGAAAGCTACTGGCAGAGCATATTAGCTGTTCACTGTCAGAGCAGAGGGGTAAGAGCAGGTCTTAGGGCTTCTGGATCCAGCACTATTCAGCATTTTCATAAATACCTTGGATATTCAGACACAGTATGTTTGTCAAATCCACAGGAAATCCAGAAAAAATGTCAGTCTCATTGGGTAACAGGATTAGAATTCAAAATAATCTCAACACATGGAAAATACATCTGAAAACAGTAAAAACAATTCAATAAGGGCACTGCAGACCTTTACTGTTCACCAAGTCTGTGCTGACACAAAACATGGCATAGAAAGCACGGTAGCAACTCCTCAGAAAAGCCCTAGACATTACAGCTCATTACAAACCACACGGCAGCAAAGTCAGATTAACAAAGCAGAGCAAATACAATCCTGAGTGGAGCCTAGACAGCTATGAACCAGCATGACAACATGAATATAAAGCTTCTCTTCAAGGACTGACTTGCTCTAACAGATTATATTCCTAGAACGTAGACATTGCACTACAGGACGTTTATTGCTGTGAAGTCAAATGATACTTGACAGGAACAGTACAGCTTCTGTATGAAACCCTGCCAAACCCTGTGAGAAAGGCAGACTAATGTCTACTCCCCTTTTTCCTGTCTCTTCACCTAAACACCTCTCACTTCAGGAAGAAGTCAATATAAGCAGGTATTAGCTTTAGTATATGTAGTATATTAAAGACACATTATGTACAGGTGAGTGCAGAGTCAAGACTTTTGCCCTACCAACAGGACAGTCCACACCCCTAGGTCCTTTACATAGTTACACACCCTATATCCCCATGCTTGGGGCTGGAACTACAAGGGCAAGTTAGGGGAGCAGAAGAGCCCAGCTCCTTATGACTGATGGTCTGTGATAGATCAAGGAAAAAAAAAAAAAAAAAAAAAAAAAGCTATATGAAAGCAGAAATAAAGATGAATAGGCACTGGAAATGTGAGTGTCTAGACTAGGGATTAGCGAACAGTTTGCACAAATTAAGTTTTGTCCCAAACATTGCTGAGACCTCCAAAAAAAATCACATATCAAAATTTCAGGCAATACTGTAACCCTTCTAATCTTATTTCACCATTTCTCATTTTCACATATGATTTTTCCTTTCAGTGACAGAATGGACTCAGGTGCTCTTCTGCTGTTGAAAGCACATTCTAATTGGTGTTTTGACATGGTTCAAGAGACCAGAAACTATTTAAATAGCAAAATTAACTTTGTAAGCGAGGGATTAAGGTAAAGGAATTAATGCCATGCATGTCTATGAAAACTTGAGAGCCTCATTTCTCGACTAACCTAGGGATATTCCTCTAGAGCTGATTCCTTGTGAAATGGCAAGACAATAATAGAGACAGCGCCATTCATCTCTGTGCATTGTCACAGCCCGCCATCAGACACAGGCACACCAGCTGCCACATCGAGCTAACAGCCACTAAAACCAGAGCTGAGGAATTCGGGGTCCCAAGGTACATTTTTTTAACAGCAGGCTTGGCCAAATTCAAAAAGAATAACCATACTCCAGGGGTCATGAGGAATCACCACTTAATTAGAGTAAGGAATGTGCAAAACTCTCAAAGGTAAGTGCAATTAATCATTTTACAGTTACTGTGAAATTAGTCCAGCAGCAGTTTTATGTGACAGAGCATATACTTTGCAGCTCTTGCACGTCTTACAAGCATTTAGTGCCAGTACAACAAATGGGGCAGGAGGTGCCATGCTTCTCCTTTGTTTTAAGCTCATTTTCACAGTTGCCTCAGCTCTGTCAAACCCCAGAAGCGTAAAGCATCAATTCCAAGCCATCCCCACTAAGAGTATTTCCATGGAAGACCTAACTGACCAGGAAGGCCTAGTTGACCAATATGGACACAAAGCAAGCCAGGGAGTAACAACTTCACCAAACCTTCTTTCCACTTGAGGCCCCCCTTCAATTTACCCCGCAGCCTCAGATGCTGTCACTGCCATGAGCCCCAACCCTGCCGGCACCTCCCTCCCAGCCAGCTCTGCACGTCCAACCCCGCCCCAGCCGCTTTCTCTCCTCTGAACTGGTTTAATGCAAATTCCAACACAGCATATTGAGATACAAACTTGCTGGCTACGCGAATCCTCACCCAAAGGCAAGAGCCAGTTCACCCCTGCAAACCCCACTGGTGCTGCTGGGGCCTGCATGGTGTGACATTTCTCTGCAGGCTCACTCCACATGCTCCACACTGTTACCCTGGTTTTTCTGAGCCTTTTGATTTTCTTAAATGGAGTCAGATCATTTTAGTTATTGTACAATATTAAGAGCAGTTTTCTACCTTTTTCCACAGATGTAACATAAACAAATCCTTTGTTTTTCATTCTCTGTCCTTTGTTTGCATATTTCTAACCTGAAAACAATTGTAACTGACAACTGGTCGGGCCACTGAGGCTGAGGGGTGGAAACCCCAAAAAGCCAATCTTCTGCTAGACCCACAAATGTATAAAAAGTAAAAAAATAAACAAAGGGGCTCTTCCTTCTCTCAGCTCTCTCAGCTGTGAGCTGGAATCGGAAGGACCTCTGCCTTGCGAGAATCTCTTGTCTGCGTGTGACTGCTTTGTGTGTCTCGGTGACACCACACAGTCCCACGGACCTGAAGAAAAGTCCCAGAGGGGACAAGCCAGCACAGCAGTGAGATGCTGGGAAGCACAGCAGTGCCTGGGGATGCTACAGAGACGGGCGCTGCTCAGCTGCCACATGGATGGGCTGTGACTGGCACAGATCACAGGGCAGGACTCAGAGCCGCAACGACTCCCAAAAAATCCCGAGGGAGCAAGCCACTCTCTATGGGCTGAACCTGGAAGATCACATGAGCTAAATGCCTGTTGCCAAACGCATTTGCTTCAGAGGGCGTGTTGCATTTCCAGTCCGCGCTAGGAATCCCAGCGCACACATTGCTCTTGTTTTGTCTCATGAAATAGTCTGTACAGTTCTCCAAAAAACTGTTCCTAGTCCTCAGAGGCAAAAGCCTGTGCCTGACAGCACAGGGCCTATTTTATTCATGATTTGTTAAACTGTGTGAAGCATTTTAAATGTGGTTTGGGAAGCATGCACTTATGGAACTTCTACTATGAAATTTTAATAAAAATTACCACAGTTAAATAGAACCATCGCTGTTCTTTGAGAAGTGCAAGTGCCGAAAGCAGAGCCCAGAGACCAATTTGAATGTTTCATTTGTAGCTTGCATAAACTGGAGTAACGCAATGGAAAGAGTAAAGCAACTTGATCAGCTCCCATGGCACCTAACTGGTCACCAAAACAATTTCCACTGCCATTAACACTGGGCAATCTTGAGGCCTGCTGCCAGTTCCAAACTGGAGACCAGCAGTGGATGCCCAGCAGGGGCTATTTCCAATGCCCTCTGAGAAGAGCCCATGGTCACCAGCTCACAGGGCTTCTCCAGGCCCTGTGACAGAGCTGTAGGTGCCAAGGGATGGCAAAAGTGAGAAACAGAGGTAGTCTGCTGGGGTTGCTTTCCAGTACTGATGCTTGCCCAAAGTGCCTCTCCACCTCTCTGTTCTTTTCCATAGTCTCGGGGCATTTCTTCCCTTCTGTACACGCAGAGGCAATTCCCTGACAGCTTTGCAGGACTTGCACCTCAGCTCTCTTCTGGTGTTGCCCTGAGAAGTCCTTTCTCTCTATGCCTGCCTCATGACTAGAAAGTCATGTCATTCCACCAAATATTTTCTATTTTTTTCTTTTTTTCTTCCCTCACAGTTTTGCCAGACACTGAGTTGTTGATAAAGAAAGTGTCCTCAAGAATCTGACCCACAAAAGTGGAAATTCTATACAAGACAAGAAATGAGAAACAACTACATTTCTGTGGTTTGTTTCCACAGCAATGTTCTCCCCTCGACCAGCAATTTTTGGATGCAACTTTCATGTATCTCCTCCAAGAGATACAGAAGATGGCACAATGTATTCTGTGTTATCGCCTACAGCATGGATTAAGTGAACATCACAAGCTACCACCACAAGCAGACATGGGTTGTTGGTGCGAAGAGTTTAGAAACAGGATGTTGCTGACTTACAGGTCACAACAGTGCGTTGATGGACAAGGTTTAGTTACTAACCTTCAAGAAGACTGCTGGTTGACTGCTGGCCTTTTGGGCAGTTTAAGGGAAGAAAGCAATACAAGAGAGCAAAACAGTGGGGGGAATTAGCAAAAAAAACCCCTTAAGTAATTAAGTTACTGCCTCTGTCATGAGCAGTCATTCTCGGATACCCTCATCCAACTTCTCAGCACACAGAAGGCTGATGTCTGTCCTACCACATTCCCAACTCCTTGCTTTCATGTGTAAGTACTTGCAGTCTCGCTTCTGAGGCAGCCATGGGACCTCTGCCTAATGATCCTACTTAGCCATCTCTTTAGTGTCTCTGAGGAGAAGCATCCTTCCCGTAAAATTTCATCCAGCTCCCGCATGTCCTTGTCTGCAGAGGGAAGAGAAGCTTCCAGGAAGCATGGCTGGATCACTTTGCCCAGCTCTCAAGGATATGCAATGCAGCATGGGCTGACAACTGGAGGACGGCCAAAAGTAACACAGAGTGCGCAAGTGCCAGCACTCCAGCACACATCAGTGCCATTCATTTTGCAAACAGCAGCCCCAAAGAGCGTGGGGTACCTGCTGCTGTGCTGGTTACACAAGCTCAGCACCACACTGTGCGCAAAGAAGCGACTTCCACATGCAGTGACTGCCTTCCACACCACCTGACCTCTCTCCATGCCCACCAAGATTAACAATCAATGCATAAATCCTGCCAACTTGGATTCCCCTCTCAATACAGTCCTGATGTATAGTCATCGTAGAATGATAACCTGAGAAGCTGGAATTTATTATACAATCTCTTGTGTGACAGGTGCACAATATTATTGTTTATCCTGCTCTGCTGCTGGCCAAGGCAGATACAGTATATATAGATATAGCACACAGCATAAGGAGATGACTTCTTCAAGTATGTCTATCTTTGACCCAGCTGTTCAATCCTGAAGAGACTTTCAGCAGTCAACAAGGCTTATACCTTCAATGGTGCTCTGGCCCAGTTGCCCAGAGGCAGGAAGACATTGCCCATAACTGCAGGGAGGGGACATGATATCCTAAGTTATTCTTCTGGTCTTTCATTTTCAGGAATGTTGAATAAAGCAAAGCAGTGGAAGCAAAAAGGGCTTCAAAGACAGATGCCTGAGGGCACTCTCTTCCAAACAGCTTGGAGGAAATGAGGCTGCTCAGAACCATAGAAATTCAGACCCCAGATGAGGTAATGCAGTTGCCAAGGTGCTTTCCTTCCCTCAGTTTGAAGTCTAATGCACACAGATGTCTATTATGAAAATGTACAATATAATTTTTTGGTTTAATATATTTACGATATTTACATACATTGATTTTGTATAAACACCTACACGTCCAGACTCACACGCATCTGGCTTCCACGTTTGTTCAGTCTTCATCTCATACCCTGGAATAATGTCATTTGTTCCCTACTCAGCAAACTTTGTGGTGACATGAACACTGCCACTTTTGCACATAGAAACCTTTATGCCATTGTATTCCACTCCAGGAGAAAAACAACATGGAAAACCCCATGAGAAATAGTGAGTGGATGGCTTTCAAAATTGCTGACTACCAGCACAAGAGGGGAGTGTGAGGTCTATAGGGTTGCTGTTCCCTGAAATGGCACTTGTTTTCCAAGCACATTTCCCTGTATCCATAAATATCCATGACAACATCTGGTGTCAGGGAGAAGACAGACAGGACAGCACACTCTTTGAATACCTAAGGGACTGGCTGTTCATACTGGCACCCACACCAAAGCAGCAGCACTGTCAGAAAGAGATCCCAGCAGGTAGCCCGGGACACAGCGCCTCTGGGTATGAAGGTTTTGCACAGAGAAGATGGTCACATGGACAAGAAGCTGTCTGCATTCAGACATCTGTTTAGTATCACACAGGAAATCTCAGCAAAAGCCATCCTTACTGTATGTAGGGATACTGCTCTGCTAAAGGTCATACCTACCCAATCTTCAAAAGCATGTTTTGAGGTCCTTCATTGTATAAAAGGTGCTATGTGAAGGAGCATTTTTTTCTTTTGGAAAAATATCCCTGTCCTCATAGACATTTAAATATTCAAAGAATGCCTCTGGTTTCCCAGTGATTTTGAACTAGGAAAACAAAGAAGGAAAAGGAACAATATACTCAGTGGCCACTTGGGTGTTACCTGAACCCTGATTTATAGCACCTGTATCAAGACAGGCTGACATATAGCATTCGGTATCAAGGTGATACCCCCGTGGTCACCTGGTAACAGCCAACAAGACAGTTCAAATGAGAGTCGTCCATATCTTCATAAATCATCAGTCACACAAAGTGCATCTCTCTCTGCCCACTCCTGCACCTACACTGTCTGCACAGACACAACCCGGGTATGTGCCTGCCCTGCTGATGTACTAATCTATTCCCTTTGAACTCGAGTGACCTACATTCAGCCCTTTCCTCCCACTGAATCACAACTGTCTGCAGTGACAGATGCTGCCACAGATATTTTCACAGAAAAGGGAAAAGCAACTTCAGGCCTCACATGCTGCTAACATAGTAAGCAGTGAACTGGTTACCTAAGAGATGAGCAGAGGTCAGCTGGCACTGAGAAGCGGGCACCACTCACCAAAGTATTAAAGTATTTAATTATGTTAAGCTTGGGGCTCATTTTCTTTGCCTTCAAGATGACGCTGTAAAGGCTTTTTGCTAAGGCTAGAGAAAGGAAGCTAAAGTGCCTTTTTAATCATTCATCCTCAAGAGTTAGAGCTTTAAATGGAGATTAGAAGATTAAGAATAAAATAGTGAGGTTTCGCAACTAGCCATCATTCACGCTCACAAAAATACTGTGCACATGCACGGATGAGCCAGGAAGACAAAGGGACACCTCAGGACATTTCACACCCCCACCAGTGACAAAGCCAGCCCCACAGCACGAGGTGGGAATTTCTCCCTGTCTTCCAACAAGGAAAGATTTTTCCCTAATGTGTTTTTGTTAGCAGGTCTTGCTCAAACAGTCACGATTTTAAATATAAACCAGTTCTGCACCAAATCCCTCCTCCCTCCCCCTGTTTATCACCAGACTGACCGTGCCACACCTCTCACAGGTAGCTGCACCAGGCAGGTGAGAAGCACCGCACATCCTGCAGATGGAGCCGGGTGACAGTGTGGCCTCAGGAGCAACACTCCTTCCTGCCTTTGTGCCAGCTGGGCCCAGTACCATGCTGCTTCTGGAGGCTGGCCCACAGCCCCAGAGCCTGCATGGACCTTGTCTTCCCAGGAGATGACACCTGAACAGGATCTGACCGTGACGAGTCAAGTAATTTGCCCCAATGCTCCACACAGCTCCTCCTCACATTAGCTCTTGAATATCACAGAGAAAAGCTTTAGGGAGGATGTATTGTTTGGGAGTTAGACAGGCTCAACATGAAAATGCAAATTGTCTGCAAACCAACAACCAAAGTGACATTTGGCAGAGTGACTTAATATAGCTTATGCCACTGCTGAATCATGACCTGGTTTCTTAGAGAATTTCAAGAATGACCTTCAGCTCACAATGTAAACATGTATTTTGGAGGCTTGAAGCAATGAGATCTACCCCAAAGACTGTACTGACATTCCTTCTGCAGTGACAACAGCAATGGTACATATACATCCATGATTTATTACAAAAATTATTCCCTTTGTATAAGACCTTCTTCATTCAGACATCTTCTCTGCTAGGCATTCAGCCCTGCAGCATCCAACATTGTTTTCTAATAGTGGAAAAACTCACTGCCTATTCATCCACAAAGATTTGAGACTATCGGGCCATTGCCATTTTGTTTAGGAGCCAAATGATATTCCATTTTAATTGATTAATTTTTCAGTTACTGCACTGCTCCAATTTCAGGACTTAGCAATCAATGTGAACTGACAAAACCCTCAGAGCTGCACTCTGCTTCCGTTTGGGTCTCCATTTGCAGAGCTATTAAATTCACCTCCCCAACAGCAAATTTAATCAAGGATGCATACCAATGAAGAATCATGCAATGGGCTCATATATGCCTGTCAAATATGAAAAACACCTGTGTTATGCTATGCAGGCCTCCGTCATTCTAGACTTCAATCACACTAATAACAGAGGCCCCTCAACAGCCCCTCAGCTCTGCCATTTAGTCACTGTCAACAGGAAAGAGCTGGGCACATAACAAAGAGCAGAATCACCGAAGCATCTCAAAAATACGCTCAGCACAGGTATTGCCACAACCACTGCTGATGGAAACACAGTTCCACCCATGTACAAAGTGCCACAGCCCCACACACAGCCCCTTGTCTCATTCTGCAGCTGCAAACTGCAGCAAAACCAAGTCAGTGATAGTGAGGATCTTTAATCTCCAATACTCAATCAATCCCTGTCCAATACAAATTTGATTCTGCACACACGATGCTCAAAGTTCTGTACTGTAAAAACACCTTGTAAAGATACAACTCCTGGGTTATGTTGTAAGGAGAACTCACAGTTTTTCTATGGCTAGGATAAATTTTTGCTGTCATAGTTGCAAAAAAGAAAAAAGGTGGATATCTAGAAATTCAAAAGCCAGAAGGTAAAGAACACAGAACTTGATTTTCCAATCAGGTAATATTTGAATGGTTTGTGGTCAGCAATATCACCACTACAGAAACGTTGGGCTACAGCTGTTTCTTTTGGCCTAGCTTAACCATAAATCTGCTCAGGCAGATTTTGGGAGCTGCTGGTTTTGAGTTCATTTATGAAAAGGTATGTCTGGCATTTTTTCCACATATTCAACTAATGAAATTTTGCCCAAATTCCATTTTCTGAAAGCTCCCAGAGTCATGCAACCAAGTGCCACTTCCCTCTCGCCTGAAAACTGCACTGATGACATACCAGACTCCTCTCCTGGCTCACCCAGTCCTCAGCTCAGCAATTCCCACTCTGTGAGCAAGATTTCACCTTCAAAGTTCACGTATGGGTCACAGCAAGAAATGTGGGTGTCTGTTTCATAGCTGGGGCTGTGACCCTAACCTTCGGCTCCTCAAGGCGTGTTGTGTGAGTATAACCAATACTGTCAAGAAGACAATTTTCCCTTCTCAAGATCCATCAGATGCTTTTTAAAAAATTCTCCTCTTCCAAAGTCTGATGGCTGAGTATAACCAGTAGGATTGACTGACCTCCACTCACAATCCTGGGCAACACAACAGCACTTGGCAGGTGCATTTTCCACCACACAGACCTCTTTCGCCAAAGAGAGAGAACAGCTTCAAAAAGCCACTGGTCAAAGAACCTTGCTCAGGCCTTCATCAGCCTTCATAAATATGAATGAAAAATAAACGTAGGCACATCCAGTCTTGTCACAGCTCCATGAAACCCACAGGGTTGCTCACGAGGATGAGCACTGCTCGGTGAGTTCTGCCTTCTCCTCTCCACACAAAGCTGCATGAAGCGCACAGGCTTTGTTCATGTTCAGAAGAACACAACGTAGAAGTTTGAGTGACTGTAAATTACTAGTTAAATTCAGTGGTAAAATTGCCAGTGACACCAGCAGAATTTCAGCCACAACAAAAATACAAACAATGAGAAACAAACACACACTGGGTACTCACAGAGGACCCAATTTCCCTGCTATCTTTCAGAATTTTGGAAAAATTGAACTGCTTAGCACACTAAGGTTCCCTTTCTTACAACTCTTTATTTGCTCTGGAAAATGGCTCTTGTTTATAAACCATTTTAATGATGCTGTTAATGGCCTTCATTACCCAGAAGACAAATAATGTATAAATTTCTGGCTGGAGGTTGTGGTGGTGATGTAAAGATTAAAAGCAAAACAGCTTGTTCGAGGTGTGGAGTCTGTAAAACATTTTCCCCCAAACAGAAAAAAAAGTTGAGACATTCTTCACATTTCTGGCTTGCTCTTGTTGGGTTTCAGCATTTCTGGCTCCACAAAGGAATATGGGCGACGAGCAAACATGAACAAAGGAAGTGTGTTGAGAGGTTTGCTCAAAGTAGATTAAAAAAAAAAAAAAAAATCATAAACCCAAAAGCAGAACTGTGGTTGCAAGCATCAAAGATATCACAAAATAAACTTTAAAAACCTCCAAACCCTGAAAACCCACAAAAACTTAAAAGGGCTGTTACAGGCAACAAGATGCAGGAGGCCTGTCCTAGATTACAAAAAGTTAGTAGGAAAGAGAAGTCAGCTTGTAATTCTGCGTAACAGTCTGGAATTAGCATTTCTTACCTCAGCTGGTTGAATGTAAAACATATTCTGTATGAGTCTGACCATGGCAAGACCGTGGACCAACGGCACCCCGGCAGTGTATTCATCTCCAAGCCCCGTTCCAGGCAGTTTCTCTCTGGCAGTGCTGAAGGTGGTTGGACCAGTAGCACACCCAAATGTCAATAAAGAGCAACGCTCTTCAGCAGAGCGCCTTGTACTGAACAAAACAGACTTAGTTGTTCAAATCTTATTCTTGATAACACAAAGGCAGCTGCCAGTGAGGTCCCTGCAACCAGAACATGAACAGTAGCTCTCATGCTCAGTAGCATTAACTGCTCATAATCTAGCCAACTGCCAGGACAGCATTCTTCACTCTTTCTCCCTAATTAAGATATTTAAGTATATATGTACTGATGAAAGACTCTTCATGATCTGTCAATATATACAGCTCCTTATACAGCTGTCACTCATACAGCTTAAAGCTCTCTCTCTTGTCCCTTCCTCCCCAAGACAATATAAAAAAGGCATATTTAAGGTTATAGGGTTAGGCACTCAGCAAAAAAGGCAATCCTGAAGTGTCAATACAAAGCTACCTCTACCATGCATGTCCACTGAAAGCTTTAACTGGCATGACTGCACATAATTACATGCCAATGTGTGCCCTCATGCAGGAGATGAACTCTCTGGAGTTCTTCCTCTGCTTCCCTGCAATCATGTGCAAAGCACAACAGAAACAAGTGGCATGCCAAAAGTGTCCAGATCAAGGCCCCACTGATATCTCACACGCAGTAGCTTTAAAACATTTGAAGCCTGATATCGTAGTCAGGCCTGCAACCTGGTCCCAAGGGGAACCAGAACAGCAGTAAGCCAGAGAAATCTTTGCATTCTAAGAGGCGGCTTCCTTTACACATGCCAGGATCCTGCTAGGATCACCCTTAGGGAGGGATGTAGGAGACAAGACTTTTCTTTTTTAGGAGACAACATTTTCACAGAATCACAGAATGGGTAAAGTTAGAAGGGACCAGAGTGGGTGATCTGGCCCAGCCTCCCTGCTCAAACAGGGTCATCCTAAAGCGCATGGCACAGAATTGTGTCCAAATGGGTCATGAATATTGCCAGTGAGGAAGACTCCACGACCTCTCTGAGCAATCTGTTCCACGTGGATGGTCACCAGCAGAGGACAGAAGTTCCTCCTCATGTTTAGGTGCATCACTTCCTGCCCATTGCCTCTTGTTCTACTGCTCAGCACCATGGAGCAGAGACTGGCTCCACCCTCTGACACTCTCCCTTCAGGACTGAAAAGGTCCCCTCTCAGTCATCTCTTCTAGAGGCTGAGCAGATTCGGCTCTCTCAGAGTTTCCTCACAAGAGAGACGGTCCAGTTCCCTCACCATCTTTGTCATTTTGAGGTCTTCTCCTCTTCAAAGCCAGGCTTTCTCTGGACAGGTCTTTCCCTCTTCTAACATCAGCCTCTATAATTATAGCAGGGTGCCCTACACCTCTGTAATTGCCATTCTGGAAGTTCCCTCCTGTCTTCTCCTTATCTATTGCCCAGTCCTGCAGTATTTTCCAGTGGATGCTTTTGGAGAGGAAAATGGCTACCTAAGCTACCAAGAAACCCCACGCCGTAGGCATGCTGTCGAAGGACCTGCTCCATCTCTGCCAGAAACTCAACGTGCTTTGCTACTGGTACCTTCCCTCTACTAGGATTTTTATACTGCCCAAAAGAGCGGAAAAGTGGAAAACAAGAATGAAAACAAAGCAAAACCCAGAACTACCGTACAGATAAATAAGCACCACACCAGGGAAGAAGCTGAACTCCCTTTGCCTCCTCCCAGGCCTGCCATAGAATGTGCTGCTGGAAGCACCAAATGATACCCGTTTCCTTCAATGAGTTTAAGCCCTCCAAATGTCTGATGAAGGACCCAAGCTATTCTTAAACTCAAACTGCAGGATATTTCAGGGCTGCAGAATGCATTTGGCTGCTCATCTCTCATTGCCTGCTTGGGTAGTGAACAGGCAGTGACAGACACACACCAACAGCCTGCAACTGCTCCTAGCCTGCCTCAAGCAGTAGGTCTCATATTTGGAAAGATCCCAAGGTATCATAAACCTCCTGCTGTTTCCCCTTACAGCACATTTCTGTCTCTGATTGCATTTGCAACCACCAGGGCACAGGCTATAAAGCCCAAGCCTACAGTTAATACAGAGATCTGTCCGCATTTCTAGATGTTTGTTACCATAGCAATACCACAGTACTTTTTAGTTTGTTTTGTTGCTTTTGGTTTTTTTAAAGCTAAGTCCTTATCCTGTGCACAGAGAGCCAGTTCCCAGTTATGTGAGAAGGAAACCTCACAGTGTGCTGTGCATGTGGCAGAGCCTCCTCCCTGGGAGCAGGGTGCTGAGAGGAGATGCTCAGCTCCTGCCTCAGCCCCACTGCGATTGTGGGGCTCTGCCTACTTCATTCACCAAAGCCATTTCTGATACCTGCACCCAGCATGGTGTTGCTTCCTACCCACGCTGATCGGCACCACATCGCTGCATTTCTTACCTCTTGGGGAGCTCTTGTGATTAATTTTCCTCAGAACACCCATCAGATTCTTAGGAGCATCCACTTTCAGCTTCTTCTTCCACCAGCTCAGCCAAAAGCAGTTTACAAGACCAGCACAAATAACATAAAGCCAACTTTTCCTTCAATGCTAGAGTTCACTTTAGGGTAGTGATCTACAGAAGCCTTAAAACAATGATCATAAGACTGTTTTCCAGGCCTGCCATATCAACACACAGCTTGGACAGCAGCTTGTTTTCCTGCATACCATTTACAGGCTACTCTAAAGATCATGAAAAAGACAAAAATGTTGACTGACAGCTATTTAATCCTCAAATATAACTAAATGTAGTCAAGATCAGAATCAAGGCTACCCACAGGAGAATCCTTCCAGAAGCAGGAAAAAAAATATTATTTTGCCAGAAGATTAATCTTTTTTTAAGAGCCAAACACTTGGTACATTTGGGTAATTTTGGAAAGCTGTCACTTTAGCAACCAATGCCTCAAGCTGGTGGAGCAGAAGAGCTTAGCAGCCCACTTCATTAGAAACCAGTGAAGTTAAACAATAAAAAAATTGTCTCCCAGCACCAAACCTTTGTGAGGTATGTCCATCATAAAATGGAGCAACTTTTGCACACCTATCTTGCTGATGCACTTGGACTGCACACAACCCATGTCTGCATGCCAGTTCACAGAGGGTAACTGCCTGGTGCGGTTCCTGCAAATGAATAATCATTCCTAAACACAGGCAGCACGTTTGCACTGCAACACTAAAGGCCTGGAATTGATAGCTATCTGTCAGTCATGCAGAACAAGAAAATGAGTAATTTCATTAGAGAAAAGTAGAAAGGTATCTTTCAGAAGTTCACCGATCTTTAGTCACAGATTAGGGAAGAAATTGGGAAGAAATTGTGTTTCTCATTGCAGAAAAGTGGTTTTCCTCGCTGAAGGCAAAACTGTAATATGAGAAAGACTGCTTCAGAAATGGCTGCCTTTGAGAGAGACAATTGACACCCACCATGCACCATGGCGAAGGCAATGCAATAGCAATTAATATCTCTGCATTAAGCAGTGTCAACAGTTCAAATCCTACCGTGCCAGGTCTAAGACATGCTTGTAAATGTCAAGAGAAAAGGTACCTACCTCAAGGAGGCTGATTAACTTGGGAACACTAAAAAAATCCATTAAAATCTCACGGGTGAAGGTACTACAACTATCATAGCAACCACAAGTAAATGCTCATTTATTGTGATTTTAATCCACGGAGTTGAAAGCATTTCACTAGTTTTTGCTGGTGGGGCCTCTGCTGCAAGACTCAGAGATCACCTCCAGCTAAAGAGGGGTCTACCCACTGCAAGCCACTGGTGACTTTACCACAGGATATCTGTGTGAGTGATCCCATCTTGAGCAAGCTCACCCTCACACAGGAGGGTAACCTGGCTTGTCCCCAGCTCCTGGATGCCCCAAATCCTGCTTCCGGGTGCCCAAGACAAGAGAAGCTTGTGAGGAAGGAAGGCAGCCGGGTCCCAGAGCTCCTTGCTCTATCACCCATTTCTGCAGGATGCCTCTGCGGCTTTTAAACTAAAGGTATTCAAGATGAACCTCTGCTTGAAGGGGATGGAAGTGCATCAGCCAAATTGATCAGGTTTGGCATCTTTGTAGGTAAGTATGTCAATTCTTATGGTAAATACAGAGAGGCATTCTGATCTCCAGTGCTTTTGCTCAGGTGTCCAAATGGCTTGCCAGTATTGTGTTTGTACCACTCAAAGAGTAGGAGAAACAATAGATCTGAATTACTACTTTGAACAAAACACCAAAAGAAGTACAAAGACAATAAAAACCCTCTGTACTGAAAAAAGTCTCAGCAACAAGAACCTCAAGGCTTTCAGTATATGCCCACACAAATAACATGTACAAATCTCCCAGACAACTCAGTTCAGAAACTGTGAATGTAGCCATATCTTTGGTTTCCTAAAAAAAAAAAAATTGTCCCTTTTTTTCCCCATCTGAAAGTGAGGAAGGTCTACAGGGATGTTAAATAGCTGCTGTTCTCTGCAGTCTAGAGCCAGGGGGAAAAGCACAAGGAAACAAAGCTGGTCCTATCTTCCCGATTGCAATGTACTTCCCCTCCAAATTAGCTTCCTTTATCCATCCTGCCAGGCCCCCTGCAAGCTCTTCCCATCCCATGTTACTTAGATGCTCTGAGTCAGAGGCTGTCAGACTTTTCTATCTATAGGTTAATATTAACTCTCTGAGTTATGGAGCCATTTAGCCCAGTGGCTCAAACTGCAAGGATATTTCCAGCAATGCTACTCCAGCTGTCCTTGGAGCTGAACTGAGAGCTGCTAGTCCAACGGGCACCTTTCCACCCTGTCCTCCAGCCAGTGCTCAGCTGGAACTAGGGTGCACAACGGCCTCAGCAAACAGCCATCTCTAACCTGGTAACGTCTTGACAGATGAAAGATCCTACACTTACTCCCTCACCCATCAGATATGCCTTTAACAGACTCCTCCTCTTATAACATATAGAGCAATATTGCCAGAACCAAATTCCAAATGACTGATAAATTTTGTGGGGAAGCAGTAAGTGGGAAAAGCATATATAGAACACCCATCCCCACCCTCTGTTTTCCTGCACACATTCACCCCTTCAATCTCTTCCCAGAGCACTGTCTTAACCTGTGTGAAGCAGTAAGTTTTTAACCAAGAGGGAAAAAAACTCCCTCAACTTCTTTTAGTTAATAATGACTTTACGTTACCCTTCACTGCGCACTTTCATGTCACCAGCCAAGTAACAGACATCATCCCTCTCATACCCCCAGTTAATACCAGGTTAACAACAGGAATTTTCTTTGCAGTCAACCCACCCGAAGCAAAACATTACCAGAATGGTATCTTCACCTCCACCCAAGTGCTTTAACCCTGAGTACAAACATCATGGCAACAGAGCAAGAATAGTTTTCCTCAGGAACCACAGCCAGCATCTGGTAGAGATCACTTGGCTTTTGCTTCTCCTGTTGCCCCTCACACTCCTTCCAAATTCAACTAACATCCCTCAGTGTCTTCTCAGTCCAGCTACTGGAAGATGTCTCTAGACCTAGCAGGGCCCACATCTCCCGCAGGTATGGGACTGCACTGACTCTGCCTCTGCCTCTCCCACAGCCCAAAGGGGAGGCAGCACCCAGGGACAAGGAAATACAGGCATTATTTGCGGACAGATGAGGGATGTCTTGGTACCCTTCACAACCTCCCAAGTAGTGTCCCTACTAGCAGCTGGCAAAATCTGGTGGAATGGCATAGTTGCTCATCGTAACCTGCAGAGCAAAATGTAAGATTAGTGCCTTCTCAGAGCAAGGGGAGCAGTAATAATTGCCAGCAGGCTCTCAAATCAAATATTCTCGCTTTTTTCAGCAAGTCACCACAGCTATCTACCCTTCAGCCATTTTTGATCTTTTGGAGGACACAATCAATGATGTTCACAAGACTGCAGTCATGTCTTGCAGCGCCCTTGAGAAATGATTAACACTCCCTTTCCATCTCAGCTTAAAGGAAAAACTGCAAAGCACAAAACGGCTTCATCAAGCATCTACTTTCAGATCTACCCAAGTCCTTCACCCAAAAGACCTTGCTAGTCTAAAACCCACAGTGTTTTATTTATTTAACTGCTTCCAGCAGTGCAAAGCAGCCACTGAAAAGCAGGTCTTCATTAAACACATGGACAAATATTTGTCTCCTCTCCAGTAAGACCACTGATGACCTAGCTTTTATGCTTAAAGGGCAGAAGCAGCTGAAAATACCAACTTTGACATACTGTGGGAGCCAGAGTGGGATTTGGCCCAGTACAGTACAAGTGAGCCCACCTGCTACAACACTGACCTTCTCAAAACACCCTCCATTCTCCCTGTAAGCCACCTCTCTGGGCTTCCCCATCTGCCTCTGCCACACTGGTGTTGCTTCTCAAAGCTCCAGGGTTGAGGGCAAAGTCTTCGCCAAGTTAGAAGTTGTTCACTTCCTTTTTAGTCAGGGAAGGAAATGTTTCTCCTTAGCCATCTGTTAATACCATGATATCCATCTGGAGAGGAAGAAAGGACACAAACCAGCTAAAAGAAAATTTCCCCAAGGAGATAAATGGGGGTTATTGGCTAAAAAACCCACCAAAATCAATTCAGCAGTAGTCCGATAGTTTCTGCTTAGGAGGAGGGACCTGCTGCACCCCCAGCAAACATTTCAAATAAGGCTGATGTGCTTTGCAGCCTACAAGATGTTCTTGCTTTATTCTCTGCAAAAGACACAGACCCTTAAAGCCTGAAGGTAAGCAATTAATCCCTGGTGCTAGAAGCTAGGTTTCACAAAGAAGAACCTCACAAGCCATTTTTAACCTCTAATTCTTGAACTCTGCACAGACAATGGACTTTCTCTCCCTTGAATGCTTCCAAAATGGCATGCCTTGGCCACCTGAGGGAGGGCAGAGAAAAAAAGCAGGGTACAAAAAGTATCCCAAACCAAGCTGTTAATTTTGAAATTATCATAGCAAGTTATTTTCTTGCACTCTGTCCCTTCCTTTCTAGTGGCAGGATGGGAGAGGAAAACATAGGTGTTTTAGGAGAGGGCTGCTGTTAAAAATTTAAACATGCCGAGATTTTGCCCCTTCATCCCTGCAGATCTAGATATTTTCGAATATTCAAGTTTCAAGCATTTGCTGATCAACAGATAGAAAGCCTTGTGGAACTACCTCAACACAAAAGTAACTAGTTCATTAACTAATTAAAAGCATAATAATGGTAGCACAGCAATATCATAAGGAACCTCATCTTTCTGCAGACATCAAGGATTGCCAATTTCATAGAAATAGTAAACAACAGACACGTTTCTGAGGAATTTCTGGGGATGTGATTAATCTCTATCCCCTGCGATAATAACAAGAGAAAGATGCCCATGTTTATGATTAATTCTTCCAATTAGGAACCCTGTGCAAATGGCATGTATTTCATATGAGGGATTTTGTCTAAACCAGGAACCAAGTTCAAGGATAAAATTCAATTCAATTGCATAGCTAGGAAAGCACAAATCACAGTGACACTCTTCCTTCTTTCAGGCAGGAGCCAATGAACCATTCCTGGACAACTCGTTACTGTCTGCCTCATTTGAGCCACTCGTTATAAGAGCCTGAACCTCGCAGCACTGCAAGATGTCCCACTTGCAAACGGAGACCTGAGCACTCCCAGTGCTGCCTTCTAAACATACCCAATGAGGAGAAGCATCATCCGGGGGGGGCAAAGCACGCTGGCACTGTGCATCAGCAGGGTACATTGACTTCAATTTTCCTTATTACCCCTGCTTTCCCTGCAGAAGAGCCCTGACTATTTAAACTCGCACTGAAGCTCTAAGGAAGGGGATGTCAGTTAAATGCCCAGCGGGAAAGACATTCAAAGAGAAAGTCAATGGAGCCTGAGCAATCAGTGTAAATCAAGACTTTAACCTTTCTGAGCCTCCTTCAGACTCTTGATCTGTAAAAGAAGATGCTGAAACACTTACCACATTTCTGAGGAGTCAAGTGCACATGACCTGTCAATGCAAAAAATGTTTATTACTGAAAGTACCAATTGAAGTGTTTCAGCCTTATTGTCTGTGGACTGTTTTCCCTGTGAAAACCATTGGGCAGAACAGATGCCACTACAAACCTGTTTAATGTAGATATATGGATTCACTTTCAACATGTACCTCTCTAGTAGATAGATCCTTAGTTTGATGCAATATCAAAGTCCTAATTAATTTGACACTAGTAATTAAGTCATAACTATAGCAGCCAGTACCCCAGCTTCTGGTGCATAAAACTAGTTTCTGTTTATTGACCAGCAGAGAGAAATCTGGCTGCCAGGCAGCTGAATCAGATGGGAGCAGTCCCTTTCCAATGCAGCAAAGGAAACTTTGAAGGAAAATCATCCTCTATCCACTGCTCTCTGGAGTAACACAATTAGGCCATGACATACAGACAGGTCATTTAATACAATAGGAAAAAATCCACTGATAGCATTTCCCTTGCCTGAATGGAAAGCAGGCTGTTAAATTACCTCTGAAGGAGCAGACAGGCCTCTCTGACAGCAATCCTCTCCTCCCAAACCACACATCTTTAAAGGGCAGCCAGCTCCAGCCTAGTCACATTGAATTCTACTCTGTAACCCCAGCATCCTTAGATAATCTTTTCCTGCTGCTTCCAGACACTGGTTCCAATCTGGCTCAATACAGACTACAACCATAGCATTGTGCTTACTGCATTTCATATTGGCAACCTATTTAATGGGACAGGGGAAAGGAAGAGCTATCAGGTGGTTTCTGTACCTCCCAAAGCAAGCCAGAAGCTCCAGGAGTCATAGACCCATTTCTACAGGAGGCAGTCAGCATGTGCAGGGAGGCTGCAGTTATTTTAAGGCAATATCAAGAGTCTACATTTCAGTGAACGTTCAAATATTTTAAATTTATTAAAATTATTCTAAATAGGTTTTAACTTCCACATGTTCTCTGTAATAGGACAACACAATAAAGACAAAAAAGTCCTTGCACTCCACACTTCTTCACACACCTTCCTTGTCCTGAGCAAGCACCAAGCAAGCTCCTCCAATTCAGATAAGCCAGTTCAGCAAATGAAGGAGAATACTGCCATCACACCGTCACACTCTCAGAAATGTACCAAATCAATTTCATTAAAGCTAATAGAGTTTTTTAAAACATGTTTTTGAGAAATGCACAGTGACAAGTTCTTTCAGGTCAACACTTAACTAAAGCACAGTACAAATTCCTTGTTTGTATTTCCTCCTTGCCAGACTTGGTGTCTGTCCTGGGAACAGGTAGCTGAGTTGCCCTCTAACATTGAAGACATTCCCATGCAGCTGTTCCCCACACACCCTTTGGCAATGCTGGAGGTAGTGAACTGGCAGGAGAATTGCACATAGTTCTTCCGGAAGCACAGCCTATAGGGAGCCTGAATGGTACCACCAAACAGGTGGGGAGTTTTTACTCACCCTTTTCAGGAGCAAAGATATTTCTTTTAGATCAATCAGACTTTTGGTCTATTTTGGCCATCTTTTCCCCTCAAATGAGTCCAGAGAGCCCATTTCTGCTAACAGTGCAGAGCTATTCTGAAAAACCAATTCTGCAGAAGCAATTCTGTCCCACTCCCACTACCCCAATAGCACCATGTGGAGATATTCAAGAACCTATAGCAAGTCTGTGTCAAGCAGGACAGACTTACTGAAGGATGTTGAGTTGCTTGTGCTTGTTAGGAGCTTTCACCTGATGGCATATTGCTGCTGACCTAGAAACATTACTCCTCACCCCTCTGATGGGGAGAGGGGCTCTCCAGCATGCTGCACAGAGTGGGTAATCCAGCCCAGGTACAGGCTGCACCCCGGGGCCCCACACTTAAGACTGCCAAGTTTTCCCTGCTTGCATTAGAGAATTATTGGCAATATTACCCAATATCACTCGCCAAAATAACGGTGGTAAAGGCCTGGCTGCCCATTTGTAACTTTTCGTCTTCCAGATGATGTTGTCCAGATTGCTGGAGCCTGAACTAGCCAAGTATCCCTTCTCAGAACAAAGCTGGGTCTGCAGTGGCGGCAGTGGATGCCCGACACTCAGACCCCTATTAGAAGGAAAATGAGAACAACCAGCTAAATTCACCCCTGTAAAATTCTGCTCCTACAAAAGTAGACAGTGTTGCTGTACTTGCACTTGACTGTTAATAACTTGTGGGAAAAAGGCCATATGCCCAGTCAGGTGGTAGTGCCCGTGACAACTTGTGCCACATGCCACTGGCCAGGCATATAAGCATTTCAGCATCCAGCACTCCTGTTTTTATCTGTCTGTGTAAAGAACCGGGTAGCAAGACAATAAACGAGTACATGCTACAAATGCCAGGAACATATTCCCTGATGAAAATACTCTTTTCTTTCTGTAAAGAGAATGACTAAAAGTGTTACCATGTATTTTCCAGTCAGAAGAGCAAAATACACAGTTTAAGCATGTGGTTGAGGATGTCATTTGGCACTGAAAATAGTGTAACATGGGGAACTGCTCTTCACCCTGATTAAGGTGAGATGTAAGTCTTCAAAAGCAGAATTGAGAATGAAGAAGCACCATCAGCCCCAAGGAGCCCTGCTGTTCATCGCCCCAGCCAGTTAAGGAGTGTTTCAACACCATTCTGCAGTTGGGTTGAGGTGGGAGAAGCTGAAGCCCAGCTTCCAGAGCTCAGCAAACACCCTGAGATTCACTTCAGTACAGCACGGTGAGGCAGTTAATCATTATGAGAAATCATGCTGCTACGTGGTAACAGGTTTAATGATTAACATTTACACATCACTTAGAAGATTTTTCTAACCTGTCTCCTGCCCTAGCAGTAGCTTATTCTCAAATGCTACTTCTTCCCCCAAAACGAACATGCAGAAAGAAATGCACGCCAAAACCCGAGCTGGCATTTGAGGTAACTGAGGTAATCCATGAGAGGGGATTTCCCAAGACGTTCCCTCCAGCCACAAGCCAAATTTGTATCACCCAAGGTGTCCCAGCCCACTCAGGTTACATACACTATGTGCCAAAGTGGTTGTAGGCGGCCAACCCATCATTGGTCATAGAAATTACAATGTATGGGGAGGTGGTCCAAATATATTGTCAATGCAAAATGTAATGGGGGATGGCCAGTTGCAATAGGAGCTACCACAGGACAGTTTTAATTGTCTCGGGGTAGTAACTGGAATCCAGCAGCAAATTCATTGAATATGTGTTGGTACACAATTAATATCCACGCTGTCTTGGCTTCACTGGTATTTTCATCAGAGTTAATAACCAGAGGTTAGCAGTTCTGAATAATGCTTTGCTTCAGCAGAGCTCAAGGCTTCATCTCAGCTCTCCATCAGGGGAATGGGGGAAAGAATGCTTCCAATCCCCAACTCTTTATCTCACTCATGTACAGAGGTTATAAACTCCAGGATAGAAGCTGTCTTTTCTGTTCACATTTGCATAAAAGAGCCTGCAGTCTGGATAGCCAAAGAGATCTGCAGATAAATAGGAAGCACCCAGCAGTACAGGCCTTGTGTGAGGTCTTGGAGAGGAACAAGACAAATAGAGAGATCTCATGCAACTCTTACGTGCAAATTGCTTGAAAAAGGATGGCGAGGCAACTGGTAACTCCAAACAGGCTTATGGCAGCCCCTAATGGTTTATTATTCAACTAGTCTCCCTGTCTCACTCTCCCTTCACAGAAGGGCCCCAAACATGTCCCTCACATCACAAAGAACCTGCTACAGACACACACATCCAGCTGTGAGCTGCGCACACTCCTGGTACACAGAGTTACACCTAGGGCAGGGAAAAGGACTTTTCATAGAGAACAGCTTCTCCCCACGTCTCTCCTTTTGCACCGGAACCCTCAGCACACTGCCAACCCTCACCAAGCTCCCGCCAAAGCAGTTCCAGATAATGGCTGGAGTCACCCCCACTGCGACCCAGTGCAAATCTGATCTCTGCACTGCACAGATGCTGAGCCCACCCCAGGACAAGCAGCATCTGGCTCAAATGGCTCCCAACTGACAGGCACTGATCAAAAGGCATCTAAATTTACCCCTATCAGATATGGGACAGTGATATGGGCATTTATCTTGGGAAGAAAAATATTGAACAGAAAATTTAAAGCAAATTCTGATCTCAGTGGAAATATTTTCCATTCAAATTCAACTCACCTTCTCAAGACCAGAAAGATACAAATTGCCTCTAATGGTTCAAAATAACCTTCTGACAATATGCTTCACGGCTGTCCTTGCCACAGAGAACGGTGAAGACCACACTTTAAGCTCCGCACAGAGCCAAAAATTAAACACAGCCGTGGGAAGTGCATTTCTAGCAGAATCATAAAAGGACAAACGGAAAGCTGGACAAGAAAACTGATGATGTATTGTGGATACTCAAAATTAACTTAGTCTTTATGAATCTGTCACAAGACTTAGTTTAGCAATTTCCTGGATATTTAATAAATACCGTGCGCAGCATTAGTCCCTGAGTTCTTAGATTCACTGCTACATGAACTAGGGAGTCCAAATGGTCAGGCTGCATTTCTACTTTGTAACACTTCTATGTATTCTTCCATGGTGAACAGCACCACCCGGCCACACCACTCCCCTCCTGTCCCTCCAAAAACAAGTCAAGATACTTCACTTGAAGTTTAGGTCTTGGATTCTGCTGAAGCCAAGCTGAAGGAACCGTGCAGAACTGTGTACTGGGTTTTCTGAACATGCAGCCCTCCTGTACACCGGTGAACTGGGGAGCCTTACACGGCTCCTATGATACAGGAGGCACACAAGAATAAGAAGGGAATCCCCTCTTAGACCCAGTTCCCACCACCACTCTCCCCTCCTGCAGCTGCTGGTCCTGCCCAGCTGAGTGCCCGAAGTCCCTGCTCCTGCCTCCAGGCAATCTGTAGACACAGACTAAGGCTGCTGTGTGGGGCAGCTGGCACAGCTCGGGAGGCCACCAGCATCCTGCGCAGACCCGGCAATAATGCAGGCACAGCAGGGTAGGGAGAGTTTTCTCACCTTTTCTTTAGCACTTGCAGCGGTGTTAATACTTGTTTATCCATTCTTGGCCATTCTTTGTGATGTCTCTTAGGAGATACTGGGCAAAAGCAGCAGAAAAATACAGAGCATTCCAATCCCCTTTAAGCTCAATGCGACAATTTAAATCCTCTAACTAAAAGGAAAGAGGGGAAAATGAGATGGACTGTGACAGGTTGGAAGGACTAAATCCCCGTTAACTAGGGCACCAAGATTTAAAGGGCTCAGCTTTGCACACATCAAATGTCTCTCACAAAGTCCTCACAGAAGACTGTCCCCTCCAGTTCCTCAGTGCAAGTGGAGACACGCTGCCCCAAGAATGCTGGTGGTGGGCAAGAGAACACAACTGCCATGACATTGCCATGCCATGACTGAGGCATCCAAACCATGGGGGTGGCAGAAGCACCCAGGTAGCCCTGTTGAGTCACACAGACAAGGGGTAGCAAAGGTACCAGCCACACAGGGCAGTAATGCACAATTAACAGCCGAACAGCCACCGGGAGAAGAATGTAGCCAAAACCTGTATTTCACTTTAGCCCTGCCACACAATCATTTGTATCACCCCACTATGTTTCCTTTCAACTCCAACATGTCTTTCCTGAAAGTGAGTCTTTGAATCAAAGAAAATTAACAAGTAAATAATTTACAATACATAATTTTTAATAATGCTGTAAGGAGAGTGATGCAGGCAGATCAGCAGATTTTTCCTATTACCCGATGTGGCTCAATCTGCATCCTGTGCTGTAAGGACAGTGTTTGCTTTCACTGTTAACCACCTCCTCACGGCTTGCCTAACATGTAGCATGAGATTGATGTCTGTTCAAGGACCTGACCTGAGCCAGCAGTCCAACTGCTCACTTAAAATCCTTTCACATTTAGCCAAAGGCAGCGTTTGAGAGGTGCTTGGGCAGCTTCTCCAAGGCCAGACTTCACCTGACCTCATCTCATCATTGCCTGGCCTGACAGATTCACAGTTAGTCCTGATGGGACACTGATTTCCCAGCCATTCCCAAAATTTCTTTTGGGCTGCCCAGGCAGTGCGGTCCAGTTTACACAGCACAGACTGGAAATGCCCCAAAATGTCCCATGGGGCCACTCAGCTAGCAGGCATGGCGCAGCAATCTGGCACTCCAAGGCACGGCACAACCAGACTCAGACTACCCAAACACAGGGAGGATACAAACAAATGCCAAGTTCATTCAGATTCGCTCCAATAGAATTTCTGAAAGGGTTACCTCATCGCATCCTTTGGCTGCCAACCCAAGCTCGGGATAAACACCACCCTGAGCAATGAGAGAAACACCCCTGTGATCACCCCAGCCTGCCCCTGACAGAGGAGCCAGCTCTGCAAGTGAAGCACCAACAGGCATGTGGCAACTCAGCATCCCTAGACTGGAGATAGGGTTATGCTCCCACCATCAGCGCTGCTGCCAACCCCGCAGAGGTCACCGTGAGAGGCTGTTACCTATCCTTAGGCATAAAACAGGTAGTTCAGCCAAATGGAGACATTTCAGAAAGTTGGGAGACAAATATAGCCTATTCCATCAGCAACCTGGTGGCTGGTAATCCCTACCATACAACCAGATCTGAATAAATCTCACTGAAAGGTACAAAGAAGAAAAAAATCCACCAAAAAATACATGAATGGCTTGCACTATTCACAGCTTTTAACTCCAATACCTTACTATTATTTTTTAACGATTTCAAAAGACTACAGGGAACTACATAGGAAGCACACAATTGTTTCAATTTCATTGTGTGGATGTGATGGCTTCCATTTGCACTGGCACTGTATCCAGGTTCCGATACTCAGAGACCAACTGACCAGCTACCCAAGGAGCTGCACTGCTTTTTGCAGCTCTTATACACTCTTCCTTATTCATTATCCTTTTCACTGCATACTTGGTACCAAAAGGCACAAAGTTCCAGCACGGCATTACTGGGCATAACAATCTCTGGCACCAAATATTTTGTTCAGGGCACTCAGCATGCAAGCAGATGGGAAGCATCATTTTTCCAATTTTTGTCCTGCAGAAAGATTTTTTCAGAGAACCTCAGAAGACACTTTCATTGGTTAGAAGCAATGAAAGTGGCGAGGGCTGACTTTTCCAGCCAAGCTCTAGCTGTTTCAGGGCAGTTATCCAAAACAATAAAAGCAAGAAAAATAGTCTTTTTTTTTTTTTTCCTTACAGGCCCACAAAATGTCTGATACAGATTTCAGCACAGGTGCTTTCTCTCTCTACTACTGTTAAACAAAGCCTCCTCAAAAAGATCATATTACAGCTTACAAGGTGAAAAATTGGTTAAGTGGGAGACTTGAAAACAAGAGGTTAAAGCAGACCATTTTCTGCAGCTGTAGCCAAATGTCACCAGTGACCACGCTGTAAGAGTCTGAAGTTAGAGCACTGCCCCAGCCCAACCGCGGCAGCCTTGAAGCCTGAACTGCAAAGCGAACCCTCCAGCTCCAGCACGGCAGGACAACCAGCCAAGCACCACCTGAGCAGCCAGAACAGCTTCCCAGCCCCGGGGCAGCCACACGTGACAGCTTCATTCGCATCCCGGGGATGCACAGGGACACCAGCAGCGATGGGAGACCTGCAGGGGCACTGCAGAGGGAGCTGAGGCAGGTCTCTGCAGCGATGATGCCCCTGAAGGAGGCAAAAAAAAGCAGCACCAAAGGGAGCGTGCAGCTGCATATCAAAAACCCGAACTACCAACACTGAGAAATTACCCATATGCCCAAAGCACATCACAACATGGGTAATTTCTCTGCAGAGATAGGGCCCAAGAGACCAATGTATTATTTTTTACTTTGTTTTTGATTTTGTTTTAAATGTACTGCCATATATCTCACTGTCTCCACAGCCTCAAGCACAACCGGGACATGGAAATCTGAAGTGGACAGTCCACCTCCAGTCCTTTATCACTTTTATTAGTTGCAAGAATGTGTGCTTGTAAAGACACAGCAAAATACAGTAGCAGGTAATACACAGCCTTTTCCAACAAATCCTGTTGCTCAGTACATGGAGCAGCCCACGCTGTGCCTTCAACACCTTCCTCTTGCAGCAGATTGGCCCTGACCTGCTATATTTCTGCTAATTTCTTGTTCAGAAGGTATACAAAGGGAGAACTCAACCACATCTTTTGCTAAGGTTATCTCTCCCATCTCCTGCCCTTTACAAAACTTGCAAGCTAAGTTGCCCAAAAACCCTGCGAAGCAGATAAAATTTTCACTTTAGACTTTGGGGAAACTGAGGCATTATGAAGAGCCTGTGGGGAAGATGAGTTCAACTCAGTCAATAAGGCAGCTCAACTCTCACTCCACAGGTCTCACCGTGGTTCAGTCTTTACGTTAATACAATACATGGGACGTGCTGTGGATCACGGCCTTTGTGCTAGGCACTGGACAGACAGAACAGCAGTGACAGCTGTCAGGACAACCCCAAAGAGCCTACAAGCCTAGCACAGGAGCTGGCAGATAGGGCTGGAGAGCAGCATACACGACCAAAACTGGAAAGAAAGCAAGGTCCTGGGACTGGCACTGGGGTGACAGAATAGGAACAACCAGCTGGCATTCTATGGGGAGCCAAGGAAGAGCAAGAGCTCCCACCTTGCTGGGCTCTGTCCTGGGGCTGCCCCTGCAGAAGTGAGACAATGCACAGGTGAGCAAGGGTCCCCCGCTGTCCCACCTGCTTCATCCCCAGCACATTTGCCTCTGCTCCTTTCATTGCCTTTGTGCCCTGCATGTTTTCCTAACAGGATTAAGCCAGTTTTCAGTGCCCCAAAATGGGCGGTGCCAGTTCAGTGCCACTGAAACAAAACATCTTCTGCCCTTGCCTTTGAAGTGACTCAACCTGCTTGCCTTGGGATGAAGTGTCTGGACCAAGTTTCACCACGGCAAACAGCAACCTGAGACGTCTGTCAAAGCTTTCTCTTACTAGCAGCACTGCTAAAATCTTAGTCTTTAAATCTTAAGACAGTTTTGTATATGCAAAGACAAATCTAACTGAGGAAGCAGCTGCATACTAAAGAATGTTTCAGCTCGCTAAAACTTGCAACTGCTTCACCCACTGATTTAATGAAAAGGCTCTAGTAAAAAAAAATCATGCTCAGGAGCACTGCACTGGGCCTCCCCTCACTTCTGCACACTGTTCCAAGCTGCCCAGACCACCACGTTCCCCAAGCCCTGGCTACCTCACTGCAGCTGCAGCATCATTTTGATTAACAATTAAGGCCAGTGCTGCCAACTGAATTTTATTAATATTACTATCGTGGATAATTTCTTTTATTTTTCTTTTATTTTTAATGCATCACAAAGGCCCCTGGAACAAATTAAATACAAAATCATTTTCTGCCATTTAGGCAAACAGCAGCCATTCCCCCATTTTTAAGACATAAACACTGTAAATAAAATATTAAACCATCAAGCTGTCACTGAATATTCCTCCTGCAGTAATACCCTTAGAGAAAAAGTTACCACGTCATCCTTTCCCAGGGAGCTGGCACAGGCCCCCATGTGCCATAAGAGAGATGCCACAGAGATCCACCCCAAAAAACTCAGTGCTGCAGGGGTCTGGCCACAGCAGGAATGGCTGTCACAAAACCCCAAGCATTAAGGGCTGTGTCCCCCACGCTGATACAAACTGGGAAGAGCAGAGGCCATACAGGCGCTGGGAAGAGCCAGGCAGGTGCTGGATTTTGGCAGTGGAATGGGCCAGGCTGAACAGCACAGACAAACTCACCAACTGGCAGGGGCACCTTCACCTGCAAATCTGCTGGCACTGCAACCTACAGCTTCCTTTCCATCTCATTTCCAACACCTCAGATACCTGCAGAGCCACAGGGAGCAGAGCTGCTTTGCAGGCTGCTAGGATGGACAGATGAAGTTTCCTCCACTCTGCTTTAACTTGAAAGGAAGATGTTTTAAGAAAACAAGAGCCTTCCATGAGCTGTTGAACGTGGCAACTTCACTGGTTTGCTCAGGGTACTTTCCTGGCCTCAAGCCCCTGTTGCTGCAGCCATGGTGGTCTGGCTTACAGGCAGCATCACAGCCCTGGGGGGACCACACAGCCTCCCGTGCTCTGTCCACACGTGTGCAAACTCAGACACTCAGCATAAGAGCAGAAAGAAACCTACAGAGCCATATGCCTGATCCTTGCTCCAAAAGGTAGGAGACTCGAGAGGGACCAATCTGCTATGAGTAAAATGGTAAGGAAGCTGCTGAAATGAACGGTGGCACCTCATTAAAAATTAGGGCTTTTCTCTCCATAGCATAGCAGGTCATGAAATTAGGCCTGGCAATATGTCAATGCAAGGAAATTGTGCTGCTCCCTCTCTTGTGTTTGTTGGGGTTTTTTATTTACTTAGGATCCACCTCAGTTTCCGGAATTACATGCCTGAGGCTACAAGACCGGCCTCCAGGCAGGCACACATGCAGGAGCCTCATGGGACAGAGGTCCCTGAAAAATGGCATCATTTAGCAAACCACGAAAGTTGCAGCTTATCCCAATTGTGAGGAAAACAGCATCCTCTGAAAGCTGCACACAGAGGAGACGTGATGAACGGATGAGAATAAAATCATTCATGAACGTGCGGTGAACATCAGCCAGCACCTGCTCTGTGGGATTCAGATACCCAGGAGCCAAAGGCAACAAAAAACAAAAGCAGCAGAGCGTGCTGTTAACTTGGTGTTCCAGGTTCTGAAGAGCATACATCAGGGTGGCCATACTTGGTGGCAAATACGAGCATGGCTAAAAGTGTCAGTTTGGCAATTCAGAGAGGCAGGTAAAGCCCAGCCACTGCCTATTTTCTGGCTAAACGAGACGTGGGAATTAAACAATTGACATCTTTCCTCGCCAACTTGTTCTTTGCCTACACACACCACCTGTTCTGAGCAAAGCGTCCCAGCGGAGTCTCCTGCTTGCTGTCTCACCACAGGCAGGTGACACACAGTTCAGGGATGTTTGCAGAGCATTTAGAAACCCTTTGCTACAAGGAAAGAGGACACCTTGATCTCGTCTCCCCAGTGCTCACTCTACACGGCTGAGCACAGAGGTAGGGAGCAGGCAGGAGGGCTGAGCCCAGGTGACCTGAGCCAGCATTACACTACAGGGCCTCTCCCCTGCCAAACTGCCTGCAGTGGGCTCACAGAGCAGCTACACGGGTCACAGAAGTTGGCAGGACGAAGACAAGAGACAACATACCGGCTCCAAAGAGCAACTGACAAAGATAAGAGGCATCATACCAGCTCCAAAGAGCAGCAGGCCACCAGCTCAACACAAGTCAGAGCATTTAAATAATGATACTCTTGTCTCCAACTTCCAGGCATGTTGCTGCTTTCCTGCCACTCCAGAGAAGTCAGCAAGCTAGAGAATCCTGTGGGCAGCCTCACATCCTGCTTTTAACTAGGGAATAGGAGCAAATACACCCACCCTCAGCTCACAGTCAGCCAACAGAAAAATTTCTCTTTCAAAGCTGCCTACCAACCATCCCTCTCACTAACAAGCTTTGCCCACACTGCAGCAATGGCCTCGCTCTCTTCACCGGGACACAAGTGCGCTGGGCGAGCTTCCCATGCTGCAGTCTTTAGACAGGGAAGAGCAGAGCCCTGGGCTCTGCTCATCAGTGCCATACTAAAGCAGATATGCAGCACATGGGGCACAATTAACCACCTGGACATAGTGCAGGAATGATGCCGAAGCCCTTCCAAAGACACATAGCACAGCCTCTGGTCTTTGGAAATTTCCTGGAGACAACCTTTTGCCCAGAAGAGACAGAAAAGAGTCCAGGGAAGAAGCTCATCTTCCAGAAACACATAAACCAACTGTCAGAGGTCTTAGGGATCCTTCTAATCCATATGAAACCATGCTGTGCTCCAGAGAAAAAAATGCATTTCTAGGAGTGTGGTACTCACTTGTGTTTCTACCTCTGTGGTAAGCAGGAGAAGCATGCAGGGGCTTGTTGTGTCACCAAGTGAGCCCTGCCATTTGCCAATATCTGAATTTTCATTTCAAGCATCTGTAGAGCCTGTTTGTGAAGAGCCTGTTGCAGAGAGGCCACATGTCAAGATATCTATATATAAAGCAGATATCTGTAGGATCACCATTAATGCACGAGCTGTTTCTGGGACATGGATCTCTGACAGCTCCATGCCCCAGCTTAAATATTCAACAATTTCCCTGCTGACTCCAGGAATAAGACATCCAGATTTTAAGTTCAAAGTTGTGCTAATAAATATGAGGTCAAGAAATAAAAAACAGTTTCAAGCTGAGACTTGCAATTGACTACAGTGTTTACCTGAGGTGATTTTTATTCCTTGCACTAAGAGAGAGTAAAGTAGAAAAACACAAGCCTAGAAAGCACTTCAGTTTTTAAACCCATGCAGTGCACCTTCGCTTGCTCAGGATTTGAAATGTCATAGCATAGATGCAAGAGCAGAGCTCTTAGACTCACTCATCCAAGATAAAGATTTTTTTTTGCTTTTTCCCAGACAGAAAAGCAGCCAATTTTAGAAAACTGGAAAAATATTTTTCCAGAGACCCGTAAGTCACATGAGTCACCATTATTTGCAGATGAGCCCAAACCTGAACTCCAACACCGTCACTCATGCAGAGCAGAGGAAATCAGGAGCTGGACCAAAACGGGCAGCTTGTCTCAGTGGCTCTGCAGAAAGCCGAGGAATAGAGAAGGACGCAGAGCACAGGCACACCTCCCCTTACACATGACCACCGTCATACATTAAGTCAAATAATCTGACTTTGAGGGGAACGAACTCAGAGTTGAAGGCTCTGTGCTGCCAAAGGACAGCTGCTTCTCTATATTGGTTATTTCTGCAGCGGGGCAGTAGAACTGGCACATTTCCTGTGCTGGCTGGCAGAGGGTGGTGGGCTGTGCTGGGGAACAAAGCCGGCCGCAGGCTGAGGGCTGCCCGCACAGCTGCTGCCCCAGCCTGACCGACCCTCAGGCTCACACACGCAGCTCAGACCGTGAGACCCCCTGCTCAGACCCTGCTAGATGCCACACCCTGAGGGACAGCGCTGTCCCCAGACCTCCACCAACCTTCCCGCCCCGTGCTCACACGCAGTTGCTTCCCTGCTTCTGCCCCGGTAGCGCAGGCAGAGGCCAAGGCTGGGACAGCTCATTGTGCTCATCACTGCTAAGCCTGCTATAGCACTGCATAGTTACAGGAGTACACGCTGCATTTTACCACCTTGCCTCCCACGGCAACCCACCAAACCCTTGGGAAACCTGCAGGCATGAGGGAAAGCCCAAACACCACAAACCCTTCCTGTTTCCCTTCTCTGTGCAAATACATCACGGCAGGTCAGGATGAGAAATTTCCACCATGGCCCACTGCCAGGTGAATCAGGAAAGGGTCCTCCTTCATCTCAGCTGCTGCTGAGAGCCCTGCTGGGAGGGCTGCCACATCCTGGGACCACAGCTACAGAGGGACTTGAGATGCAAAGGATGATTATTTTTCCTTGCTAAGGGATTTCAGGCATGGAGCAGAGATGGGATGATTTACATGGTTTTCAGAGCAAGACCAGATTTGGAGCGGCTGTTGTGCAGCACAGTCTTGTAAGGAGAGGGTTTGTGGTTAGGCATGAGCACATACATGTCCCCCCCGCCCCCAAACACCAGCAATATAACAACGTGTAGCACTGCCACAGCATCCTCCTCGTGAGGATTTCAAGGCGCTTGGCAGATGATATGGATTCATGTAACCTCACAAGCCCTCTGAGAGGGACTAAAGTAAATGCTATAAAAAACCAGAAGGGATAGCGGGGGAACAGAGAAATAGAACTGCTGGAGCAGCATGTTCAAGCTCACACAAGAAATCAGAGGCTCAGGGGCAGCTTCCTCTGCCACTAAGGTGGAATCAAAAAAGCAGGGGTGCTCCAAATCCTCCGTTTGTTCAACTCAGCCCTAGCCAGCCTAAGAGCATTTCCCAGTGCACCCAAAGGGCTACAGCAATATTAGCACTTGCTCAGAGCTCCTCACCGTACTCATTTCCACAGTCCTGCTCCACAGAGTCCAAAGCAGAGCAGCCTGAAATGCCGGCAGCCCCCAGCCCTAGTGAGCAGCAAATAACAGAAGCGCTCTGCCCAAGAGCCTCACCATTGACTTTTGAGTTTCAGCAGCTGCAAGCAATGGCCAAGAGGCTCAGCTGAAGAGTTTCCACCCTGCTGCCTGAGGGCTGAGACTGCTCTGACTGCATTTTCCAAACGTTCTCAGGGCTCCCCAAACACCGATACACACACTTCTTATCTCCGCTTTACAGGTGAAAAAAAGTGAGACACAGCCAAAAAAATCCCAGTGCCAGCCAGGGAGGAAAGCGAGCGGCCCTGGCGCCTGGCCCCTGGCCCCTGCTCTGACTCTGACCGGGCTGCTGCTTTTGTTCGCTTCCATGAGTGCATAACCGGCTGACAAATGGATTCGCAGCCAAAGAGTGACACACAGTGCAGTTCCCGAACTGCTTCAGCTGGATTACTCCTGGGAATGCTATTGCTGGGCCACTTCTTGCTCCAGGGGCTGATTTATTTTTTATGAAGAGATTGTCTAGAGTTTGGATGCTTTATCGATGCTATTATACAGGCTGAAGGGAGGACAAGTCACCCCCACGGACAGAGCAGAAAGGTCCTCATCACCCTCAAGTCAGGAGCTCAATTTTATCCCCCTATTGAGCCTACAGATACCCAAGGTGGGCAGAGTATGGGGCTTTCAACAAAACTGAAGTAGCCCATCGGGCACTGCTACTACTCCTCGGGTTAGGAAGGGAGCCCCGCGGGCTCACGCCATCTCCCTGCCCAAACCCCAGCCTGAGCCTGACTCACACTGCTGCCTCTGGCTTGAAAGAGACAAAAGTCCCGAGCGGCGCCCTGGCCCCCCATCTGACAGCCAAGCGGAGGGACCGAGGCAGAGGTCGGTACCAGCTGTACGGCCACTCGCATGCCCCCGGCCCGCTGCTCGGAGCCCGGCTGGCCCGAGGAAAGGCTTGTGAGAGGTCACGGCTCTCAGCTGGTCCTGACGGGAAAGCACTGAGATCACATACATGCGTACGTATCTGTATGTGTAAACCTTCTGAAGGCGAACCAAAAGCCTTTCAGCTGTTTCACGCGCCTTTTTCCCCGGCCAAGGGCAGCCGCTCTCAGCCGAAGGAGCAGAGCCCGGGCTGAGAGCGGCGGCGACAACTCGCAAACACTTTACCCACGGCATTACTCTATTCCCCCGAGAGTGCCCACCCCGTTCCCCGATTGTAGCGGCTGCCATGGTGACAAGCACGAATGCTAAAATAAACAGAAAGCAACCCGAAGGCAAAGCGCAGCCCTCCGCCGGCGCACCCCGCGCCCGCCGCGGCGGCTCTCTCCCCGAGCATCCTCCCGGCCGCGGCAGGACGGGATGCTGCCGGCCGCCGCTCACTCACGATTAGGGGGATGGTCCTCTCCTCCCGGCGCAGCTCCAGCCTGCCGGCCGCCCTCTGCCCGCTCCGGGCGCCGCCGCTACCGCCTCCGGCGGACCTGCCGGCAGCCGCCGAGCGGGGCTTGTTGTCCTGCCATAAGTAGTAGAAAGTGCCCAAGATCCAGGCGACGGTCAGGATGGCGATGGCATTAGCCCTGATCCTCCTCATGCCGAGCGCCCCGGGGGAGCCTGGGAGCGCTGCCTCGACGGGCAGGGGCGGCTGCGGGAGGAAGAAGAAGCGAGGAGGAGGAGGAGGAGGAGGCGGCGGCGCGGCTCCCCCGCACCGCTCCGGCTCGGCCCCGGCTCCGGTCCGCACCGCCCAGCCGCCGCCGGGTCCTAACGCCTCGCCCGCTCCGCCGCAGGGGGCGGAGGGCTCCGCGCCTCCCCCTGCTCCTCCTCCTCCTCCCGGCCTGGCCGGCGCGGGGAGCGGGCCCGGCAGCCGAGCGGGATGCGCTCGGCGCCGCAGCTGCAGCGGGGACGGGGCGGCGCGGAGCGGGTGACACGGGCTCAGCCCCGGGAGGTGGCTGCTGGGGCGCGGGCGGCACAGCTGCGTGCCCTCCTGCGCCGCTGCCTCGGTGGGACTCGTGTCTGTACTGCCGTAGTCGTTCCCCTAAGGCGGGCGTCCAGCGAACACACCGTGGCAGCCCATGGGACGCGGGATCTAGGCACCCACTCCACGGAGATGGGCCCGTCTCCCACGGAAGCTGTGGCGGTTGACGGGGACAAGGCTCTCGGGCTGACAGTGGAACTGCCCAGCAGCCGCTCCCATCGCTGCCACACGCAGCGGGCACACACGGGCACAAGGGCACACTTGGGCCAGGGCCAGGCCAGGGCCACGAGCCCTAAGGGAGGACAAGCATGGCCGTGGAGAGGCAACGAGGATACAATTCCACATTACAGCTAAAGCTGTAGCTGCAGCAGGAAAAAGCTCACCGAATCCGGCCCTGCGGGCAGCTCCAACAACAGAGCACGCAGGTCGTGAAACCAAGTGACATTTAGGCACAGTGCAGCTGCTGTGACACTACGGCTTTAAGGTTTGCAAGAGCAGGAGGAGGTACCCAGAAAACTTACAGGGAAAACAAATGCTTAGAAAACAAAGGTGTTCAAGGCACCTGATAATGGGGCTCCATAGAAAATGTGGGTGCTTCCAAGACATCCGATGAGCATGTATGGAAAATGTCATCGGTGCTTCTAAATAACTTTTTGGCCTACTTTCCTCTTGACCAAATTCCTCTAAGTGTAATCGCAACCTGCCCTGCTAAATTTCCCTTTGAGATTTACTGGCACGCTGCTTGTTTCCTGAAGTACAGCACAGTACAAAATTCATTCCTCAGACTCGTTCTGTGGGCACTCGGGGCAGAATTCTAGGACCACCACCTCCCACAGCTCCAGCGTGGCTCCACATCCACCTCCCTGCAAAGCACACTGCACGCCTGATGTAGAAAATGTAAATGCTAGAAAGCACCTCACATCCTCCTGGGTACTTTTCACAATGACCTGTCAACCATACACAGCTTCCCAGGGTGACTTTTCATGGTCAGGAAGTCAAGAGGAGGTCTGAGACATTTAAGGCAAAACCAAAGTCTTCCAAGGGATCAACAAAAACAATTAATCTAAGCTGCCTGGTCCACATCCTGTGGAAGCTGGGCTCCCACTATTTTCAATCTCTTTCACAGTATTGCTGGAAAAAAGAGCATCTGCTCTCCTGTGTGGGTTTGGATCCAGCAGCTGCCTGGGCTGCAGAGGGACATGAAGAGAGGCAGAGGAGCCGTACCAAGGATTCAGAAAGAGGGAGACGGGGAGTAAGATGTGCTCATATCCATGTGATAGCAGAGCCAGGCAGAGTGTCTTCTCTCTCACTCTTGTGTAGATCATATCAGACTATGCTTGACTCCTTCTTAGTATTTTCTCACCTTTTGGTGGGATTCACTACAGAAAAGCAAATCACAAACAGCACTGGAAACTTCTGTGTGAAACAGGAAAATCCTCTGCCCCAAGACTTGAACTAAACAGACTGACTTCTGCTTTTCCAGGCACACTGCTTCCCTTTTCCACTGCAGCCATTCATTTCCTTCCCGTGTTGCCCCCACACCCTACTAGCACACCCAATAAACTGCCATGTAGTCACCATTGCCTCTCAAGGGGTGGTGTGTAGGGAAGTCTCTGAAACGGGCAGAGTGCTCTGTAGGCAAGTCTCAGCAGAGCTCCACACAGAAGCCAGGTCAAGAGATCCTTCTCCTAGGGGGCAGTTGTTTTTACTCCCCTCTCCCTGCAGGAATCAGCAGTAGAAAGCAGGGTCTGTTCCTGCAGAAACACATTCAGAGTGCTGGGTAGGGAAGCTCTGCTCTAGCCCACAATCACAGTGAAGGGCACAGAAAAAGCTGTGTTACCCACCCTCAGAGCTGGTGGCAGAGCAGCTCACCATGCCAGCAGATCCAGTTCAGCACAGACAAACTAGATTTGCTGAGGTTCTTTATTTATGTTGCCTAAGCTTTGAGGCCTATTTGAGCCGAAGAGTGTTAGGAGACAGGACCTTCAGCACTGCTCCAGCAGAAAAAGCATGTACTTACACAGCACCAAGCTTCCACATGCTTTGAAAATGTTGCTGCAGCAATGTTTCATCTCCAGGGCTCAGATACCTCACTGTAGGGTTACTAGCTTGCAGGTCTGAGCTATTGGTACTGAAGGTTCCATTTCCTGCAGCCAGGACTTGAAATGATTTAATCTCTGACCACTGAGCTTTGCTCCAGAATCTCATCTTTCTTTTAAAAGACAACACACTTCTAGCCTTCTGTTCTACAGGGATCTCTGACAATACTGACAAACTGAATAAATTCAGTTCAGATATGGCTGTACTGTAAGCTGCAATGCTGCATGCAGATATTAGCACCAGCCCCTCAGAGATAAGAATACCAGAAGCAGTCTGGCATGGAGATCTCTACACCACACAACTGGCAATGTAGACATACAATTAATATTAACAGTGATAATAAACACTTCAGTGCTGATCTTTGCAAAAGCATCAACTAATTCAATAAATGCCCTAAGAGAAGTGACCTGAGAAACATAATATAATAAACTAAACAAATCACGATTATTCAAACTCCACAGCAGAATTATGAGAAGAATGAAGTGTGGCTGCTTTATAGTTACGGTGAGACACAGTGCATGTTTTTGCAGTCATCTGACTTCAAACATGGCTGAGCTTTCAACTACGAAACATCTGGTGAACACCAAAAGGTTTTTTCTTAGCACTACTTGTTACCCTGGTTTTTCTGAGTTTTTTATAGCCTTTTGAATTTTCATAAATGGAGTCAGATTTTTAGTTACTGCACAATATTAAGAGCAGTTTTCTAACTTTTCCCACATACGTAACATAAACAAATCCTTTGTTTTTCATTCTCTGTCCTTTGTTTGCATATTTCTAACCTCAAAACAATTGTAACTGACGGCTGGTCTGGCCAGTTGGCTTGAGAGGTGAAAACTCTAAAAGCCAATCTTCTGCTAGACCCACAAATGTATAAAAAGTAAGAAATAAAACAAAGAGGCGCTCTCTTGGCCTAGCCTCAGCTTTGAGCTGGATCGGAGAAGGACCTCTGCCCTGCGAAACCTCTTGTCTGTGTGTGGTTGCTTTGTGTGTCGTGGTGACACTACTCTGATCTAAGAAATCAGGTCTGCTATACTTGTGGCCTCCAGGCAAGGAAGTGCCATCTGAAACATGAACATAAGGTCTGTCTGGACTCTGGAAACTGAGTAAATTCATACAGAGTTTCGCTAAGAACATTTTAAGAAAATGAGCATTAGAGCTCAGGGGCTGAAGCAGGTCATGCTCCAGAGAGAAACAAGAGTAGCATGTCACGATGATGAGTTGGGATGAGAAGACTTGCCCACAGCCAGCCAGGAGCTGAGCTCCACCTTGCATCTAGGGAAAGAGCACCCCCAGGGACTTCTCATGGATTTCTCACAAAAGATCAATCGTCAGAGAGCTCTTCCTGCATGGGCAGGGCAGGGTGTAAAGGAGGTGAGACATTTTAGGATGATTTTCTCTGAACTTGCTGCCACCCAGTGACTGCTTCCTCTGGCCCGCCCCTCGGCTTGGACACTCACTCTCCCTGGTGAAGCTCCTGATCTTTGCCCAAGCCGGGGCAGTGGTGTGCTTCCAGGTCAGGAAGAGATTGATAGGAGTGTGTGAAAGCACTGGAAGGGAGAGAACTCACAGCTCATCCCTGACTTCGATTCGAGAAAAAGAGGGAGAAGGGAAAAATCTTTGTTTCAATGGGCAGAAAGAACTGAAGTTCTTGCCCTGTAATGAATGGATGAGGGGCACCTCTGACAGTCTGACCATGACTTCTCACCGTGTTCCTCATCCAGATCCAGATCTTACCCCTATAAAACCTCTAAGACATGTTCACCCATAATGTAATGCTAAGATGACAGTGTGTGCCATCATCCTCCACATGCAGCTGTTGAAAAGAAAAATGTTATCTTCATGACTCATCTATATTGACCAAATTTCTACACTGCCTGAAGTAATCTCCTTGTCTGAAAAAGCTTTCTTATACTGGTCAGAGGGCATGGGTGTGATTGTGGGCTTCTGAAAATCCATATTGCGGTCATATATCACCCTCCACATCCCTGGCCTCAGACACCACTGGGAAACCACAAGGTGCACAAGAAGTCCAACAGCTTGTCTTGATTATGTCCTGCCTAGAGCTAGACGCTGTTCAAGTAGCCTCCAGCCCTTTACTGCCACAGGCACCATAAAAAGGCAAGTCAGATAAACTACTCCCCTAGGAGTGGCTCCGTTTATCGTGATGCCCAGTCAGAATAGGTAGAGATGGTAGATGCCAATTAGTTCTGCATTTAACAGAAGATGAGGTGTCTGGGGTGTCCGGCTGACCAGGATAGAAATGTCTTCTGGGCCCTTGTTTCTGGCCAGCATGTAAACAAGTAAGGTGGTGGAGGGCAGCAACTCAGACCCAAGTTAAGACAAATAGAACGGAGTTAACTGGGAACCAGAATTTCAGTTGCTTTAAATTGTACAATTAAACATTGTTATAAGGGCTGTTAAGGTCACTGTAATCTTAACATACTTTCATGAGCATGTTCCTTAAAGGAAAATGAGAGCATAGAGAAGACTTCACAAGAAGCTGTAATTAACAGTTCCCGTTGCACTTTAAGTATGAAGATAAAAACATCTGCTAAAAGGCTAACAGTGGCAAGAAGAATCTGCTTTGACAGTGTGTAAGAGCCAGGAAAGCCTTCAGAGTGGTTTGGCTGGGATTCAGGATGGGAGATGGTGCCATGAATCCCCTCTAAGCCAAGGAACCCACCTGTCTGTCACCACAAGACAAGGCGGGCCTTAGTGAGAAGTGGAGTTATGGTAGAATTAGGCAGGAGTGATCATCAGCCCAGAAAAATGCTCGAAGTTCATATAACCTTTTAAAAGTGTAGAAACAGAATAAATATTTAAGTAGTAATAATTATATATTAGTACAATTTATTAACTAGAAGATCCACATATAATCAACCTGATTCACTTTATGAGCCTAATACAAATTTCTCCTCTCCCTCCTAGCTACTTTTCTTATCTCCTTTTCTTACTCCAAGTAATTTGCTTCACTTTCTTCCTGCATCTTTTCTGGGACACAGATTTATTTCTCACCCTCATGGTAAAGCATGTAGTACTTTTTCTGGTGCTCAGAATTAATTAACAATAAAAATCTTTTTATGACGATCTGAGGACAATTTGCTCTCCTTTACTGGCATCCCATCACAGCCATGACTGTGACCTGAACTGCAATTTAATCCTCGCAGAAATTCAAAGCTTTTGCAGCTCAGTGTAGCTACCAGGTTAGTGCTTGTAACAGTTTTCGTGGCTGCAAAGGCGAAGCAGTTTGAAATGCTCATCTGGCAAAATGATGAAACTTCTGTCTTCCACTACAGAGGAATTTCATGTGAAAACACAACAATCTGAGAAATAACCTGAGAAAAACATCCAGCCCAGTTTCTCACACACCCCATAAAAGGAGCTTGCACCCTGTACAGCAGACTGGGTTTGAATAGAGTGCAATGAAAAATGTTTAGGTTTCCTAAAAATCACAGCAATATATTTATTTTTGAAGCTCTATCACTGAAAATAGCTTGGATAATTAATGGAAAAGTTTCCAAAACATTCCAGCCCTGGCACTAAGCATGAGAAACTCCAGGCTGAAGGGAGGCCAGAAAGAGGAGCCATGGATCAGTCAACTCCAGAGGCACTGCAGTGCTGTTTCAGTGAGCCTGATGCCATAATCCACCTACTGGGATCCAGGTCCATCTCCTGGTGGAACCCGCAATGTGTAAAAAAGCCAGGAAAGGGGCTGGAGTTCAGAGGACATCAAGCATCCCTGTAATGTCAGAAGCACAGTTGAGGCAGATCAATGTAATATTAAAAATTTATAAGTTTCTACCATTTCCATCTGTGTCCTGTTGGAACATCTTTACTTCCAGGGAGGTGGGTGAAGCAGACATCAAGGATGGTGAGAGTATTTATCGAAATGACAGTCTCAGTGAAATTGCAACCACTAAGAACTGCTGACCTGCACCAGGCCAGCAAGCAGCTGTGTCAGTCTGGAAAGCAGCAAAGGCTTCACAGGACAGCACACAGACAACTCTCTCAGTATGACACCACTTCTGGTTGAAGAATAAGGCACACAGTCTGAGCCTGGCAGCATCCCTCTCTATAAACAGCAATCCAGGTATTGCTAAGCTTCCACAAATATGCTGCTAAATTCTCTTGAAGCTCTTGCAGAAATGGAGCTGCTGTCCTTTACATGACTTTAGATAGTACTTATTTAAATATTCACAGTTTAGGACAAATATTTTTATCCTCCCCTAAAGGTAAATGCTTTAGATATGTTGAACAAAATGGCCTCCACCACTTTTGCAAAGAAGGGGGGATGGGAATGATGAAGTAAAAAATTGCACTATTAAAAAAAATTACTCCTAATTTTTCCTCGTAATTATCTTCAGTACCTGAATGCATGGCTTGGCAATGAAGAGCTGTTACTGTGAAGAGGAGCAGCCAGAAAAAGGAGTGAGAAATGGCAGAAAATGCTTAAGCCACTGTGAATGGAAGTGGTACTCTGATTTGAACACTTGCATGTCTGCAGAGACACTCAGCACATCATTGCAGCATTTTCAGATGCAGAGATACATCATGACATGCATTTACACGCATGCACCAGTTCTTCACACCCTTAGATTTGTTTCAAGTCTAACTCAAGTTTGCAGCAGATACCACTTTCTCTGGTGTTGGCTGAAAATGAGGAAAATATCTCCCACAGAAGCCTAGAACCATTACAAGCCTAACCATTTCTGTTTGAAGATCACAGCAAGATCCAAGAAATGTGCCATATCTAGCAAATAAATAACTAATTCCTTTACAAATGTGTCCCCTGCATCATACTTTTACCCACAGACAGAGGATGGAAAAGGCTCTGTGCAACAATTATAACCACATTGCTTAATGACATACTGAAGTACCTTTAAAGGTTATTTTATTGTAGTAAAATCTATGTAGACAAAAATAACCGTATCAGTAGGTCCAAGTTTTAAAGCCCCATGTACAGCACATGCAATCCCAGCCTGCCAACAGTTATGCTACCATGCATAAGTATCATACTGGTCTTTCCTGCTTCATTGCCTGACTTTGTTTCTGCTCCAAGCAGCCAGCTCAGCCAGGCAGGCTTTGTCTGAACCCCAGCACAGAGCAAGCTCAGACTCCACCATCACAGCACTTCATGGGCTCTTATGGGCCGTGTTCCTGCCTCAGCTGGGCAGCATCAGCCCCTGTACCTGTGTCTCCAGAGATGGGAGGCAGCTCTTCCCCTCTTGGCAGCCCCAGGAGCAGCTGAGTGCAGCAGACACAGAGGGAAGAGGCACCAGGTTCTCTTTATCATCATGTGCAGGGAGGACCTCAACAGGACAGATGTGACTCACAGGGACGTTTGTCCCCCAACAAACTCTGAAAGATGAGTTTGCTTTGACACCTTTCCAGCCCTCAGGAACTTCTGCAACCTCCCTAAGCAGGAAGAAACAAATGCTGCATATCTTTCCATCAGCCTTATCCTTCTTCATGTTCTTTGTAGCACCTGGATTTAAAAAAAAAAAAAAAAAAAAAAAAAAAAAAAAAAAAAAAAAAAAAAAAAAAAAAAAAAAGCTTAGAATAATCCAAGTGAGAGTGTGATCAACAATGAAGGAAGACATGTTTTCTGCTAGCAAGCAGAAAACAAAACCAGCCCTAAATAGAAAATTTATGTATCACAAGTTGAAGGCCCTCTGTGATGCAAGGAAGTGGGAAATCGAAGCTCTGAACCATGTCAAATGTCAAATGGGAATCACAATGAAAAATACCAGTTGAATCTGGAAATTAAAGTCCAGCATCACAGAGTCTCAGAGGGAGGTGCAACAAGAAACTGCTCACCAGAGGAGTGATTTTTGGTGAAAACTAGGGATTTCTCAGTCAGGTGTCCCATGCATTGCAAGGAAAATCCAGGAGGCTGTTCCTCTCCCAGGCAGACTCAGTACTGCATTGGCTGCTTCAGACCAAGTCTGCTGTAAAGACGAAGGAGTCCAGTTACAAAAGCGATGGTGAATCTGGAGTCCCAAGGGAGAAGAAAAATAATGACAGATCATCTGCTATCTGGGGTGCAACTAGCACCATATTCATCTAAATCTGAAGTTGTTTTAAATCATCTGCAACAGAAATTATTTGTGATGACATCAGGCTGTTAGGTCATTGTCTATTCATCATGAGCTGGGACTCACCCAAATTTCCATCCATAGTTAGACCACCAGCCACTACAGTATAAATAACAAAATCTGTAATTCATTTTTGGCTCATATGCTGTTCTTTCACTAATAAAACATTGAAGTCAGTGACCTGGCACTGTCTTCCATGGACTGAACTGAGGCAGATCGTGCACATTCATTTTTTTGCCCCCAGACTGAGTAGAAGTCAGTAAGTGAGCTATAGCCATTGCATTGAGATTTAGAAGGGTTTGGTGGTACTTCTTATTTTATACCTCTGCTGAATTTGTAATCTCTTGACCTCAGCCCACACATCATGCTTTGGATGTGGATTTATTGAAGTCAAGATTTCACAGCTTTGAGCAAGATTCAGAATATAGTTTATGGATGCAAGAGAAGTCAGGAATGAAGAACTGGGACACAAGAAACACACCTTAAGGAAAGAACTTTCCTCCCGTTTCTGAAGACTGATCAGCTGTGGCTCTGAAAATCCTGTTCAGTAGCTTGGTCTCCTCAAAATGCTCCAATCTCACTCTATTTCTCTTCCCCAACCCCAACTATTCTGCTGCATTTTGGAATATTTTTTTCCAGCCCTGTTACACTGCTTCCAGCTGTGCTGAACTTGAGGTGCAACGCCCTACCACCACCCCACCTGCTGAAGCATGAGCTCAGCTACTGAGGCAGCACCCCTTTCCAAGGACTTGAAGTTTTTGAAATGACAAGAACAGACTTCCCCATGGGAGCTGCCTGAAGGAGCAGTGATACATTTCCTACATTCACTGTGTGCATTTTGGGTCTCCTTGATATGAAAGTAACAGGGAACAGGAGCAACAGTTGAAATTATGAGGTCTGCAGTGACTGAACCCTGGTACTGCCTCTTACTCCTCTGCTCCCGCTGGCCCCTGGTGATGGCCCCACCTTCCACCTCAGTTCAGTGACACTCCAGTGCCCAATTCCCTAGCAGGCTCCTTTGTACCAGGCTGCTGTGTCTCAGCAGGAATCCAGGCTGCCAGCAGTGCATAAATGCACATAGCCCGGAGCCTGAGGTGGAGACACACAGATGTAATGCCTTTTATTCTCTTTTGTCAGAAAAATGTAATTTACTTACTACTACTATTCACTGTTAAAAGAGAGAGGAGCGTGTTGATACAAAAGTAATGCTGCTTTAGTATACTGCTAGCATTAAACCAGTGTAGCTTCCTTAGGATGGACACAGATGCTGGAATCAAGGTGTTTATAGCACAACATTGCCAGGGGAATGAGCTATAAATACATAACAGGCCTTTGCACCCCTCTTGACAGCATCAGGTGACATTTCAGTTTGATTAACAAAAAGAACATCCAAAAGTCTACCTCCAGTCAAAATAATAATTAATGCTATGCAAGCGAGGTCTGAATTTCTGCCTGTCATGACATAGACAGATGCATCCAGAGGATCCTCTCCAGATGGTCTGTACTAGCCCTTGATGCATCTCAGTGGGCATTAACAGGCAATAGCCAGTGAAGACCACTGACATTTAAATACTTCACTGCTGAAGACACAGCCATGGTGCTCCTCAAGCCTGAACGAATGATTCATCTGTTCATCTGTTCATCTGTCTCCTTGCCACTAAAGTCCATCTCCACAACTGCCTCATCATCCAGCTACTTTGCAAGTGTCTTGTTCACACAGTGCAGCTCTTGATAGGCAGGTGGTTTCAGAAGGGGCAATAAAGACCACAAAAGCAGCTCTAATGCCTTTTTTGTCTCCTTCACGTGAGGTTAGCATGCATAGAATGAGTTTCTACTCCTCTGCCACACATTGAAATTGGGAAGTCTGGTTATGTGCTTCTGACAACGTTCCCCAACATCTTTTTATGTCACATCACCACAATCCACTGACAAATACAGGAAGGAGGGTGGAGGAGGGCCCCCTTTCTTCCTTATCAAATCAGCACACCTAGAGCACTGAATCTTTGGGGTTAAAACATGCAAAATAGCTTGTTACCACCAAACCTGCCTGAACACCAGCATTTCATCCACAGACTCTCTCATTACTCTCTGCATCCCCCATCCTTAAAAGAAACAAAGAGTCAGGTAGAGCCTGGAATACTTCAAAGTTCACTCTGCATAAAGACTTTGAAGTTCTTCCTTGTAAAAAGTTCTGTTAACTAACCTACAGTTCCTCTGTGCAGAAGCCTTTCTGAAGCAAACTGAAGCAGTATTGTATCATCAGGGACTTTCTCCTCCCTCCTCAAACCCTTAATGCACTTTGGGAATTCGTGTTGGCAGAAACACGTGCAGTCCCTTTAGCTGGCATTTTTCAGACAGGCAACTCTTTGAGAGTCTACTCACTACTGGGTATTTAGAGAGAAGAAAGTGAAATTAAATCCTGCAGGCCATACAGCTCAGCCCCAACAAAGCAGGCACTGCCCCATGTCTTGGTGATAGGAGGCTTGTTAAAAAAATTCTGCCTGGCTCTCCTCAAAAGACCACAGGAAATATCAGTCAGTTTTCACCCTAAAAACATGAAGTGTGAAAAACAAACTAGCTGGGGAGAACCAAGCTCACACCACTGACTAGTAAGGTCAGTGAAACTGTCTTGAACTAACTAGACTTTGGATTCAGTCCAGCACAGCAATTCCTACATGTCTATCCTTGCCCTCATGGATCATATGGGAGTATTCTTATTGTAGTGTGCCTAACACACCCCATGGCTTTTGGAATTCTCTTCAAGTTGATTTTATTTTTCAGGCTTTCCCCTTCATCTTTGTCCAGGATGCAAGTGAGAAAATCATGCTGCTTTTACTGGCGTGTATTTCCCATCTTGATTCCAGCACAATTTGTTTCTTTGTACAGCAGTTCCATTTAACTTCATGGAGTGGGGGTGGTGGCGAAATCTCCCCAGCAAAGTCTCAGGAATTTCATAGAAAAATAAGGTTTGTGAGGTTACTGACTCCACTGTCTCTCCTAAGTGAAGTTCTGAGATTTAAAAAAAATGAGCACATACTTGGGAAGGGAGTTCATTTAGGTCTGGAGGTCTGTTTTGTAATTTTTCTAAAGGAAGCAGGGATTTTTAGAAAGCTACTAAGTTGCATTAAAAAAAAAAAAAAAATCCTCGTTTGGCTTCTGTGTCCTTTTTTGAAGCATTTGACTGGAAGTGCCAAGTGTGGTGTTAACACAGTGTGAGGAGCGAAGGGGAGGGAACACGTGCCAAGGTCACCTCCCCAGCAGTAGCAATGGCGAGCTTCACAGCAGTGATATAAAACCTCTCTCTGATACAAGATACCACTCACAGCTACTTTTTAAGCGCTATAAAAATACAGAGCAGGCACATATTAATTAAAGCAGTTCAGAGAGAAGCTCTGCGTGTCTGTCTTGGCAGCGGGTGACTGAAGGGCACAGAGCATGTAGGGGAGCAGAACGTCCATGCACAGTTAGCTAAAATATTTTCGTTTTTATCACCTTTGGGTTTGTCAGTGGGCAGCAGAGATTGTTTGCAGCTGGGGAGCCAGTCAGTGTGCTGCTAAGAAAGCAATGTGACTTGTGTCATGAAGCAGTGCATACTGTAAGGAAGCTTTTCTTCATGACCAGCACAAATCTCCTTTGTTGACATCTAAGTCCATAACCTCCTGTTCTAGTTAGACTAGAAAGCACACCACAAAAATCCCCCTCCTCTTCAGCACAACATGTTTCTTATTTACCTCTTTGTCCCTCTGCTGTTTCCCCTGAACAAGACAAACTCAGTTCTCCTAGACTTTGCTCATAAGCCACATTTCCGCTCTGATGTTCCCTGCAGAGCACAGGACTCACCTTCCAGCGTGACAGACTTTCAGCAAAAGAGGCAGCGATGAGGACAAGAACCCAGTCAGGCTTCCCTCTGTTCCTTTCCCTTGGAGGTTAGGGCAAGGCAGGCCAAGAGACAATCAAGGTCAGCAGCTGAGTGCCCACCCACTAGCTATGGCCATATCTCTTCCTTGTCCCCTACTACAGCCCACCGTGAGAATAAGCTTTTGCTGTGAACTCACTGCCTGGACACAGCTGGCAGTGAAACACATCCAGCAAAAAGTTGGTGGCTAGCAGGAAGTCTTTCTGATTTTAACCGGTGATTATTCCAACCGAGTGAAATACAGATAACACACCTTTTTTAGCTCTTATGTTTATCTACCTGTATTTACCTCACCTGCTGGCTTCTTTGGCCAAAATTTGAGCAGGCCTTACACACTCCAGTATTTCACTATACACTGGAAACCCTGAAAGCAGTGGAACATAACTGGGATATGGAGCCAATGGGGCCAGAGCCCAGTGACAGTAAGAATCCCAATGCCCATTTGCAAGGCAGGGAAAAAAAGGGTATTTGGGTATTCTTGAGGATCTAACATTCACCATCACCTATGGTGCACAGAAGATGCACTTGAAGGCAGCTTTCTCCCCCATAAACACTTTGACAAGACACAGGCAGTCTAGTCAGATGTTTTCCAGAGCTCTGTAAGGTTTTCTTAGGTTCCAGTTTTACTGCTTGGACTGACTCTATTTCTAGTGTGGAGAAAATATCCGTAAAATGGAGCTGGTCTTTAAGACATCAGCACAGTACTTTGAGACATGTGGCTGAACAACATCTAGTCTTGCTACCCATATATCACAGGAGAACCAGAGGGGGACAGAAGATAGTATAAAGCTTTTAAAACATATGGAAAACATTATCTGAATAGCAAAAATATGACATAAAACTATATACACATACTTAGAGCTCAGACCTGAACTCTCCATAGCCCTTGCTAGATAAGTAGGGATAATGATTTTTTTATTCATAGTGCACTGAAAGGGAGTCCCACTCATATTTTCACATGCCCCAGCAGTCAGACAGTCTCTCTGCTTTTATTTATGGCTAGAAGTCCTGGACAGAGTCATGGCACAGAGGAAAAAGGAAAAGCAACTGGCAGATCTCAGCTAATGCAAATTGTCTGACATTTTTCAAAGAACAATCAATTGGAAAGGACTTGCTGTTAATCAATGTGAAGCAGATGCATTTCAGATCCCCACAGAGCATGACACAATGTGAAGCAGCTTCTTAGAGCAGCAGGGTTTTTTGTGAAGGGAGTTTGGACAGGCAGTTTTTCTCTTAAGCCTGCATTTCTGACAGCCGCCTAGTACCCCTTTCGCAGGCTTGTCACATTCGTGCCGAGATATATAAATGCCTTCTCCTCTTTTCCCTCTTAACCACTGCACAATCTTTCGGTTTTTTAAGAAAAGAAAGATAGAAGCCATATTTCCTATCATCTCTAGACGAAGCTGAAGTTTTTCCTGTACAAGCAAATGGCTTCTTGTTCTCTGAAGATGACATCTCTATTTTACAGTAAAAGCCTACATCCTCTTTTCTTTTCTGTTCTCTTTACTGTCCCCCCCGTCTCAAAGCTGAATTTATCCAATTGCTTGCAAAGGAGAGTAATAAGAGAAAGATGGTTTTGCTTTGTTTCCTGGCGACCAACACCACTGAGACCCCAGGTAGCATCACACTGACTAATTCAAGACAGAAACAAGTTCCATTACAGTTAAATGGCAAGAGAGGATGCAGCACTAACCTTGGCACAGAAAACCTTTGCCAGAGCTGCCTGCTCTTCAAGGTAGAATTCACAGCAATAGAGGAATATGTTTTGATTAAGAGAAATTATGTTCCATGCATGTTTATTTGGCTTCTGGGTTGGTTTTTTTTTCATTTTACTAAGCTTAACTATGTTGGCTCACTTGCATTACCCTCTTTACCTGCAAAAGCATTTAACAAAACCCCCTTGACGCAGGGCTAATACGAGAGGGCTCACTGTGGCTCCTTTAATAAGTCCCAGAGAAAGCTGGATATATCTTCTTTGCACTTAGCTCAAACTTCCTCTGCCTTTCTCCAGAACAATGTACCCCTCAGGGTGAGGGAAAGTCCTTATATAGATGGTACGGTACTAAGTAGAAGAGAGAGAAAGTTCTTTGTAATGGCCCCTACTCCCAAAGAACATCAAAGGGGATGGCAGCCTGTGGAAATTAAGGTCTTACAGGTCTGGACAACTGTGGAAGCCCAAAACGAGGAGATCAAGGAGCAGTGATGAGAACTGACTTTCTGGTTCAGACTAGAGGTGTCTCTAAATCCATACAGAACATTTGCATGTGAAAAGACCCAGTTCCTGCAAGACATTCAGGCAGTGAGGTACTTCTCAAGGCAACCACATTGCCTTCATGGAAAAACTCCCACCAAAACCATGTTACAAACAGTGCAGAGTTCAGATACTCCCTAAGGAGCCAGAGCAATAAAAATGCAACAGGAAGAGAGCTTCCCATCCCTGCCACTACTGAATACCAAACAAAGAAAAATGCAAGCCCACAGGGATATATTGTCTTCAGTCCTGTCAGTCACAGATGTGACAGCTGGGACCTTTAGAAGCTGTCAAAGGAAGAAAACCAAGGCACTCCAAATGCCAAGACTGTCAGCAGCATAATTAACATGTCATGTGTGGTCTGCTCCAAAGTGCAGCAGCTACTGTACCTCCAACAGACAATGCTGCCCAGCTGGTAAATCCTGCACCTTGCAATAATGTCTAAGTTACTGAAAAATCAAGAAAAAACACAAACTTTAGCGTTTGGAAAGACAGAAAACAGTTTGTAGCCCACAGAGGAAGGGCTTCAAGGGCCACTGCTTCTCCCATTCCAGAGGCGTGTCTCTGGAAATTTGTACCCAGCTGTATTCTTACTGAAGAACATCTGTTTCACATGGGCAAAACACAGGAAACAAAAAGGGTGGAAGCAAGTTCTGCAAGGAATTCATAAGCCAAGATAGGTTTGGGGATCTCAGCAGATGAGGTGTACTCCCTGCTAACCTGCAAGGACCACTTTGAGGCAGGTGGCACCAAGCCCCAGGTAAAAGGGAAAATTTCTCTTCCCCATCTCTGGCAGCATACTTTGCACAAACTTAAAAATGTGAAATGACAAGCAACAGAAAGAAAAATGCCACTGTGTGAAAGCCAGCCCATATAGACAGCATTGCCAATTCTCCCCCTGCACAGACAAATATGTGTGGTTAAGTGCAGGGCTGTCCCAGTTAAGGTAAAATACTTGGGGCAACCTAGATGAATGTTCAGGCTGAGAAAAATCTAAGGTTTCATTTGAACAAATGCAGATCTGTATCCATGACTGACCAAAACGACCAGGCCAAGGACAGCACCTGAATCCACTTTCAAACATACCTGAGCAAGCTTTCTATCCCATTGCTGCCAGCGTGGGCTGTTCCACAGCAGATCTCTGACACACAAATCAGGGAAGGCACTGGAAACTCAGAGGGTGAGATCCAGGTGTTACTGTAAGGAACAATGTACCTGTAAGGACTGGGTAAGACACAAGGAAAGAGGAGAAAAAACAAGCATGCAAGAAAGGAACAGAAGAACTTCAAAAGTGGTAAGTCTGGTAAAAGAGTAAATTTTTATAGAACATATATATAGAACAATTAGCAATGGAGACATACAAGGAAGTTTTATCTACAGACAAGTAGAAAATTTAAAATCATAATAAAATAAAGCCAATCTATTTTTGCGTAATAAATATATTGCTCCCCCTCTTCTTTCAGACTGAATTAAAATTATGCAAGTGGAAGATATCTTACAAACAACAAAGAATCTTAGTTTAGAAAATGTTTGTGAAGGAAGTTCTCCTTTCTAGTTTCTATTTCTGAACAAGTGATTTGGATAAAACCCTCTTCTATGACCACTGGCTCCTTAAAAATAGAGGACCTGCAGTCCAGTTCTTGTCTCCACATTACTTTCTTGTCTCACAAACAGAAAAGACCTGACCCTGTGGTCAGCCAATCGATTCCATTAAAGAGTTTGGTCAGGAGTTCCTATATCAGAACAAGGGGAGGAAAAACAAAGCAGAACAAAGAGGTGAAATGGACACCTCGTACTCCTGATGACAGAAAAGGAGTGTCTGAGTCACGCAGAGAGCTCTCAACACCACGATCAGATGGAGACAGGCTATAGCACTATCTGAACACATGCTCAAAATGCTTTGGAGAGAAATAGTTATATCCAAACTGCTGCTGTAGGCAGGAAGGTCTTGCTGGGATTATAATCAGCTGTGTGAGTGAGCACAGAGACATACCACATTTGGCTAGATGATTTTTTGTTAAAACTTGCCAGTGGTACAGGGAAAAAAAAACAATTGCCCTTCTAATGAAAATTATCTCATTTTCAGCTCTGTGATAAGTAATATTTATCACAAATCTTTGATTCCTTATGCTGCAATTGCAGCTCCTCTGGGATGGCATTAATGCACCATTTCTCTCCATGGCTCCTACTTATCTCAAACAGTCTCTGCTACAGTGTTTTTACCCCTGGCCTGTGAAATTTTTTGAATTATCTGATAAGGGAAAGTTTCAGCCACAATCACAGCAGGTCCACGATTCTGCCCAAATGTTATAAAAAAATATGGGTCAACTGCGCTATACACAACAGTGTGAAGATAATGGTTTTACTAAAACGTCTTTACAGAGGCATATAAAAGTTGAGCATAGCTTCATCATTCAGTAGAAGCAAACTCATCTCATGCAATCAAAATCATCAAAAGCGATTTTACAGAAAGGAGTGTGTATTTTTAAAAACTTATCTTTAACTAAGGTCTAGCACCAGACAAAAACTGTGAATATTTAAGGAAGTTAGACAGTAGCACGTCTTAAAAAACAACAATAATAATTAACACACACTGTTTTATATTTTCAAAGCATTTTACAAAAACATTAATTCCTTAAGCCTCACAAAACCTTTGTGAGATAGTTAAGTATTATTAGTCCCATTTTAGAGACAGAGAAACAGGCATGAAGAGAGTGTAACTTGCTCAACACCACACATGTCAAATCCACGTACAGAACATCAGATTTTCCATTTTTTTGCCATGTGAGGTCAGATCTCTTAAAAGCTTCTGGTCTTTGTTTCCTCTCATCCCTTTTAAGACACCTGTCCTTATTTCAGTCTGATATGAAAAAGTACTCACCAGGTGCTATTCAAAGAATTACTGAATGGTTTGGGTTGGAAGGGACTCTAAAGAATCTCCCACTCCAACATCCCTGCCAAAAACTGGGACACCTTCCACTACACCAGGTTGCTCACAGCTCCACCCAGCCTGGCTTTGAACACTTCCAGGGATAAGGCCTTCACAGCTTCTCTGGCAAGGTGCCAGTGCCTCACCACCCTCACAGTAAAGAATTTCTTCCGAATACCTAATCTAAAGCCAGCCTCTTTCAGTTTAAGTCCATTAACCCTTGCTCTACACACTCTTGAAAGAACTCATAGGTGCTCCAGGCTTCTGATAATCTTTGTAGCCCTTCTCTGGACTTGCTCTATTATGGTGGGGGCCACAGAGCCGGACACAGTACTCCAAGTGGTCTCACAAGAGCAGAATAGAGGGGGAGAATCACCTCCCTTGACTTGCCGGTCATGCCTCTTTTGATGTAGCCCATGATGCCATTGGCTTTCTGGAAAAGTTTTCAACGCATTCCAGGAACCTCCTGAATTGCTCATGCCCTGCTGTGTTGCCTCTCCAACAAATACGGGGTGGCTGAAGTCCCCCATGAAGACTAAGCCTTATGAACACGAGATTGCTCTTATCTATACAAGGCTTCAACCATTCAGTCTGCTTGGTTGGGAGACCTGTAGCAGATCCCTTCTGTCACCTGTCCCTGCCCTCCCTGTAATCCTGACCCATAAGTTCTTGATGGACTCCTCATCCATCCCTAGGCTGAACTCCATGCACTCCAGATGGAGCTCTGTGCACTCCAACCAATCACTGACATAGGTGACACCTCCTCCTCGCCTCCAGTGCCTGTTCTTCCTAAAGAGCCTGCATCCTTCCATTCCAACACACCAGTCATAGGAGTTATGCCACCTCATCTCTATAACAGCCCTGCACATGTGAGCACTCTACTCATGACAAACAAGCAGAATTAGGAAAAACATTTTTTATAAACTTTATGTTACTGGAAGCTGTTTGACAAAAGACTTGACGTGGGTATTTCCATACTGCCAGAGTGTCACTTCTCATCAGGCACCCGCCACTAGGAAACTTGCTGAGGCCTATCTGCAATGCTGGGACAGCTCAGAATCTGCCAAAAAAAAAGGTTTCTTTGCTTCTTCCAGACAGAGAATCTGTCTCTGGTAGGTGGTCTTCTCTAGGAAGAACTCTTATGAGTACAACTGTGCTGAAAACAAAGGCAGATTTTTATCAAGAAGATCCTCAAGGTAAAGCCAAGGGCACAAATGTACGTCAGAAAATCTAGAAACATTCACCTATTGTGCTTTTGTTGTCTTTCTCTGGACTTACTCTGTTATGAGAGATGGTCTGGAGGCATCAGACACCCTGGGGGCTAGAAAATTATTCTTCATAGTCACTTAGAGAAGACAAGTTCCCTTATCATATCACTCTTGCACCGAACTAGTAAGTGACAGACTAGGATTAAACTTCCAAACCACCTGAAAGTTCAAGTCAATGAACTGTCAAATTTAACTCTGGCAAATCCGGCAGATCTACTGCTGCCTTTTTGCAAACCCAGGCCCCAGGTGTTAGTGAAGACATAGAAATCAAAATAGTCTTTCCATCTTCAGTTACTTATGTCCATTAGATACTATCCAGAGTCCAGGAAGTCAGTTTCATGACAGCTTGATCTGAAGATCCTCCCCGTACTTTTGGATCAATTTCGCATGGTTATGGTCCACTGACCATTGCTCTGGGAGGTGTTTGGGCTTCATGCTGTCCAAGAAATGCTGCCGCCAGCGTCTTTCCAGCTGCATAAGAGAGCGCAGGCCTCCTTTAGCACAACACTGCACCACCTTCAGTCCATGTGGCACGTAGCTCTCATTGCAGATCCTGCCAGGGCACAAGCACAATTTATTTTCACACTAGCCCGCTGTCAGACTCCAGATCTGTCTCCAATGAACAGCAAGACACTGAAGATACTCTCAGCTGCAGAGTTTAATTACAGATAAAGGGTAAGCTAACCAAGAGGGAGAGTTTTAAGCTTTGCTTCAATGCCAGACTGTTTTCTGGAACATAGTTACACTGCAAAGCTGGTTTCTCTGAACTGAGAAAGTGTTCTTCTTTACAGCACTTTAAACAAAGCACTTAAGGTCCATTACAAGCTCCTCAGGAGACCACAAATTTCTCAAGGCAAGAATTATATGACCCTTCAGAGCGCTGAGCCTGTCAGTGAATGGGTTCTGAGATACAACATCTGCACTTTACAAACAACAGAGAGCATAACAAGGAGAAAATACTAATTTCATGCAGAGACTGGACACTTGTTAAGAGAAGATATTTGGGGAGACTTTGAGAAAGTGAAGAAGAGAAGACTTCCAATATGAATGTTCTTCTGACTCTTTTCCTGATCTATCCTTCAGAAGAAGTATAAAATGTCAGAGGGGAAGATGGAGAGCAAGAACAGAAGACTGGTGAGGAGGAAGGGAAAGAGAGAAAGAAACAAGAGCTGCGGTTCAGAGACCAGCAGTGGGTTGAGGGGAGATGGATATAAACAAAAACAAAACCAGTAAGAAATGCAATATAAACTACTAAAACCTTACATCCAGCCTACATGGGCTTGCTATACCTGGTTTCGAGACCAGCTGCTGCCTGGAGCATCTCTGGAGTGACTGTGTCTGTGTTATAGAAGTCCTTGATGCTTTGCAGCAGCTCTGCCCTGCGGGGGTCAGGCAGGCCGTCTGCATTCAGCAGGGCGCGCGCTCCCGAGCGCACTTGCCTGCGCAGAGGGTCCTCCAGGAGACGCACGCCCTCCTCGGAGCCGATGGGAGCCCCAAACTCCTGGGCCAGCTGCTGCTTCAGGTGGTTGTCATAGTAATTGGAGATGGCATGGCAGGACGTGCAGAGCAGGAGCACGTCATGCGAGTTGTGGTCTTTCATCTGGATGGGGAAGTGCCTTCGGTATTCGTGAGGAACAATGTTCTTCCTAGAGAAGGCAAAACAGACGGCTCATTGCGTTTGTCTGGAGCTGCTGCTCCCCAGTTTCTCCTCTTCCTGCCCTAGAAAGGGTCAACTAAATCTAAAAGTCCAGGTAAGCAAATATTACCAGGACACGTGGTATAGAAAGTGATTATTTTTATGCTTTTCATTTGGAATTCTCTCTCCAGATTTTCTGCATTTCTCTTTTTTCCCTTCCAAAAATTCATCACTTTCAATTAAACACTAATACTGTAAAAAAAAAAAAAAAAAACAACCAAGTAATGCACTATGAGAAGTATACTTCTCAACTAATCAGTAGCAGACAAAATTACAAAAGAGGAAAATCTTATTCTTTTTGACCTCAGCAGCTTTAGGCTCACCCAAACCTTTCAAAAATAAAGGATTAAGTAGTGCAAGGAATAGTACAGCTCTTATCGGAAGGGGATGCCACCCACCCAGTTGGTCAGCACACTGCTGCCCCTGTCACTCAAACTGCAGTACATACATGATCCATAAGCTTTGATCCCTCCTAGGATCAATATCTCCTGCCTCTGTAAGAGGAAAGGTTGGTCTCTTCAGTGTCTCACACAGCCGAACAACTGCAGAGCACTCAAACAGTGCCCCATCCAGGACATGAGCAAGCACAATGTTTCAGGCCATGAACCAAGCTTCTGGATGCCAAACTTGATGCAGGCTTCAGGTCCTGTTTTAGAAGATGCATTTTTCTCCTACCCACTAGACAACTCACCGGATATAGGATTCTCGCTTGCCACATACAACACAGAGGTTTTCTTTGACTGTCAGATAATAATCAACTTGAGACTCGGGACGTCCTGAAGGCTCAAACCGCAGCTTCACAACAAAAGGGTCTGTGCTAACTAGCTCTAAAAGGATAAAGGCAAAGAGAAAATATTCAAGACAAATTGTATTGGAAAGCTAAAATAACGATGCTACAACATAAGAGTCATGCTAGTGAATCCCCAGCAGCACTTCCAGTAAGAAAGGATACAAAAAAATTCATGCTCCATTATGAAGAAGAGGAAGAAGAGAGAGAAGAGAGAGGAGAGAGAGAAGGGAGAGAGGGGAGAGAGGAGAAGAGAGAGGAGGGAGAGAAAAGAGAGAAGAGAGAGAGCTGCATTTCAAATACAAACAGGAAAACTGGCATGCCTACCTCCAATCCCCTTGTCCAAATACCACTGAGCCTTCTTGCGATCACAAGTGCACAGGGGCTGTCCATCTGGTGCATGCAGGAAGCAGTTGTCATACAGTGGAGATTTTCTATGAAACAAGGGCAGGATTACAGCAGCTGTAATAGCATGCAAAAACCCCAAACCCCAGTGCCACACTGCAGTTCAGGCAGCTTCCTGAGAATCACAGAAGTACCTCTAAACACAAACTTGAGGTTGTTGAGGTTCCACAGGCTGCTGCTCAGGGAAGCAGTACATCTGAAAATTTATCCAGGGCTCACCAACTGAGTCTAAGGTATCTTTGCTCTCTTGCTGCCAACAGAATTGTAACTTCTGAATCCAAATTTTCAAGAGATGTCATCAATGATGACAGCATTTAAAAAATTTGAATTAGAAAACAGAAGAGAATTGGAGTCACAAAGTATGATGAGCTAATAGTAAGCTCAAAGAGAGCATCAATTTACAGACAAGCCAATTTCAAGGATTGGCTAAGCCTGGATTTTAATGTTTTATTATGAAAACTTTTCTAAAATTTAGTGTGAATAGCAATTACTCTATTCACCCAAGAGAAATGGTCCAAAAACACTCTTGCAGCACTAGGAACTTTGAACACGAGTTCAGGAGAACAACGAAGCTGAGATGATGCCCTCAAACACAGGCCCCAGCCTTTGGCAGTGACAAGAAGTCCTACTTGAGCAGTCTCTGGTGATTTGTGGCAGTGTGTGGAAGGGCTTTGTTTTGCAGAAAACATTTCCTTACTCTGCTAACCTCCTACAAACAAAATTGAAGCATGGAACAGGCTGGGCTCAGACAGGACCTGGGAGGAACTGGACAGATATGTCACAACACACTGCAGAAAAGTCTCCTTTCATCTCTACAGTGAGATTGTACAAATTACTACTCAGCAGAGCTCTACCAGCTAAAAAGGTCGATTCACAGGCTATGTAATCTCACAAAATTATTTCTTCTGAGGTCTGTGAGGGGTTAAAGCCCAGCAAAATATACAGGAGGTCTCCTTCCACTGAGCATCAACACTTCAACAGTCACCATGATAATTTCAGTACTTCCCAACTCTAAATGAATAAACATTAAAACTAAACAGACTTAAACAGAAAGAAAGAGTGAAAAAGGACTTTTGAAACCACATCCAGTGTTATTATAGACCAGAGCCACATTGCTGTAAGTACTGTGAAAAGCAGTGAGTCTACAGATCACTGAAGTCAAGCACAGTTAAAAAACCAAAAATATAAATAAAGATATATGAGGAGATCTTAATTTATCTTGGAATGTAATTTTGTTTACATTTTAATCCTCCTATGAGATGCAGGCCTCCTGTTTTGTATTACACAGCTTCCAAATATTTTTTTTTTTTTTTTTTTTTTTTTAATTAGGGACTTGCTCTGTAAAACACAACACTGGTAATCACTGCTAATGAAATCAGTACTATTGACTATACTAAAATTTCTCTGTTGCCAATCCAATAAACTTAAAAAGAAGAAAACAAATACAAAAAATGTCTTTCTTTCCCAATGATAATTACAAATAATTTTAGTTTTGTCCAGTGATAAATTTTATTAGATTATATCCTAACAAAACCAAACATACAGATACCCCACATCTTCCCCTGCACTGAGCTTAAAGCAACATTTGCAGCTTGTTTTTAATTAAAAACAACTGAATTCTTGCTAGCAAAAGCCCATGAGAATTTAGGATTCACTCCAAAAAATCGCCTGCAAGGATGGTAATCCTGAATCCAGCAACAGCTACCTCTGCAAGGCCAAAGCAGCACTATTCTCTCACCCCCTGGCCAACACAAAAGGGCACTGCTTTGCTGCTACCACAGGCTGTTCCTTCCTGTGCCTTCTGGCACCTCACACAACTTGTCTTACCCCTGCTAACCTCAGCTTTCAGCCCTGCCATCTCTGTGGCCATGGAGACATGGGACAGCAAAGAACAAACAACAGTCCATGAGGCAGATCCTGATGAAAGGACAAGCTCTGTGCAGTTGCCACCTTTTCCTTCAAGAAGACAGGGCACAGCTGTCTAGGCAGCAGAATCACAGAATCTTAGAATATGCTGAGCTGGAAGGGACCCACCAGGATCATCGAGTCCAACTCCTGGCCCTGCTCAGGACACCTTGGACACCCAAGAATAACACCTGGAAAGCCAACTACCTCCTGCTAGGACTCTGCTCTCCCGCTAATGCTTCCACAGGGGAAGGAAGGGCTAAACTTAACACCTCTACTTGCTCATGATCTAAGTAGAGATCTAAGTGCTGCCCCTGCTTTTTTCAGGGTTTTCCATATGCAATGCAAAGAGTGAGATGTGCTCATATCCTCACCGTGCAGAATATCCCATACCCAGAGGCTTTCGCTTCTGCCTCCGTGGATCTCTCATCTGCTGACTGCCAGGGGACTGGCCATTCACCCAAGATTTCCGATTCTTCGTTTTCTGAGGGGAACGTCCCTCCCCACTCTTCTCCTCTCCTGTGCTGCCATTCTTTCTTCCTCTAAATGGGATATCCACCAAACCGTGGCATTTACCCCGTGCTTTCTCCCAAGCAGTGACAGAGTTTTCACCTTCAGATGTAGCAGGGAGGCTGGTAAATCCCAGCAAATGGAAGAACAGAGCCACTGAGACCTGGGCATCCCTTGCAGCATAGAGAACCTGCAGAAAACACAGAAGTTAAGATACTGACAAACAGCTAATATCCCCAACATTACCGGTCTTTAGCACAAGGTACAGTAAAACCAGAAGCTGGATTAATTTCATTTCCTTAGAAGTTCACGTGAAGTTTTGCCAGGTGAATGGCACTTTCATAACGTCACCACATCTCACTACCCTGTGGTAGAGCCCCCAGGAACCGCAAGGGACAGAAAATATATTTAGGTCAGACACCCTCCAACCCTACCAATCCCCCCCTCATAAAGTTTCCTTTTGGCACACTGGTGAAGAGTATTCAGCGTAGTTTTTTTGTCCTGTCACTCCCTCTGCCGGTCATTGCTTCTGCAGGCATGTGCAGCTTGAATAAAGCAACTGGGCGGTCGGGGAAAACAACAGCACTCTAAAGGTGAACAAGATTGCCAGTGCCTCTCTAATATTGCACCGACTGCTACAGACTGAAGGAAATAATAAAAAGGTGAGGTGCTGGAAACACTTCTTCAAAGGATCTTGCCTCACAGATCCTTCAGGACTAAAGGAAAATAATGGTAAATAATCCAGGGAGAACAGTAGAACATTATCTTCATGGAAAAGGAGGGAAATGCAGGCAGTGAGTCTGAAATTAACTTAGGCCCTGTCACATATAAGGTTTTGAGGTATAATCTGAATAGGCTCAGATCTCTCTGCTGTTAAGCATCTTTTTCAACTAAGAAGGTTACTTTTCCTCCCAAGACAGTAAGTTGAAGTGGAGAACACACCTGGTCTTGTGTCAGCTCTTCTGCTTCCCAGTTGCTGCAACGCACATGAGGAGATTTGTCAAGTGCGAAGTTCAGGACTTTTTCAGCCAAAGACTTAAGGCTAAGGCAGTTGTGAAATAGATCCTTCCTTCAGTTCAACAAAGAAAGTGAAACAAACATATTAAAAATGAAACTATACACTCATGCAAATTCAGATGGCCTCATACAGCCTGAACCTTCCAGAACACAATGCACATGACGTTGTATGGCTTAAACAGCACACAGCTGCCTGTCAGCTTTACAGGCCCTCTCCCTCCCCTCTACTAAAATATTCTTTCTAGATTTAGTAATTATATTGTGTTTGCAATATGCAAAGCAGGCAAGGCTGGGAGTTAGCAACATTAAAGGCTGAAATATTTGGCTCTGAACTAAAGAGGCCCATCTACAGTGATGGACCACTTGTCTGAGGAGTTTATGAAATGTCCAAGAACCAGGACTGACTTGGAAGAATCCTGGACATTAGAGACAAGAAGCCCATCCTCAGTTCTAAAAAGGCACCAACAGGTCAGCAAACCCATGGCCCAGATCACTAACACCACACCCAGGCACACATATAACCGTACATGAAGAAAATTTGCAAGTAAAACATCTTGTTTTAGGAAGAGCGAAAGATAAGAAAACGGCTTCACAATTATAACCTTCTCGTAGAATAATTGTTACTAAAAGAGAAAGCTGGGACTCGTTTATTTAGTAATTTTTCAAGAAATCTTGAAATTCAACAGTTCCACTTATGTGCCCTGGGCACATTTAACTCACACTTCTAGGCACTGTATTCAAAGATCTGCTGACAGTGTTCATTCTCACTGCATTACATCACTCTGCCTGGACTTCTTAAAAGCTGAAGCATGATACACAGAGAAGTCCACAAAGGTATCAGTCTGTGAGAGAAGACTAATGGACACAATTAGCAAATGAAATCCTCATGAAGATTTTATTTCCATTAAGACCACAGAACAGAAGCATGACATGTTCTTGGGCTGCAGCTACCAATGCCCATTCTCTAAAGCCACCCTAAGAATCTGAGACATACCAGCCTGGTATCATTCAGCTTATGCAAATCACCAGCTCAAATGATGCCTTAAACGGACCTACCTTTGTCTTCAGGCACTTACCGCTGTCTCATGGCTAAATACCGGAGATCCATGCTCCCTTTGACTGCAAGACCATAATCATGACGCAATTTGCAAGCATCTTCCCAGCACCCTACTCCAACTTTCAACACAGCACTATCTGCCATGATGTCCAGCAGGGTCTTTGGAAGAGTCTGGCCACCGGCAACAAGCCTGGGCAACCGAACAAGAATGCAGAGGCCACTGGAAGAAGCCATCTGTAACAGGGATACAGGATTTGCTTTTCCCTCCACAGATACCTGTAAAGAAGTAAAAAACGAGAGTCCAGGTTACCATATTATTAGTAATACTGGAGCTGAAGCAAATTGCAAAAAAGGCCACTGAAAGCAGGAAATACTTATCAGTTTATAAGGTCAAGTATTGTTACATGTCTCTAAAAATTCACTGCAAGTTATGCGGTCTTTTTCACAGTATTACTGTCCCCAAGCTACTTCTTGCCACATTCCCACAAGAGAATCCGTCCCCCTTTCACCCTTCCCCTTCATAGCTGAGCTGGTGGAAGAAATCAGAAACATCAGCACAAAGCCGCCCACTATATAAATGTTTATGGCAAATATATTGTTTAGTTGAGTCTTACACTAATGAATGTGGAGTGAATAAATTTCCAGTCAAAGCAATGGCAAAGCCAGGCTTAATAAATTACTTTAAGCCTGTCTGAGATATCACACATGCAAACGTACAAGCAGAAGAGGAACTTTGTTTTCTGGTTGCCCCAGTGAGTTTTATCTATGTATCAGCATTATCCTCCCTTTTGGATTTAACATTCTTAAGATTGTTTCTTAAATACGTAGCTGGATTTAAAATAGTGTAAGCACAAGCTACTTCTAGTAAATCACCTTTAAAGAGATACTACACAAAACATATAGGCTATATTTAGCCATACAACTGTTACTATATTTAGTAAAGTCGATTCATCACAGAAACTCAGTAAACAAATACATCTGGGGAATTAGAAACTTAGCATGTTTAAACGTAAGAAGAATTAAAATTAGCAGCTACTTCAGTGCCATCATGACAGAGACAGAGTTTCAGTACTCGGCCCTGTGGTATCTGTTTAAGCAAAGGAATTGCTCCACCTTCAATGATTTCCCCATGCAATCTGCACTCTAAAGGAGGGAGAGGCGCTTCTTGATCACTCACCCACTCACAATCAATTCCAAGAACCGGCCACTTCTCCAGCTCTTTCTTCATCAATGGTTCAACATGATCCCACTCCTCCTGCTCTGAAACAATCACTATGTCTGCACCAAGGGTCCTCTCTATCCAGAAAAAGGTGGGAGAGTTGAAGAAGGAAACCACCTTCTTATCCTCTGCCTCAATGAGTTTCTCATCTCCTGACTTTACCGCTGCTTCCTCTTGCTGACTACTACAGTGTGTTTTTCCTTTCCGACGCTGGGTCACTTTCCACAAAACCAGGCCCCCTAATGCAACACCCAGCAGGGTCACCAAAGTAATCGTCACAGTTGTTTGCCTGGCCATTTTTTATTGCTCTTTCTCCCCGTTCACCTCACCCTCTCAAAATGGTGTTGTGGGATTTCATCATGGCCTGCAGAGAAAAATAAGAGAAGATATTAAAGACAACTTAACGAAATGTGTTTAGAGATATTAAACACATGCAATGGTATTGTAACAAGGTTCTAGCCACAACTTGTGATCCTGACAGAAAAAAGGTCTGGGTCCCACTTTAATAGACTGAGTACTTGGGGACAGACTGCTGCAGTGATGGATCGGGTAGGAAGAGGAGACTGAATGCTGCTGTTGATCACACCACTAAAAACTTTAAAGGGAATCCATTAAATTAAACTGGTGCAACTCAGTGCTTCCACAAACTGCTATTCCAAAACTAAACTAGTCACGGGTATTATCAACATCTTTTAGTTCAGTCTGTAACTAGACCAACCTAAACAAGGCCAAATGAAATTGCTGCAGAATAAGCATGTCCGTTCATGCAGTAGTAAATAACAGGCATTTGTCCATTACATTCACATCCATACTAGGGTCAAACGGCTCTTCAGGAATTGAAAAGCCCTAAAGCAGCAGCATCTTATTTTTAACATAGCTGTCCCTCTGTCATACAGAAGCTTAGTACCCCTTCAATAATCTAAAATCAATCCTGCCCCTCCATCCCTACCCTCCTACCCCACCAGGTTGCTTCTAAAGGGCTGTCCTCGCGCACTCTTCCCCACAAGCAGAAGTTCGGGAAGCGATGCTACTCCGGACGTGCACAGCCGCTCCCAGCACCCCGAGCACGGCCCGGGCACCTGCCTGAGCGCCCCCGAAGCAACAGGTCATTCACTGACACCCCGTAAACCGAGCGCCAACACCGGCTGCCACGAGGCCGCCCGCAACGGCGGCCTCTCCCGCGGTCCAACAGCCACTGCCCCTCCGAGAACCGGAGGGTGCCCGTGATCCTGGTGCGGATCCCCCGCCGGGGCAGGACAAGGCCCGGTACGACACCCCGACCCCGTCTCAGCCCCGGCGGCGGGGGCGCGCCAAGGCCCGGGGGCGGGCCCGGGACCGCAGCCGAGCGCTCCTCCGGGCCGCAGCCGAGCGCGGCGGGACGGGGGCAGGCGGGGGGGGGTCCGCGGCTCCCCTCGGCACCGGCGGGAACGCGCTGCCCGCTTTAGGCTCGGTCGCGATTATCTACCCCGGGAAGAGGCCCGGACGCCGGGAGCGAGCATTCGAGAGGCCGCGGGAGCACCGCGCACCGGCAGCCGCGGCCGCCGCCTCTCCGGGATGCGCGCAGCAGCCTCTCCCCAGCGCCAGGGCCCGCCGCCCGCCCGCGGCCCCGCCGGGCGCCCACCGATCCGCCCGCTGCCTGCGTCCCGCGGAACGGCTGTGTCCGGCTGCAGGAACGCCCCGCGGGGCAGTCGCCACGCACACCGGGAGCCTTAGAGCAGCGGACGCTTCCTCTGTGCCGGCGGTGCGAGTGGGCGGTGGGCGCCGCCATGTTGTACGGCAGCTAGCGGCGGGGCGTCTGTGTCGCTGGGCCGGCGCCAACGTGCCTTCAGCCGGGGCAAAATACTGGCACGATTATTGAAAAGCCAGCTCTTTTTAAAGGAGATTTCTGGAGTGAAAAGTGCGGTTTGTTGCCTGCGACTAGGAAGGGCTTGAGGAGCGAGCCGCAGCGGGCGTGTAGACACCCGTACGCAGAGCAGCGAGGAGCCCCTGGGGCAGGAGCGACCAGGTAGAATGGGAAGTAAAGAACAAAGGCAGCCAGGAAAATAAATAGCAAAATGCAGCCACCTCCCAAGCGGCAAACTGGAAGAAAAAGAAGAAAAAAGAAAAAAAAAACAAAAAAAAAAGAAAAAAAAAAAAGAGGGAACAAATCAAATGGAGAGTATTAAGAAATTACCAGGAATAATCATGACAAGTGATTGTTTTCCCCGTGTGTGGGGAGAAATAGGAACGTTCGAAGTATGACACCACAAAACCTGGACAGTGAGTGTACAGGCAGCTGCTGTATTCAGGGTTACGATCGTCAAGGCTTGAGGTCAGGACTTAAGTTTCCAGCCCAAACTTCATTGCAAATGAAAGGATCTGAGCACCCAATTTCTTCAAATTCCTTTGCAATTCCCATTATCTCGCAGATTTTGTGCTGTCAGAATTCCACCTAGCTGCATCTATTTGAAGTAGACAGAAAATGCTGCATTAAATCAATTTAACAATTTGACAGCATCAAATTTTGTTTTAACTTTGCCACTTGTACTCATCAGGGTAGGAGGATCTCCCTAGCAGAGACTTGGTATTTAGCAGACACATTGTCCAAAGAGTGTAACAAAGGAGCTAACGGCTGGCATTGGCAAAAACCTCCTATAGAAGCAGTATTTTTTTTTTCAGTCTGTAACTCATCTTTATTTTTCCCCTTCTTTTTTTCTTAACACAGGAATCAGGTACAGACATCTTGATAGCTCACAAGGAACACAGGTGATTTCCAGAACACTTTTCTGAGCAAATAAGGTCCTCTCCTTATCAGAAATAAGATGACAAGGCTATTAAAGGTTAAGCAGCTACTTGTTCTAATGACCTGGTCTATGCCAGCATGGTGTAGCCATATCAGGTCTCATTGCTGCTGGGGTAGGATCAGAGTTTTCTTCTCCATTGACGTGCATCTGTATTTTGAATGTACAAATGCTTTACACCTTAAGAGTTACAGCTTCTGTATCGTGTTTCTGCAAAGCCTCTCAGTCTTGCCCTACAGTGAAGAGATTTTTATCCATTTTTATATGAATTCACTGAGTTACAGAGCATTGCAATCTCACATCTTGTCTCTGGTTCATTCTCCTCTAGAGGGAAGGTCTGCATCTCCCTCTCAGTCACAGCCTGGCCCCAGCTTCTCCATCCATCCCCTATACTCCGATGCACCAGACACAAAGCTGACCAGCTGAACTGGACGTCTCCAAGCAGGAATCAGCACTACTCTGAAGTTTCTCACATGACTCATGCTCAGAAGAAAAGTGCATCATGTGCATGCTCAGGAGAGAAAGCTGGAGGGGTCTGGCAGTACCTGAGTTCCCATAGTCAGATGGACACGTTCTGCCTGTTCTTTCCCTCTCTCTTCCCTTCATGCATATTTCTCAAAGTATAGTGCTTTGTTTTGTATGGTCATTGGAATCTAGCATAAACCTGGATTGCCACTTGGATGGATAGTCTCACATTTCCTGTTGTACCTGTGAATGAGTGCTCACTGCCTGCTCCCTTGCTCCAGCACCCATATTTCTGTAATGACGGGTCAGAAAATCATGGAACCGATCCATCTGTAAAATAGTTCAAAGAAAAACGGTAACACCTGGGGACATAACAGACATTTCCAGGTCCAAGTGACTGGAAAGAGAACCAAGATAATGCAGCTAGGCTCCAGGATCCAGCTGCCCCTACTATGGCGTAGGCAAGGCATCCTTATGAAAACTCTCTCAGAGCTCAAAATAAGCAGAGAATATTGAACAAGTTTGCAAAGGTTGTTTGCAGGTAGACCCTTCATAATAAACTGGCATCCCCCCAGAAATCTGAAATAGCAGGTTTTCCTCTTAAAATTTGTTTATTTTGGTTTCTAAAGTAATAGAAGTGTAAATTTACAATAGAGAAAAATGCAATAACATAGCCTAATATTTATTACACAGTGAAAATCTCACAGAGAAGATGCTAGCTTTTCTCCAAGTAAAAGGATTGTATCCCTGGTTGCATTTAAAGCCTTACTTTTTCACGGCATCACTGACATTACAGTCTTGTAAGCCACAAGTCTCTTTAACTCTTTATAATTGTCTTATATCTACACAGCCATTTGTTCAAGTATAAAGATTAAATTAAAAATAAATGAAAGCAACTGATGCATGAGCGCACTCTGGCAAAGAAACCCACAACAAAAACAAAACAAAAACAACCCCCCCTAAACAAACAAACAACATCCCCCTAACAAAAAAAAAAAAAAAAAAAAAAAAAAAAAAACCAAAAAATAAAAAAAAAAACACCAAAAAAACAAAATAATAAAGTTACAGAAAAAACGTGATAGGGACATTGCCGAAGATGAGAAGATAAGCAACTGACTAAACACCTAACTGCTGGCTTAGCCTTACTTACAAGAAATCTGTTACAGCAGGTAACTGGAAGCCTTTACATGGTAAACAGCAACATTTACTTTTCTGTGTCTGCAGCCTGACCTGAGGTTTCTGCAGAGGTCTCTGTCAAGAGACTAATTTTTAGCCTGATTTCCTAAGCAAAGAAGACTTACGAAATTACTTTATGTTAGTGTTTCTGCCTCTGTCTCCCATCTTCCCCCACTTTCCTTGCCAACAAAAGCATGTTTAAACCATTGCTAGATTCCATCTAAATTTGTACAAAGGTAACTTCAGTAAAATGCAAAGCCAAATGGATGAAACGGGTCCTAATAAAGCTGTCGCTGATAAAATGGTAAGCATGTGCAGACACTGCTTAATATACATATGAGAATCCACACAGTGGTACCACATCAGGACAAATCCATAGGACGCCAGGCTTCACTTGATCTGCTGATCACAGAAAAAAAAATTATTTTTATAGTGACATTAGCTCATCCTTTAGGAGGGAGAGGACTGGGGTAAATGAGTCAGTGTTCAAAGGAAAATCAATGATTGTGGAATATCAAAGGAAAAAGGCTCCAGTGAAGACTTAAATTGCTGGTAGCAGACAATGAGCAGAGAGCTGCATGTAGTCCCCACTAGCTCATTAATAACACTCTCTTTGGGGCCCCAACCCAAGCTACAGAAAAAAGCCAAACTCACATTTCAACTCCTAACGTGATTTATCTTCCTTCTGTCGATGCTAGCAACCCCATGACTGCATATGCAAACAAGCCATTTTGAACAGCGTTTGTTTTAACAGGGTTGATACCAGGAAGGCAGCAGGGTTTCTTTCCTCAAGAAGTCAGAATGAGATCAGTTTCAATCAACTGTGAAGCCACATCCTAAAGGTGGAGTCTCACACTGCAACAAGGTGGATAGAAGGTTTAGCTTAGTTGAAAAGGCAATTCTGTTTCCCCCTCCTACCTGTCAGCCTGTTCTTCTCCAGCCTCAATTCTGCAAATACTGGTGCCTGCTTGATTCAAGGAATTAAGTGAGCAGAAAGCTACCACAGCAGAAAATCGGGTTTTCTTCTGGTTTAATTCCTTGTACTAACTCATCATACAGCCAGATCTCAGTGAAACTACATCCTAAGCCAAAAGATGAGTCAGTGGTAGCTCACTGAAGGTAACTCACTGACAGAGTTTGCAAGTTTTGCAGAGAATCTGAAAAAAACTCAGAGCTGTAAAATGCGAGATAATCCCATGAGGATGAGTTGTATTAACCGATCATCATCAACGTATTTCTTCCTTAATTGCCAACCCTTTTCATTGCTTATATAGAAACAGAGATTAATTTCACAACTCCATTTCTTGAAGAGCTGCTTAGCTTATCCCAGTAGTTCAGTCCAGAAGGCACTCTGCGTCAGCCTCACTGTTTATGGCTGCTAAGGATATGACATCCCCCATCTCCAAAACTCATCTCCCAGCTGGGCACTCCAGACTAGCTTGTGTTGATTTTGGCACTCTTTGGGGCACTTCCATGAGCCAATTAAACACATGGCAGACAAGCAGGTCCAATAAGTAGCAGCATCAGCACAAAGAAAGGGACAGAACACAGAGCCACAAAAAAATAAAGCCACCTTTCAGGGGTCACAAGTCATTAGATTAGTTTAGCTGCATGTTAAACCTACATGGCAGAATAGCAAGCCCCAAGGGAAAAGGAGAAATTTGAGAAAACAATCCTTGTTTTTCCTACCTTTCTGGTCCATGAAAGTAAGCAAAAAGAGAAAAGCCCAGAAGCCACCGATTTTTCACTAAAGGGAATAAATTACACAACCAAAATGATTTTTTAAAAAATTATATGGCTAAAATATGATGTGGTCTTCTTGTTTTACCCTTTCTATTTCCCCTCAAAAATAAAAAACATTGGTATAAATAAACAAATGAACAAAAGCCTTTGACTCAGCTCCACTTTCCTAATTATGCATTCACTCTCTCTGACTCACTCCATAGACATCCAACTATCAGTGTCCAAACTTCTCAGTTTCCACTTTGGATTAACCAAAGCCAAAGGTTCAACAGAAGCCCAAAAAGAGTATTTCAATCTCATCCTTTCTCGCCTGACACAATCAACCATGCTTCACTTACATACTTTTTACCTATTTAAGACTTCCTTCCTAGTGTTTGACAGACTCTCAGAGAGCTGTATCCTTGGTCTTCTGCTACCCTCCTACATTATCTCTGAGTTAGCTCTGGGGAAAGGAGCAAATCATTAAATCATCTGCTGAGAGATATTAATTTATTTGTATTTCAGATGAGATACCTCCCCTTTCCAAACTCAAAACATAGTCTTCTCCTCTTTTCTGTGAATGACTAGCAGGAAATTAGAGCTCAGCAGAGCTAGAACTCTTCCCTGAAAGCCCTCTTATTATCTTCTTAGTGAGTATCTGTGGATAGCATCACCAGTCTACCTGCCACTCAAGCTTGTTTGTCAACTGCCAGGTCTGACTGAAATGTCTTTGTAGATCCTAGCACTTAGGGTATATACTTCCATGTGGCAGGTCCAAAACAGCCCTTTGATCCATCCTTGCAGCTAAGACCTTTGTTCTCTTGCTGATATACAAAGACTGCCCTAATACCTCTCCATCCAGCATTAACCAACACACCTCCTAACACAACAGGCACTGACCACTGGAAACGCCATAGTCTGACAACGGATCAGTTATTGGCAATACTTCCAGAGGCAGAACAAAAGTTCTGTAGCATGGACAGAAGCTAATATGAGAGCAATGTGGCACCATGGCCATACCTCATCCAGATCAACTTAGTACCGCTGAGAGACTGGGCTCTGCACAGCCTTGGAATTAATAACACTGAAACTGCAACCCAAAATTGTTTACATAGATCATTAGTTTAACCATATCAATTCTCTGAAGGATTCTCCTAGTTCCCTCTTCTGCATTGCATTGCATCAAACATTATTTACTTACTTTCATTTCCAAGGGCATCTACAGCAAGTCACCACCCTGTTCATTATCTCCCACTTCCTTTCCCGTTGACTCCTCCACTCTGTTGCCTACTTGTTGAAATTCCAGTTAAAACATTTGTTGTGCTTGATTTCATGCTGCTTTTGAGACATGGAGGAGACTATAAATATCCTACAGAATTAAGCAGATCAAGCAGTGTGTACAAACAGACTGTGGCTTCCTGTACCCTTTGAGTCCGGCCAGGCTCAATCCAATTTGGACTGTGACAACCAGAGTATAGCACCCCCCATGCTAACATGGACCCCAGAACAGCAACTTGATGACGTTTGATCTGTTTGACTAACAGATGTCAGTACATCAATTCCATTGCAAGCTGCAGAATAAAGTAGACAAAGATGCTTCACTGATGCTACCTCAGTATGACTCAGGACAACAGTGTATGTGCTTTGAGAGATAATAGCACTCTGGCTTTATTAACACAGCAACCCATTATTTTCTAAGGAAGATATTACCTGTATATGCTGTGAAAATTTCCTTGGGTGCTATATCAAAAAATAATTCAAAGAAAGGAATCAGAGTGAAAAGAATTATGACCAGTACAGTTTTTTAGCCTATATGGTCATGTCATTGAGCAGAACAGATTGGCAGTCTGCCATTATTTTTCTTTTAAATTCTGACTGCTTAGAAATGGGATTTTAAAAAAATCCACAAAAACAAACAAGCAATAAAAATCCCCCAAAAAACAAATCCAACCTGACAAAACCAAACTCAGTTAAATCCTTCTTAAAAATCCTGGAACTGGGGGCTTAGGAAATAGTTTTATTTCTATGCAAAACCATGTAAGTACACAGCTTTCCTAGAGACTGGATCCAGAACGTGGAGAAAAAGTCCTGGAGATTTTATTATATTGCATATTTATTTCAGTATAGAAACCAAAGGTACTCAAAAATATTCAACCTAAGCAACACTTTAGGAAAAGGGAAAAATGAACCACATGTTGGGAATTCAGAAGTGAGCAACAATTTCTGATATAATTGTAATGGTGCAGAACGTATGGCATGCAAGCAACAGAGCTATAAAATATGATTTAATAGCAATGTCTGAAGCTTACCTGTGTCTGAATCTAAGGTAATAAACACAAACCATGATGGACATCATCTCTGCCTCTCTATATTGAGGGTGGCTAGACTTGTTACACTGCAATAGTTGGCCATCAAGAACTGTAACTAGAAAAGACCCTTATGTACAGTTTAGATTAGAAGAGATTAGCTCTGTTTTCACTTCAGTTGTGAAGCATTGTTAATTGTTAATGTTAACAATGTTAATGTAACTTCTTACATTCTTTTTTAATTCTCAATTAGAAGAGAAAGGTTTTTTAATTTACTTTTGCTATGTGTTAAAATTAAGGCTATAGTGTCATCAAATATAAAGATTGGTTTATGCAGGAATTAATGGTCTTTCTGTAATCTTAACCAAGAAGAAACCCAAAGCACTTAACTGACTTTCTATAACGAAATCATTTCTATTTCTATGGAAAAGCTGCCACCAAAATATGGCAGCAGTCTAACAGTACTCAGTCACCTTGCCACAGCACAGTTTATGTCAGGGAGGGTATTTCACTCTGCTTATTTTAAGGTTTGAAGGCTCCTAATTCCCAGAAGATGCAGTGCTACACAAAGATGGCCAGGATGGTCAGGCTAATTCCCCTCACCTTCTGAAAACTGTATCTTCCCTAGGTATTGGTGCCATGAGTAATACACACCTGAAAGTTTGAAACCGCTCACTTTGTGCACAGGCAGCACACAGTCAGATGCTGCAAGGTGGGACTGGGGGTCTGTGCAGCGCCTCACAGACATCACTCTTTGAATGAAACTCCTGTTGCCTGACATGGCATCGGATGTTACCTGAGAGGTACAGGGTCCTGTGAAAGAGAAAAGGTATTCTTATTCCAGTAAGGTAAAGGTTAGGGTATTGTTAAATAGTGAAGGACAGGACAGATCACTTCCACCTAGTTAGCCAGCTGCGTTTTGGGGTTCAGTTGACACTGCAGGGTAAGAGAGGAAAAGTCATCTGTACTTCCAGCAGTCTTCCAAGGGCTGCAGAAAGGTCTACTGACTAACTTGTGATGGGGCAACCCTCCTGTTCCCAGTGTTGCTCGGGAAGGAGCAGGAGAGAGCAAGCTATAAAACCTCGGAGAGCCCCATAATAACTATCATAGAGAAAACAACCACCACAACAAGAAGAAAACCCCAAACTAAATTCTAAAGCCGTAATGCTTTGAATTTCCGCAGAAGTCGCTCAGCATTTACAGAGGACAAGCCCCAGTGTAAACTGCCCCCTCACTTGAGCTGTTTTCCCCCTCATCTTCCCTCCGGTGCGTTGCCCGCCCGTTGCCTCAAGGCGGGCCGGCCGTGGCTGCGGGGCGCTCCCTTCCCGTCCACCGCTCCGCAGGAGCACCTGCCCGCCCGCCGCCACCCCCCTGCCGGCCGCGGGGCCGCAGGCGGCACGGGGTCGCTCAGGCGGGCCCGCCGAGCGGCGGCGGGACGCGCCCTGCCGCGGCTCCTCCGAGTGACGGCTGTACCCGTCCCCCGGCAGGTCCTCCGAGTGGCGAACGTGTCCTTCCCCTAAAAGGTCCCCGGGGCGACGAGTGCGCCCGGCCCCCTGCAAGTCCCCGAAGCGGCGGACGTGTCCTTTCCCCAGGAGGTCCTTGGCGTGGCGAACGTTACCGGCCCCCGCGGGGGCGAATGTGTGTGTGTGCCCCCGCGCCGCCCCAGCAGCGAGTTAACCGGCGGCGGCGCCACGCTAGAGCCGGGCCGGGAGGCGCGGGCTGCAGCTGAGGATCAGCTGCTGAGGGAAGCGGGGAGGAGCCAGCGGGATCAGGAAGCGGCGGAGTGTCTAACACCTCTCTGCCATGGCTGGCTAAAGAAAAATCATCATAACCATAACAAGGGGGGAAGCGGGGGAGGGGAGGCGGCGGCGGGGGAAGGGGCGGCGGGGGAAGGAGCGGCGGGGAGCGGCGCAGGCGGCAGCATGAGGAGGAGAGGCAGCCGCGGGGGCAGCATGCGGTCCGTGGTGGGGTTCCTGTCCCAGCGGGGCTTGGAGGGGGACCCCCTGCTCACCCAAGACTTCCAGCGAAGACGCCTGCGGGGCTGCAGGAACCTCTACAAGAAGGACCTCCTGGGCCACTTCGGCTGTGTCAATGCCATTGAATTCTCCAACAATGGAGGCCAGTGGCTGGTCTCAGGTAAAGCGAACGCTCCCGTCCCTCGCCCCTCCCGCCACCCCCTCCCAGGAAGCATCTTCCTCCCCGGCCGCCTCCCCTGAGGCCCGGGGGAGGGGAGCCGCGGCAGCGCCGCTCAGAGCCGTTTCCCAAATCCACCGGTGCCCGGGAATGATGTTTTCTCAAGTAGGGACCTAAAATGGTTGACAGGTTTTAAATTCTACTATTATCGGGGGGGGAGCCCTGGACAAAGTTTTTACGAGAGTGTTTCCCGGGCGCTGGGGGTGGGAGCTAGGGGTGCCCTTTTATTTGGTGGCTCGCGTGTCTTTGCTCTTAAAAGAGGATTTTTTTATTTTGAGGGGACGACGACGGAGAAGCAGCAGCCCCGCGGCTCTCATTGTGGACACCGGGTGACATTTGTCAGCGCCGTGCCCCGGGCCGGGGGTCAGCAGTCGCTGCCGGGGGCGGGCTGCGGCCCCGAGTTTGGCCGGGGGGGGGCTGCAATACCGCCCGGCATCGGCCGGGAACCGGATCGGTTTAATCGAGGGACTGGTCACTTTGGGGCCGCCCCCACCCCATCTTTTTGGGGGGGGAGGGGAGTCGGGTTTTGTTTTGTTCCTCGTCCCTCCTCTCGCAGGGCGCGTTTGTGGAAGAGGGGGGATATATTTGTGGTGATGGTTTTTGGCTTAAGGTCCCCTCTGTCGCCTGCCCGGGGCTGAGGGAGCCATAGGGGTGGGGGATGCTGTCAGGTAGCAGGGATGCGAGGGCTTGACATCAGCTGCGACACCGAGGACGGGGAAAGGCTCTGCACCCATAGCCAGGGAGGGGCTGCGGGGCTCGGCGGCCGACTGGCCGCCTCCCCCCACCCCAGCAGCGCTTGGCGCAGGTGTCTCTTCCTACTTCCCCGCCTTCGGGCTCCGAGGGGCGGCAGGGGAAGGAGGCAACTTGAGGCCGGGGCCTGGCCGGGCGCTGCAGGCCGCGGTCTCCTCGGGCGGCTCTTAGCGACAGGCCGGGGAATCGCGGGCCGATCCCGCCTGCGGCGCCCCGGGGGCTTGGGCTCTGAGGGGGTCGCGGCGGTCTTCTTCTCCCGCCGGGCCCCGGGACCCCCGCGCTCCTCTGCGAGGGGACAGAGATCTTCGAGCGGGCGGGGAGGGGGCGGCCGACCCCGGAGGGACCCGCTCGTATCGTGTCGCATCGCGCCGCCCCGGGCAGGGCCGGGCCGCCGAGCGCGGTGTCCATTGCAGGCCGCGGTCGGGGGGGCGTTGTGTCCCGGCCGCCCCTCGCCCCACTCCGTAGCCCTCCCGCGGCTGGGGCTGCCGACAGGTCCCTCCTCAGGGGCCGGGCAGCGGCGGGAAAGGCCGGTTCCCCGTCGCGTGGGGCAGCTGCCCTCGGAGGATCGCAGAGCTCCTTGACAGCTTTGTGGACAGTGGTCTCCGCTTGCCAGGGGGTTACTGACCTGATTATTAACCGAGGGTCTCGGTTTTACCTGTCCACCTTGTAAATAACGACAGGGGCTGCTGAGGAATGTGATGGGGGCATGGCTGAGCGGACAGTGCACTGCCTTGCCGTGGTGTCTGAGCGGAGGTGAACTGTATCACACAATGGTATCAGTAATAATTCAAAGAGCAGTCAATAAAGAGTTTTAATGAGTGGTTACTTTTAAGCAAGGGCAAAATAGAAACCCTGTATAGAGTGGAAGCTGATACACTGAAACCTTCCTAAATTTAACATTCTTACCTGGAGAAACTTAAAAGCATATGTCCAGTGATTTCTGAAGTGTCCATGAAGGATCTTAGTGTTACCGTAAGGGATTTTTTTTATCTTTATGCACATGCACCTTCTGAGATATGCATCCATTTAGCTTGTGAATATGTGTGTATACATGCATACATATAAATGTATGTAAACATGAGCGTGTATTGCTGATTCACCCATTCTAAAGTTCCCATTTGTGCCAGTTGTCATACTGGTTTGTACTGGTCCTTCTCCAGTAGAAAGTAGAGCAATGTATTTTTACTTATAAAGTGCTGCAGAGAGCTCAAGTGTATCTGGTGTCCTTTTTTCTTTTCTGTAATAAGTGATGGAAGCACCACCAGTATTTTCTGTTCTTGCTCAAGAAGGCCTCAGGATATACTTTAAGTCTTGACATATCATCAGTGCCCTTACCTATGTTTACATCGATTCTTAGGCAGAAGCATAAGCAGTCCAGGGCTGGAATTGGACTTAATGAATTAATTTTGTCCAAAGTGCCTGAATCAAGGTAGGTGCAGTGAGAGAATGAAGGCAGAGTTCACATGTAGTGGGTATCTAAAAAAGTGTATATAAAAGGAAGGCTTTCAAGCAATGTCCAGTTTTCAATTTACTAACTTTTCATAGGGCTTCAGAATGTTCAAAGAGTTTGAGGTTTTCCTCCATATGTAGTATATACATGCTACTAGAGTTCTACACCTCCTAAAAAAAAAAAAAAAACAAACCCCAATGTGCTAGTGCACAATTCGGGATAACCAAGAACAGATTACCTTAAGTCTGACCTTCTATTGATGCCCTGAGAAAATGAAGAGCTCTTATTGTGGGTAACTTTCTTTTTAAAAAGTTTCATGTTATCCATGACCGTAATAACTAGAATGCTTTATGGACTGTAGCAACAGTAGGCAGGTGCTTTGTGCTTCAGTCAAGAACAAGAAATTAAAATTCCAAATATTTATGGATAGTCTGTTAAATTTTCATGCCATTATAAGACTAAGCTTCATTAAAATTACACTCAAAGCACTCCTTTTGAAGGCCATACTTAATCCTGAAGCTCTGAGAAGTAGCAACAGCAGGAAAAAAAGCAACGAGGAAAGGTAAAGGAAGAGTGTAAGCTGCCTCTACTCTGAAGTTTTGTAGGAGAGTTGCTTCAAAGGACTTCCAAATGCTGATAAAGCCTTAGAATTGGTGGCATGAGGGTCTCTCTTCCCTCAAAATAGTCAGCATACAGAAGTAAGGATGAGATGCTGGGTGCTTCCAAATGCACTTACAGCAGCTAGGAGAGTTAACAGGTATATAGGAGTGCATGAAAAGGGAGAGTGCAAGCAGTCTTTTCAGTTGTTCAGTCTTAAGTAATATGTATATTCTTAACCTAGAGAAGTCTGCTTTGGCTGATTGACTTGTTAACTACTTAGACCTTGCTGGAGCTGTTTTAAGTGCATTCATAGTGGCTATACCAATACCAGCCTGCATCCAAGTTAGTGCTGTTCTCATCACTTGGCTGGAATGCTTTCCTTGGGTACATGTCCCACTTTTTTTTTTTTTTTTTTAATGTGTCTCACAGAAGCAAGGCTAATGATTACTGTTACAGTAAACAATTCAAATTGCTTAAACAGTTTATATTGCAGTTACAGATGATCTTCCTGTTAGGATTTTATAGAAAACTTCAGTGTGTAGACAAAAGCGTGTTTGAAAATTTTTCGTATCTTAACTTCTTTAAATCCTGTATTGGAAAGTACATGTTTAATAGTATTTTGTTGTTGTTGTTCTTAACCATGTTTCAAAGTAAAAAAAGTTGAGGTCCACAGATTGAATTGGGGGTCAGCTTGGAGGTTCTTTCTGTACCTGTGTGAAACTCAACAGTGTCACTTTATAGAGGGGAAAAGGGGCAGAGATTAATGTTTTGGGACAGGAGTGCTAGAAGAAGGGACTAACATAAGGACAAGGATTTTAAAACATTGAAATAATTGGAAGGAGAAGGTGGACACTCAGGAGAAGATGTAGTGTAACAAGCAGACAAAAACTACCTGTAGAATGACACAAGGGAAGAGGAAAGCTTAACATGTAAAAAATGTCTAAGTGGGTTGATACTGGTTAAAACTTGCTTCTGGATGGAGTTGAAGGATTTCATTGGGCAAAGTGTGTTTTTTGCAACACTTTATGTACTAGATAGCATTTTTTTCTTTTACTAGTTTGATAAACACGTGATTGTCCATGCATGGAAATTAAAATCACCATGCAATAGTATGCAACCACCTGCTTCCTTCACGTTTACTAAGCTTGTCCTGTTATTCGACTTCTGAAAATTCAGCTTTACTTGGTTTGTGTAATAGTCTTTCTCCCATCCTTAGGTTTGGTGGATATGTTTTCCTGTTTGTTTATCTGACTGTCATTTTTCATGCTTGCTTATCTTTTACAAACATGAGTATCTTTATCAGGACCTCCCACTTTTTTTTTTTTTTTTTTCATACTTTAAACTGCATTCTAAAGATAATTTCTGGGAAGTACTGTAATTGGAGACTTACTTAATCCATGCCAGTGTTCTTTTTCTCTTGGCTTTTTTTTTTTTTTTTCCCTCTTAGCAGATAATGCAAAAGTTAATAGCTGCTCTATGATCCTAAATTTGTGAGGGTGCTAGAAAGTATTGGAAATGCATCTGTTATTTAATTTTTACATAAATCTGAAGGAACATGAGCCTGAAATAGGGGAATGAGATGACTTTAGCAAATGTTGCGGAATATTACTTCTGAACAAGGGGATTGTGTATCAAGTATGTTTTAAGGAGGGATACTCTGATCTTTATAGCAAGCAGAATTCTGTGTGAAGAGGGATATTAGGCTCAGTTACTACATCATGTTTTAATTAATGTCTAAGAAATTATAAAATTTCTCCGGAAAGATATGACCAGGCAGCAGTAATTTCAGGGGATAGGGGTTGAAGTTCAAGTTAATTAAGATATATTACATGGAAAAAATGTCATGTGTTTTGAGAGGGACAAGTGCAACCTACAATTTGTGAATAAAAATTGACTCTACGCATGTAGAAAGGAAATGCATAAATATCAACATAAACATGATCAGACATGACAAAGTATGTGAAGTAAACCTGCTGTGGTGCTGTTGGGGCCTCAGATGGAGTGCTGTGCTCAGTTTTGGGCAGTGTACTTTGAGAACAATGTGTCCAAACTGAGAAAATTCAGAAGAGGGCATGAAGAATGATCAGAGGGCCTAGAAGAATGAAATAGTGAAAGAAAGGGGGCCAATTTAGTCTACAGAAAGAACAGCTGAGTAGGAATGCAAGTCCTGAGCTGCATAAAGATGTTTTTAATTATTATTATGTGAAGTTGTAAACTCTTTTTTATATACTAGGAATAGGACAAAGAAATGGTCTCAAATTATAGGAAGAAATATTTTAGGGTGATGTTTGATCTTGCACTTTCCCTTCATCCTGTAACTCATTCACTTATTTCTCCTCTTCATTGTTTGCACTGTGGCACTTTCGTAATTTAAAGTCTGAAACTGGTATGATGGAAACATCTCATCAGGGGGACAGAATAGGTGGGGAGAGATTGTTTGTCTGTCAGTTGATTTTCTGTCAGGTCAACTTCTTTAACTCACCCTGTGCCTGAATGGCCACTGAATCCAATGGAAGGGAAGGTAGCAGGAGCACATGGGAAGGGGGAATGGGATTATTATATGTGATGTCAAACTGTACCCTCAGGCTTGATACAATAGCGTAATCTGCCTAACGGCAAGGATAATGAAAAACTGAAATAGGCTGCCTAAGGAGGGTATGAGATCTACCTCAACAGTGTTTTTTTAAGAGCAAGCTAGAGACTTACCTTCTGGGAATAATTCTGACAGAGCCTGCCTGGCCTTTTGCCTTTGACCAAGGCCTACTAAGTGATCAACTTCTTGAAATACCATCCGATCCTGCTTTCTGTGATTCTTGCAACTTCTGAAGTAGATACAAGCAATAAGACTAATCTTTCATGTTATGATTTAGAAGTATTGCCTACTTGCCATGTAGATTCTTTAGCAAATGGACTTGGTGTATGGGAGATAAAGGGGAGTAGTGGTCTTGAGCTTTGCCCACAATCAGCAAGGTTAATGCACTTTAAAACTGCAGTCTTTCAGCACTGACTGGTATGATTTTGAAGTGCTTCTGTTGGTACACACGAGCTCAAGTGTGTTTCATGAACTATGCTGTTTGGACTAGATTGACTTTTGGCAAGGTTATGTTCAGGCCCCCTTCAAACTCTTCTAGGTCTAAAATGAGTAGAATTCTCTTCCTCTGTCTCTTTGGTTTTGAGAGGTTTCTACAGGTTTGACCCTGCTCCTGTAATGAGCACTAAAGTACTTGACTAATTAAATCTTTTGAAATGTGATTCCATTCTGAAAAATAACTGTAGAATGGCATTGTGTATTTCTTAGCTGGGTCAAACAAACTTTTACTTTTTAAATTGTCAATCGTACAGAACAGAGCAGAACCAGAGTTTGCAAAATAAGATGAAAGTGAAGCTATTTCCTCATTGTAGATGTCAAACTTACTGTTTCTGACACCATAGACTGAAAAATACAATTTCTCTGTGGATCTTCAATTTCCAGAAAATCCACATGTGGAGCCTTGCTGACTAAGATATTTGCATATGAAACCATATATCCAGGTTTTTCAGATAGGATAAACCTATTGCTGTTGGTATATGTTCTATGTAATTTTAAGAATGTGGCTTCTGCTTCAGTTGTAGAATTGATGTACATTGTACACGATATATTCTAAACTGAAAGCATTTTATTTAATCTGAATTTGTCGATCTACTGCACGGAACAAATGCTACAGACCTGAAGTTTCCTATAATTCTCAGACTTGTAACTTATGTTGCATAATGTGTATGCAGTTTGCGTCTGATGAATCATAGTTCCTTTCTGCAGTGCATAAAAACTATATATTCACATTTTCTTTACTTTCTCCCTGTATGCCTGCCCATACATGTGCACTTCCCTCCTTTCTTCCCTCTTAGGGTAAGAGTCAAGTTTGGGTAATGGAGATTGCATTTGCTGGCTTCAGTCACTTCAGACTTACCTTTTCTTGGGTATTATTTGCCTGTGACTTAATCCTGCTTGTTCTCCTTTGTGAGGATGTAGAGTGATTGCTGAAGTGTCTTGTTTGCCACAAATCCTCTGTGGTCCAGCACACTGGGTAACTTTTTCTTTCTGGTGGAACTGGCCTTGAGTCAGAAGCATTTCTAGAATAGCTGAATTGTAATTAGAAGGGAACACACTTTCAACACAGTCAGTGTTATTATTTTATTAAACTTTTATGTCTCAGTGGATATGAGGCGAATGATACTGAGGAGTGAACAGGTGTAGAAGTTCTCAAAGACAAGGATGTACAAGAGAATACGTAGATGGAGGAGGGACAGCACTGCATGAGTGTGGGGAGCATTTAAAAGCTCCTAAGAGATGGAACATGCCACAACTGAAGTTTCATGGAGATCTGGGTGTCTGGGAAGAGGGAGACATTTGTATTCAATAGGAAAAGCAGTTTCCAAGGCAAACAGGCACTAAGGTATAAGAACTTAGAGAAGGTAGTGGCAACTTTTCACACTATCAAGCACTTTTCTGCACAGGTTGCAAATTGTCCTACTCCTTCCATGCTGTATGTGTGCTGGGAACCACAGTAATTCTTGTTTTATGCTTGCCTTTTTTTTTTTTTTGTATCTGGATAGTGGTTGGTGGAAATGATTATGAGTTTACTGTTAAAGTCAGACACCTAGATGGCTGTGCTATTAGACAGGAGGATGTGTAGACTTTCTGCAGTGGTTTTGCAAACTGGTTTGCTATGGTAACAAATAACAATATTACAATGTTTTGCCCTGAAATGTCTTCTATGGAAGGCAATAAATGAAGTCTCATCAAAGCAATGTTGGTGTTCACCTGTGTTAAATGTTGCTTAAAGTGTTTTTCAGGTAGTGATAACATTATGACATGGTGGTTGGCAGCTTTGGGAAGTAGTCACCTCTGGTGTGACAGTTACTTCTTAATCTTGACTTGAATAATGTGGTCATATATTTGGACACTCATGTATTCCTATGTCTCCTTATTACAAGTTCATCTGCAGTCTCTAGAGTGCAAATACAATTTTCTCTCCTATTTCTAGACAGAAAGGAATCTAAGTTTCCATCAGTTCAGTTGACCATAAATAACTGTGAGATTTTGGATCCATCAAATTTGACTCGTTCTCAGTAGCTATCAAATGTATCACAAATCTTTGTATCATGTACTCTTGTTTGATATGTGGAGTACAAAATCAGGAGGAGGAATACACAATTTCATGGATCATGGGTAATCATAACATGCTGCTGTACTGTCTATCAAAGTGTCATAAAATCTGTTAGGAGACTCAAAGGCTGAGAGACTGTTAACTTGTAGGATGTTTCACGTAGCTCAGTTCCATGGGAAAATTTCTTAATAGGAACATATGATGTGAAAAGTTGTAACAAATCTGATTAATAGATTAATAAAATCTATTTATGCATTTACCTTTCTTGCAAGTAAACAGTAGGCCAATTAATTTTGGTTTCTTTCTTTCTCTTTTTGATGCCTTTGTCCTCTAGATAACAGCTCAGAAGGCTCTGAGTTTAGGCTTTTGATTGTGCAAAGAATCAGTAAAATGTTTTAACTGTAATCAGCCTGTTTCTGGTGTCAGTTTTCACTTGTGATGCCATTCTCTTTAATTTGTTATTAAAAATAGGTACAAAAAATATTTTGAGTCTGACTTGAAGAAACATTATTCAGATTTTACAGGCATTCAAAATTGCTGCTGAGAATGCTGACCAATGCAATAGTATCTTGATTTTTGTTTTCTTTTCCCAATAAATAATAACTTAAAGCAGTTGAAGCACAAACAGTCTAATATTTGTTTTATATATAACTGTTTGCCAGACAGAGAAGAGGCACTTAAATATATTTATGCATAGAGCTCTGAACTGAGAACTGCATGTAGGCAAGCAATTAGGAGTACAGCAAGATGTAAAGCAAGAGTGTTGAACTTCCTTTTTCCAGGTACTCTCTTTGTCAGGACTTCACCTTACAGAAATATTTGTCTTAACCTTTACAGGTCTAGAAACCTGGCATAACTGTGCATGCTGAAGATTTCTGAATGCTTCAGTAAAATTTTTTTATCTTTTATCAGTCCTGAGCCAACCTATGCTATGAGGGCTTTGCAAAGACTGCTGGAGGATATATAATTGTCAGTGAAAGGGGGGGAAAAGTTCATGCTTTATGAATAACATAAGCAATGCTGGCAGCAAGGAGTTGGTGTAGAAGCATTTTGCCACCATGCGTATGTGAATTTGGCACATAATTCATCTACAGCTTGCCATGGAATTTTACATAGCAGTAAAGTTTTGAGTTTCCAGGTTGCTATAGGTTGTCACGATGTGTTGGCAGAATGGCAGCTGTTTAATTCAAACTTTTCCTGCTGATTGCTCTGTTTTCATTAATTTTAATTGAATACCTGACTGCATGACATCTTAATGTAAATGTGTGTCTATATATCCAAAAAGGCATACATTTTTTATGCTAATCAAGGTTTTAGCAAAGCTTTTTATGAATAGCTGGATAGTTAAATAATTTGTCTATAACCAATTTACACGTGGCTCAGGCAGTAATGCACATTTCTTTTATTTCTTCTAGGAGGGGATGACCGCCGAGTCTTACTTTGGCATATGGAAGAAGCCATCCACTCAAGAGTCAAACCAGTTCAGCTGAAAGGAGAGCATCACTCTAACATCTTCTGCCTAGCGTTCAACAGTGGCAATACAAAAGTGTTCTCTGGAGGTAAGGAAGGAAGAGCACCCTGATTTCACATGAGTATTTATTGTGAATGCCTTGGAATAGAAGCCATGAGTAAGATCCTGCCCCACATGAGTTCTGGAAGGTGTTCTTAATCAGCAGTTGAAATTTTTGGGGAAACAGGGAATCCTTTAGCTAGCACAACATTTTCAATTTTGTCACGCCTTTTTCCAAACTGTGGTGTAAGCTCATCATGTCTTGAACCATTGTGAGAATCCTGGGTACAGTCTGCCTCTGCTTGCACTGAAGACAGTGGAAAATATTGTCTTTGTTATTCCCTCTTAGCTGTACTAAGAGCAGACCCTGCATTCTCTCTGGCACTCAAGCCTGATGCTTGAAAATCTTTTCTGCTATCTGATTTCAATGCACCCTTAGATAGCTCATGAAGGACTATTGCCATCTATTGGTGGATCATGTTTTCTTAGACCCCGTTTCAGTTCTTACTAGGTTAGCCTCTGTCTTTTAGAACTGTTGGCACATTGGACTCTGATAACCCATGCTCTCTTCTCTTCTTAATATAAATCTACTTTTTAATAGAAAGTTTAATTCAGTCCTAAAACTAAGGTAAGGGATGTGGACATATACTTGTTCTGGGATAATAGTTTCTGTAATTTAGGTCCATTTCACCACTTGATTTTTAAAGTGTTGAGATAGGGAGGAAAATTAAACTGAGGAGAAAAAGGCACAAGAGTGTCAATGCAGTTAAGTGCCATTTTCTGCTATACTTCATTTCCACTATCTGGTGGAAATAGTCTCAGGTCACAGAATGGATGAGAATTTGTATCTTTCATCAGTACGTCCATTAACATTCAGCTAGACTTACTTTAGGGGTACTATGAGACTACTTGGTCCAAGCCCTTCATTACCTTTTTGACTCAAGATTTGGGAACTGTAAATCAATGCTAGCAATTGATTCTGAGTGCATGTGAATGGTGGAAGCTTCTTGTCCTTCAGTGTTGTGTTAAAATTATAATATCACTAAGAAAAAAAAATATGACGAAAAGGATGAAATTATTTAGTTAGATTTCTCGGGTGGAATAAACCCCTAGACTGTCTAATAGCAATGCCTATCTTCTTATTCTGGGAACTGCTGTTTAAGTGAAAAATAGCAGTACGTGCTGTCTTCAAATGAATATATCTGCACAAGTGATTCCAGTGGAATTTTGGGCCAGAGTCTTTTTTACTTTAGTTTGAATTCAGACAAATGGAACCTTACATGAATATTCAAGGAAGGAAGTGTGCCAAAGCTTGCTCGACCAGCTGGAATGGTATTTTCTCATGTCCAACTCAGCCCTCTGTCCATTAGATTTTGCTGTCAGAGGCTGCTGTTTTCACAGGAAAGGCAGAAGAGTGGCATGATGGTACTTTGTTACTGAAGGTAACACCTGCAGTTAAAGATTTATGTAATTGATTATGGTGTATTTTTGCTAAGATGCCAGGTTAGATGATCTGTGACAGCTGATACACAGAGGAACTGGCCATTCTCATATCTTTTTCCTCCTCCAGTTTGCATAAAAACACTTACCCTCTGCCAGAAATTATTTCCATTGGAGGAGTCAGAAACTCTTTCAGCTGCTCCATCAAGATTCAGTGAGCTCATCTGCAAGGGCTGTGAGTCTGACTCTTGGATCCCTTGTAAAGAGTCATTTTGCTGCATGGCCTAGATGTACCATCTGTTTTATCTTTGTTGGTAAAATGGGTCTAGCTATATTTATTCACTCAATGATGTTCTGGGAGATTCTTAAAATGTCTGAAAGAGTTATGGGTTCTAAGATCTACTGGTTGTCACACAGACACTCACATCCACTCCTGAGTTTGGAGTTGTATTTGAATCATAGAAGTTGGAATACTTAAAAAAACCCCAAAATTGAAAATTAGAATATGTAAACTAGCATGAGTCACACAGAATTCAATTTATTCTGTAAATAAATGACTGCCAATGACTAATGACTTAGGATCTGATGACCTTTCTCTAAAGCAACTCTTGATAATAGAGGAGAAGGGATTTTCCACTTCAGTACAGATTGGATTGTGTCCAAGGAATTTCAGAGCTCTTTGCTTTGAAGGAGCAAGCACCCCATGTAGCCATTACAGAAATGGAAGGCAGGAACTGAGTGGACAATGTTTTGCACGTAATCTCTGGAGGAAAAGACTGTCCCAAGGAAGTTCCCATCTCTGAAGAATATTCTTGCCCTTCTCTGTCCACACACAGAGCAGCATTTGAAATGCATGATCCCTTCTTAGTAAGCTTTGTGTACTTTTTTTCCTTTGCACTAATGTTAGCTATATGAAGAGCTGAAATAAACCTACTGGAAATTGAATTTGGTTTTTTTTAGCACTTATATGACAGATATGAGGTTTAGGCCACCTTCACTGTGCACCACTGTATGTGCTCTGCAGTATTTTCACCCTTGCAAGTACAACTGAAGGGAATGGCAGATTCCTCCTGCCTTTCTGATTGTTGTAACTGCAGTTATCAAAACAAGAGAGATTATAAATGACACAGTTGTGTACACCATTACGACCCAGTTATTCTCAATGAAGAATGAACTCTCCAGTGTTAAAGTAAAAACACTGTAAGTGGGAGCCCCCCTGGGCTGAACAGCAGTGGTGTTTTGTGCAGGGATGAATCCTTACCAGAAGCATCCTGTTTGTGGTTAGATTTTTGTCACCACTTTCTCTTCCCACACACAGAAGAGAGGAAAACAGTGGTTATTCCACTCTCCTTTCATTCTTTCTTTCCCATTTTGGAGCTTGTGATGGAAGGGAATTTGATCCCATGATGACTGGATGCCTGAAACCAGGCAACTGGAATGATCCTTTTGTTCATACTGGATGGAGACTGAAGAGCCAGGAGTGTCTGCTAGAGGAAATTTTGTCATTGGAGAATCTAGGCTGCATTTTTCACTGGTGAAATACATAGGCACTAGAGTAGTTTTACTAGGTATAAACAGTGTGTAATAATATATAATGGGCAGTTCCAAATACAATTAATGACCAAAGGACACTTAGACTTAAATGACTTGTTTATTGTACCGTGGAAAAGATGAGCTACCGAAGTAATCTAAGGCTGGCACGATTTTACTAGGAGCCTGGGCAAAGAGCAGATGGTTGTAGAAAATCTCGTACCTCACTAGTCAAAGAGAAACTTTCTCATATTTCTCTGTTGAGACAGAATACAACTGAAATATGTATAGGATAAATGAAAACTGAGTCAACTGAACAGTTAAGAATCATAACATGAAATCTTGCTCCCTCTGAACCTCTGTCTTCAGTGTGCATTAGGAAAACTTCACAGCTGTACATCACAAATACAGATATACACAGAGCATAAAAATATGGCTTTTCAGGCTTTCTAGTTTTGTGGGGTTTTTCTGAATTAAATATAAATGTGTGTGTGTGTCCTTAAATATTTCTAAAGAGGAGGTGCCAAATTAAGGTAATAAAATATTCAGCACAGTGACTAAAAAAAAAATCTGTTGTTACAGCTTGAAAAGCTCTGCATGAGCTATTGGCATTACTTGGTGGCTGGGACCATCTTAGCCTGCACACTGTGGTTAGCTTCTATTGTATTCAGTTGGTGTGATCAAAGAAAAGTGACATGGTTGTCTGGTTACTTGGTTTGGTTTTTGTTAATACAGAAAAAATTACATTGGCTGTCACGTTCATCCTTTCTCAATGGTTGCAAAACTCTGAATGCTGACAGTGTTAGCTGGCAGCATTTGATCAGGGAGCCACACGTGCATTTCATTTATGACATTGCTTTTCACCTTCTGCAGTCTTTTTATGGAGCATCCTTTGAACAGGAAGAAAGTTGTATTTTTATGAGAATTAAAAGTGTTCTGCTGCTTCATGTAATTACCTTTATTGCAAATCTCCCCAAACTTAAGCTCAAACTGGACAATGAATCATTAGTAGTATATTTAAATACAATTATTTTTTGTGCAGTAGCAGATGAAACAGATTGGTGCATTTGGTCATGACTGGCAATAACACATGGAACCTTTCATATAACTGAGCAGAATAACCACGTGGTCTTCTCTGTTTCAACATTGGTTTTGAAACTGTAATTATATATTTTTTTAAGGTGGTTTGGGATTTTTTTTTTTTTCACTTTAATGCTTTGTAATCACTAGAACATGGTGTTAACTGCTTATATTTCTCTTTTTAGGCAATGATGAGCAAGTTATACTCCATGATGTCGAAAGGTAAATATACAGTTTGTGTTTCCACTGCTTCAAAAACTCCTTTAGTGTCAACACACTGTAGGCATTTTCTGTTTTAAATCAATGGTTTAGAAGAGCAGTATCTTAACACTGAAATTTGGTTTTTTATTTATCTAAATTCATAACTGGAATGAAGTATTTCCCATCACTCCATTTTCTTTTTCTGCCCTTGGGTTTGGTATTATTTTGACCTCAGGAAAGAGAATGGTAATTAAATATATATGCTCTCCTGCAAGACAGCATAGTAAATTCTGAGAACATTATTCTGGCACATAGACAACTGTTGGCACGGACTTACTGTTTTTTAACAGACTCACCTGACTTGTGTTTGAGATGGCTGGTGCTTGGCCTACCTAACTTCGTGTTAAAACTTTGGATGCTGCCTGATTCTTCGCCCTAACATGGAGAATTTTGGTTTTGATACTTTCTACCAAAACTGCAAAGTGGTTGGGAATTTGTTGTGCTGCATCGAGATTAGGCTGCTAGTCAAAGTATAATTACTACAATATCAGTAATATATTGAATTAGACTTCTCTAGACATCTTGTCTATTTGGCTTACTGCTTCTGAAGTAAAAAAACTTTTAAATTTTGGTCTGTACTGATAACTTCTACAGATTTAAGTGCTGACCATTTGTTTAACATGAACTCAAAAAAATAATAAAAAAAAAACAAAACAGGAAGAGATATATGTAAGAACAGAGAAATAGAAAACTTTACATTTCTTTGAGTTTCCTGAATAATATAATATGGACATATTTCTTGATGTGTTTGTCCAAAGCCTTTTGCATTAAATTATTCAATGTATATCTGCCTTCCAGCATACCTTATGTCTGCTTCTTGCATGAATCGTACATGCAAGCTGGGCAAAAGAAACCGTCTTCTGTTCTGATGGTTTCTCAGGAATATAATGTTTAGTGTTTGGGAGTTTTTTTGTTTTGTTTTTCACATTTTTGGCCTTTTGGGAAGGGTGTTTTGTTTGGGGTTTTTTTGGGGGGGGGTGGGGGGGGGGGCGTGTATTTGGTTTTGTGAGAGTTTGTTTGTTTGGTGTTCTGTTTTTCTTGTTTTAATTAAATGTGGAAATGTCAGTTTTAGATGCTGGTGTTTATTGTGTTCTGACTTTTTAAGATTCTACAAGATCTTTGTCACTTTAACTTTTCTGTGTGAAGCATTTTTTCCTGCTGTCATTTGTCTTCTTTAGATGTTTTGACAAGGTTTTTTTGTTATGTGCATATTTTTAATGTGCTTTTGTTATCAGGTTTTTATTATTTTAGATGTGCTGCTAAGTCTAGTTGTAACCCATACAGAATTCCTTCTTCTAAGGCTATTTTGTATGATCTTCTAAAATAAACCTTAGTAGCCTGAATTCTGATCGATTTTTTTGCAAAGTTAGTATCTTTTTAATGGTAACACTTGGTCTGTCAACTGCTTTCTCATAACTTTAAATGGCTTTTTCTGTTACTGCTTTTCCCCCCCTTTTTTACTAATGATCCCTGAGACAGAATTAGTAGATCTGCCACTAAGAACATCAATTGCCATGTGAGCAAAATGCTGATTTTATGTGGGATATCTTTGGTGCAGCTTTCATGAGATGAGATAAAGGGATCATATATAGAGCTTATTCTCTAAATAAATAAAGGAGCTTTTTAAAAGAAATAAAGCAGTCCCAGGATCTTCTGATTTAGTATTTCAGTTTTTGACCTCTCCATACCACAATTCCAGCTTTTTAGATGATCTTAAACATTGGGAAAAGAATAGAGAATATGCTGTGAAACAGCTGAAATCCAGATATATTTTGGGGGGAATTTTTTTTATTTTGTTGGGTTTTTGCTGGTTTTTTACATGGAAAAATACAGGTCTGGTCTATCCTGAAAAACAAAGAAGACTTACTGAAAAGCCGCCTGGAAAGCTGCTCTTACGTGAGCTTCAATTGAACTTTTGGACAAAACAGAAACCTGTATTAAAGAATGAACTTTTGTCTTGTTTTCCATATTACTTTAAGTAGTAAAAATAGACTCCAGAGGTCTCAAGACTTCTTTCCCTTTCTCATGACAGCCTCCCAAATTTAAATCTAATGCATCATGTGTTCCATAGCATCTTGCAGTATCTAAAAATTTTAATGTTTGGGGTTTAGTTTGAGAGATTTTTTTCCCTCATAGCATGAAGTCACTGTACATGGTCATTATGTTTGTTTTTCACTCTAATTAAACAGAAGGGTCTTCTTATGAGATTACAGAAACTTTGTCACAAAGTATTACTAGGTAAATAAAGCAGCAAATACTTTGCTTTATAGAGCAATAGCAAAAGAAGGAAGAATGATAATGTTGCGTCTCTTTTCCAGCACTGAGACCTTGGATGTGTTTGCCCATGAAGATGCAGTGTATGGCCTTTCAGTGAGCCCAGTAAATGACAACATCTTTGCTAGCTCATCAGATGATGGCCGAGTTCTCATTTGGGACATCCGAGAGTCCTCCCATGGAGGTGAGATCTCTAGAAGGAAAATACAATTGATTTAGGAAGAATTCATGCAAGGCAAGGAAGAGGAAAGTTATGTTTATCTGGGACAGTTGAGACAGTGAGTCTTGGAGAAGGGTAAAAGTGAGGCATAATTCTTTTGGCCAGTGATTGGCAAGCCCTGCTCTTTGCAGTTCTGTTGCTGTCTTAAATGACTGCTTATCATTTTTATTGAAGATGATGTTGAGCTGCTGCCTTCAGAAACGTGTTCATAACCCAGTGTATAAGAGCTACAATTGTGAATGAACAATAGAAAAGTAATCCCCCTACTTTTAATTAAAATGACTTAGTGCCTCATTAGTTTAGCTCCTGTGATCCCTCTTTGATGGGCTGAAAGGCAACTTTTGGTATCTTAGAAGAAAACTGTGGTGGCAGTCTATTTATAATAAAGGTGTGAAGGAAAGCACCAGTAATTAGTGACAATGATTTGACGAGGGAAATATACACAAATTTAAAGTTTATTTTAAAACCCAGCTCCTTTGTTTGGCAATCTGATGTTTGTCTTTCCCCTCAGCTGATGCAGGCCTTTGCTTCTCAGTGGGGCTGCCATTTTAATAACACGGCCTTTTATGTCCCAGCAGGATTCTGATTTGATGATGCAAACATAGAAGGTCAAGTTTGATGTTAAACCTTATTAGGAGCTGGCAGACCAACAGCAATTTCTAAAACCTTTGAGCAGACAGGCAGAACAAAAGTTGGCTTCTTTTCTTCTTTTTACTTTTGACTCTTAGGACAATCGATAGCACCATGGAGCTTCATCTGTGGTCAGAGACCTGTGTTTCCATCACTGCTAAAGAAACACTAAAAAGGAAAATCCCTGGTGAAAAAACTTGTAATAGAGCATGAGAGGAGGGTACAGACAAGACAAGTAAATGTTAATTGTGTCTCATTTGCTTGATAGGCAGTCATTTCATAAGGTATTGGGAATTTGAGAGGGTTGCCTGCTTAACCATGTTTTATATGTGGTAATGAGAGAAATGAGGAAACAAAATGACATAGCTCTGGAGGTGCTTGTGGGGCTACAGGTGCTACGCTTGGTGGCTCAGATAGGGACAATAACTGTCTCCCAAGCATGTGAATGACATAGGAGTTGCACCAAAGCAATCAGTGAATGGGAAAGTGTGGCCAAATCCCTGGGTCAAAATAGGGATTGATTCTGGTTTCTTAGTTGATTGAAAGAGTGCCAGGATACCACAAAAGATAGAAACAAAGAAAAGAATTAGACTGTGCCTAAAGCTGTAAAGCTTACAGAAGCAGAGAGAAGGTTACAGAGTCAAGGCTTTTCCCCACTCTTCATGGAGACAGTATTTTAATGGAATAAATAAGGCAGAGTAGCAGTCCAAACAGTTTTATGTGAGGGAGAGTCTGAATGAACATGTTTTCTACTCTGTATGTGAACAGAAAGAGCTGTTATTATTTTTTTTATGCAAGGGGAACACCCTTCTTGTCCGCTTGTACAGCTCTTAAGGGATGGTAGGCTTCTTTTTTCCCAGGGTTAGCAGCTTGCATTGGGATGAGTTGCATACAAGCTTATTTCACTTCTTGGAATACTATTCTCCCTTAGAAGCATGCTGCTACATTTATGGTAGCCAGTGGCTGTGGGAGCTCTCAGGAATATATAGGCATATATACTAGGAAGCTTTCAGGAGCCCCTCCATGTTTAGTCCTTATCTGATGAGCATTTGGTCATGAACCTTAAGAAGATTCAAGTATTCGATCTTTGAATAGCTGGTTTTAAACTCTGATAACTTTCCATAAAGAAAATGGTGTCTTGAAATTCAGTATGTGTCCTTTTCCATATTTAGACAGAATTAATGTACACGTGGGTGGATTTTAAAACTTCAGGTTTTATATTGCTTTGGATGTGTCAGCTTGAGAAGTGGTTTGAACATGTCTCCATATCTTCAGATCTTGTTATGCTGTTTCCATATTCAGCTGCCAAACTCCTTGCATTGAACAGTTGAATGCATTGTTTGTTCTTATGTCTGAATTTTCAACTTTTTCAACAGAGCCCTTCTGCTTGGCACACTACCCATCAGCCTTTCACAGTGTGATGTTTAATCCAGTAGAACCCAGATTACTGGCTACTGCCAACTCTAAGGAAGGTGTGGGACTCTGGGATATTCGTAAACCTCAGAGGTATGCTATCTGGCTATCCTTGTTTTATGCTGTGTTATTTCTTTCCCTTGGGAGGTGATGGCATGCTGCCTTCTTTTTTTTTTTAAGTCTATATATGGAAGTAAGAAAAGATGCAGAACAAAGTCATCAGCACTATTGATAATCAATTATTTTGCATAATTAATGTTATTCTTCATACTTTTGATCTAATTTGATTTAAAATGGGGCTAGATCTTCAGTGTTAAGGTAAGTGATTTTTTTTTTTTTTTTTTTAAGCCTGCCTGGCCTCACCACTGCAGATTAACTTGGATTGCTGTGTCAAGTTCACATCATTATATTTAGCACTGTTTTAGTACTACTGAAAGAAGCTGTGGTGGGCACTGCTTGGTTTACAGTTTGTTTTTCCTGCCCAGCTGAGTTTTCAGTGGCTGACTAGAGAGTATGGTCAAGACAGCTTTTTACTCAGTGCTTATGAGTTTATCATGACTTCCTGAGTGATACAGACATCTGTATAATCATTTGGCAGTATAATGTGCTTCTAGATTTGCATAGAGTTAAAAACAAGTTAAGAGAATTAGGGTTGCAGCTTGAAACATGGTTAGACTGGATCTAAAGTGGATGTATGCAATGTCTGATACCAGACTTTGGCATGCATGGGAGATTAAGCTCTTTCAGATTTCAAGTGTTCATTTTTCCATCATAAAAATTCTGGTGGGTTAAGTCTGGCTGGATGCCAGCTCTAACATAAATGCATGCAGGTGTTAATTCTGCTTTCAGCTACCATTTTTCTGGGACAGCCATTGGCTCTCCTACTTTGTTTGATCAAAGATGTGTCCAAAACACGGTGAGAAGGGTGTGCTTGGCTTAGGAAAAGAAAATGGCTCTAAAGCACTGTGCTGCCACTGCAGACTCTTTCCCCCATGAAACTCTCAGGAAAGAAGACTCTTCAGAATGATCTTGTGTCCTGCTAGTGGTCTGCCAAGGTCAGAGTCTCTTGTATTTAAGTAAATTAGGCTGGATTTTTAGTCTTTTTTACATAAAAGGGCATTTAACAAAACTACTTGTTTCTGTAGATCTAATTTGCTAATCTAGAAAGCTGGAACTTGTTTTTTAATGTATTTGTGACCAATTCACTTTGTCATACAAGAAAAATATTTATTAATTTTAGATCAGTAAAGCTACAATCCTCACTCCAGTGAGGAAGTGGAAGCCTCTGTGTGTTTCAGTTTGTTACAGTCTCTTCTGGAGAAAAATACCCTTAATTATCAGGGGGGAAAAGTAGTTCTTGTCAAAGATAAAGTAATCCACATAATGCTGTGAGCACTCGTGGTAGGCTGCATAAAACTGAAGTTGGTATGTGCGGGAGTTAGTGAATATTTTCCATATTCTTAATAAATGATGCTGTGGTTGCAGATAAGGTGTGTGCCATAAGCACTTTGGTTGGTGAGTTTTATAGGCAGAATGGGTTAAAAGCCCTGAAATTCTCCATCATCTAGGGATAATCAGATCAGGAAGCTGTCTGTGTAAGCATGCCACTAGCACAGCAAAGGAGGGCTACTGCATCAGATGCTTTCCTCATTGTCAAAAAAGTCTGCTAATGGTGAAAATTCTTGCTTCCCTACATGTTTGTAGCTCTCTTTTATACTCTTTGGAAAGAATAGAGGTTTTTGAGGGACGTGATTTAGTAGTATTTGTTTGATTGTTGAGTAGCACAATATATAAATAACTACAGTAAAAAATTGCTAGAACTGTCTTTCTTCCCTAGTCCACCTTTTTATTTATATTGCTGTACATGACATTCACCATGACATTCACCTGTGGGGCATTTTTGTGCCTTAAACCGTCAAGAGAAATTCCTCCTTTCCTTCAGTATTGATGTAGTCCATCGTAACACTGAGGCCATTGTGGAAGTTTTTCAGTCCTATCACTCCACCTGTAGTGCTAATAGAAAGTTTTAGATCAGTTGAACTATGTTTTGTCACATTGTGTGGTAGTGGGATTTTGATTAGGGGTTGAATGGGTAGAAAGAAGGGGAAGAAGTGTAGTTACTTTTAAATATTTACTGTGGGTTGCCAAAATTTTAACTTCCAGTGGGTTAAGCTGGACCGCAGCACTCTTCCAATACAGGACATGGGAAATGGTTACATGTAGTTAATAATTTGCTGCTGGTAGAACACTTCCTGTAAAACTCACTTCCCCAATTACTGTCAGTTCTCAGATGGAAGCAGAGTTGCAGGCACTACTTTTTGGTTCATAACTGGAGGCTGCTCTGGGGAATCTTGCTGCTGCTTGTCTGCAAAATCCAGCAAGTGAAAAGCTTGGAATTCCAAAGACTAACCGTGGCCAGAAGCAGTACTGTAGTTAGCAATACCTTCACATAACACGTACTGCAGCCAACAGCACTGTGTGTGTTGAGACTTTTTACAGCTATAGGTGAGGTTTGATAAAACTCACAGGATTTGGCTAGCCTTTACTCATTTGAAGGGGATCAGGCTTGATGCTGAATTTCTGGTTTTAATCAGCAGAGGCTCCTCAGGGGAAGTATAGTTTTTCTTTTGCTAGTTTTCCTTTGTGCTGTTCAGCTTGGTAATGGACTATCAGAAAAGGGGAAATTGCTGTTAGCTTCTAAACTTGTGTCAGTCACTGGAATATGGCTAACTGTGTAGTTTTCAACTAATAGTTCTACATTTTCAAAACATTGAATAGAGCAGTGAATAGAATTCTCTAACCTTGTAGGTTAGAGAATTCAGATATAGATTCCATTGCTTGACAGAAACGAATGAGTTGTATCTACTTATTTATCCAGAAAATCTGAAGATTTTTTCAGCAGTATATTTTTCTTCAAAATACATGGCTCTTCTCCAATCGGGTTATGGGAGAATTTGTCTCAGCTTGCTGTTGCATGCCTCCAGCCAAGAAAGTTGGTTTTGTCCACTTCTTTAGTTAGGCAACATTAAGCACCCCTAAAAAATTTAAATTGAATACTTTTAGGGCTAGGAAAGAAGTCCTGATTAATGAGTAGATTTTATTTGTATGCTGTGGAATTGGTTAACTTTCTAATGGGAAGCTGGGAGTGCTTTATGCTTGGCTACTACAGTGAAGGAGGTGATTGAAAAGCCAGCATTTCTTGGCATGCATAGAGAAGTTTAGAGACAGTTGCAGAGCTCTGAATTGTGGAAAGTTTTGCTCACTTCAAATAATCATAATTTGATTAGTCTTGCTGACTGAGTCAGGATACAGAGGCGGATTCATTTTGCTTTTTCCCAAAGTTCATTCACAGCTTGATATCTCTTCTGTCTCAGATTTAGTGCAGCAATTGAGATTCTCTCCTTCTACCCCAGTATACTAATAAGATGTGGATGTGGTGGGTTGGCTCTTCAAAAATAGCATATGAAGTGCTATAAGTATAGAACTAATATAATTTTGTGATTAGAAGCTGAGTAGTGATTCTGGAAATCTTATTTTTCTATTTTTAGAATGTGTAAGTATTTATATTCCTTCAGGTGGACGTTAAACTGAAACCAGCTGTATTGTTTCTTTTTTAAAAACAGCGCATTGAAAAGCTCTAAATGTGGTTTTGATTGAGGAGGCTGCTATAAGGCATTCACTCCACTAGATGGGGTCTGAAAGCTGTGCCTTTTTAAAAGAAAATTTTGAAAGGGAGGTCTGTGCTTTTTAACCTATTTACAATAAAATATGTATTACAGATTTCGTTACAGAATTGCTGGGGGCAATTCAGCAAGTTAGAGTACATATATATTTCAAGCAAAGACTTGGTAATTTCAGCTGGTTTTGGGTATTCATGTTCTCCCTTCTCTTTTTCCTTGCAGCTCCATGACCATCTCCTTTTTACTGAAATAAAAAGACTGCTTTTTCCCTTAAGAAAATATTATCATTGTCCCCTTAATGCTTTCTTTTCCTACGTTCCCCCTGACCCACCACTTACATCAACTAATGTGGGAGTTTTTGAGATCAAAATTATATTGGTTTGTCCTATTAATGACCATTGCTCATTTTTAAACTGATCTTTGTGCTGCAAAAAGGCCATTCACAAGAGTGTGTTCTGCTTGTGATGGGAGTGTTGAACCAGTACTTTATGCACACTGGGATCCATTGGTGTATCCAGTTCAAGGGTTAAGATGCTAACTCTTGTGTCATAAATACATATCTTGCGGTATTTTTGGTGAGTCTGGGAGGGCTTATCTAAAACCCACCCAGCCCTCATTCCTATGTCTGTTGCATAGTTATGTGTTTGACCTGTTTTTTGAGCCAACTCATCATGTTCAGAAGTTAGAAAACTGAGCTGGAAAGGCTTTGTAGCTTTCTTATGCCCTAGCAAGTTGAACTTGCTTCTGGGAGAGTCCACTGGCAACTGTAAACCATTGAGAAGAGAGAGTAAGACCTGTAAGGCTGAGAAGGGGACATGAGAAGGAAACGTGTCCTTATTTGGGGAGCAGTGAACTATTAGATATGTTCAGATGATTGTGGCATTCTGCTCATTCTGTTTTACTTGATGTGGTTTCTTTTGCTGCACTAACCTTCCCCTTTTTTGCCTCCTCAGCATGTTCTTTACAAGCTTTTTACAATATAGAAGTGGAACCTGACCAAAGCTGGGGATAATTTATCTTCCAAGGCTGCATGTTTCATAAGAAAAAACTATAAGCAGAGAGTTTTTCTTTTTGTCATTTGACTTTTTGTGTTCCTGGACTAAAACACTATTCCAGAACCCCAGACTTTATTTTTGGGATCTGGAAACGCATTTGTCACCCTAATTCAAGTACTGGATTCAACTCTGAGTGAGGTAGAAATGCTTACACACAATAGACCTTTTTAAGATTCATCTGAAAGTTCAGGAGATTTATGCTGTCTGCATAGTTACAAGTCCATGTACTCAAAAAGCCCAGTGATGAGTTAAAAAATTCCTTGAGCAACAGGATAAACATGGTATTCCTTGGTGATTGTAATGCTTATGGCATATTTTAAAAGCTATTTTTTTTTTTGGCCATACAAATCATAATAAGCACAAGTTAAAGGAATGTCAGTTTTGGTGTTTTCTACCAAGTCTTTACTGATAAATCCAAAAGGAGTGTTATTTCAGCTTTGATTTTTTTCTTTGTTGTGACTGACAAGTAATTGCAGTTCAGAGCCCAGTTCAACAAACTTTTTTAGCTCACATTAAGTGAATATTTGTGTCTCAAGAAAGACCAGTCAAGAAGGCTTTCTTAATGTACTCTAACATTAAATTTGCCTCCTGCTCTGAGAATTTAAAGATGCAAACTCCCTAGTTTTGGACAAGGAATACATGTTGTTAGATATTAGTGAATCATCTAGTGGTTAGCTCATTAAACAGTAAGAAAAATGTATAGAGATAGAAATTTCTTCCCTGTAGTAAACAAATTAGATTCAAGGGTATCTGAAAGAGAACTCTTAACAGGTTTATGAATGTTCAGGTATGTTGATCTTGCCACTCAGTGGAGGACTTTGAAGGTGTGGCTGCTAGTCTTGAACTGGCTGTATTTCCTAAAGTCTTTGTCTTGAACAGAGCTCTTCTATCAAGTGCTAATTAGTAGGTGTTCAGCTTAGTCATTGTGCTGCAAGTAAACACAATCCAACTCTTAAAACAATCTATTAAATCCATTACTCCTGGTCCACATGCATTGGAAATCACAGATACTTTTGAAAATCCAGTTCTTGGCTCCTGATTGCTTTGACTTGTAGTTTCTCTCACTTCATTTAGTTCCCAGCCTTTCAAAGACCTGATGAGTATTACATTTTTTTGGTTTTGTATCAGTGGTTCTGATAGCAAGAGGAAAACACTGTTGGGACATAGAAATCTTGCAGGTGGTATTAGATTGGCATGTATTTGGAAAAGCTAGGTTTCAGGTCTATGAGGCCTCTCTCGGTATCAAAATAGGAGTGGTAGCTGCCAGAACTGCAGGAAATTAAAGAATGGTTCTTCATAGCTTAGTTAAATGCATGTCAAATAGACTAGCTTTGCAAGAGAGGACAGAATTTTTACCTCTGAATAAAGGCATGGTTAATTCTACTAGGGTTGATTTTTGATGAGCGGATAGGCAAGGGGAAGGGAAGAAAGGGAGATGATGAGTATTTGCAGCTCTGTACTACAGGTGGTATTTGTAACCTGTCACATAAAGAGGACTTCAGAAAATCTGTGTGGTGTTGTTGAAGATGTTCTGTAAACACAGCATCATAACTGACTACAAGTCCATAGACTGAGGTCTCCAGTGGCTGCTAATTTTCATTTCTAGGGTCATACCTTCAAGGTATTTGATCCTTAAAGATCACACCAGAAGAACAGAGATAGCAGTTATTTTCTGAGAAATGCTCACACATACATGTGCTGAGTTTTTATCCTTTCTAGCTCTCCTTCCTGAGCTCACTCTACAAAGTAACTGTTGCCTTCTTTTATCTGTGTGCTACCAAGATGTCTGGCATGTTCGATGAAATACTGAGCTTCTGCAACTGTGAGGAATCCAATATTGTTGGTGATTGTGTTGGGGATATTAACTCCAGACCAGCCACAGGGTTTGCTTCTGACATTAAGCTTACAGAGGTTCAGGGCTCTTTCCTTAAAAGCTAGTGGATTGGGAATTTTCTTCATGTAGAATCTGTAGATGTTACATGATGGCAGGAATAGTATGAGGATATTTAACATTTTACTTTGACTGTTCTGCATTTTGATTTTTCATGCAAAGGAAAGAAGCTTCTGATTGTCATCACTTCCAGTGTGAATGCTTTGGGATTCCCAAAGCCTCTGCAGGTGGGACAGTTCACTACCTCACTGAATTGGCACATACCTGTTACAATTATTTCAGTGCAATAGAAGTGTGCTGTGTGTTTCTGTTTGGAGACCTTTGGCAGTCCTGCTCTGAGCAGAGCACTGTATTAAAGACTGCAGAAGAAATGTGTGTATCTTGGCAACCACTTGTTCATTGTCAGGCTTATCATTTCTTTCTCTTCCCTTTGAAATAATTTGTTGTAAATTTTGACTAACTTGATGCTGCTTGAAGTAATCCATTTATTTAGGTTACAGTATAACAAATTTTAAGTGCTGTTTTGGAACTCAGCAATATGGGTCAACCACACCAGCTCAAATAGTTCAAATAACGATTTGTCTTCCTTTGGAGTTCAGGAAATAGAACTCATCCCACTCATGTACCATCCTCATATGTTACACTTCAGTGCTACTGAGGCAGCTTAACTGATCAGTTTCTCAGCCTAGAATTTGAAAATCTCCTAACCAGATCCAACTCAGCATATTTACCACAAATTACACGAAACCTAAATACAGATACTTTTCCCCCTATTTGTCTTCTATTATTTCTCAAAAGTTCCCTTTAGTGTGGTAGAAAGTGAGCTGATTATTGCTTAAGTTCATGGGGATTGAATTTTTCTGGGAATCTTTGGGAGGTGTTGAAGGAGCATTTGAATAGTAATGGCATCTGGGGGAGTAGTACTTTTTGGATGGCTTTTGGCTTTCCTGATTGTAAACATATATTTCTAAAATATTTGCCACAAATTTAGGCAAAATCAATGATTTATTTAGAGTTAGAAATATCTAAGGTAGTTTCCTCTGTCTTTCCTTCTTTCTTCTCACTGATGGAAAAAAGGGAGTACTTGCAAATGAGCCTTTTTGCCTTTGGGCAAAGAGAGATGGTGGCAATCATCAAGGCTTTAGTCATGTTGATGACTTTCCTGCATGTGGAGACTTTTTTTTTGTAGTTGCCGACTTCAGTCAATTGATGCTTTTTATTTGCCTTTTTTTTTTTTTTTCCTTTAAAGATAGGAGTGCAGCTAAAGTTGTGAAATATGTAAATCAGTGAATTTATTGTTAAACATTTTTTTTTTTTAATTCTGAAGCAGTAATTTTTGTTGCTGGTGTGAGCATCACCTAATAGATAGTCTGGAAATACTTAAGCGTGTAAGTCTGCCTGATATTTAAGTGTGTGAAACAGGTGCTGTAGGCTGTTTTTCCCACCCTTATGCCTTGTCCTTATTGCGGAATTTACTGGGACCATACCATAGGAAGGGCCCTCTAACTTAGCTTCTGGTTTAGATGTACGCACTCCATATTTCATTTCCAGTCCTGCTTTATGCATGACCTTGTCAGCCCTCTTGGGATAGAGGGTGTAGCTTAGCTTTCTCTTGTGTTTAGGCTGGTATCCTTCCTGGAGTGCTTGTATTTAAAAAGATTTTTAACCTTCTTCTAGGATCCCTGGATTTGTTGATCAGACACACAACTGAATTTTGAAGAACTGAGGTTCAAATTGTATAATAAAAAAGAGTGTTCTTAGTAGCTCAGCTTTTAATTCTTTCTTGCTCTCAGATAGGGCTGTGGTCATTCTTCTGTTTGGCATCTCCTGTCTTGATTGGCCTCCATCATATGCGCGAGGATTTTCTGATTTGAAGATGAAACTTTTTCACACCTATCTGCTGATCCTCACACTAGCACTCTTGATTCTGCCGGGCACTTGAAGCTCAATTCTGTCCCTTTGCTCTGTGGGATCCAACTTTCTCCCACAAACAGAGGTGCTATTCAGGTTTCAGATATTCAACACTGTGTGTAACTGTAAACAAGAAGTCAGGAAACGTGGTTTTGTTTCACAGTGTTGGTTAGGTCTGTTGGTTGACCTTTCTTGCCCTCGGTTTTTCCTGTACGGAGAAAAGGGAAAACTGCCTACTTCAAAAGCCTTATGGTGCTTAATCTTTTTGTTAGCTTTGAAATACTTTAGCACCCAGGTCTTTCTAAAGCAAGAATTTAAAGTGCAAAGTATTGTCCTTGTAATGCAAATTTTAAAAGTATAATCTGTTGTTCAAAAGAAACTCTGAATGGGTTTTTGTAGACGGCTTTCTTAAGGCAGTAATCGTTGTAAATTTTGCTCTAATCACCTCTATACCTCCATTTAATATGGAAGGAGTTAAAAGAGAAACTTTTTTTGTCTAAAAAGAAAAACAAGGAGAAATGGAAAAAAACGCCAAACATTTGTGACTGAAATCATAGGAGAGATCCTCTTTGTGCATTTACTAGGAGAACATCTGAAATATTAGCTTAACCCTATTGTAACAGAAGGGAATCATTCTTTGAAACATCAGTCTAGGGGAAACTGTGGTGGAACCAACTTGATGAATCTAAAGTTATGTCTGCAGTTGGATTAATTTAGCTTTAGGTGAAAATTTATATTAATCTTTTACCTACTAGTGGCAAAAGCTTTACTAGTTCAAGACTGGACTCATCTAATGCAGGAAAATTTTGGATCTTGCCGATTTTCCTGTCAAAAGAAAGGCCTACTTTCTTCTTGCTGCTATTTTCCTTAATTTCTGCTTGCGTAGTTTTTGTAAATTAAAAATTCCTGCAGCTTCACTAGAGAAGAGTAGGGAAGTGAGTGTATATATATTATTGGATAAGAGAACAAATCTGTGGCTGATGTTAACTCAGCTTTCCTAATGCAAGACAATTGCAGCACAGAAATGTGTAGGAAAAATTTATCGTATGACTGCAGTATTGACACGTGACCGATTTTGCATAAGGTATGAAAATGGCTTCATTCTTCAGGAGGAATTGCAAATTTTTACACTCAGATTATTTTTCTGAGGTAACATTCTCTGATATCCATATTCTTTGCGTTGTAATGACTTTGGTGAATGCTTGGTTTTGGGAACATATTCTGCTCCTTTATTTGGCCTCGAGGTCATCCTCCCCTGCCATGTCTGGCTGGTTTTGCATCTTTATCTGGTTATCTGATGGAACCTGCTCCTTTGTGTTTTGCTGGATTTAGCTGAGCAGTGTTCACTGTCACAGTCTGTACTCCATCCTACAAGGTGCTATTTCTGAACAGGCTGAATAATGGACTCTGATCAGAGAATTTAGGGATTAGAAAAAGATGGAAATGATCAGGTATTTCAGCTAGTTTGTCTGTGGCTGTGGAACAGTTGTGTTTTACATTGTATCCTCTAGGGTTTTTTTGGGTTTTTGTTTCTTTTTTCTTTATCTGGCTAAATTTTGTTGCTGTTTGGTTGAGTTTGTGGTTTTTTCCTGAAAAACTAATTGTCTGCTTACTGAATCTCATTTTTTACTTGCATTACAGTAACACCTACATGATTCAAGCAGAGTGAGAATAGGACACTCCTGTGCCTGCTGACCTGCAGATCTGTAGTGAGGGCAAACCTAGGGCAGGAGAATGTTTGGGAACAGGTCTGTAATAAGACCAAAACAAAACAAAACTTGGCTAGAGCTGGAGGAGGATGTGAGGCATTCAAACAAACAGTCATTTTTTATGCTTGTTGTCATTTACTACTGTTCAGTCTTTGTAATGTTCAATCTTTGTAATAACCTTAAATCCTGAAAAGATAAAAGTAATACAGATGAGGGGGAGACTTCAGCATACTTTAAGCCTCTGCTCTTGCTATCTTCCTCAGAATACTGAAATTCTTGTGTTCTTGTCCTGTGAATAAAGGCAGAATACAGGAAATCATAATGCTTTCTGGAGAACTGCTTGAGATCAGTGATGTAGCAACATTTTCAGCCTTCAGCCTTCACTGTTACGTTGTCGGATTGGTTGGGGGACATAGAGGGTGATGCTTGATGGCTCCAGTTTCTGAAGTATCTTATCAGATAAGAATCTCATTTGTTAAACAAATTAAAATATTGCCCTCATTTTGAGGGAACAGCAAAGCTTCTACTCACCTTAGAGTTTGCCGTGCATGAAAGTTCATTAATGACAGGGAGATTCCATTTTGAACTAGTTTATATGTTTCTGACCTAACAGTAAACAGCAAAGAAATCTCACCTTCTTGCACATGCAGAATCTTCACCCTGAATTCTGTACTTATCTTATCTTGGTGGATGGAGTTGATTTTAATTGTACTTTCTTTTTGAAGGAAAGCAAAGATGTTCCGTTTTACTAACAATACATAGCCTTTATTTTATTTGGTCATTGTTTAATGTCCAAGTAAATACCCCTTACTTCCTGGTAAGAATTCCTGGAGAGAGTTCTTGTAAAGGCAGTAAGATAATAAGAAGTAGTGATGATAGAATTTAGAAAAATGAGCTTTTGTTCTAAAAAAATAATATAATCTTGAGTATGGCTTGTGTACCTTCTGGTCTTCAGACACTGATGGACTTCCTTCTCATTTGTTAACACTTCAATACTTACAGTGAAATGTCGTACACTTGGACACAATTTATTTGCTTTTCACAGAAACTGTTGAGATTTCTGAGACTCATAATCTACTTTAAAATGCATGATTATTGATATTGTGGTGACTTTTCTGTTCTTGGTTAATTTGGCTCTAAGTGTTTGCTTCAGACTACATATGAATTGTGTTCTTTTAAACACACAGCAATTTTCTTGCAAATAAACCCCCAAACTTTTCTGCAGTTTTCCAGGCCAAAATTCTGTTTGCCAAGTTTCATTCCAGTTATTTTTTTTGCACAGTTAGAAGTTTCTCAATTTTGTGGTTACAGAATTGCTGACAAACACAGTTGTATGCAATGGTGTGTATTAGTTACGAGCATTCAGTTCATTCTTTCCTTTTAAGGTCATTCTTTCATTAACTTAGCCTCGCTCACTGCTGTTTATGATACCATCACTTTTCCCTTGCTTAGTTCATTTCTTTTTTTAAATGACACCCCTGTACCAAGGACAGTGTCTGTACTGCAATGCAGTGATACTGCTCCTTCCCTTACCCCACTAACTGCCAGATACCAAACTGCTAGAAACCAAATTATTTACGTTAGTTGTGCTACCCATGGATTCAAAGCCTTCCATTGTTTGCCTGAGCTGGTATTTAGTTAGCCCTTGCCTGCTGCCTGTGTGCAGCGTATCCAGCTACGGAAATGACCATATTGCATATAATCGTCCATTCTCTCCCTCCTCAGCCTCCTTCCAGCTCCAGCATGTGTATTTGGATTGCAGTGTTCCATCTGTGGACTAAATATTTCTCTTAATCAAACAATATGACCTTTTGAAAAACTCAGAAGTGCATGTGTCTCTCTCTATATTGCTTCCAGAGCTGGTAGGCAACATCAGCATTCCACAGCTGTCTGGGTGAGCCAAATTTGGAAGCAGGGTAAATCCGAGTAGTCTAGCTTTGGATTCATAAAAATAATGCCTCTGGCAGAAAGAGCACTGATCTTGTTCAGAAGTGTCCTTTTAGTATTGCCTTCAGATTTCTCACTAGCTGTCATGGTCTGTGTCTTCAAGATGAGAATATTGCTTCTGGCATGATGCATCAGTCAACTTTTAGTAAGTGCAACAAGGTGTTGTCTCTGAAACTCCTTTGTTAGTGCATGCAGTAAGGGGCAGGCAGAAGTGGCAGTTCTAACATGAGCAACGTATCCAAACATGTCTACACTGCCCCACATAATCCTGTGTGAAAAAATCCAAAAGTAGTACTGACTAAAGGTACAGAGCAACACCCTGGTGCAACTGAGAAAGGGGATATAGTCATTTGAACATGCTTAAACACAGCAGTTCTTCTCCCCTCCCCACCCCCCCAAGAAAAGAAAGTGCAAAAGCTCTCATTCTGATTAGTTTGAAGGTCTTTAGAGCTTCTTGATTCAAACATTCTCTTTAGTACTAACAAGTATTACTAGTGGCTTTGCTAGCTTGTTTCTTGGAGAGGGCTGATTGCTTTTTTCCTGCAATTTTGATGGAGATGGATAACTCTAGAAGGCATCTCAGACAATTACTATGTTTTTCCTAAAACCGTCATGGTTGTTCTAAAATCAACAAAATGTTATGATGGAATTTACCAAAGTCTTAGGGTTCCTCAGTTCTCAGTACTGCTGTCATGTGCACTGCCTGCAGTATGAGGCAGAGAGAGATTTCTCAAATCCTTTGTGTGTCATCTGTTTGTGAACTAGGTGAGCAGCTTTGCCACCAAGATAGAGCCATGAGCTGCACTCCCTCCATACACATCCCCCCTCTTATTTGTCAATATATCTCTCAGATATTCTGTCCTAGGAGGAGAGAGAGTGAGCAAATATTTTTCCTCTGTTTGGAGCAGGAAATGGATGTTTGGTGGGGACTTGTGTCAGTTTGTTCACCTCATCCCCACCTGACAACCCGCTGCCTCTTTTCAGAGTTTGTTAAAGGAAAACACTGTGCAGTTAATTTAGGAGGTCCTTTCAAAGAGGCCGAGAGGAAGCAATCAGGACACAGCCGGGGAGGGAAAACAGAAAACTGCTGTCTTGTGATTAGTACAGTGAAATGCTGCACTTGGAGCTATAGTGTTAGACTTTCAGGGCGAGAATTAAGGCAAGTGGGGAAAGTCATTATCTTACATTATAAATGAATTGCAAACAGCTATTTTAGTATTTGTTTCTGTATCAGCCAAACTAGCTGACTGCTTTTTTTGTTGGTGCGGGGGTTTCATTTTTTGTTCGATTTTCTTCGGGTTTTTTGTTTGTTTGTTTGTTTGAGCCACATGTTAAAAAGAACTGCAGCAGGAACTGTATTTCCATTACATGTGTGGCTGAATTGTGTGGAGTGAGTATGAGGCAGGAAAAACTGTGGACTTTTTGAGGAGTATTAACTATGCAGCTCCTTAATTCTAGACTTTTCATGTGTGGATATGATCATTTTTGCTTCTCTTTTTCTTCTCTCTTGCTTCCTCTAATTTCTGAAGTAAAACATTCTTTTGGAGCTTTGTTTCACTGAAGTTACTGCAACACAATACGGAATTAAATTCCAAGTGTTTGCTTTGGTACCTTTGACTGCTATAGGAGCTTAATGAAACATCTGTAAGCAGAATGGAAGCCAGTTTAATATTGCACTCCTATTGCTATAAAATATAATCTCAAATGATTTCATACTAGTAACCATGGAAACTTTGCTTGAAGACTTGAAAGGATGGGGCATCTGGTAGGCTCACTCACTTGTAGGCAGGAGAGAATTCTGGGTTGTGATTTGCAT